>NC_092374.1:173765024-174365024 GCF_030028105.1 Mobula birostris | reverse complement strand
AGGTGGGGAGAGAAGTGTGGATCAAATGAAGCAACACAGACAAAATGCTGGAGGAACTCAGCCGGCCGGGCAGCTGAGTGGAACAGAATATCACCGACGTTTCAGGCCGAAACTCTGACTGTAATCTGTTCCATAGATGCTGCCCGGCCTGCTGGGTTCCTCCAGCGTTTTGTGTGTGTTGCTCGGATTTCCAGCCTCTGCAGATGAAAGGAGTCAGGGTGAAACCAGGGGGTGGGGGAGGGTGATGGAAGTGAGTCTAGAACATCAGGTTCCCAGAGAGAGGGAGCGCTCCCATTAAAAAAGCGGTCAGGAACCCAGACACAAAATGGACTCGACCCTCCCACCCCTTGTGACACCTGACCCTCTGACCCCAAGTGAGCTGGACCGGTGACTCCCAACATTCGGAGTCTGACCGGCTCCACGCAGACAGACCCAGGGTGCTGGGTCTGGGGTTACAGGCTACACGCAGACAGACCCAGGGTGCCGGGTCTGGGGTTACAGGCTCCATGCAGACAGACCCAAGGTGCTGGGTCTGGGGTTACAGGCTCCGTGCGGACTGACCCAGGGTGCCGGGTCTGGGGTTACAGGCTACACGCGGACAGACCCAGGGTGCCGGGTCTGGGGTTACAGGCTCCACGCGGACAGACCCTGGTGCCAGGTCTGGGGTTACAGGCTCCACGCGGACAGACCCTGGTGCCGGGTCTGGGGTTACAGGCTCCATGCGGACAGACCCAGGGTGCCGGGTCTGGGGTTACAGGCTCCACGCGGACAGACCCTGGTGCCGGGTCTGGGGTTACAGGCTCCATGCGGACAGACCCAGGGTGCCGGGTCTGGGGTTACAGGCTACACGCAGACAGACCCAGGGTGCCGGGTCTGGGGTTACAGGCTACACGCAGACAGACCCAGGGTGCCGGGTCTGGGGTTACAGGCTACACACGGACAGACCCAGGGTGCCGGGTCTGGGGTTACAGGCTACACGCAGACAGACCCAGGGTGCCGGGTCTGGGGTTACAGGCTACACGCAGACTGACCCAGGGTGCCGGGTCTGGGGTTACAGGCTACACGCAGACTGACCCAGGGTGCCGGGTCTGGGGTTACAGGCTACACGCAGACAGACCCTGGTGCCAGGTCTGGGGTTACAGGCTACACGCAGACAGACCCAGGGTGCCGGGTCTGGGGTTACAGGCTACACGCAGACAGACCCAGGGTGCCGGGTCTGGGGTTACAGGCTACACGCAGACAGACCCTGGTGCCAGGTCTGGGGTTACAGGTTACATGCAGACAGACCCAGGGTGCTGGGTCTGGGGTTACAGGCTACACGCAGACAGACCCTGGTGCCAGGTCTGGGGTTACAGGGTACACGCAGACAGACCCTGGTGCCAGGTCTGGGGTTACAGGCTCCGTGCGGACAGACCCAGGGTGCCGGGTCTGGGGTTACAGGCTCCATGCGGACAGACCCAGGGTGCCGGGTCTGGGGTTACAGGCTCCATGCAGACAGACCCAAGGTGCTGGGTCTGGGGTTACAGGCTCCGTGCGGACTGACCCAGGGTGCCGGGTCTGGGGTTACAGGCTACACGCGGACAGACCCAGGGTGCCGGGTCTGGGGTTACAGGCTCCACGCGGACAGACCCTGGTGCCGGGTCTGGGGTTACAGGCTCCATGCGGACAGACCCAGGGTGCCGGGTCTGGGGTTACAGGCTACACGCAGACAGACCCAGGGTGCCGGGTCTGGGGTTACAGGCTACACACGGACAGACCCAGGGTGCCGGGTCTGGGGTTACAGGCTACACGCAGACTGACCCAGGGTGCCGGGTCTGGGGTTACAGGCTACACGCAGACAGACCCAGGGTGCCGGGTCTGGGGTTACAGGCTACACGCAGACTGACCCAGGGTGCCGGGTCTGGGGTTACAGGCTACACGCAGACTGACCCAGGGTGCCGGGTCTGGGGTTACAGGCTACACGCAGACAGACCCTGGTGCCAGGTCTGGGGTTACAGGCTACACGCAGACAGACCCAGGGTGCCGGGTCTGGGGTTACAGGCTACACGCAGACAGACCCAGGGTGCCGGGTCTGGGGTTACAGGCTACACGCAGACAGACCCAGGGTGCCGGGTCTGGGGTTACAGGCTACACGCAGACAGACCCTGGTGCCAGGTCTGGGGTTACAGGCTACACGCAGACAGACCCAGGGTGCCGGGTCTGGGGTTACAGGCTACACGCAGACAGACCCAGGGTGCCGGGTCTGGGGTTACAGGCTCCGTGCGGATAGACCCAGGGTGCCGGGTCTGGGGTTACAGGCTCCGTGCGGACAGATCCAGGGTGCCGGGTCTGGGGTTACAGGCTCCGTGCGGACAGACCCAGGGTGCCGGGTCTGGGGTTACAGGCTCCGTGCGGACAGACCCAGGGTGCCGGGTCTGGGGTTACAGGCTCCGTGCGGACAGACCCAGGGTGCCGGGTCTGGGGTTACAGGCTCCGTGCGGATAGACCCAGGGTGCCGGGTCTGGGGTTACAGGCTCCGTGCGGACAGATCCAGGGTGCCGGGTCTGGGGTTACAGGCTCCGTGCAGATAGACCCAGGGTGCCGGGTCTGGGGTTACAGGCTCCGTGCAGATAGACCCAGGGTGCCGGGTCTGGGGTTACAGGCTCCGTGCGAACAGACCCAGGGTGCCGGGTCTGGGGTTACAGGCTCCGTGCGGATAGACCCAGGGTGCCGGGTCTGGGGTTACAGGCTCTGTGCGGACAGACCCAGGGTGCTGGGTTTGGGGTTGTGACTCTCCCCACTGTCGGCAATTTGGATGACAGAACTGGTGGCTCTCTGCTTCATGGCCAAATTTGCAGATGATAGAGAGAGAGGTGGAGGGACAGAGAGTCTGCAGAAGGACTTAGTCAGGTTGAAGGAATGGGCAAAGAAGAGGCAGATGGAACGCAGTGTTGGGAAGTGCATGGTCATGCACTTTGGCAGAAGGAATAAAGGTATGGACTATTTTCTAAATGGGGAGAAAAATCAAAAATCACTGTTGCAAGCAAAGGAACTGTGCAGGATTTCCTAAAGATTAACTTGCAGGTTGAGTTGGTGGTAAGGAAAGCAAATGCAATGTTAGCATTCACTTAAAGTGGACTAGAATATAAGAGCAAGGATGTGTCACAATAGGGGCACTGGGAGTGGACCCAGACGCAAGACACAAACACATCTTGTGAGGTCAACTTAAATAAAGTTTATTGCTCGTTACAAGGGCAGGAATAGTGTACTGGACAAGGACTCAGGTTCTGGGCTAGGCTGGGACTCAGGTTCTGGGCTTGGCTGGGACTCAGGTTCTGGGCTTGGCTGGGACTCAGGTTCTGGGCTAAGCTGGGACCAAGGGTCTGGTCTTGGACTCGGAATCACGGACCTCGGACCTTGGAGCCAGGACTTGATACTTGAAGCCTCCAGAGAGCCAGGAACTCTTCTTATTCACGGGACACACTCTGACACAGGACATAAAACACTGAGCCGGGAATCCTCCTTAGACACAGGACAGAGTCGGGACTCTTCTTGACACAGGGTCAGGACCCTACCAGGGTGCAGGGCCGGGACCCCTTTTAGACGCAGGACATGGATACGGAGACCACACAGCAATGGACAGTACTATAACTGGGCACAAGTACGCTCCAAGCAGCCGCGAGCTCGTGACTCACCCCGGTGGGTTAACTTTGATGGACCCGTACTGACAAGGGAAGGCAGCTTGCTGGCACTTACTTCAGGAGGAGACTAGGCTTGCTCCGGCCAGATAACACTGGTTCGCAATACCTTTGGTGAGTTTACTAACGCTCTCACGCCGAACGGCTGAGAGCCAGAGATTTATAAACTGCCGGTACAGCTGAGAGTAAATTGCCTCCAATCACCAAGCCCGAGGGACACGGGAAAACGGGAACCAAAGGGAAACAGGGAGTCAATGGTCCGGATCGTAACACAAACAAAATAAATTTAAAGGGACCCCGATCCGGACCATGACAGGATGTGGTGCTGAGGCTTTATAAGGCATTGGACTATTGTGCACAGTTTTAGGCCAGATGTGCTGGCTTTGGAGAGAGTCCAGAGGAGGTTCATGAGAATGATTTTGGGAACGAAAAGTTAACATCTGAGGAGCATTTGAAGACACTGGACCTGTACTCACTGCAGTCAGAAGAATGGGGGAGGATTTCAAACAAACCTATTGAAAATTGCACGGCCTAGATAGGTTGGATGTGGAGAGGATGTTTCCTTTAGTGGATGAACCTCGGACCACGGCCAGCCTCAGGATAGAGGGATAGCCATTCGGAACAGAGAAGAGCAGGAATTTCTTTAGGCAGAGGGTGTGCTGAATCTGTGGAATTAATTGCCACAGATTCCATCCCGACTGTTGTGCTGTCTGTGTGGAGTTTTCACGTTCTCTTTCTAACTCTGTGTGTTTTCCCCAGTGCTCCCGTTTCCTCCCACATCCCATGCATGTGTGGGGCTGACCACTGTGACTTGCTCCTTGTGTGTGAGTGAGGTGTGGTATCGGGGCAGGGGGAGTTGATGGGTATGCTGGGATCAGTGTAAATGGAAGTGTGATGGTCAGCACAGGGTCGATAGGCAGAAGGGTCTATTTCTGAGCCGTGCCCCTCTGTGACCCGGTTGGCGTTTGGTGTGTGCTTCCCTTGGCAGGTGTACGTGCAGGATATCATCCGAAACCAGCTGTCGGAGGAACTGTTCTGGGCTCTGGACTCCCAGAAGGGACATCTGTACATCTGCGGTGACGTGACCATGGCGCAGGACGTCTCCCAGACCGTCCAGGAGATTATCGCTGCACAGGGGAGCCTCAGCCTGACTGAGGCGGCTGCATACATCGCCAGACTGAAGGTGGGAACCGTGGCAAGTCCCGTAGACCTGTGCTCAAATCTCCAAAGCCCTGCAGACCCGCACGTTATATCTCCCGATCTGTTCCACCCTGCAGTGAGATGAACAGTATTGCGACGAGCTCTGGGTTGGATGGGGATGGTGTTGGGAGGGGTGGGTTGGTGGACAGCTTCAAAACCCCAAGCTGGTTACCCTGTTGTTGTCCATTGTTGTGCAGTGACAAGGGGAACAGGATTCCCTGTCGCCTCCTTGTCCCCACCTCCCTCTCTGTTCCCCTCTACCTGTGCCCTTCTCCCTGTATCCCCTCCCTGACCCTCTCCACCTGTCCCCTGACCACTTCCACTACTTCCGTCCCCCTCCCCTGACCCTTTCTCCTATCCCCTCCCCCACCACCCTCCCTAATTCCATCACCCTCCCGCTTCCCAGTCACCCTCTTACCCCCCTTCCCCTTCCTACCCCTCTCCCCTTTCCTACCCCTCTCCCCTTTCCTACCTCTCTCCCCTTTCCTACCTCTCTCCCCTTCCTACCCCTCTCCCCCTTCTTACCCCTCTCCCCCTTCTTACCCCTCTCCCCCTCTTCCCCTCTTACCCCTCTCCCCCTTCCTACCCCTCTCCCCCTTCCTACCCCTCTCTCCCTTCCTACCCCTCTCTCCCTTCCTACCACTCTCCCCCTTCCTACCCCTCTCCCCCTTCCTACCCCTCTCATCCCTTCCTACCCCTCTGCTCCCTCTTACTTCTCTGTCCTCCTCTTGTCAGCCGTTTTTTCCACTCCCCCATCTCTCCTCCCACTCCGCCATCGATTCTCCACACAGATCTTTAACCACTGATTCCTCTGCCTAGGACGAGAACCGTTACCACGAGGACATCTTCGGACTGACGCTGCGCACCCGCGAGGTCACCACCAAAGTCCGCTCCGCGTCCTTCACCTACTGGCAACAGTCCAAGGGGGGGTCTGAGTCCCAGTGAGTGTGGTCATGGGGAAGACCCCGGGCTCATCGTCACCTGTCAGCACGGTTCCATCACCAGAAGATCCATCAGTGCTTCCCCCGTTCATCATCTCGCTGCGTAGTCACGTCTCTTTACGTTGGGTGACTGCCGATCCTCTCCAGAGGACGAATCACAGAACATCAGGGCCTGGGTGTGGCGATCTCGGCCTCTCAATGTCTTCCCCAACTGTGAGCTTACACTCCCCCACCAACTGATGTCCTTCCCCAGTCCCTGAGTGTGAACTCACACTCTCCCACTGATCAGTCCCTTCCCCATTCCCTCAGTGTGAACTCACACTCCCCCACTGATCAGTCCTTTCCCCATTCCCTCAGTGTGAACTCACACTCCCCCACTGATCAGTCCCTTCCCCATTCCCTCAGTGTGAACTCACACTCCCCCACCGATCAGTCCCCTCCCCGGTCACTGAGTGTGAACTGATAGGAAACCCCTCCCGAGTTCCTGGATGTGTACTCACACTCCCCCATTGATCAATCATATTCCCGATCTCTGGATGCGATTCACACTACCCCACTGATTGATCCCCGTCCTCAGAGTGTGAACTCACACTGATCAGTGATTGCTCCCCTCCCCGGACTCTGGGTGTGAATTCAAACTCAATTCTGCTCGGTCCTCTGCCTGTTCCTTGGGTGTGAATTCACACTGCCCCACTGTGCTCGGTAAACTACACCGGGCCGGGCGTCGGTGCATGAGCTGCAGGGGAAGTTCAGCGCCGTGCTGTCCAGCTGCTCGGCTAGCATCCTGTAACACAATCTGCAACCATTTATCCACTGGGCAGCAGGATATCCCCCTGCATTCCGGCTAATGATTTAACGAAGACAATCCCGGCCCACTCTCTGTCTGAATGATGTATTTTCATAAAAAGCCTTTTAGTCATACTCGTGTTATCTACTGATTAAAGTTGTCTGAAAATCATGAGCGGACTTGGCTGCTATCTGACTGACCTCATTCAGTCTGAGTGTTCCTGTCAGGAGACGCATTGACAAACTGATGTCAGCTTGCCCAGGAATGCCAGATTCAACATTTCCTTGCAGGCAAACACCAAACATTGTGTCAGTACTGGCCGCGTACTCTGAGTGCTCTGATGAAATTCTAGTTCAATAGTTCCATTTAATATCAGAGAATATGCAACCTGAAATTCTTCACGCACATCCACGATAACAGAAGCGCGCCCGAAAGACTGAGTGACAGTAAAAACGTTAGAACCCCAAAGCCCCCTCCCCACGCAAAGCAGTAGCAAAGTAATGACTCTCCTCTCCCCCCCTTATTTCAGCAAAGAAAGCTCCAGCGCTCTCCACCCACCAAGTCCCCCGAGAAAGACCATGATCTGCAGTATAACAAACACTAATCGTTCACCCGAGATTTCGACATACCCCTCTCTCTCTCTCTCTCTCTCCCGAGAGAGAGAGGAATTTGCCGAATACAGAGCCCCCAGAAGCCAATCCACTCAGGTTGTCTCCGATGTTTTGTTTTCTTCCGCGCTATTTCAGTCGGCGGTACCAGCTTCGAATCGGCTCGTCCCCCAGGGCCGCGAAGCCTCAGAAACCCAAAGGTGAACAGCCGGTCATGTGCCCCTGGGAGCGGGAACCACCACCGTAAAGAACCGGAGTTGGAGTGTAACTCCAATTCAGGGTCTCCGACAGAACCCCATCCACTCTGAAAAGGGAATAGAGGGCCATGAAAGGTAGAAATTTCTCTGTTCCTGCAGGTGAGCTTGAAGGAGTTGCTGTCAAGCATCATTATAGTTCCTTTCCTCTCAACCAAAGAGAACGTGGTTGTGGGGAGGATGGGGTAACTGGCAGGCTGTGGGGCTGGGGACTGTCTGCTGGGAACAGTTCATCCAGTTGTAACATAATGTCCCACCTCTTGGATTCAGTGCCTTGGTCTGGGAAGACCAGTGTTTACCACATGCCTCCTTCCGCACCCTGTCCTCCAGTGTCACCAGGTTCACAGAGCTGTGGACCTGAACCCCAAGGTCCCTCTGAACATCAACACCAAGACTTACATTGACTTTCTCTATTCTGTCAGAATTTGTCCCCTCAGAGTGCTTACCTCATACTGAATTAAATTCCCTCTGCCAATGAAGATACAGGAGATTCAGCAAATGCTAGAAATCTGGAGCAGTACATACACAATGTTGGAGGAACTCAGCAGGTCAGGCAGCATCTGTGGAATTCTAATGAAGGGTCTTGACCCAAAACATCTATGGTCCATTCCCTTCCTGATTTGCTGAGTTCCTCCAGCATTTTGTATGTGTCACCACAGCTTCACCCAATCTTCCAGATGATCTGACTCCCTTGATCCTTAGACAACCTCTTTTATTGTCTGTACCTCCACTGATTATTGTGATGTCTGTAATCTTATGGTTGAATGCCTGATATTCATTGATAAATTTTGCAAACAATGAACATTGACCCTGTGCTACACCATTGTTACAGACTCCAGTCAGATAAACACCCATCCACTCCCACATCCTGCCTCCTACAACCAGACCAGTTTTACACTCACTCATCAAATATGACTCTGATCCCTTGTGCCTGAACCTCTGGTCCAGCTTACTCTGCAGGACCTTGTCAAAAGCTTTACCGAAGTCCATGTGAACCATATTTACCAATTTGCCTTCATCAATTTTCTCAGATAGCTCCACAAAAAACAGTAAGATCAGTGACTCCTGATCTCCCATTCACAAAGCCGGGCTGACCTTGCCTTTCCAAGTGAACATAAATCCTATCCCTCAGAGCCTTCTCCACCTCCTTGCCCACAACTGATGGAAGGCTTACCAACCTGTAATCTCCAGGCTTCTCCCTGCTGCCCATTTTAAATAAGGGGAAAACATTAGCCATCCTCCAGTCATCTGGTACCTCACCTCTCCATCAGATCCCAGCTATCTCCTTCCTTGCACCCTATATCACCTTGGATAGATCCCGTCCTGGACATAAAGGTACTGCAGATGCTAGAAATCTGGAGCAATACACTTGGTTGGGGAACACAGCAGGTCATGCAGCATCTATGAACAGGAATAAACAGTCGACGTTTTGGGCTGAGACCCTTCATCTGCCTTGCCCTGGGCATTTCTCCACCCTACTGTGCTCCAATGTTTCAGGCATTTCTTCTTTATCGATGCAGGCCTGCTCGAGAATATCAGCGTACCATCCTCCCCTCACTCTCTGTGCCCTTCTCCCTGACAATAACGGATGACAAGTAATGGTTAGGACCTCAGCCATAGATCCTGAGGACATGCACAGATCTCTCCTTCGATCCCTAAGGAGACCTCCTCTCTCCTCAGTTACCCTCTTGTTTCTGACATAATGCTTTAGGAGTCTCCTTAGCCCCACTGAACAAGATCATTTCGTTGCCATAGAGGAGACGAGTAAGAGCAAAGCTGAAAACCCGAACAAAAAGTCTGAACGCTGGAAGAACTCTGGGTCAGCTAGCCTCTGTGGAGGCAAAAGGCGTGGACTGATGCTTCAGTATGAGACCCTCCGTTGGGACTGTAAGGGAAGTGGAGAGGTTGCCAGTAAAGTTCACCACGTGGGGATGGGCTAGAGGGGGAAGGTGACAGGTGGAATGAGGTGGGGGATGGCAGATGTGGAATGGGAATGGCCATTTGGAGAGGAGGGGGATAGATTGCTGGGACTAGAAAGGGGGGTGGGTGACAGTCAGATGGGGAACGGAGATGGACAGATGAGGAATGAGGTTGGACAGGTGAGGTGGGAGGTGGCAAGTGGAAGGAGGGGGGTGTAAGTGGCGAGAGGGGCTTGACAGATGGGGAGGGGAGATATGCAGGTGGGGAGAGGATGGGCATGTGGGAAGGGGAATGAACAGATTGGGAGGAGGGATGGATTTCTGGGGAGATGTTGGGCAAGTGGGAAAGGGGTGATGGGAGAGATGAGTAAAGGCCTAAGAAATCTGTGTGTACAGTGAGTATGTGGGAGGGAAGCACTTGGGGGGGGGGGGGTGGAGGTTGTGGTGACTGCAACTGGAAAGGGCGGCCCAGGTGGAACATGAGGTCCATGTTCAGGCTCACATGGCAGTGGGAAGGACCAAGGACAGACAAGATGGTTTCACTTTGGTGGGGACGGATATTGGAGAGAGTGGTCCTGGCAGAAAGCTGATAGTGGGGGAGGGGAGTGGGGGGTGTTGAGAGGAGTTCCCATTGCAGCTGGGGGAAGTGATGGATGGGTGATGTGTGGAGACTGGTGTGGCAAACGGTGAGGATCAGGAGAACTTTACCTGTTCTGCTTGCAGAGGGGATGGGAATGGATGGGATGGAGAAGGAAATGAACCCAATCAATTACGTACAGAGGTGAAACCGCATTCCGAGAAGGAGAATGGAGACATGTCAGTAGTCCCAGAGACAAAAGGCTTTACTTCATCTTGAGAACCCTGAGACAGAGAAACTGAGAAAAAGTGCTGGTGTAGTCAGGATGGCAGGTCATTTCTCCATTCTCTCCACACTGACACACAGTTTGAACCATTCAAAGGAGGCACTGCAGCAACTGACCAAGACTCCTTGTACAGTGCCATCCAAACCCACCACCTGTACCAGCTGGAAGGGCCAGGGCAGCAAAAGCATGGGGAACCCCCGCTCTGGAAAGTGCCCTCCACACCCCCACTGTCCTGAATTAGAAACATATTGCCATTCCTTCATCCTCACTGGGTCAAAGGTCTGGAATTCCCACCTTAACAATTCCCTCACCTCAAGGATTGCAGCTGTTCAAGAGGCAACTCAACACAACCTTGTTGAGGGCAACCAGGGATGGGAATTCAACACTGGCTCAGCCTGGGAAGCCCCATCTCTTACATGAATGGAGAAACCTGTGAATATCAAGTGAATCTTTCAATACCGTATTCCTTCACCTGGCAGTTCCTTCTGTTACCTGATTGAAACCTTGATGTTCTGCATCATCCAGGGTTCCCTCAACTTGCCTTCTCTTCTTCTGACCATGACAGGGACGGGCTGACACCGCCCTATGGTGCAGTCAGGTGGCATGGCAAAAACACCAGACAACTATGTGATCGCGGAGAGTTGGAAGCCAAAGGGGAAAGGGAAGTGATTTCCCACACACAAAACCATGCTGGTTATCCCTAGTCCTTGCTCTTCAAATGCACAGCAATCCTGTCTCTCAGAATCCCCTGCAATATCTTTCCAGCTACTGGAATTTGGTTCACAGTCTGTAGTACCCCAGCTTGTCATTACAGCCCTTGTTTAATAACAGCCCAGTATGAGCCATCCTCCTATCTTGCAGCTCCTCTCCAAACGCTGAAGAAGGTACAAAACGTCTGTTAGAGCCTCAGCATTCTCCTCTCTTGCTTCCCACAACATCTTCAGATAGAACTGGTCAGGGCCCAACGTCATATCTATCCAATCTAATCTGCTTCAAGACCTCCAACACCTCATACTTCGTAATGCTGGTATGCTTTTTATTTGTCATGTATTGCATTGTACCACTGCTGCAAAGTTAGCAAATATTAAACCTGATTCTGATTCCACAATATCCTTGTTCTCTCCCCGAATCCTGAACCTTCTCTGATCCTCTTTGCAATAAATACCAATGATAAATGTTTAAATTAAAGTTCATTGTCATCCAGTTTAAGATAGCGCTACTGAAGGTGGGTGACAGCTTACTGGTGGTTTTCAAAGCAAGAAATTTGACTCTTTTAATAACACTTTCTATATGCAAAATTGTGGTAAACGATCACTGCAATGAAGATGCAAACGAAGGGGAGGCTGATCCAAGGGCTGATATGTGTGTGTGTGAGACGGAGTCAGCGGTGAGGTCGAGGCATATTCCAGGAGAAGTTGGAGAGAAGTGGATTGGAGAGGAGTTGAGTGAGTGGAGGGCCACACCGATTTGGAAATGTTGAGTAAGGGCTGGGAGTGATCCAGAGAGTATCACTGTGGTGGGGCTTGGGTCCAACAGAGGATGAGCTGGTGCTTGGACAATTTAAATGCCAGGACTTGTTGAGCCCAGTTTCTGTTCCCATCGATCCATGAGGTCTGAGGGAAGCTGCAGCCAGACACACTCCCTGCAGACACAATCACCAGAGACTCTGGACTGCTCACATCTCACCAGAGGGGTATACAACTCTGCTGACTGCCATTTCTACCTCTGCAGTTAGCACTGGGTTATAATAAAGAAAAGGGAACACCATACCTTGACCGACTGCACCTGGTCATCTGTCAGCCACCTCACTAAAGCTTCACCTGTCAAAGCATCTGCACATTGACCTCAAAACAGCCACTCTCAAAATGAGCACTGCACAATGGCCATTCCTCCTGGAACTTAATGTGCTTGACCCTGCTTGGTCTGCTGGTGGAGACAAATGCACAACAATACTATCGAAGGCATCACCTCCCTTACTACTTCACATGTTAGCTCCTAAAGTCTCACTGGATGAAACTCCCATACCCCCCACACCCTGGGAGATCCTCTTGAAGTACAACTGAAACGTCCCAGATCAGAAACAGACCCTTCTCTGACCACTCCATCCTCTTCATGCTCGTAGCATTCTGTACCTCAGAACCTTAAACCACCAGTCCTGACTCTCACTCAGATATCTGTCCATCCAAATATCTCATATATATTCTTCACCACATTATTGACCTGTGCTGCCACCTTCAGGAACCTTGTGCAGCAAGATCCCTTTGTTGCTCAATACACCTCTGGGTTACCCTGTCCTGCTGTCTGTCCCACCCTTACTGGACCTTCCCAGTATGAAGTATCAGTATTTATGAGGATTAAATCGCACCTGCCATCACTCTGTCCAATGTAGCTGTTCATTCGGGTAGCGTAGCCGTTAGCATAACACTACTGTCATGCCAATGACCTGAGTTTCAGTTCTACTGCTGTCTGTAAGGGGTCTGCACGTTCTCCCCGTGACTGTGTGTGTTTCCTCCAAGTGCCCCAGTTTCCTCCCACATTCCAAAGACATACAGGTTAGTTGTTAATTGTTCACGTGGGTGTAACTGGGGGGGTGTGAGCCCACTGGGTTGGAAGAGACTATTACCTTAATGTTTGTCTAAATATATGAATAACATCCTTCTGTAGTCAAAGGTTCTTCAGTGTCAAACAGCAGCAACTTTCCCGTCACAGTCACACCGTACTGAAACAGATCTCTAGGCTCACTGTCTCCAGACAGCCCTCTTGCCCAGGTCACTATCCATCTAATGAAGTATCTGTTTAACTATTTCTTAAACAACGGTTATATATGATGCCATCTCTGACAGTACAGTCCAGATGTCACTGACTCTCTGTGTAAACCCTCATCCCCTCTAATCCCCTTCAAAACTCCCTGTTCTCTCCTTAAACCTACTCAATCCCTCTTGTTTAATACCAGACCATGGAGAAAGATTCTGACCTTTGACCCCACCTGTGCAAGACATATCAATCAAGGTGAGTTTATAGTCATAGAAACATAGAAAACCTACAGCACAGTACAGGCCCTTTGGCCCATAAAGTTGTGCTGAACATGTCCCCACCTTAGAAATTACTAGGCTTAGCCATAGCCCTCTATTTTTCTAAGCTCCATGTACCTATCCAAAAGTCTCTTAAAAGACCCTATCGTATCCACCTCCACTACCATTGCCGGCAGCCCATTACACACACTCACCACTCTTTGCATAAAAAACTTACCCCTGACATCTCCTCTGTACCTACTCCCCAGCACCTTAAACCTGTGTCCTCCTGTGGCAACCATTTCAGCCCTGGAAAAAGGCCTCTGACTATCCACACGATCAATGCCTCTCATCATCTTATACACCTCTATCAGGTCACCTCTCATCCTCCATCGCTCCAAGGAGAAAAGGCCAAGTTCACTCAACCTGTTTTTATAAGGCCTGCTCCCCAATCCAGGCAACATTCTTGTAAATCTCCTCTGCACCTTTTGTATAGTTTCCACATCCCTCCTGTAGTGAGGCGACCAGAACTGAGCACAGTACTCCAAGTGGGGTCTGACCAGGGTCCTATATAGCTGCAATGTTACCTCTCGGCTCCTGAATTCAATTCCATGATTGATGAAGGCCAATACACTGTATGCCTTCTTAACCACAGAGTCAACCTGCGCAGCTGCTTTGAGCATCCTAGGGACTCGGACTCTAAGATCCCTCTGATCCTCCACACTGCCAAGAGCCTTACCATTAATACTATATTCTGCCATCATATTTGACCTACCAAAATAAACGACTTCACACTTACCTGGGTTGAACTCCATCTGCCACTTCTCAGCCCAGTTTTGCATCCTATCAATGTCCCACTGTAACCTCTGACAGCCCTCCACATTATCCACAACACCCCCAACCTCTGTGTCATCAGCAAACTTACTAACCCATCCCTCCACCTCCTCATCCAGGTCATTTATAAAAATCATGAAGAGTAGGGGTCCCAGAACAGATTCCTGAGGCACACCACTGGTCACCGACCTCCATGCAGACTATGACCCGTCTACAACCACTCTTTGCCTTCTGTGGGCAAGCCAGTTCTGGATCCACAAAGCAATGTCCCCTTGGATCCCATGCCTCCTTACCTTCTCAATAAGCCTTGCATGGGGTATCTTATCAAATGCCTTGCTGAAATCCATATACACTACATCTACTGCTCTTCCTTCATCAATGTGTTTAGTCACATCCTCAAAAAATTCAATCAGGCTTGTAAGGCACGACCTACCCTTGACAAAGCCATGCTGACTATCCCTAATCATATTATGTCTCCCCAAATGTTCATAAATCCTGCCTCTCAGGATCTTCTCCATCAACTTACCAACCACTGAAGTAAGACTCACTGGTCTATAGTTTCCTGGGCTATCTCTACTCCCTTTCTTGAATAAAGGAACAACATCGGTAACCCTCCATTCCTCCGGAGCCTCTCCCATCCCCATTGATGATGCAAAGATCATCGCCAGAGGCTCAGCAATCTCCTCCCTCGCCTCCCACAGTAGCCTGGGGTACATCTCGTCATGTGCACTCGTGTGATGAGGAACAGTTATAATGAAATACATACAGCAACATCACAGGTATGTAGGTTCAGACAGCAGGTGGAACATAAATTACACATAATTACATAGATACATTTCTCCAAGAGTACCACACCTTATCGTTGGGTTTGGAGGCTTGTGTACCTCAATGACCCAGAGAGCTACGTTGACTGGAGTTAGGGCTTTGTGGTTTGGCACTCGGTAGGGTCACCCATGACAAACAGGTCAAAGGATAGACGGCAGACTAAGAGTCTTCCACTGGTGCTTCAGCTCAGGGCTAACACCCTGACCGGTAAAACAAAATTGTTACAGAAACAGCAATGAAGAGTCGTTCTACATCTGAGTGAGACAGTATTGCAATGAAGAATTGTTCTACATCTGAGTGAGACGGTATTCCTGAGTCTCCACCCGGGACTTGCATGGCTGACAATAGTGAAAACTGAGAGGAAGATACTGACATGGCGAAGGAAGCCCTGAGCACCACCGGAGATGGAGGACCTTCATTGCTGCCCTCAATGCCAGTAGCCTAACAGGCAGGAAGTTTGGACAAAGTGGCTCTGCTAACCTATTCAAGCCAAAAGGAGCTCTTGGATTTCACTGAGTATGTTCTATTATTGCTTATCAATGGTATCACTAGACTTTTCCAGTTCACCGAAAAGTTAAAACTATAATGGCAAAAGCATTTTCATTTCAAGGTGCTGAGATCGAACATAGATTGTAAATACAGGAGAGATAGGTGAACAGGAATGAGAGCTTTGAATCTCTCAATATTATGGAAAGAAGAACAAGACATTGTGCTACAATAGTAAAGTCTAGATCTGTGAACATCACAGATGGCTAGGGACAGGAATAAACTGTTACTGTTTTTACAGCGATTAAATCAAAACAAAGGTGTTTTCCTGATAACTGTATATGTGGTCAGAAGCTTATTTTGAAATGTGACAATATTCAAACTAGTTCACCTCAGACGCTTGCCAAGGAGATAGATAGCGTCTGTGGTCATACAATTAAATTTGAGATGGGGGTGGGGTGGCAATAGATTCAGGTTAGTTTATTGTCAAATACACCAGGGTGCAAAGAAATTCCCTGCACTCATGAAACTCAGAGTAAACCTTATACATGGTAATTACAAAACCAATAAATAGTGACAAGCACAGATCAAGAAAACGGGACAACAATTGTAGTGCAACCTGACGTGGGACAAAAAGAAATGGTTGAAGTTACACTGGGAGGAATCATTGAACAAGAAGTTTCTGTTTATCTATTACTGAAAACCGGATAAGCAGTTGATGATTTAGGCCATGGACGGATAAAAAGAGGAAGGTGTGATGGAGTTTTATGCTTTCAGTGCACACTCAGAAATTGATGCTGTATGTCCAATTGATAAGCAACATAAAAGAAAGCATTTCATTAACTCTTTCAATATGCAAGAGCAGAAAAGACCACAAAGATTGTTGTTAGGACAAGAGGCCTGTGCAGTATTGGGAGCTTGGTCAGGCTAGTTTTTATTCCTTGGAATGTAAGAGAATGAGAGCTAACCTTAAAAAGTACTTAAAATGATGAGAGACATACATCACTCCATTCCACCTGCCCCACATAGAAAACAATGCTTCACACACCAGGATATTGCTCATCGATTTCAGCTTGCTGTTTAACACAACCAACCGTCTGCGTCTGGTGGGTAAACTATCTTCATCGGGATTCAACACCCCTCTCCATAACTGGATCTTGAACTTCTTGACAGTAGGACCCAGGTCAGTCCAAGTTGGCAGCAACATCTCGAGCTCCATCCCACTGAGAAGTGATGCACCACACCCCCGGGGTTGTGTACTCAGTCCGCTGCTGTTCGTGCTGCTGATTCACGTCTGCACTGCCAGATTTAGCTCAAACTGCATCATCATGTCTACTGATGGTACTGCTGTGGTTGGCCTCATCAGCAACAATGATGAGTCAGTATGCTGAGAGATGGTACAGAGGTTTGTCAAATGGTGCGAGAACAACAGCCTGAGTCTCAGTGTGGATAAGAGGAAAGAGATGATTGTGGACTTCAGGAAGGCTCAGGTCAACCACTCTCCATTGCACAGCAGTGGGTCCACCATGGAGACAGAAAAGAGCATAAAGTTTCCTGGTGTGCACACAACAGACGATCTAACCTGGACGACAACTACTTAAGAAGACACAGCAGCACCTACACTTTCTGAGGAGATTGAGGAGTGCAAGGCCTCCCGCCTCTATTCTAACTACTTTTTACAGGAGCACTGTCGGGAGTGTTTTGTCCAGTTGTATCATTGTGTGCTATGGAAGCTGAATGGCGTTAGACAGCAAGACCCAACAGAAGGCAGTAAAAGCTTCTGAGAGGGTCATCGAGATCCCCCTCCCTCGCATTTGTCGTATTTAATGGGAGCGTTGTAGTGAAGGGCCCAAAGCATTGTTGAGTATCCGTATCACCCATCCCACAATCTCTTTGACCCACTACCTTCAGGAAGGAGGTACGGAATCATCAGGACTGGACTGCCCGACTGGGTAACATCTTCTTCCCTCAGGTTGTGAGACTAATAAATATCCTGCCACCACTGAGGTCTTGTCACTAGAACAGTGAGCTGTTTACTGTACTGTCTACTGTTTACCTGTGCTGTGCTTCATTTTGAATTATATTTTATTTACTTATAGTATAATATCTTGGTTTATGTGTTGTGTGTGATATACGTCGTGTGGGTGCATCGTGGTCCAGAAGACTGTTGTTTTCTTTGGCTGTAAATGTGTACAGTCGGATGACAGTAATCTTGATCTTGATAAGTTGGATGGTAAGTCTTTTCTTCAGGGTAGCAGAGGCCAAAACTAGGGGGATCAAATTGGAATTAGAATTGCTTTATTATTGTCACCTGTACTGAGCTTGCCTTGCACACTGTTCACACTGATCAAATCCTTACACAGTGCATTGAGGTAGAACAAGGTAAAACAGTAACAGAATGCAGAATAAAGTGTAACAGTCACAGAGAAAGTACAGTGTCGGTAAATAAAAGTTGCAAGATCACAATGAGGTAGATAGTGACATCAGGAGTATATCTATCGTACTACACTTAAAAGGAAACTGCGAGGAATTTTTTCCCATGCGGAGGGTGGTGAATATATGGAATGAACTGCCAAAGGAAGTAGTTGAGGTAGATACAATAGTATCATTTAAGAAGAACTTGTATATGGGCCGAACACAGGATATTCAATCCAGCTGGCTGGACACAGTGGTCGACATGTACTTTTTAGGCGGGAGGGCCTGTGTCTATGCTGTACAGCTCAATAGCTCTAACAGTACGTCAGAGTGGCTTGCAATGCATGCATGATTTTGGAATTCTTAGATGGAGGGATGAGGCAGGAAAGGTACATTTTTGGATCTCAAGAACAAGATGGCATAGGTTTAAGATCAGAGGCGTGAGATTTAAAAATGACACGAGGTCAATTCCTTCATGTTTAAGGTGTTGCGTATTTGGAGTGAGAAGTAGTGGTAGAGGTGGGCCCATCAGGAACAGTTAAAAGCCATCGAGATGAGTACATGGATAGAAGAGGTGTGGGAGTCTGGGAGTCAAACAAAGGCAGGTGGGACGAGCTCACTAGACAACAAAGTGGAAGGGCTACTTCCACACTACAACCCAAGAATTGCACCCGCTTCTGACACCGGACATCAGGAAGGACATTGGGGGGGGGGGAAAACGCCCAGACAATTAATTACAAATGTTTCTAGATCTGGAGGAATTCTGCCTTAAGGTTAAAATTGAAAAGTGTAGTGATCTTGGAGAAAGAAAGCTGATGGGAGGCGTGCAAGATCGTGGTTTATTTCAATAAGGTGAGAAAAGAAAAGCTGTTCCCATCTGCACAGTAAGGCACAAGTTTAAAACTTGGACAAATAAGAGACAAGCTGGATGTGAGGAACAAGTCTTTTTGTGCATGATCATAACAAGTTACCGAATCCAACAAGTAGTTAAAGAGGCAAATGGCACGTGAGCCTTTACTGCAAATGGATTGGAGTTTAAGGACAGGGAGGGTTTGTTATAGTACGATAGTGTATTGGTGAGGCCACACCTGGAAACTGCACATAGTTTTGGTCCCATTATCTAAATAAAAGGATATAGTACCATTACAGGCAGTTGAAAAGCCTTAGACATAGGAGCAAAATTAGATTAGATTCAACTTTATTGTCATTGTCCCGAGTACAGATACAAAGCCAATGAAATGCAATTGGTATCTGACCAGAAATGCAAAGAATAGTGTTATTTACAAAATAATTGCGAATAAAAAGTAAGTGCTACAGCACACAAATATAAAAGTACTGAGACCATTTGGCCCTTCGAGTCTTCTCCACCATTCAATCATATCTGATGCTTTTTTCCCCTCCTCAGCTCCAGCCCCCGTCCTTCTCCCTGTAACATCTGGCACATTGCTAGCGAATGCCACAGTGAAGACTGATGCAAAGTACTCATTTATTTCATCTGCCATCTTCTTGTTCCCATTATTATTTCTCTGGCCTAATTCTCCAGCGGTTCTATATCCACTCTCATCACTCTTCCATTTTTTACATACTTGAAAAAGCTTTTGCTATTCACTTTGATATTGTTTACTAGCTTGCTTTCATATCTCATCTTTTCCTTCTTAATGATTCTTTTATTTGCTCTCTGTAGGTTTTTAAAAGGCTTCCCGATCCACTATCTTCCCACTAATTTTTGCTTTGCTATATGCCCTTGTTTTGCTTTTACATTAGGTTTGACTTCTCTTATCAGCCACGGTTGTACTATTTTGCCATTTGAGTATTTCTTGGTTTTTGGAATACATCTATCCTGCACCTTCCTCATTTTTCCCAGAAACTCACACCATTGCTGCTCTGCTGTCATCCTTGCCAGCATCTCTTTCCAAATTATTTTAGTCAACCTCACTCTCATACCACTGCATTTTCCCTTACTCCACTGAAATACTGCTACATCAGACTTTACTTTCTCTCTATCAAATTTCAAGTTCTCAAGGATTCTTTTACCTTAAGCTCCCTAGTTGCCTCGGGTTCAATACATAACGCCCAATCCAATATAACTGATCCCCTGGTAGGCTCAACAACAACGCAAACATGAGGAAATCTGCAGATGCTGGAAATTCAAGCAACGCACATCAAAGTTGCTGGTGAACGCAGCAGGCCAGGCGGCATCTCTAGGAAGAGGTACAGTTGACGCTTCGGGCCGAGACCCTTTGTCAGGACTAACTGAAAGAATAGTAGGAGATACCTTAAGAGACCTTTTACTATCTCTTCTTTCAGTTAGTCCTGACGAAGGGTTTCGGCCCGAAGCATCGACTGTACCTCTTCCTAGAGATGCTGCCTGGCCTGCTGCGTTCACCAGCGACTTTAATGTGCGAGGCTCAACAACAAACTGCTCTAAAAAACCATCTCTTTGGCATTCATCAAACTCACTCTCTTGAGATCCATTACCAGCCTGACTTTCCCAATCAACCTGCATGTTAAAATCTCCTATGGATGGCCTAATTCTGCTCCTACGTCTAATGACCTTAATGTGTAAAATGGTGTGATAAAAGTTGAGGATCTTAACTGTCCTAGTATTGATGGGGACTGCCTTCATTCAAGAGCTTACAGTGCCTTGAGTGAAATTTGTTAAATGCATCCAGAATGCTGTGGACTCGATCCGAGATGGCCTTGATGCTGGCACCTGGGAGGCAACCTACCAACCTGGTGTCCCATTCATGTCCTCAGAATCTCCTGTCTGTCCCCTGACTAGTGAGCTTCCTATCACAACCGCTCCCCTCTCCTCCAATTTCCCTTCTGCACCACGGAGCCATGCTCAGTGCCAGTAACCTGGTCTCCATGGCATTCCCCTGGGAGGTCATCCCCCATAACTGTAACCAAGGTGACATGCATGTTATTCAGTGGAATGGCCACAGGGGTGCTCTGTGCTAAGGAGCCATTTACCATCCCATTTCTTCTCCTGGCAGTCACCCAGCTACCTGCCTCCTGCAACTTAGGGGTGACTACTTCCCTGCAACCCCGATCAAACCCCTCACTCTCCCTTAAAGGCTGAAGGTCATCCAGCTGCTGCTCCAGATCCCTAACATGGTCTTGAAGGAGCTACAGCTGGATGCACTTCATGCAGGTGTGGTTACTCCCAGTGTAGCCTAACTGTATACAGTACTCCAGGTGTGGTCCCACTGTACACAGTACACCATGTGGTCTAACTGTACACACTATTCTAAATGTTGTCTAACTATATACAATGCTTCAAGTGTGGTCTAATTGTACACAGTATTCCAAGTGTGGTAACTGCACACAGAATTAGAATTAGAATTTATTTAAATCTTACATCCCTCACACAACGTGAGAGAGTAAAATTCTCTGCATTATGACTCAGTTGCAATGTACAGACATGTGGATTTATATGTCCTAATGGCTTGTAGAACGAAGCTGTCCCATAGCCTGTTGGTCCTGGCTTTAATGCTGTGGTACCATTTGCCAGACAGAAGCAGCTGAAGCAGTTTGTGGTTGGGGTGACTGCTGTCCCCGGTGATCTTCTCAGCCCTGTTTCTGCACCTGCTGCTGTAAATGTCCTCAGTGGAGGGAAGTTCACCTCCACAGATGTGCTGGGCTGTCCGTACCACTCTCTGCGGTGCCCGGCAATCAAGGTTGGTGCAGTTCCCGTACCAGGCAGTGATACAGCCAGTCATAATGCTCACAATGCTGCAAGGTCTTGAGGATTTGGGGGCCCATGCCGAACTTCTTCAGTCGCCCGAGATGGAAGAGACACTGTTGTGCTTTTTTTGCCGCAAAACCGGTGTGTACAGTCCAGGTGAGATCTTCAGTGATGTGTATACCGAGGAACTTGAAACTACTTAGTCTCTCAAATGCTGACCTGTTGATCAGGGTGAGCCTGTCTCCGTTCCTCTTGTAATCCACAATCAGCTCGTTTGTTTTTTGGACATTGAGGGAGGGGTTGTTATCCTGGCACCATTATGTCAGGGCGTCAGTCTCTCCTCTGTAGGTTGTCTCATTACCACTAGAAATAAGGTCAAGTAAAGTCATGTCATTTGAGAATTTGATCAGCAGGTTGGAGCTGTGTGTGGCAGCACAGCTGTGTCTGTAAAGGGAGTAGAAGAGGGGACTCAGAACACAACCCTGGGGGGCACCTGTGTTGAGGATCAGAGGTGAGGGAGCCCACCCTCACCACCTGTTGGCGATCTGATAGGAAGTCCAGGATCCAGCTGCACAAAGTGGGGTGCAGGCCGAGGTCTCTGAGCTTCCTGTCAAGTCTGGGGGGAATATGGTATTGAACGCTGAACTGTAGTCCAGGAACAGCATCCTAAGAGTATCCCAGGTGTGGTCTAAATGTACATAGTACTCCAAGTGTGGTTTAACTGTCGTCATCGTCGTGGATATCCCTCGAGGTCGAGGATGATGGTCTTCATCCTGTTGATCTATTTATAGGCTCTCAAGTGGCTTATGAGTCCAATCTTGGCTTTGAAAGTTCTTCCGCATTCAGGACAGGTAGTTCCAGATGACAGATCGGGCTTTGGTTGTCGCTGCCTCTCTTTCCACTTTCTTCTCTTTTCTTCTAATTCTGAACATCTGTTGGCTTCGAAAGTTGCTGTTCCTTCTCGGATGATGGCTTGCCAGAGTTTCCTGTCCTTGGCATTGGTTTCCCAATTGTTGATGTCGATGTTACATTTCTTCATGTTGGCTTTTAAGATGTCTTTGAATCTCTTCTGTTGTCCACCTCTTTTACGTTTGCCTTCTTTAAGCTGAGAGTAGAAGATTTGTTTCTGTAGACGTTCGTCTTTCATCCGAACAACATGACTGCTCCATCTTAGTTGATTCTTGATGATGTAGGCTTCAATGCTTGTTGTTTTTGCTTCACTTAGCACACTGACGTTGGTTCTTCTATCTTCCCAGCTGATATTTAAGATGTTTCGAAGACAGCGTTGATGGAACTTTTCAAGTGCCTTCAGATGTCGTTGGTATGTTGTCCAGGTTTCTGATGCATACAGGAGCGTTGGGGTTACCACTGCTTTGTACACTAACATTTTGGTGTCTGTTCGGATGTCACCATCATGAAAGACTCTTGTTCGGAGACGTTCCAAGTGTGGTCAAATGGTACACAATATTCCAAGTGTGGTCAAACTGCATATAGCATTCCAAGTGTGGTCAAATGGTACACAATATTCCAAGTGTGGTCAAACTGCACATAGCAGTCCGAGTGTGGTTTACCTGTGCACATTTCCCAAGTGTGGCCTAACTGT
Source organism: Mobula birostris (assembly GCF_030028105.1). Lineage (NCBI taxonomy): Eukaryota > Metazoa > Chordata > Chondrichthyes > Myliobatiformes > Myliobatidae > Mobula > Mobula birostris. The sequence continues at coordinate 174,341,913 of NC_092374.1, read as the reverse complement.
ACACAGCATTCCAAGTGTGGTTTACCTGTGCACATTTTCCAAGTGTGGCCTAACAGTACACAGTATTCCAAGTGTGATGTAACTGCACACTGAACTCCAAGCATGTTCTATCTGTACACATTACTCCAAATGCAGTCTAGATCTGCACAGTACTCCAACTGTGGTCTAACTGTACACATTTTTCCAAGTGTGGTCTAACTGTAAACAGTACTCCAAGTGTGCTCTACCTCCGTTTTATAAAGATGCAAGACAACAAACCAACTTTTATATTCTTTCTCGTATTTATGAAGAGTAGAATACTAGATGCCTTCTTCACCACCCTAACCACCAGCTTTGCCACTTCCATGCAGAGGTGACCTTAAAGTGCAAGGTCACTCTGTCCATCTGTATTCTTTAGTGGCATACCATTTACTGTACAAGTCTTATACATACACGGCAACGCTGTGACCACCTTTTCACTAAAAGTGAGTTTTTTTGTTTCTAGTTTAGCTACTTCCTGTAAACATTCATTATAATTTCTATTATTGATGCAGCTATAAAGAAAGTAAGACAGCAGCTGCATTTCACTGAGAGTTTTAAGAGATTTGGTTTGTCACCTAAAACACCCAAAAACTTTTATAGATGTGCCATGGAGAGAATTCTGACAGGCTGCATCACTATCTGATTGGGGGGGGCGGGGGGGAACTACTGCACAGGACCAGAAGAAGCTACAGAAAGTTATAATCAATTCACAAACAAGAGAAAATCTTCAACTGCTGGAATTTTGAGCTAGACACGCAAAATGCTGGAGGAACTCAGCAGGCCAGGCAGCATCTATGGAAAAATTACAGTTGACATTTTAGCCTAAAACCCTTTGGCAGGACTTTGTAAAATTAGAAAGTTGTAAAGTTAGTCGGCTCCCTCTTGGGTATGAGCCTCCATGGTATCTAAGGCATCCTCAAAGAGCAGTGCCTCAGCAAGGCAGCCTCCATTATTAGTGACCCCCATCACCCAGGACACACCCTCTTCTCGCTGTTACTGTCAGATAGGAGGTACAGATGCCTGAAGACACACACTCAATGATTCAGGAACAGCTTCTTTTCCTCTGCTAACCAATTCCTAAATGGACGTTGAACCCATAAGTACTACCTCACTGTTTTTTATTGTATTTCTGTTTTTAATTTAACCATTTAATTTACATATATATTTGTACTGTAATTGATTTAATTATTTTTTATTTCTATATTTATCACTTATTGCATTGTACCGCTGCTGCTAAGTTAACCATGACACTTGCTGATGATAATAAAGCTGATTCTGATTCTAAATTATGCTTAATTTTTTTGTGAATGCTTCTTATCTGATGTCACCATACCAGGCGACATGCTAGTGAACCTCCAAAGCACTCTCTCCACGCTAACCACTTCCTTCCTGTAGCATGGTGACCAGAACAGTACTCAGTACACACAGTACTCCAAGTGTGCTCTAACTGTATTTTGTAATTAGATTATGAGAACACTCAGTCCCCTTTTATTGTCATTTAGAAATGCATACAAGCATTGAGAAATGATACAATGTTTCTCCGGAGTAATATCACAGAAAACAAGACAGACCAAAGACTAACACCGACAGAACCACATAATTATAATATATAGTTACAGCAGTGCAAAGCAATACCATAATTTGATAAAGAACAGACCATGGGCACAGTAAAAAAAAGTCTCAAAGTCCCTGAGTCGATCGACTCCCGAGTCCCCAATAGCAGGCAGCAAAAGGGAGAAACTCCCTGCCATAAACCTCCAGGCACCGTCAACTTGCTGATACCTTGGAAGCAGCCGACCACAGCCAATACTGAGTCCATCCGTCCGAAAACTTCGAGCCTCCGACCAGCCCCTCCAATACAGCCTCCCAAGCGCCATCCTCTACCGAGCGCCTTCGACCTCTCCCCGGCCGCTGAAACACACAAAGCCGAGGATTTCGGGACCTTCAGCTCCGGAGATTCTGGGTACCACACAGTAGCAGCAGCAGCAAAGCGACATTTCAGAAGTTTTCCAGATGTTCCGCTGTGCTCTCACGTCTGTCTCCATCAAATCAGGATTGTGCACGGTCCCCTACTTGACAGATAACAGATATTCATCACCGAAGTGGCCCCGCGCATTGTCGCCGTGCCGCCATCTTCTCCCCCCTCCCTGGAGGATTTAAAATATCATAACATAAAATATCATATCAACTTTCATATTCTTGCTCCAACCTATGACTAGAATGCCATATGCTTCCTCCACCACCCTAACAACCTGCATTGCCACTTTCCTGGAGCAATGTCCTTAAACCCCAAGGACCCTCTGTTCAGCAACGTTCTTTAGTGCCCTACCATTTACTGTACCTGTCTTACACGTACACAGCAGCACTGTGACCACCTTTGCTCCAAAATGGACTTATCTTCTTTTCAGTTTGTCATTTCTTGTAAAAGAGTAATTATAATTTATGCCTAATTTTTGGTCCTTTCTTGTGGACACTGCTTATCTGATGCTACGTATGTGCCCAAGATACTGCTGCAAGAAAGCTTTTCATTTTACCTGTGCAGTACTGTGCAAAAGTCTTAGGTACATATATACAGGCAGGGTGCCCAAGTCTTCTGCACAGTACTGGAGTAATTTTGCGTATTGCACTGTACAGCTTCCTGGGGGACAAAAACAGATTTAATGACATTTAAAACCTGATTCTGATGTGGGTCTCGAGTGTGAATTGAGTGGAAAGGGGGCAGGGAGAGAGGAATCATCAGTTAATAGCTCATCAGGGGTAATTGGTAAGTTCGTGGCCTAAGGTAGAAGGAGATGAGTTATTAACTTCAAACTTTCTGCATAATCACTCAAAGAGTTGAACTGCATGTGCCTGTAACGAGAGCTGTATAACTCATCTCCTTCTACCTTAGGCCATGAACTTATCAATCACCCATCTGTGGACACTTTTTGGCGGTCCAAGATCCGTATGCTCCACGACCACTGGACTAAGTGTGTAAATGTAGGAGGGGACTATGTTGAAAAATAAATGTGCTTGGTTTTCTAAAATTGACTCCTTCTACCTTAGGCCATGAACATATCAATCACCCCTCATACATGAAGACTTGGCCTCCACAGCTGCCTGTAACAAAGAATTCCACAGATTCATCACTCTCCAGCTAAAAGAATTCTTCCTTATCTTTGTTCCAAAATACAATATAGGAGCAGAAATAGGCCATTCGGCCCATTGAGTCTGCTCCACCATTCAATTACGGGCTGATCCAATTATTCCAGTCATCTCCACTCCCCTGCTTTCACCCCATACCCTCTGATGCCCTGGATAATCAAGAACCTATCTATCTCTGCCTTAAATACACCCAATGACTTGGCCTCCACAGCCACTCGTGGCAACAAATTCCACAGATTTGCCACCCTCTGACTAAAGTAATTTCTCTGTATCTCAGTTCTAAATGGACGTCCTTCAATACTGAAGTTGTGCCTTCTTGTCCTAGAATCCCCTACCATGGGAAATAACTTTGCTATTTCTAATCTGTTCAGACCTTTTAACATTCAGAATGTTTTCATGAGATCCCCACTTATTCCTCTGAACTCCAGGGAATACAGCCCAAGAGCTGCCAGACATTCCTCGTACGGTCACCTTCATTCCTGGAATCATTCTTATGAATCTTCTCTGAACCCTCTCCAATGTCAGTATATCCTTTCTAAAATAAGGAGCCCAAAACTGCACACGATACTCCAAGTGTGGTCTCACGAGTGCCTTATAGAGCCTCAACATCACATCCCTGCTCTTATATTCTATACCTCCAGAAATGAATGCCAACATTGCATTCACCTTCTTCACAAACGACTGAATCTGGAGGTTAATCTTCAGGGTGTCTTATACAAGGGCTCCCAAGTCCCTTTGCATCTCTGCATGTTGAAAAGGGTGAGCCTCTGTTCTGAGGCTTTTGTCCTCAGGCCCGAGAGCAGAGAGAGAGAGCCTTGTATACCCTTTGCTGGAGCCGACTTGGAGCTGATTCAGGGAGGCAGAACCTAGGCAAGGCAACAGAGGCGAGGCATGGTTGAGGCTGCCGGGCCCAGGCCCGAGAGCGATGAATAAACCGTTGATTGGCTGATTTAAGTACTGGGCAGGATTGGAAAGTTTGGGTACGGGTTGAATCGAGGTGGTGTGTCTCGGGTCTGAGAGCGTATCGAAGGGGCAGGAGCTGGGTCTGAGAGTAATGAACAACCTGACGTTTCACTGATTTAAGTACCGGGCCAGATTGAAATGGTCAGGGTGTCGGGGCAAGAGGAGAGGGACGAGCCAGTTTGCAGCTCACAGCTCACACGGTTTACTCATCTCTGTACTGAACTGAGGCTGTGACCTGCAAATAACTGGCTCCTGGGTGGGCTGTGACTGGTTCATGTGAACTTTTGTGAACGTTGTTTATGAATGTTATTTGTCTACTTTTATTGTTTGCATGACCTGTTTGTTTTCTGCACATTGCGTGTGTAGTGGTCTTCGTTTTTAACGGGCCCTATTGTGTTTCTTTGTTTTGTGGCTGCCTGTAAGGAGGTGAATCTCCAGATTCTATATATTATACATACATAGATAATAAGTGCACTTTGAACTTTGACATTGGTAACAGTGAAGTCCAACAACCAACAATCATCATTGGGCTTGTAAAATCAGGAGGGCCACGTGATGGTGCTGGGATTGGCTGAGACTTGATTGGAGATCCATCCACAATTTGCATGCCACATCCCCTGTGACAAACTCAACTGAAAGCAAGTTACAAATGGTACTGGATGATGCCACAGCAGTGTTCAGGGATATGTGAAAAGGCCTCACCCAGGTTTTACACAACTTGTCTGGTTCCTTGTACCATCAAGATAAAGTAGCCAGTGAGCCAGATCACATGGAGGCTGAAGGAATTCTTTCCAAGATTGAGTGGAGCCCATGGACAACCCCAGTGGCCCCAGTACCCAAGAAGGATGGTCTACCAGGATCGGTAATAATTTAAAGGTCACCGTCAACCTAACACTGAAAGTGGATCAATGCTCTCTGCCCAGGATAGAGGATATTTTTGGAAACCTTGCTGGAGGAAAACACTGACAAAGTGGACTTAGCGGAGTCCTACTTACTGATGGAGATGGAAGACAAGTCCAAAGTGTTTCTCAACATGAACACTCAAAAAAGGCTTTATCTCTTTAATCTGCTTATTTGTGGAGAAGCATCTGCACCTGCACTCTGGCAGCAAGCTATGGACCAGGTGCTGCAAGGCTGCACAGGTACTCAGTGTTACCTGGATGACGTCATTGTTACTGGTGAGGATGACAAGGAACAGCTCCAAAATCTCAACACAGTGCTAAAAAAGATTCGAAGGTTATGGGCTCAGAGCCCACCAAGACAAGTGTGAATTCTTTAAACCAATCATCACATTATTGGCACACAAGATTTATGTGGGTGTTCTAAGAAGATTCAAGCTGTGGTGGATGCCTCAAGGCCAAAGGACACGTCACAGTTGTGGTCCTTTCTAGGACTTGTCAATTACTTTAACAAGTCCTTGTCAATCCGTTCCTACCTACATCCGTGACACTTCACACGCTCTTGACCTTTTCAATGATTTCACGTTCTCTGGCCCTAATCATCTTATTTTCACTATAGATGTCCAGCCCCTAGGCACCTCCAGCCTCCACTAGGAAGAACTCAAACCTCTCTGTTTCTTTCTGAGTACCAGATCCAAACTGTTCCATTCCACACCACTCTCCTCCGTCTGGCGGAAATTGTCCTCACTCTCAATCATTTCTCCTTTGGCTCCTCTCAGTTCCTTCAAACAAGAGGTGTAGTCATGGGCACTCGCAAGAATGCCAGCTCTGCCTGCCCTTTTGTCAGCTATGTGGAACAGTCTATGTTCCAAGCCTATACGGGTGTCACTCCCCAACTTCTCCTACGCTATATCAGTGACTGTGTTGGTGCTGCTTCCTGCACCCATGCCAAGCCAGTCGACTTCATCAACTTTGCTTCCAACTTCAACCCTGCCCTCAAATTTACCTGGCCCATTTCTGACACCTCCCTCCCCTGTATGTGAAGGATGTAAGTAATAAAGTCAATTCAATTCAATTCATCCCCATTCCAACATGTCCATCCACAGCCTCCTCTGCTGCCATGATGAGGCCACACTCAGGATGGAGGAGCAACACCTAATTTTCCCTCTGGGTAGCCTCGTACCTGACAGCTTGAGCATCGGTATCTCGAACTTCCAGTAATGCCCCTCCTTCTCTATTGCCTATCCCCTTTTCCCTCTCTCACCTTATTTCCTTGCTTTCCCATCACCTCCCTCTGGTGCTCTTCCCACTTTTTCTTTCTTCCGTGGCCTTCTGTCCTCTCCTATCAGACTCCTCCATCTCCAGCCCTGTATCTCTTTCACCAATCGACTTCCCAGCTCTTTACTACACCTCTTCCCCATCCCGGTTTCACCCCTCACCTTGTGTTTCCCCCTCCCTCCTCAACCCTCTAATTCTGACTCCTCACCTTTTCTTCTCCAGTCCTGCTGAAGGGTCTCAAGCTGAAACTCCGACTGTCCTCTTCGCCATAGATGCTGCCTGGTCTGCTGAGTTCCTCCAGCATCTTGTGTGTGTTTCCTGCCAAACCTGGCTACTGTACCCCACCCATTGAACTTATTACTACAGATTGGGAAGAAATGGCAATGGACAAAGCAGTGTGAGGTGTCTTTCCACCGTACTCACACATTATGATCCACATTGTCCAGTGAAGCTTGCCAGAGACACCTCATATTATAGTATATGGTGCAGTCATATCACATGTTACAAGTGATGGAAATGAGTGCCCACAGACTTTGCATCATGTTCCCTTACCGACACAGATAAATATTACACACAGATTGACAGAGAGGAGTAAATACCTGAAAAATCTACAAAAGAGGACACTATCACGGCAGCACTCAGTCAGGACAGACTGGAGAACTCACCTGCTGAGGTGTTATGGGTGGAACTGAGTAATAAGGAAGGTCTGACCATGTTAATGGGGCTATATTACAGACCACCTGACAGTGTGAGAGATTTAGAGGAAATTGGATTAGACATTGACTTAGTGGGAGAAGCCAGAGAGTGATAGATGGTTGTCTCTCTGACTGGAAACCTGTGACTAGCGGAGTGTCACAGGGATCTGTGCTGGGTCCGTTGCTGTTTGTCATCTATATCAATATCTGATAATAATGTCGTTAACTGCATCAGCAAATGTGTAAATGGCACCAAGATTAGGGGTGTGGTGGACAGCGGAGGAAGACCAACACGGCTTTCAGTGTGATCTGGACCAGATGGAAAAATGGGCTGAGAAATGGCAGATGGGATCTAATGCAGACAAGGGCGAGGTGTTGCAGTTTTGGTAGGACCAACCAAGGTAGGTCTTGCAGTGTGAATGGTAGAGTGCTGAGGACTGTGTTAGAACAAAGAGATCTGGAAATACAGATCCATAATTAATTGAAAATGGTGTCACAGGTAGATAGGGTTCTAAAGCAAGCTTTTGCACATTGCCCTTCATAAATCAAAGTCCTGAGTACAGGAGATGGGACTTTATGTTGAAGTTGTATGAGATGTTGTTGAGGCCTAATTTGGGGTATTGTGTGCAGTTTTAGTCACCTATCTACAGGAAAGATGTAAACAAGGTTGAAAGAGTACCAAGAAAATTTACAAGGATGTTGCCAGATCCAGAGGACATGAGTTATAAGGAAAGATTGAATAGGTTAGGACTTTATTCCTTGGAATGTAGAAGGTTGATGGGAGATTTGGTAAAAGCATACAAATTTTAATGAGGGGTATAGATCAGGTACATGGAAGCACTTTTTCCACAAAGGTTGGGTGGGTCATGGGTTAAGGGTGAAAGGTGAGATGTTTAAGGGGAACATGAGGGGAAAACATCTTCACTCAGAGGGTGGTGAAAGTGTGGAACGAGCTGACGGTGCAAGTAGGTCATGAGAGCTCAATTTCAAATATCTGCGGCTATGAAGTGGCCAGAAGAGTCCTAATGGCCTCCGCTCCAACCTTGCACACTGATAATGTGTTGAGAGGCCTCTTCTCGAGGACTGGTGCTCCAGAATATTTACTCAGTGACAATGGACCATAGCTTGTTGCAGAACAGTTTCAGTCATTCCTGAAAAGACATAGAACATCTGCACAGCACCAACCAGTTTACAAACGGCTTGGCAGAGAGGTCCGTCCATAGTCTAAGGAACGCAATGTGAGCAATGTTAGCAGAACACACCTCAATGAATCAGAAACTCTCCAATTTCCTCTTTGCATATCGCAATGCAGCATGTTCCACAACCAACAACCCACCTGCTATAACGTTCCTAGGTCATCCTTTGGGCTCATGCTTGGTTTGCCTCAAATTCAATCTCAGGAATATGCATACTGATGAGAGAGCAATACATTACACATTTGAGTTGGAGTTTATGGCTAAGCAGGGAGGTATATAGTGATTTGAATTTTTCAGTAATATTTGAGTAATATTATTTGATTAAGCATTCTTTGCTTACTTACATAATTCATTACGAGTTATATTTAGGAAGTATGTGAATGGCATACGTTATTTTGCCACCACATCACATGTGAGTGGCTCACTAAAGAAGTCAAACCATATCGTGACTCACATGCTTTTTTATCAATTAGTTCCTGGAGTCACAAAACATTACACTAAACACTAATGGAGAGTTATAGAAACATAGAAAGCCTACAGCACAATACGGGCCCTTTGGTCCACAAAGCTGTGCCGAACATGTCCTTACCTTAGAAATTAACTAGGGTTACCCTTAGCCCTCTATTTTTATAAGCTCCATGTACCTATCCAGGAGTATCTTAAAAGACACTATTGTATCTGCCTCCACCACCATTGCCGGCAGCCCATTCAGCGCACTCACCACTCTCTGCATAAAAAACTTACCCCTGACATCTCCTCTGTACCTACTTCCAAGCACCTTAAAACTATGCCCTCTTGTGTTAGCCTCTGACTATCCACACGACCAATGACTGTCATCATCTTATACACCTCTATCAGGTCACTTGAGGAGAAAAGACCGAGTTCACTCAAATTATTCTCATAAGGCGTTCTCCCCAATCCAGGCAACATCCTTGTAAATCTCCTCTACACCCTTCCTATGTAGTGAGGCGACCAGAACTGAGCACAGTACTCCAAGTGGGGTCTGACCAGTGTCCTATATAGTTGCAACATTACCTCTCAGCTCTTAAAGTCAACCCCACAATTGATGAAGACCAACGCACCGTATGCCTTCTTAGGCACAGAGTCAACTTGCGTAGCAGCTTTGAGTGTCCTATGGACCCCAAGATCCCTCTGATTCTCCACACTGCCAGGAGTCTTACCATTAATACTATAATCAACCATCATTTTGACCTACCAAAATGAACCACCTCACACTTATCTGGGTTGAAGTCCATCTGTCACTTCTCAGCCCAGTTTTGCATCCTATCGATGTCCAGCTGTAACCTCTGACAGCCCTCCACACTATCCACAACACCCCCAAACTTTGTGTCATCTGTTTTATGCCCACCGCCCTTCTTAAATAAAGGAAACACATTAGCTGCTCTCCAGCCCTCTGATTGGTCACCAGGGGCTAATGAAGATACAAAGATCTCCATCAGGGCCCTGGCAGTCTCATTTCTCATAGTACCCTGAGAGAGATCTCATCAGCCTCTGGGCAGTTGTCTATATCATTGCATTCTCAGACACCTGTTTAACACTGGGCAGATTCAGACATGGGAACGCACCTCTCCCTGAGTTTCCTACCTCCTCCTCCTTGGTGTTATGAAAAAGAAGTGTTCACGTAGGCCTTTGCCCATGCTTAGGTGGAGCGGCCATAATGTGAGCGGGCCAGTGTAGAGCAGAGTCTCTGGCTCAAAGAGGCTTCGATGTGAAAAGTCAAAGGCTGAGGTAAGTTTCTTTCTTTCGCTGTCTATTAGTGTATAGACAGTGAGAATGGGTCCAGGGCAATGTTCCCTCTAATGTTTAGTAGTCAGTGTGCGCAAAAATCTTATGTTGCGCAAAGTTTTTTCCTGTGACAAAAGTATGTGCGCACTGAATGCACACATGGCACAGTTCATGTAGGTTTACAAAATATTTGACATAAAACTGCACAGAATAACAACAAAATAACATACATATTTAAGTGCCTCAGTTATTTTTTCTCTCTCCTGTCTTTGGCATTTACCCATTCTTTGTAAACTCTATCTAGGCTAACAGAACTTCCATCCAATTTAAAAATGCAAACACGAGGGAATCTGCAGATGTTGGAATTTCAGGCAAAACACATTAAAAATGCTGGTAAACACAGCAGGCCAGGCAGCATCTCTAGGAAGAGGTACAGTCGACGGTTCAGGCCGAGACCCTTTGTCAGGACTAACTGAAAGAAGAGCTAGTAAGAGATTTGAAAGTGGGAGGGGGAGGGGGAGAACCAAAATGATAGGAGAAGACAGGAGGGGGAGGGATGGAGACAAGAGCTGGACAGGTGATTGGCAAAAGGGATATGAGAGGATCATGGGACAGACGGGAGGCCTAGGGAGAAAGAAAGGGGGAGGGGGAAGCCCAGAGGATGGGCAAGGAGTATAATGAGAGGGACAGAGGGAGAAAAAGGAGAGAGAGAGAAAAAAAAACTAATAATAAATAAATAAGTAAATAAATAAATAACAGATGGGGTATGAAGGGGAGGTGGGGCATTAACGGAAGTTAGAGAAGTCAACGTTCATGCCATCAGGTTGGAGGCTACCCAGACAGAATATAAGGTGTTGTTCCTCCAACCTGAGTGTGGCTTCATCTTGACAGTAGAGGAGGCCGTGGATAGACATATCAGAATGGGAATGGGACATGGAATTAAAATGTGTGGCCACTGGGAGATCCTGCTTTCTCTGACGAACAGAGCGTAAGTGTTCAGCGAAATGGTCTCCCAGCCTGCATCGGGTCTCGCCAATATATAGAAGGCCGCATCGGGAGCACCGGACGCAGTATATCACCCCAGCCAACTCACAGGTGAAGTGTCGCCTCACCTGGAAGGACTATCTGGGGCCCTGAATGGTGGTGAGGGAGGAAGTGTAAGGGCATGTGTAGCACTTGTTCCGTTTACAAGGATAAGTGCCTGGAGGGAGATCGGTGGGAAGGGTTGGGGGGATGAATGGACAAGGGAGTCGCATAGGGAGTGATCCCCACGGAAAGCAGACGGAGCGGGGGAGGGAAAGATGTGCTTAATGGTGGGATCCCGTTGGAGGTGGCAGAAGTTACGGCGAATTATACATTGGACCTGGAGGCCGTTGGGGTGGTAGGTGAGGACAAGGGGAACCCTATTCCTAGTGGGGTGGTGGGAGGATGTGGTGAGAGCAGATGTGCGTGAAATGGGAGAGATGCGTTTGAGAGCATAGTTGATGGTGGAGGAAGGGAAGACCCTTTCTTTAAAAAAAGAGGACATCTCCTTTGTCCTGGAATGAAAAGCCTCATCCTGAGAGCAGATGCAGCGGAGATGGAGGAATTGTGACAAGGGGATGGCATTTTTGCAAGAGGCAAGGTGAAAAGAGGAATAGTCCAGATAGCTGTGAGAGTCCGTAGGCCTGGACTATTCCTCTTCCCACCCTGTCTCTTGCTGTCTACGTTCACCAGCATTTTTTATGTGTGTTGCTTTCCATCCCATTGATAGCTTTTGATTCTGATTAACATATCTAAATGACATTCACCTAAACGGTTTCTCAGCTTGTTTTTGAGTTGATTCATTCGGCTAAAGCCTCGCTCACAGTCCGCACTAGACGCAAAAAAGGTTCCCCCAATGTCCATCAACTGTGCAAGGTCGCAATCTGTTCATTTTGAAGTACAAATGCCACCATTTGAGCTAAGTTTGAAATCAGTTTGGATTTAATTTTTTCTTGCACGGAAAATTTAAAATCATTAAACTGTCTAACTATTACAGTATCTTCAGCGAGAAAATCTGATATTTCAGACATAAGGCATTAACTTGTTCATCGTCAAATGTGAAGTCACAATCTGCAATTGCTGAGAAATCAAAAGCTGACCATTCTTGTACCTCATCTTCAGGAAACCTTTCTTCTAAATGAACACAAAGACTACTTATAAAAGTCAACAGTGAACTTGTATCTGCTGTGACACTTTCTTCACGTTAGCAAAACTTTAACTTTGTCACTCCATGAAACATTGTCTCCCAGATACTGCTTTCTTATCTTGTTAATTTCGCCTTGCGCAAACTGAAGTGAATGAATCGGTGTCAGGCCACTCTTTTGCAGAATCTTTCACAGTGCAGCCAGTTCATCAAAGATATCACTTAAAACCTGTAAAGCTACTTTGTATGTGATGTTTATCAATTTCTTGTGACAGTATTTAGCCACAGGGTCATTTGACTGATCCTCTTCAAAGTATGTGATCAGTGCCTCATAATTTTTATTATTGCCTGCAATGCAAAATGTCTAGATAACCATCTGACTTCATTAAGTGGTCTGAAAGCAACAGCTTCATTTTCAGAGGCCTCCGCAATTTCTTTAAATTCGCATCTTTTAACTGCAGATCGAGAAAACATTGTGTAGATTGTTCTCATCAAAGTTTCAATGTCTCTGATTAACTTCTTTCCGTGCATCACAAATCCCAGATCTTAACGGTGTGCTACACAGTGTTGCTGAACTAAGTGTGAATGTCCTGTTTAAGTCTTGCTGCAACACCATTAACTCTGCCCAACGTTACTGACTCCATCAGACTTAAACTCCACCATTTTATGGAGGTCAGGTTTCTTCTCTTCATAAAACTGCTTGATCGCTGAGACAATAGAAGCATCACACGCCTGCAGCTGAACTATTCCGCCAAAAGACACTTTATAAACAGTACAATCTTTAGATCTGAATTTGAAGTATAGAATGAGGCATTTGTCGACAGGTATGTCTGTGGGTTCATCAACTGTTAATTTGTGAAAATCTGCTGATGCTATTTCCTCAAACGTGTCTTTCTGAACAATATGTTTGATAGTCTCCAGAAATTCAAACACATAATTTTTACTTTGCCAGCTGTCTGGGAGTTGAACATACTTTTCCATATGTTCATTAAGTGTTGAACTGAATGTAAAGAGTTATTCACTTTAACAGCTAACAGCACACTGTCGATAAAACTTTGATCTCCTCTGGGTCTAATCATTTTCGCTCTCGCTCATCTGCACTCCACCGTAACATGCGTAGCATTCCTTTAACAGGTACTGACAGGTTCTGTTGCCTGAGCTTTTGTACACTGTCCAAATGCGATTTACTTGCCAAATGACGCTTCAAGAAGTCCAGTTTCCAAATATAATCCCACTTCTTTCCACTAGCAAATTCTCCAGCAACTTTCACATCATGACAATAAAAAACAGATAACTCCAGTTTCTGAATCATACATAAATATTTCTCGTAGCTGGACGTTCGTGACCTCATGAGCTTTCAGTCTAGCAGATTCTACTATTTTGTTAAGCCATTCAACTTTAAACAAATTTGCAGTTCTTTTGCGCTTCTTGCCCTTCACTTCTTTTGAACTTGATATAGTGAATCAATATATTTTTCAATAAAAACTTAGTAAGCTATCTACAGGATTTGAAACTTTGTGAACTTTACGATAAGAACACTGTCCGCCAAAGATGGCTGCTGCCATGATGCAGCTGTACAAACCGGAACAGGAAAGGTGAGGTGACGTAAATTAGTGACGTGCATTGTGGTATTTGAAAAACTGACTAACTACTTAACAGAAATATTTAGCTAAAAGATTATTTTCAATAAATATAATTATTAATTATACATTATTTTAGGTAACTAACCTTTTGTGGGCACATTAACTTCCTTTGTGCGCTGATTGAAAAACGTGTGCGCGCGCACACGCACAGTTTTGAGGGAACATAGATCCAGGGCCAGTGGAGTGTTCTTCGAGTTTGATGTGGCAATTCCAGGGGTCCTCCAGTCTTCCTAATAACTACATCTGTGTGAGGTGCATCCAGCCGCAGCTCCTTATGAACCATGTTAGGGAACTGGAGCTGCAGCTCGATAACCTATAGCCCAAACAGGAAAATGAGGAGGTGATAGATAAGTTCCACAGAAAAGTAGTCACCGCTAAGTTGCCGGAGGCAGGTAGGTGGGTGAGCTCGGAGAGGAGAAGGGGATTGGAATAGAGAGCAGAGTGCCCCAGAGGCCAGTCCCCTCAAGGACAAATATATCGCCTTGGATGCTGTTGTTGGGATCTGGGGAACAGCCGACCAGGAGAAAGCTGCAGCGACCAGGTCTCTGGCACTGCCGAAGAGGAGTACAGTGGTGGTAGGGGACGGACAGGAGATTCTGTGGATGTACCTTGCCTCCCAGGTGCCAAGGACATCTCAGACAAGGCTGACTGCATTCTGAAGGAGGAGACTGAATAGCTGGAAGTCTTGGTACATATTGGTACCAGCGACATAGATATGAAATAGGAGAAGGTCCTGAAAAGAAAATATGGGGAGAGGTTGGAAGTGGAAAAGCAGGGCAGTAATCTCTTGATTGCTTCCTGTGTCACACACCACTGAGGACAAGAATAGGGGACAGGCGCCAATGGAGTACCTGGTAGGGCTCTGAGAACCTGTGCCAAGCAACTGGTGGGGCTGCACAAAGACATTCTCAACCTCTCATTGCTATGGTCGGACGTTCCAGCTTGCTTCAAAAGGGCAACAATTATGCCAGAGCCCAAGAGGAGCAGGGTGAGCTGTCTTAGTGACTATCGTCCAGCAGCACTCACGTCTGAAAGTTCAAAGTTCAAAGGAAAATTTATTATCAGAGTACATACATATCGCCACATACAACCCTGCGATTCTTCTTCTGCGAGCGCACTTGGCTAATCTATAGATCAGTGACTGTAAAGTGTAAACATCAGGAACTGCTAACTGTAAACAAACTGTGCAAATGCTGATATAAATAAATAGCAAAAAATAACCAGCATGAAATAACAAGATAAATGGGTGTAGCTATTCCCTTTTGTTCAAGAGCCTGATGGTTGAGGGGTAACTGTTCTTGAACCTGGTGGTGTGAGTCCTGAGGCTCTTGTACCTTCTACCTGATGCCAGCAGCAAGAAAAGAGCATGGCCTGGGTGGTGAGGATCTTTGGTAATGGGTGCTGCGATGACGTTTCATGTAGATGTGCTCAATGGTTGGGAGGGTTTTACCCGTGATGTATTGGGCTGAGTCCCTTATCTTTTGTAGGGTTTTCCACTCAAAGGCATTGGTGTTCCCATACCAGGCTGTAATGCAGCCAGTCAGCACACTTTCCACCAGACATCTATAGAAGTTTGTCAAGGTTTTCGATGACATGCTGAATCTCCGCAGACTCCTGAGGAAACAGAGGCACTGCCATGCTTTCTTCACAGTAATATTTATATGATGGGTCCAGGACAGGTCCTCTGAGATAGTGACCTCCAGGAACTTAAAGTTACTGACCCCCTCCACCTCTGATCCTTCAATGGTACTGACTCATGGACCTCCGGTTTTCCTCTCCTGAAGCCTACAATCAGTTGCTTGGTCTTACTGACATTGAGTGAGAGGTTGTTGTTATGACACCACTCAGCCAAGTTTTCAATCTCCCTCCTGTGTGCTGTTTCGTCACCCCCTTTGATACAGCCCACAACAGTGGTGTCATCAGCAAACTTGTACATGGTGTTGGAGCTGTTCTTAGCCACACAGTCACAGGTGTAAAGCGAGTAGAGAAGTGATGAAGTGCTTTGAGAGGTTGGTTATGGCTAGAATTAACTCCTGTCTCAGCAATGACCTGGTCACACTGCAGTCCGCCCATCGGTGTCTGGTGGATGCGATCTCAGTGACTCTTCACGCTGTCTTGGATCACCTGGAAAATGCAAATACCTCAGCTGTTTATTGACTGCGGCTAGTGTTTAACACAATCATTCCTACAGTTCTGATCAAAAAGCTCCAGAACCTGGACCTCTGTACCTCCCTCCACAAATGGATCCTTGACTTCCTAAGTGGATCGGAAATAGCATCTGCACCTCTCCAACAATCAACACTGGCGCACCCCAGGGGTGTGTGCTTAGCCCGCTGCTCTACTCTCTCTACACCCCTGACTGTATGGCTAGGCACAGCTCAAACGCCATCTATACAGTTGCTGATGATACAACTATTGTTGACAGAATTTCAGATGGTGACGAGAGGGCGTACAGGAGTGAGATATACCAGCTAGTTGGGTGCCGTCACAGTAACAATCTTGCACTCAGTGTCAGTAAGACCAAATAACTGATTGTGGACTTCAGAAAGGGTAAGACGAAGGAACACACACCACTCCTCATAAAGGGATCAGAAGTGGAAAGAATGAGCAATTTCAGGTTCTTGGGTGTCAATATCTCTGGACCCAACACATCGGTGCAGTTGCAAAGCAGGCATGATAGCACCTGTACTCCATTAGGAGTTTGAGGCGATTTGGTATGTCGCCAAAAATAACGGAAGAGAGTTGTAAGCTTAGTCAGCTCCATTATGGGCACTTGCCTCCATAGTATCCGGGACACCTGCTAGGAATGATGGCTCAAAAATGTGGCCTCCATCATTCAGCACCCCCATCACCCAGGTCATGCCTTGTTCTCATTGCTACCGTCAGGGAGGAGGTACAGAAGCCTGAAGGTACATGCTCAGTGATTCAGGAACAGTTTCTTCCCTTCTGCCATCCAATTCCTGAATGGACATTGAAACCTATGAGCACTACTTCACGAAATGCTGGTGGAACGCAGCAGGCCAGGCATCATCTCCAGGAAGAGGTACAGTCGACGCTTCGGGCCGAGACCCTTCGTCAGGACTAACTGAAAGAAGAGATAGTAAGAGATTTGAAAGTGGGGGTGGGGGGGGAGATCCAAAATGATAGGAAAAGACAGGAGGGGGAGGGAGGAGTCTCCACTTGGCAGCGTATGGAGCAAGATGTTTTTGTCATAGCTCCATCTTTCACAACTTACTTTCCACTGCTAGATTTGTTTCAAGTTTGAAGATTTATTATATTTACTGAAGGATTTACGATTTAATTATGATGGTTGATGCTCGATCTGGAACCGAATTAAGAAGTGGCAAAACTCTTCCCGAACCTCAACAAACAAAGAAATCAGAGGAAGTTTCTACTTCAGAAAGGATGCTCTCTTTAATAGAAGTGATTAATGTGAAGATTGGTACAGTGGATACCAAAATCGATAAATTGACGAATGGCTTGAAAAAACCATCCTTGCTGTTCAGGAATCTTTGAAGAATCTGGAAGATCGATATCAGACATTTAAGCAGAGGACTCATAGAATTGAGAGGGAACTGGAGTTAATGAATCAAACTATTAAATAGCAGGATTTGAAGTTGTCTTTTATGGAAAAGAAAATTGTTGAGACTACTTCAGAATTATCAAGAATTAAGAAGAAAATGATTGATTTGGAAAGTAGAAATCGCAGGATGAATTTACGCATACTGGGTTTGCCTGAAAATAAGGAAACCAGTGAGCCATTAAAGTTATTTTCAAACATGTTATATTCACTCTTTAGTGACATTCTCGAAGCCTGTCTGATATTGGACAGAGCCCACCAAATTCAATGTTCTAAGCCTTCAGCTGAAACTAAACCACGTCCTGTAATTCTGTGTTTGCATTATTTTACAACCAAAGAAGCTATTTTTCAGAATGCAAGGAAAAGGGATAAGCTAATTTATAGCAACTCACATAAAAGTTGCTGGTGAACGCAGCAGGCCAGGCAGCATCTCTAGGAAGAGGTACAGTCGACGGTTCAGGCCGAGACCCTTCGTCACGACTAACTGAAGGAAGAGTGAGTAAGAGATTTGAAAGTGGGAGGGGGAGGGGAGATCCAAAATGATAGGAGAAGACAGGAGGGGGAGGGATGGAGCCAAGAGCTGGACAGGTGATAGGCAAAAGGGGATATGAGAGGATCATGGGACAGGAGGTCCGGGAAGAAAGACAAGGGGGCGGGGTGGACCCAGAGGATGGGCAAGGGGTATATTAGGAGGGACAGAGGGAGAAAAAGGAGAGTGAGAGAAAGAATGTGTGTATAAAAATAAGTAACAGATGGGGTACGAGGGGAAGGTGGGGCATTAGCGGAAGTTAGAGAAGTCGATGTTCATGCCATCAGGTTGGAGGCTACCCAGACGGAATATAAGGTGTTGTTCCTCCAACCTGAGTGTGGCTTCATCTTTACAGTACAGGAGGCCGTGGATAGACATGTCAGAATGGGAATGGAATGTAGAATTAAAATGTGTGGCCACTGGGAGATCCTGCTTTCTCTGGCGGACAGAGCGTAGGTGTTCAGCAAAGTGGTCTCTCAGTCTGCGTCAGGTCTCGCCAATGTATAAAAGGCCACATCGGGAGCACCGGACGCAGTATATCACCCCAGACGACTCACAGGTGAAGTGTCACCTCACCTGGAAGGACTGTTTGGGGCCCTGAATGGTGGTAAGGGAGGAAACGTAAGGGCATGTGTAGCACTTGTTCCGCTTACACGGATAAGTGCCAGGAGGGAGATCAGTGGGGAGGGATGGGGGGGACGAATGGACAAGGAAGTCGCATAGGAAGCGATCCCTGCGGAATGCAGGGGGGCGGCGAGGGAAAGATGTGCTTAGTGGTGGGATCCCGTTGGAGGTGGCAGAAGTTACGGAGAATAATATGTTGGACCCGGAGGCTGGTGGGGTGGTAGGTGAGGACCAGGGGAACCCTATTCCTAGTGGGGTGGCGGGAGGATGGAGTGAGAGCAGATGTACGTGAAATGGGGGAGATGCGTTTAAGAGCAGAGTTGATAGTGGAGGAAGGGAAGCCCCTTTCTTTAAAAAAGGAAGACATCTCCCTCGTCCTAGAATGAAAAGCCTCATCCTGAGAGCAGATGCGGTGGAGACGGAGGAATTGCGAGAAGGGGATGGCATTTTTGCAAGAGACAGAGTTAGAAGAGGAATAGTCCAGATAGCTGTGAGAGTCAGTAGGCTTATAGTAGACATCAGTGGATAAGCTGTCTCCAGAGATAGAGGCAGAAAGATCTAGAAAGGGGAGGGAGGTGTCGGAAATGGACCAGGTAAACTTGAGGGCAGGGTGAAAGTTGGAGGCAAAGTTAATAAAGTCAACGAGCTCTGCATGCGTGCAGGAAGCAGCGCCAATGCAGTCGTCGATGTAGCGAAGGAAAAGTGGGGGACAGGTACCAGAACAGGCACAGAACATAGATTGTTCCACAAAGCCAACAAAAAGGCAGGCATAGCTAGGACCCATACGGGAGTTTGGAGAAAGTGGGAGGAGCCAAAGGAGAAATTATTAAGAGTAAGGACTAATTCCGCTAGACGGAGCAGAGTGGTGATAGAGGGGAACTGATTAGGTCTGGAATCGAAAAAGAAGCGTAGAGCTTTGAGACCTTCCTGATGGGGGATGGAAGTTTATAACGAGGTTAAGATTTGTACAGTTGAAGATTTTACCCCAGAGACTTACGCTGAAAGAATTAAATATCGGGAAGTGATGGCGGAACTTCTAAAAATTAACTGTTGCTTGTCTCTGCGTTATCCGGCTCATCTGATGGTTACTCCACCCAATGCTTGTCTAAAATGGATTGAATCTCCAGAAGACAGGTGGAAATTTATAAAAGAGTTTAAGTCCACTTCATAAGCAATTTGAAAAGTTGATCCTTAGCTAGGGGTTGTTTGTAACGCCGTCGATGAAAGTCCGCTCCACGTTTTATGAATGCCCAGACACGGTCTTGGCTAACTCACTTAGATCTGTTGTTGTTTGCTTTAACAGTTAATGTAGTTTTTGTTACGCACCTCAAGGGGTATCCTGTAACTGTCTTATGACCATGATGTAATTGAGTATCTTGTGAGCATGATGTAATGGTCTTGTGACGATGGGGTGATGTAATTTTCCTGCCAGAGTGAGGTCACGTTCTCAACAGGTATATAATGGGAAACCCCTGTTGTTACGCAGTTGATTCGTTGTTTAATTCGTCAGTTACTCCGTTATGCTGCGTATTCGTCTCATGATGCAGTTTCATTTTAAAGTGGAGTTTTACTTTCTACTGTAAGTCTAGTATTGGAGAGTGAAGACCTTACTAAAGTATGGGAACCTGAAGGATTGAGTACAGTTGGTGTCGTTCAGCAGTTTAATACAGGATAACCTTATTGAATCTTCTTTCAGAAATAGTGGCCTGCATCTGAGATAACTCCTGTAAGATCAGGAAGGTTTGTGCAGTGTTCACTCACCAGGAAAAGGTCAGTTCCTTTCAGCCGTTTTATTTCATTCGTCGTGAATCCTTTGGACAGAATCAGCAGTATTGTCACGTCTTCGAAGAAATCCATTTCCAGAGAAGTCTCTCCTTATTGACTATGTAAATCACTTGGACTTTCGAATTTACCATTTTAAGACTGTGTTTGAATTTACCACTTTAAGACTGTGTTCGAATTTACCACCTTAAGAACTGTTCCAGAGTTGCCGTATAGCAGTTAACTTCCGGTTAAGTTAGTCGTTTGAATACTTTTCGCTATTGTTGAGCAGAGTTTAATAAATGTTTATGCTTGTTTATAAAACTTGACTCAATTCTATATTCATTGTTGCTGGTCACGTGACATTTTGAATTTAACATATATATATTTACTTATTTTTTCTTTGATTTGTAAGTCTTTATAATATTAGTTGTAGTATATTAGTTGATTGGATTTACCTTTTTTTGAATACATGGCTGCGTATTTTAAATGGATTTAAGATGGCCGTCGTTAATTCGAAAATATTTGGAATCTGTTTACTTCTTTATGTATTCTTTGTTATGTCTTTTTGGTGGTGGTAACGTTTTACTTTGTAAGCGGGGCTGCTATCTGGAGACAGGGTTAAAGGTTATTAGAATAGCATGCTGTCCGCCTATTGGATGGTTTCTGGGTTTTCGGGAGAGGAGGATGGGTCTATTAGATTAGTTTTTTTTTGACTGGGCAGTCCTGA
The DNA here is from genome assembly GCF_030028105.1 of Mobula birostris. Taxonomy (NCBI): domain Eukaryota; kingdom Metazoa; phylum Chordata; class Chondrichthyes; order Myliobatiformes; family Myliobatidae; genus Mobula; species Mobula birostris. The sequence goes on along the minus strand of NC_092374.1, from coordinate 174,320,937 downwards.
GGGATTTTTCTTTGTCAATCATCTTGCTTTTCTTTCTGATTGAGTCATGCCTCGCCCTTTCTTCCGATTTAGGTTGCGCCTGAGTATTAGATTATTTCATAACATTTTAAAATTAAACCTTAAATATGGATCTGAATAAAATCAATATAATATCTTGGAATTTAAACGGTATGAACCAACCTATTAAGCGCAGAAAGGTTTTTAAGAAATTAAAAGCACTTCATGCAGATATTATTTTTGCACAGGAGACTCATGTCCGCAGGCAGGATGAAAATCGCTTTTTTAAATTTTGGAAGGGACCCTTATTTCATTCTTTATCAGTAAATAAAATAAGAGGGGTATCTATTTTTATTAATTCTAAAATCCCCTTTGTTCATTTTAATACTGTTACTCATTTAATTGGAAGATATCTAATTGTCACTGGTCTGTTATGTGGTCAAAAGGTGGCTTTGGTATGTATATATGCACCTAATATAGACAGCCCTGAATTTTTTAAGAAGCTATTTTCTGTATTGCTGAACTTAAATGAATATAAGTTGATTATGGACAGTGACTTTAACTGCTGTCTCAATCCGTCGATTGACAGATCATCCACCAATCCGTCACTTCCTAATAAAGCTGCAACTTGTATTAATTTTTTTTATTAGAATACAGTCTGGTCGACATTTGGAGATTTAAATATCCTAAAGAAAAAGATTTTTTTTCACATGTATACCATAAATATTCAAGGATTGATTATTTTTTGCTGGAGACGCGATTGGTGCCCCCTGTTGCCGATTGTGCATATGATGTGATTGTGTTGTCGGATCATGCACCTATGAAACTAACTTTGAAGTTCTCTGATAATATTCAGATACCTCAGTGGAGATTTAATGTTTCATTGTTTCAAGATACAACTTTTGTAAATTTTATTTAAGAGCAAATTTCTCTGAATTAAATACAACTGAGGGAATGTCAATTTTGGTTATTTGGGATGCGATGAAATCTTTTCTCAGGACAGATAATTTCATATAGAGTAGTTTTAAGAAGGAAAACTAAGGTGGAACTTTTACTGATTACTAATAGGATTAAAGAAATAGATAAACTCTATTCAGTAATGCCTAGTGAAGATCTCTTTAAGGAAAGGGTGGAACTCCAAGCACAGCATGATTTGCTTTTGACTTTTCCCATTGAACAGCAATTTCTTAAATCCAAAAGCCAATTTTATATACATGGAGACAAGCCAGACAAATTATTAGGGGGTCAGTTAAAAGCAAATATGGCTAGAAGACAGATCCTGAAAAATACGAAGACCTGATAGAAATTCAATGGTAGATCCTTATGAAATTAATAAGAGATTTATGGATTTCGACTCTATAAATCTGAATCTTCAGACCATATTACTTTTATGAATAGTTTTTTGCAAAAATTGAATATACCTAAAATCTCTATTCAAGACATGAATACATTAGATGCACCTATTAAACAAGAGGAAATAGCAAGGGCTATACCCTCTCTCCAATCAGCTAAGGTTCTGGGACCGGATGGATATACAGTGGAATTTTATAAGACTTTTACTGATATACCTATACCTCATTTATGTCAAATTTTCACTGATTCTATATCCTCTGGGACTCTCCCCAAAACTTTTTATGAAGCTTCAATCTCTTTAATTCCTAAAAAAGATAAAGATTTATCTGAATGCGCTTCTCATAGACCAATTTCTCTATTGAATGTAGATTTTAAAATTCTTTCTAAGATCTTGACTAATAGACTTGAGAATGACCAAACTGGATTTATTAAAAATAGATATTCACATTTTAACATTCGAGGATTATTAAATATTATTTATTTTTCTCCATCTAAAGAATCCGAATACATTGTTTCTCTTGATGCAGAGAATGCCTTTGATAGGGTGGAGAGGTCTTACTTATTTGAGGTTTTGGAAAGATTTAATCTTGGCCCGGGATTTATTTCCTGGACTAAATTGATCTATCATGCTCCTATGGCTGCGGTTATAACTAATAATCAAAAATCTCCCTATTTTAGATTACATTGGGGTATTTGGCAGGGATGTCCGCTTGGCCCCTTATTATTTAACTTGGCCTTAAAACCCCTTGCTATTGCTCTTAGAGATTCTAACAATGTTCAGGGTATTAAGAGAGGGGACAAAATATACAAGGTTTTGTATGTGATGACCTGTCAGTTTATATTTCAGATCCTAGGAAATCTATTCCTTCTATGTTATCTATATTTTCTGAATTCAGTAGTTTTTCTGGGTATAAATTAAATTTACATAAAAGTGAGTTATTTCCTATTAATAATTACTCGGATTCAAATCATCAAGTACCTTTTAGTATTGTTAAAAATTACTTTACCTATTTTGGTATTAAAGTTACTAAAAATTTTAAGGATCTCTATGCATATAATTTTTTTCCATTAATTGGCTACACCAAACAAATACTTTCTAAATGGTCGCCTATGACATTATCATTAACAGGTCAAATTAATGCTATTAAAATGATAGTTTTACTGAATTTTTAATATATATTTCAGGCAGTTCCTTCTTTTGTTCCTAAAAAGTTCTTTGACAGAATAGATTCTATAATCTTATCTTATATTTGGAACAATAAAAATCCTAGATTGAGTAAACCCTTACTGCAGAAATTTAAAAAGGATGGTGGTAAGGCTTTACCTAATTTTAGAATGTACTATTGGGCAGTTAATATTTGATATATTACTTTTTGGATTCACTATTCAGATATACATGAATGTCCTTTACGGTTGGATTTGGAGGAAAATTCGGTGAAAGGATTCTCTTTGGCGTCTTTATTGGGAGCTCCTCTTCCCTTTTTGTTTTCTAAGATTAGTAGACAAGATTTTAATCCCATTATTAAACATACATTAAGAATTTGGTTTCAGTTTCGTAGATTTTTTGAGTTAAATAATTTCATTCTTTCTAGTAATATCCATATCAATTATTTTTTTAAACCATCAATTTTGGATAAGGCCTTTTTAATTTGGAAAACCAAGGGAATAATAACATTTTCAGATTTGTTTTTAGGGGACTGTCTAATGTCTTTTTCTCAGTTAGTGGATAAGTATGATTTATCTAATGTACACTTTTTTAGATATTTACAAATTAGGAATTTTTTGCGTGGTTTGTTGCCAAATTACCCTTCTGCTTATCCACCTAATATGACAGATGCTCTCTTTCAGTTTAAACTATCTCAAAAAGAGTTGATAGCTATGATCTATAAACAGTTATTGAACTCACAAGTGATACCTAATGATAAAATTAAGCATGCTTGGGAATCGGAATTTCAAGAGTCATCTTTCATTTGGTTAACAACTCATCTACTTGTGCCCGTCATTCCTTGATACAGTTCAAGGTAGTGCATTGGGCCCATATGTCAAAGGATAAACTAGCGCGTATTTTTTCCAATATCAATCCTATTTCTGACGGATGTAATACTGAGCTGGCCACTTTACTCATATAGATTGGTCTTGTGTAAAGCTAGATAACTTTTGGAGAGATGTTTTTAAAATGCTGTCAAAAGTCTTGGATCTTGATCTACAACCTAATTTGCTTATGGCAATTTTTGGGATTATCCCATTGGAGGCAGGAAATATTCCTGTTTCCGCTCAACGTATGATAACCTTTTTGACTTTATTGGCTAGGAGAGCCATTTTACTGAAGTGGGAGGGATTCTAATCCACCTACGGTCTTTTATTGGCTCTCCTCCATTATGTCCTGTTTAAGTTTAGAGAAAATAAGAAGTCGGACATTTGATACATCCTTTAAATTTGAGCAAATCTGGCGATCTTTTATTCAATATTTTCATTTGATTTGATTTATTACTCTTCCAATTTTTTTTCGAAGTTTTAGATTTGATCAGAAAGTCTTCCTTTTTTTTTTGGCCGTATCCTCAAAATGGACTGCCCAGTCCCTTTTTTTTTCTTTTTTTATATAGTGTAGTGGGTTTTTGTTTTCTTCATTTAAAATTCAATGTTTTTTTTCCAGAATTGCTATTTTCTTTTTTTTATTATATATTTTATAATAATAATAATAATAAGAGCATCCGTTAGTCTTGCGAGACCATGGATCTGCGCCTGGAAAGTCTTCACTCTCCAGGGCGCAGGCCTGGGCAAGGTTGTATGGAAGACCGGCAGTTGCCCATGCTGCAAGTCTCCCCTCTCCACGACACCAATGTTGTCCAAGGGAAGGGCACTAGGACCCATACAGCTTGGTACCGGTGACGTCACAGAGCACTGTGTGATTAAGTGCCTTGATCAAAGAGACATCACGCTGTCTCGAACTCACGACCTTCAGGTAGCTAGTTGAATGCCTTAACCACTTGGCCACGTGCCCACATTTATATATTTTATACTAGCCCACACATATATATTTTATACTAGCTTAACAATATGTATGATTTTGATAATGTCTATCTTAATCTCGGTTTGTATTGTTATTGATATATATATATATTTGAGATAATTCTCCTCTAGAAGCCTGCACCGGGAGCACCAGACACAGTATATCACACCAGCCGACCTTCCATATAGTGGCAAGACCCAATTTACTGTGCCTGGTGCGGCCTTCTATATATTGGTGAGACCTGACTTCTGGGGTGATATACTGCGTCCGGCGCTCCTGGTGCGGCCTTCTATATATTGGTGAGACCTGACTTCTGGGGTGATATACTGCGTCCGGCGCTCCTGGTGCGGCCTTCTATATATTGGTGAGACCTGACTTCTGGGGTGATATACTGCGTCCGGCGCTCCTGGTGCGGCCTTCTATATATTGGCAAGACCCGATGCAGACTGGGAGACCGTTTCGCTGAACACCTACGCTCTGTCCGCCAGAGAAATCAGGAACTCCCAGTGGCCACACATTTTAATTCCGCGGCCCATTCCCATTCTGATATGTCTATCCATGGCCTCCTCTACCGTACGGTCAGGTTGGAGGAACAACACCTTATATTCTGTCTGGGTAGCCTCCAACCTGATGGCATGAACATTGACTTCTCTAACTTCCGTTAACGCCCCTCCTCCCCTTCTTACCCCACCCCTTATTTATTTATTTAGTTAGTTAGTTATTATTTTTTATTTTTTCCCTTTTTTTTCTCTCTCTCTCTTTTTTCTCCCTCTGTCCCTCTCACTATAACTCCTTGCCTGCTCTCCATCTTCCTCTGATGCTCCCCTCCACCTTTCTTTCTCCCTTGGCCTCCCATCCCATGATCCTCTCACTTCTCCAACCTTGTATCCCTTTTGCCAATCACCTGTCCAGTTCTTGGCTCCATCCCTTCCCCCTCCTGTCTTCTTCTATCATTTCGGATCTCCCCCTCCCCTTCCCACTTTCAAATCCCTTACTCACTCTTCCTTCAGTTAGTCCTGACGGAGGGTCTCGGCCCGAAATGTCGACTGTACCTCTTCCTAGAGATGCTGCCTGGCCTGCTGTGTTTCACCAGCATTTTGTGTGTGTTGCTTGAATTTCCAGCATCTGCAGATTTTCTCGTGTTTGCGTTTTTAAAAACACTACTTCACTACTTTTTTATTTCTAGCTTTGCACATAGAGCATAGAAAATAGAAATTTACAGCATGTTACAGGCCCTTCGGCCCACAATGTTGTGCTGACTATGTAACCTGCTCTGGAGACTGCCTAGAATTTCCCTAGCGCATAACCCTCTATTTTCCTGAGCTCCATGTACTTGTCTAAGAGGCTCCTAAAAGACCCTATTGTATCCGCCTCCACCATCGCCGCCAGCAGTGCATTCCACACACCCAGCACTCTCTGTGTGAAAAACTTACCCCTGACATCCCCTCGGTACCTGTTTCCAAGCACCTTAAAACTATGCCTCCTCGTGTTAGCCATTCCAACCCTGGGAAAAAACCTCCAGCTATCCACACGATCAATGCCTCTCATCATCTTACACACCTCTGGTGATACGGTGATATGAAACCTGATCCTGATTCCGTGCCACTAAAGAATTGGTGCAGAGGGCAGGGTTACAGATTTGTGGATCATTGGGATCTCTTCTGGGCAAGCTAGAGTCTGGCCTGTACATAAAGGACATGTTACACCTGAACTTGAGGGGGACTAAGGGCAGATTTTCTGGAGCTATTGGGTAAGGTTTAAACTAGTTCAGCAGGGGCATGGGAACCGGAGTGGTACAGTAGGTCTGGGGAAGTGGTTGGGCATTTGGTGTGTAGATAGATGTGAGAAAGGCCAGGCAGTTGATAGGACAAAACTGTAGTCAGTGGGAAGTGTGACACACAGTTGTCCCAGCAGACTCCATCTTGGGCAGCTCACACTTCCCAACAGTTACCAAATTAACCTCCACACTAACGATCCGATGGGATCAGTCCCTGCCTTGTCCCAACTGTTGTATTTGCATTGGGGCATGCAGATAACAGCCAGGGTGTCCACTCCACAATCTGGGCTGCTCCCCTCCACCATCCCCCCACCCCCCTCCCTCCGGCTGCCCACAGCTTCTCGCCTGTGGCTTTCACGCCTCTCTCTGTTAGCTTGCAGCAGAGTGCAGAAGGTGCTGAAGTTCACAGCTCCTTCTGAGGCACCCACACCTCCCGCTGAAGCTGCAAAATAGGCCAGTGCTTTTTGTTACACTTAATGTATAAAGTTAAAGTTAATTTTGTAATCCATGATCTCAGTTTAGTTCTGTTGGCTCCTGAGGCATTGGCCATCTGTACATTTGTTGAAAGCTAAAAATGAAGCCTAAAACTTTATGCTTATGATCATTTTAGAATAGAGATGTGGAGGAATTTCTTTAGCTAGAGGACGTTGAATCTGGAGAATTCATTGCTGCTAACTGCAGTGGAGGCAAAGTCATTGGGTATATCTAAAACACAGGTTGATAGCTTCTTGATTAGTCAGGGTGTCAAATGTTATGAGGAGGAGGCAGAAGAATGGTGTTGAGAGGGTTAATAATCAGCTACGATGGAGAGGTGCAGTCTCGATGGGCCAAGTTCTGCCCCTCTGTCTTCAGGGCGTATGCTTTTAGTGAGTGTTACCAGAGCGAAGGACAGAAGGGAAGAAGCATTGAGAGAGAAGACAAAGAGAAGAGCAGGAAAGAGCCGGGGTTGGTGTGGAAGAGAAGCAGTGTGGCCTTCTTATACCAGAAGAAGGTTGAGATCGGCCGTGGACGTTTGCACCCTAGCTGTCGGCGCTGTTGGTGCAGCGCTGCTTGTGGTTGACGGGACCAATGTGAGAGTGGCAGTCTGTGTGTGGGCTCGGCTCTGCCGGCGGCGTAGCCTTCCTTCCTAAGGGCCCGTTTGTCTTCGGCTGCTTTCAGGAATTTTTCCTCGCCTGGCTTAAGGTGTCACCTCAGGGTTCTTCTCCACCTGGTGAGGTCGACCGCAAGTTCCTCCCAGGACTCTCTGTTGATGCTCAGCACCTTCACGTCCTGGCTGCAGACATCCTTGTAGCCAGCGGTTCTCTTGCCTGAAGCCTGCTCACTATAGGGAATGCCTTTGGGATGCAGCCGCCATGTATATGACTGACATGGCCCAGCCAGCACAGCCGAAGATGCCTGAGCAGGGTGTACACGCCAGGGACGCCAGCATGCGCGAGGGCCTCAGCAAAAGCTACTCTGTCTCTCCAGGGGTGCCCAAGGTGCGACGAAGGCACCTTAAATTCAAAGCGTTGAGCTCCTCTCCTACTTAGTGTATGTTTCCCCAGGCAATATACAGATCACTGATAACCGAAAATTCCAGTGATCTACGGGCTGTTCCCGGGGACGCACACGGAGACCAACATCCGGTGCTGCTGGCAGATCATCAACTCGGTGAAAGACGCTCTTTGGTCGGCCCGAAACTTGGTGATCTACCAGCACATGGAGATGTCCGTGGGAGAATGCTGCCGACTGACACACTCTCGGCTGCAGGAGAACGTGCTGAGGGACGCACTGAAACTGGGGGCAGCCTCCGCAAGGGCCCGGTGGGGAAGGACCACAGTATAGGTTTCTCCACCCGGGGGGTGGGAGGGGTCGGTGGGCGGGGAGTATACCCCTCAACAATGAGATGCTAAGCTGAACTACTGGAGTGCCACGTGGGTGGCTATAAACACGGATATTTTACTGAGTATAATGGAAACGTATGTAAAGGATGAAAAGTTATTGAATGGTTTATTGTATATATTTATTTTTGAATAAAGTATATTTTGAAATTAAAAAAACAATCAGATAGCCAGATCCAAGTAATATGATACCCAATACTGAAAACAAGAATTTTCCTGAAAAATACTGTAAAACTCACTGAACACACCTATAATCACATGCCTACAGATGAATATATAAAAATGCAAACATGCATAAGAAATTTAAACTACAAGAAAAACAATTCTACAGTCCGGTACTAATGTTCTCATGGAGTGAGTGCTGGTTTTCTGGGTACAGGAGGTTGGATTTTCCAGTGTTCACACAGAGTTCAGTCTCTGCACTCTCTGCTGCAACAACCTCTTCCCAAGACACTGCACAGGAACACCACCACCCTGTGGGGAAAGCAGCGAGAAGAGGGAAGGTTGGTCAGAGCTGTGGATCGTGGCGGGTCTGAGAGGAGAAGAAGAGAGGGAGAGAGGTGGTTGGAGACAGGGGGGCAGTTTGAGAATGATTCAGCCAGGAGTCAGGGTCGTCAGCCCTGCTCTGTCTACTGCCGAAGGGTTATCGAGTGTTTCAGGCCCTTCAGGCAACCGCCCATGCTGACCAACGTCCCATTCCCTGCACTCGATCCATACTTCCTCTGCCTTGTGATTCCAGTCCTTGTCTAGATAATTCTGAAATACTGTACGAGTCTCTGCCTCTATCACACCCTCTGGGAGTGTATTATAGATCACCCCCCCCCCGCCCCCGCTCACTGATCACATGGGAATCATGGTGAATGTTAGGATTGGAGACCTTCGGTCGGAGTTGTGCTCCAGAGATCAGCGCTGGGACTCTTTTTCTCTGTCATTTATTCCAACATCTTGGATGAGAACGTAGGTGGCATGGTTAGGAAGTGTGGATCGTTCACAGCAGAATTGGTGGTCCTCTCCTCCTTCCCTCTCTTCTACGGTCCACTCCCCTCACCTATCAGATTCTTCCTTCTCCAGCCCTTGGCCTTTCCCACCCACCTGGCCTCAACTACCACCTTCCAGCTAGCCTCTTTTCCCTCCCCCTGTTTCCCCTTCCTTCTCAGTCCCCGTGAAGGGCCTCGGCCTGAAACGTCAACTGTTCACTCTTTTCCATAGGTGCTGCCTGACCTGCTAAGTTCCTCCAGCATTTTGTGTGCGTTGCTTTGCATCTCCAGCGTCTGCAGACTCTCTCGTGTTTGTGACAGGAAAGAGGGCTGTTTAGAGTTACAAAAACAAGCTGTTGAAGGGTCTCAGTGAGACAGGCAGCATCTGTAGGGGGAAATTGAGTGTTGACATTTCAGGTTGAAACTCTTCCTCCAGACTGGTCTAAGGTTGAACAGGATGGAGATCTATTGGAAAACTGGGCCATGGAATGCAGGAGGGAATTTTGCTTTGACATGTGTGAAGTGATTCATTTGGGAAGTTAGACTAGGTCAGAACTTGCTCAGGAAATGGCAGAATCCTGGGAAGTGTGGAACAAGGGTACAATTATATTGTTCCCTGAAAGAGGTGATACAAGTGGACCAGATGGTCGCAAAGGCGTATGGCATGCTTACCTTCATTGGACAGGGCATTGAAAACAGGAATTAGGATGTCATGTTAGAGCTGTACAAGACATTGATGAGATCATACTTGGGAATATTGTGCACAGTTCTGCTCACCCAGCTGTAGGGAGGATGTCATGAATCTAACGTCACAAGTTCATTGCTGGGTATGGAGAACTAGAGTTATAAAGAAAGTCTAGTTAGGCTGGAGTAAAGGACACTGTTGAGTGACCTGATAGAGGTTTAAAATTCATGAGTAGTATAGATAGAGTGGTTTTTTACCAGGGTAGATGAGTCTAAAACTAGAGGGAATATAGTCATAGAGTCACAGAGTTATACAGCAGGAAACAGGCCCTTTGGCCCAGCTTGTCCATGCTGACCATGTTGTTCAGTGAGCTCATCCCATTTGCCTGCATTTGGCCCACAGCCTTCTAACAACATATTAAACATCTAAGTTATCAATGTCGCTAATGGGCCTGCCTCAACCACTATTTCAGGTAGTTCATTCCAAATACACACCAACATTTGTGTGAAGAAGTTGCTCCTGATTTCCTCTTCAATATCTCACCTCTGATCTGAAACCTACGCCTTGTTTTTAGCACTCCTTCCCTGGGAAAAACACTATGTGTCTTTACCCTGTCTATGCCCCTCTGAGGTCATATACCTCTATCAGGCCATCTCTCAATCTCCTACGTTCCAGGGGAAAAAGTCCTAATCTGTGCATCCTCTTCTTGTAACTCAGACCCCAAATCCAGGCAGCATGTTGGTAAGTCTTGTCTGCGCTTTTTCCAGTTTAATAACATCTTTTCTATAAGTGTGACCAAAACTATATACAATACTGGTACTCCAAGTGCAGCCTCACCAACAACTTATGGAGCTTCATCATAACTTCCCAATTCCTATCCTCAGTGCAGTGACTTGTGAAGGCCAGCATACCAACCATCATACACCTGTGATGCCGCTTTTCAGTTAACGATTCACATGCGCTCCAAGCTTCCTCTGTTCTGTAATGCTTCCCAGGGCCCTGGCACTCACTGTGTAAGTCCTACCCACGTTTGATCTTCTAAACTTAATACCCAAGAGGAGGCGAGATGAAGTCTGGGGCTAGAGTGGGGAATAGAAGAAAAGAGAAGGGGGAGGGAAAAATAACTTTATCAGAAGGAGAAATCGATACTCATGCCATCAGGTCGGAGTCTACCCAGACAGAATTTAAGGTGTTGCTCCTCTACTCTTGCGTTGGCTCACAATGGCACAAGATGAGGCTCCAGACCGGCATGCTGGAGCAGAAATGGGAAATGGAATTAAGATGTGTGCCCACAGGGAAGTCCCGCTTTTGGCAGATGGAGCAGAGGTGCTCGACGAAGTGGTCCCCCAGTTTATGATGTGACTCGCCAATGTAGAGGAGGAGAGGACACATCAGGATTACTGGACGTCCCTTCACTACACCTAAGTAACCAGCATGAAGTTCTTCCAGCATTTTAGCTCTCAGTTTGGATAGTGCAACAGATCTTAATCCCCACATAAGGCGACCCACGTCAAGGGTAAATTCATCCCGATGCTGGTAAAAATGGGGGATCTTGAATTTCTTCTGCCTATTCCAACTATTTTCGGTTGCCGTGTAGACCTGAGACAGTGCGGGGTCTTTTCTGGTTTCCCTGTGGATCACCTCCGTCGTAATAGGGAGACTTCCGATTCACATTAGGGAGAATATGTCAAGAGGAGTGTCCTCTTTTGTAAATTTTTCAGGTACTTCCTTTTCCAAGGGTAAAGGAGGCAATCCAGCATTTCCTTAATTAGTCATTCTCTTGAATTCAATCTTGTAATTGTGTCCCCCAAGAAAGAGCCCATCTCTGCATTCTCGCTGTTACTGTTAATGTTACTCCCTTGTTAATGTTACTGTTACCATTAATGAAACTCCCTTCTGTGGAATGAAAAAGGATACGAGTGGTTGATGATTAATTCTCTGCAGAAATAACAAGCAGGATAGACAAAGGAGAATCAGTTGAATCTGAATCAGAATCAGGTTTAATATCTCTGGCATGTGATAATAAACAAGAATATAAAAGCAAGGATGTAATGCTGAGTCTGTATAGGGCACCAGTGAGGCCTCACTTGGAGTACTGTGAGCAGTTTTGGGCCCCTTATTTAAGAAATGATACGTTGGCATTGGAGAGGGTTCAGAGGGGGTTCACAAAAATGATTCCAGGAATGAAAGGCTTATCATATGAGGAGTGTTTGATAGCCCTGGGCCTGTACTCACTGGAATTTGGAAGAATGAGGGGGGATATCATTGAAACCTAGCACAGTTTGAAAGGTCTAAATAGAGTGGATGTGAAGAGGATGTTTCCATTGGTGGGAGAGTCTGGGACTAGAGAACCCAGCCTCAGAATAGAGGTTTGTCCATTTAGAACAGAGATGAGGAGGAATTTCTTCAGCCAGAGGGTGGTGGATGTATCTGTGGAATTTGTTTCCACAGGCAGTTGTGGAGGCCAGGTCACTGGGTGCATTCAAGGCTAATCAAGATAGGTTTTTGGTTAGTCAGGGCATGAAAGGTTTATCGAGAGAAGGTAGGAGGATGGGGCTGAGAGGGAAGTAGATTGGCGATGATGAAATGGTGGAGATAATTTGATGACTGGAATGGTCTAATTCTATGACCAGTAATGAGAGTGAACTCTCTCCCGAACAGGTGTGGTTGAAACATTTTACACCCCAGACCAGACTCAAGGCCTCCCTGTCAATCTGTGCGTAGTTTTTCTCTACAGTGGTCAGGGAATGTGATGCGGAGGATATGGGGTGATCAGTTCCATCACTCATAACATGGGACACGATCGCACGTAAGACATAAGGTGAGGCGTCACAGGCAAGCTTCACTGAATGATGTGCATCATAATGTATGAGTACAGTGTCTGACAACACTATTTCCTTTGTCTTTTGGAAAGCCACCTCACACTGCTTTGTCCATTGCTGTTTCCTCTTGGACTGTAGTAAATAGTTCAAGGGGTGGAGTACAGCACACAGGTTTGACGGGTGCCTGTTAAGATAATAGACAAATACTAAAAAGGACCACAACTGTAACATGTCCTTTGGCCTTTGGCATCCACCACTGCTTGAATATTCTTGGCTCACATTTGTAGAACCGGTTTAACAACAATAACACCATTTGTCGTGTCATACTCTGAGCCCATAATCTTCTAATTGTTTTATTACTGTCAAGATTTTGGAGATGTTTCTTTTAATCCTTAGCATTAATCATGATGTTGTCATCCAGGTAACACTGAGTACCTGTGCAGCCTTGCAGTACCTGGTCCATAGCTTTCTGCCAGAGTGCAGGTGCAGAATCTACTCCAAAAATAAACCTACTATAGTGATAGACCCTTTGTGAGTGTTTATAGTGAGAAACACTTTGGACTCTTCTTCCATCTCCGTCCCTAGGTAGGCTTTACCGAAGTCGACTTTGCTACAGTGTTTTTCTCTAGAAAGGTTTGCAAAGATTCAGTATCCTCAATCCTGGGCAGAGCATATTGATCTACTTTCAGTCCTGGGTTGATAGTGACCTTAAAATCACCTGATAAACCCATCCTTCCTGGCTACTGGGACCACAGACTTTGCTCATGAGTTCCACTTGACCTTAGAAAGACTTTCTTCAGTCTCCATGCGATCTAGCTTACTGGCTCCTTTATCTCTGATAGAATAAAGAACTGGATGGGCTTTGTAAATCTTGGGTGTGGCATTTTCATTTAACATTATTTTACCTTTGATGTGTTTGAGTTTCCAATGCCATCCTTGAACATGCTGTGGCAGCATCCAGTACCTTCCTTAATTCACCTTCAGTTGACTTATCTGCAGGGGTGTGGCATGCAAATAGTGGAAAGATCTCCAGTTGGGTTGTAAGTTGTCTCAGCGAATCGTATCCCACAATCACGTCCCTCCTGTTTTTACTACATACAAGTCCAATGTTATTTGTTGCCTGTCGTATTTCACTGTTATGAATGTCATTCCCACAGGGGTTATCTTTTCTCCAGTATAATTCCTTAATAAGATATCTGCAGTATTCAGCCCAGCATCTTTGAAATGCCAGTCAAACTCATTTTGTGGAATGACTGAAACAGCCGAACCAGCATCCAATCCCATTTAAATTAGCTTGCCATTCACTGCTGGTGTAAGCTATATTGCATATCTCTTGTTAGTTTTCACATTGTAAATCCCAAGGCTACCTAGTCTACGTCACTCTCATCATTATCAGATTTTTCGTTAACAGCATGTAGATTAGTGCTTTTTGAAACTGCAGTGACTTTTAAACTTTTTCCTTCCCTGTGCAGTCTATTTGTTTTTGTCTGCCAACCATGCTGCTTGTATGTGTCTTACTTTGTTGTGTTTTCAACAAGTTTCTCATTCATGAACTTCTTACATATAACTCATAATGAATTCTGAAAACTATCAAAGGATGTTTAATCGAATATTATTACTCAAAAATTACTGAAATATTGTATACACTACACTTCTCTGCAATCTTTCCAATTTAATAACATTTTTTGACTAAGTCTGAACACAATACTCCAAGTACAGCCTCATTAGCCCTATGAGGAGGTTCCTCAAAACCTCAGTCTCATCAGTGAGATAGGAATTGTCATCAACAAGGCTGTGTTGATAATCCCTTAACTGCCTTTCCCAGTAAAAGTAAATTCTGTGCCTTAGAATGCTTACAATAATTTTCTTACCACTGAGGTAAGACTGACATGTCTGTAGTTACAAGGCTTGTCCCTGCTACTCTTCTTGAGTACAGGAACCACACTTGCAGCTCTCCCATTATCTGGCATCTCCCATGTGGCCAGTAAAGATTTAGATATCTCTGACAGGGGCCCACAGTCTCATTCCTGCATCTCATAGCAGCTTGGTATACATCTCAATAAGCCCTTGGGATTTATCCACCTTTATGTGCACCAAGACATCTATCACCTCCTTTTTCTTGATCCTAACATGCTTAAAAGTATCTCCCTCACTCTGGAGAGACAAGAGACTGCAGATGCTGGAATCTGGAGCAACACACTACCTGCTGGAGGAGTCCTGTGGATCGAGCAGCATCTACGAGGGGCTAAGGCACCGATGCAAGTTTCAACCCTAAACGTGGAGAGTTCCTTTCCCCACACCGACGCTGCTCGACCCGCTGAGTTTCTCTGGCAGTCTGGGTGTTGCAGTATCCCTCTCCCTGAACCCTCTCTCTCTCTCATATCTTTCTCCCTGATGGAATACAGATGAGGAGTATTCCCTTTTTCCCCTGGCCCTCACACCGATTACCCCTCTGCTTTCCACTCTTCCCCGGCTACCATTTTGCTCCCAAGGTACACGAGTCTAGCGATCTCCACACAGCATTTCAGAACAACTTCATCCACTCCACCATCAGACATCTGAATGGTTCACAAACACATGAGCACTACCTCGCTATTCCTCTTTTCTGATATTTTTCTATTTCTATAACTTATAGTAATTCTTATGTCGTGCACTGGACTGCAAATTTCATGACTTATGTTGGTGATAATAAGTTTGATTCTGATTCCAATTTTGTCATAAAGACTGGCATAGAAGGATTTACAGATCCTCACTGTGGCTGTGTGCGAGGACATTACTAAGCCTGCTCCCCACCCCACACCACAATGCTCTGCCCCCGCCCAGCACAGCTGCACGTACAGTCGCCTCTGGCTTTCACACCTCACTCTGTGAGCCTACAGCAGAGAGTGCTAAAGTTCACAGCTCCCTCCCTAACCCACACACCTCCCACTGAAGCATTAAAATAGATCAGGGCCTTCTGTTAGTGTGATAGGGTCACTGAGCAATACAGCACAGATGCAGAGCCTTCGGCCCATCCAGTCCATGATGACTATGGTGCTCACCCAGTTAGTCCCAGGTTTCTGCATCCAGCCCATATCCTCACCTTATGTACATACGGTCATTCTGGACTTATTTCCATCTGGCATAGTTTGCATTTTGTTGTTTGATTGTGGTTTTTGTATTGCTATATTTATGTTCCATTCTTGGCTGGTGCAGCTGTCACAAAACCCAATTTCCCTCGGGACCAATAAAGTATATCTATCTATCTATCTACCTATCCATAAGCTAATCCCATGTAAACACGACCTCATTCAGTCAGTTACTTGTATACTGTGTTTTATAGGGTTGCGTTTCTTAATATTTATTGTTTTTTTTGGTATTTTTATTGTGTTCAAAGTTTAAAGTAAATGTATTACAAAGTACATGCGTCGCTGTATATAACCCTGAACTTCAGTTTCTTGTGTGCATCCTCAATAAAACCAATAACCATATAGATTCAATGAAAGACCACACCAACAGGGTGGACAACCAGTGTGCAAGAGACAACAAACTGTGCAAGTACAGAGAAAACAAAAATAATAATAATAATAATAACAATAAATAAATATCAAGAAAGAACATGAGATGAAGAGGCCATGAAGTGAGGTTATGGGAACAGTTCAGTGATGGGGTGAGTGAAGTTATCACCTTTGGTTCAAGAGCCTGGTGGTTGAGGGGCAGTAACTATTCCTGAACCTGGTGGTGTGAGTCCTGAGGCTCCTGGACCTTCCTCCTGCTGGCAACAGCGTGAAGAAAGCATAAGCTGGAGGGTGGGTGTGCCTGATGATGGATGCTGCTTTCCTGTGACAACACTCCATGCAGATGTGCACAATGGTGGGGAGACTTTACCTATGAGGGACAGAGATGTATCCATTACTTTTTGTCAGATTTTCCACTCAAGGGCATTGCCGTTCCATACAGGCTGTGAAGCACCACACATCTATAGGATGTTGTCAAAGCTTTAGATGTCATGCAGAATCTTCACAATTTCCTAAGGAAGTTGAGGCACTGCCGTGCTTTCTTTGTAATTGCACTTACAAGCTGGACCCAGGACAGGCCCTCCAAAATTATAACACAGACAGACATCCCACATCTTCCAGAAGATCCAGGAGTCTCCTGCATATCGATAGTGGCTCCCTGATGCCCGGAAATTATATACAATATCCCAGAAATAGATTTTTTTGAGAGGGACAGGGAGAGGGAGAGCAAGCATCCTGCTTGGTCTCTCTTCGTGCTAAGAGTGGTCCCCAACCACCGGGCCGCGAGGAAACAATATGATTTGGTGATATGAAACGATACGAGTCATTTGCACCTTTCCTCGTTCCCTGTCACGCCCACTGTTGAACTTGAACGCACGTGAGGTCATTACGCACGCGTCATCCACGTCAGCGCGGGAAGAAGATCAACTCCTCGAGCTTGCAAATGACGGTGGGCTGAAAAATATGTTTGACATAACATTTCTGCCGGCATTCTGGATCAAAGTCAAGCCTAAATATCCTGAGATAGCCACGATAGCACTGAAAACGTTGCTTCCATTTCCAACATCATATTGCTGCGAAGCGGAGTTTTCTGCAATGAATGCAACGAAAACTAAATTGCGGAATAGACTGGACATAAGGAACCCCCTTCGAGTATCGCTGTCTCCCATCACCCCTCGATGGGACCGTCTTGTTGCAGGGAAACAAGCCCAGGGCTCCCACTGATTTAACCATTTTTGGTGTGTTGCAATGATTTTGTATGTTCATATGGGGAAAATATGCGCTGTTTGTTTAATATCCAAACGTTACTTAAAATGTTATGATGCTATTGACTTATCACCTATATTCCTGTCGTGATTAACACCTCCCCCCCCACCCCCCGGTCGACCGGTCCGCAAGAATATTGTCAATATTAAACCGGTCTGCGGTGCAAAAATGATTGCGGACCCCTGCTAAGTAGACCTATCAGTTTTCTCTGTGGGCGGGCTTTACAGTCGACTTCAAAAATAATGACAGTCTTGCTCGCTGCACTGTTTGCAACAGTGACTTTTCTATTGCCCATGGTGGGTTAAAATGTAAAAGACATGTTGAGGTGAGTTTAACAGGTGTCATTACAGCATAGCTAACGTTATTTAAACTAGCTGGCTAGCTGCTAAGGAGCTACGTGATGTCCTACGTGCTGAGGCCAAACTCCCTGTAGACTTGCTTAAAGTTGTAATAGAATAAACATGATAATATAATATAGCATAAGTACATATTTTAATGTCACATTTGCTGCATATATCCAACTTGGTTTACAGATCAGACAAAATCACTAAACAAAATATTACATACAGGCAGCGGGGCGGGGATGCTACCTCCCTGAAATGGTGGTGATACCTCGCTGAAATGAGTTTTTGCAGGGTGCGATGTCTGCACAGATGAATTTAAAGTTGCTGAACCTCTCCACGTCTGGTGCTGTTGGCCATGGCAGATTTAAAATATGGAAGAAAACGTTGAACTCAAGTGGGGCAAGGACAATGGAAGCAGGCAGATCAATTTTTTTTTTGTTCGTGCCATGTGCTTGGAGATGGAGGCTGCCATTTTGTGGAATTGTTTTACATCCTCCATTTTGTGAGATGAAGTTGCTTGGTTTTCTGTGTATTAAAGAAGACACAATGATGCTTCAGGTAATCTGCTGGACTGGAGATAATTTCCATATAAGAAATTATTTGTGAGGTGCTCTTTGATTAGACATAACATTCAGGTTTGTGACTGTTGGAGTTGGTGCCTACTTGAATTGATTTGATCTGGTTACTGAAGAGAACAAAGAGCCATAAATTACCAACTGTCACTTGCCAGGAAGAGGGAAATAAATGAATGCTGCCCTGGTGCAGAGCCAATAAAAAGATGTTAAGGTCAATCAGATGACCTACAGCCAATGTCACTGGAAACCAATATTTGAATTGGTAAGGAACAAGTATAAATTGGACACTTCGAGTGTGCTGTCAGCGACAACTCCAGAGGATCACCAACACGAGGAAGAACCCACACACACCAGGAGCTGGGAGAAGAAAGGATTGATCGTCTGGCCAACAGAGATCCATTATTTCAGTGTTATAAATTGGACAAGTTGTCTGTGTGTGTATTGGGGTACAGAGGGAACAGTAGACTTCATGTTCGAAGCAGTCAGCCCAGGGTTGTTTGTGCAGAGACAATAAAGAGCGAGCTTCAATTAATGACAAGTTGCGTAGTGAATTTCCCAAACCTTGTTACATTGGCGAATGGTCAGCAATGCTTCAATGAGGACTCATGGACCTCTTGATTCCTCCTCCTGAAGCCTCCAATAATCAGTCCTGTAGTCTTGCTGACTTTGAGTAAGAGGTTGGTGTTGTGATTCAGCCAGATTATCAATCTCCCTCCACCACCCTTGATTCGGCCAGCCACAATGGTGTCATCAGCAAACTTGAATATAGCAATGGAGTTGTGCCTAACTACACTGTCATAAGTATAAAGTGAGTCGAGCAGAGGGCTGACGGATTTTCAGCCCCTTCATGTCAATATTTAGTAGCTGCAATTTTGGCAGCTTTGGCAGCAATTACAGCCTTGAGTCTGTGTGGATAGGCCTCTATCAGCTTTGCACACCTGGAGACTGCAATTTTTCCCCATTCTTCTTTAAAAAACTGCTCAAGCTCTGTCAGATTGCATGGGAATTGTGAGTGAACGGTCCTTTTCAAGTCCAGCTACAAATTCTCAATTGGATTGAGGTTGAACTCTGATTTGGCCACTCAAGAACGTTTACTTTGTTGTTTTTAAATCATTACTGTATAGCTTTGGCTTTATGCTTGGGGTCATTGTCTTGCTGGAAAACAAATCTTCTCCCAAGTCACAGTTCTCTTGCAGACTGCATCAGGATTTCCTTCAGGATTTCCCTGTATTTTGCTGTATTCATTTTACCCTCTACCTTCACAAGCCTTCCAGGGCCTGCTGCAGTGAAGCATCTCCACAGCATGATGCAGCCACCACCA
This sequence comes from Mobula birostris, assembly GCF_030028105.1. Lineage (NCBI taxonomy): Eukaryota > Metazoa > Chordata > Chondrichthyes > Myliobatiformes > Myliobatidae > Mobula > Mobula birostris. The sequence continues at coordinate 174,301,433 of NC_092374.1, read as the reverse complement.
CGCTTCACGGTAGGGATGGTGTATTTTTCATGATGTGTGGTGTTTGGCTCGTGTCAAACATAGTGTTTAGTCTGATGGCCAAAAAGCTCAATCTTGGTTTCATAAAACCACAGAACCTTCTTCCAGCTGATGTCAGAGTCTCCCACATGCCTTCTGGCAAACTCTAGCCGAGATTTCATGTGGGTTTTTTTCAACAATGGCTTTCTTTTTGCCACTCTCCCATAAAGCTGTGACTGGTGAAGCACCCAGGCAACAGTTGATGTATGCACAGTCTCTCCCGCCTCAGCCAATGAAGCTGGTGACTCCTCCAGAGTTGTTATAGGTCTCTTGGTGGCCTCCCTCACTAGTCCCCTTGTAGCACGGTCACTCAGTTTTTGAGGATGGTCTGCTCCAGTCAGATCAACAGCTGTGCCATATTCTTTCCATTTCCTGATGATTGACTTAGCTGTACTCCAAGGGGTATAGAGTGACTTGGAAGTTTTCTGGTATCCATCTCTTGGCTTGTGCTTTTCAATAACCTTTTCGCGGAGCTGGTTGGAGTATTCTTTTGTTTTCATGGTGTAGTTTTTGCCAGGATACTGACTCACCAGCAGTTGGAGCTTCCAGATACAGGTGTATTTTTAGTCTTAAAGCCTCTTGACTACACACGTCTCCAAAAACAGATCAATATTTAACTAGTTATGTGACTTCTAAAACCAACTGGGTGCACCAATGATGCTCCGGTGTGTCACATTAAAGGGGGTGAATAGTTATGCAATCAATTATTTTGTGTTTTATATCTGCAATTTATTTAGATCACTTTGTAAAGATTTGTTTTCACTTTGACACGAATGAGTCTTGTATTGTTGATCAAAAAAACCAAATTAAATCCATTGTGATTCAATGTTGTAAAACAAAAAAAACATGAAAACGTCCAAGAGAGGTGAATACTTTATATTCCCCTGAATTTGAGGCTAGGTCCCCTAGTTCCTGTTTTGGAATGCAAATTAAAGTGTTCTAGGTACAGAGAGAGAGAAGTGCAGGCAGATGATAAGGTGCAAGGCCACAGCAAATTATTGTCAGATTGTGAATACATCTTCGACAGGAACCATTCAGCAGTTTTCTGCTTGTTTGACTTTTTAAAAATGCATCACTTCACTCTTATTTACATTGAAGTTCATTTGCTGCTCCTTGGCCCACTTCAGTTTATAACCAATACTCCTCTGTAATTTACAATAATCTTCACTCTTAAAAGCACCTCCTAATATGTATTGCCTGCAACTAGATAGTTGGATGTTTGAAGCAGCTGTTCATGAACATAAGGTTGTGAGACTTCAGGCTTGTGTATGAGCCGCTGATGGGAGCTGTGAGAAGACAGCTTGGTCCATATGCTGGAGATCTTTGATAATACCATCAGAATCAGCATCAGGTTTACTTTCATGGTCAACACGTTCAGTTGTTGCTCAGACCGAACATCAAAATGGGGATGAAATGTGATCTAAGTGGCTTTGACCATGGAATACTTGTCGGTGCCAGACAGGGTGGTTTGAGTATCTCAGAAACTGCTGATCTCCTGAGATTTTCAGTCTCTAGAGTTTACAAAGAATTGTGTAATAAACACAAGAATCCTGTGAGAGGCTGTTCTGCAGGCAAAAGTGCCTTGCTAATATGAGAGGTTAGAGGAGAACGGGCAGACAGGTTCAAGATGACAAGAGGGTGACAGTCACTCAAATAAGCATGTGTTACAACAGTGGTGTACAGGAGATCATCTCTGAATGTACAACACATTGAACCATGAAGTGGATGGAGATCGGCAGCGACAAACCACAGGCAAACACTCAGTTACAGGGGGTGCCTAACAAAGTGACCAGTGGATTGTGTGTGTGTGTGTGTGTGTGTGTGTGTGTGTGTGTGTGTGTGTGTGTGTGTGTGTGTATGTGTGTGTGTGTGTGTGTGTGTGTGTGTGTGTGTGTACTGCAGAAAGAGAACTGAAACTGTGAGCTAGTATTCATGGTTCACTGACCATTCAGAAATCTGATGGCGGAGGTGAAGAAGCTGTTTCTATTACATTGAGTATGTGCCTTTGGGCACCTGTACCTCCTCCTTCGTGGCTGTAATGAGTAGAAGGCATGTTCTGGGTGGTGAGGGTCCTTAGTGGTGGATGCCGCCTTTCTGAGTCATCTCCCTTTGAAGATCTCCTGCAAGGTGGGGAGGCTGGTGTTCATGATGGAGCTGGTTGAGTTTACAACCCTCTATAGAAGTTTCTGATCTTGTGTAGAGGCCCCTCCACACCAGGCAGATGTGATCGATATCATAAAGGCACCAGAGGAATGATTTGTTTTCACTCTTCTTCCCCTTCCTCAAGTCAACAATCAGCTCTTCAGTTTGACGGACTTTGAATGAGAGGTGCTGCTGTGGCATCACACATTCAGCTGAATATCTCACTCCATTTCTCTGTTCACAACTGCTGTGGCCCAGGATGTGGTTCTGCTTTCATCATAGCAGAAATATGCTTAACTGAAGGAGGGGGCAGGACTGGTGAGATCAGATGCTTATAAAGGCCTTCAGCAGTTTGGCAGCAAGGTAGACCACGACTGAGGGCAAGAGAGAGCATGGCGTCCACAAAACTGGTACAGCTGAGCTGAGCTCACCAAAGTGATGCTTTAATCATTTGGTTCTTTCTGCCTATCGAACATCCTGTTGATTTATTTTACAGAGATATCTGGTGTGTTTAATCTTCCTTCACACATGGACATCGGAAAGTCTTGGAGAAGATTTCCAGGTGAGAACAAATATCCCTCTCTCCATCTTGTTCCCAGCCTTCCTTTGTATCTACACCTCTCCCATTTTGTCTCCCATTTCTTCTCTCTGACTCCTTCCTCTGTTTCTCAATTTCTCTCAAAGTCTTGGCGTTTCTCGGTAGATTTTGGTCTCTGCTGATTAGCCCATTCTGACTGTCTGCCTCTCTCCCTACAACGATTTTTCACACATCACTCCTCTGCAGTCTTGCTGTTTCATTGACTTCCTGCTCTCTGGTCTCTCACTCTCATTCACACTCTCTGCAAGAATGCAGACACACATGTGGAGAACATAAAGAGATTCCAACCATTTAATTGAATGGGTAATGGTGTGGGGTTGGATTATGATGTGGGACAAACACAAAGCCATTCACGACAGTGGGAAAATAGAAAAAGAAACATTTTAAGCAATAATGTTCATGGGAAACTGGGAGGCTTTGGACACCAAACACACGTGTCCAGTGAGCAATTAGCAAGACAAATAGCATTTCACTGCCAGAGGATCTGAGAACAAGAGGAGAGACATTTTGCTTCAATTACTTAGGGCCCTTGGGAGACTTACATGGAAATAATTGATTTGTTTGTGAGATGTAGTAAGCTTTTCTAGCCCTTTGAACTGTCCCTGATTTAACCGGAGCCTGATCATGGGACAATTTACAATGACCAGTTAACCTACCAACCAGTACAGCCTTGGATTCTGGGAGGAAACTGGGGCTCCCGGAGGAAACCCGTGTGGTCACAGAGAGAATGCAGAAACTCCTCACAGACAGCAGCAGGACCTGAACCCAGGTCTCTGATACTGTAAAGCACTGTGCACCACACCTTTCTGCTCTCTTTTATTAAGGAACATGTTTGGGGGGATACAGGGAAAGTTCACCAGTTCGATTCCTGGGGTCGAAGGTTGGTTTTGTGAGGAGCAATTAAACAAATAGTTCTCAGGTGTAGAAGAACCTTCGGGGTTTAGACACAGAAGACGTGGGGAATAATTCTTAACCCAATGCGACATCATAATCAGAATCCAGTTTTTATTATCACCAACATATGCCATGAAATTTATTGTTTTGTGGCAGCAGGACTGTGCAAGACAGAAAACATTACTATAAGTTACAACTAGGGATATGTTAAACGTAAATAAATAGTGGAAAAAGAGAGCAGATTAGTGAGGTAGTGTCATGGGTTTATGGGCCATTCAGAAATCCGATGGCAGAAGGGAAGAACTGTTTCGAAAACTTTGAGTGTGCATCTTCAGGCTCCTGTACTCCTCCACGATGGGAGTAATGAGACTGGGTGGTGGGGGTCCTGATTGATGGATGTTGCCTTCCTGTCCGAATCCTGTCTCCACTCCAAATAAAGTGCTGTCCATCTGGGAGAGAGGTGAAGGGACTTTCTTCACCCCAGAGGGGAGTGACTCTCCAGAGTTCTCGACCTCAGGGAGATGCAGAGGATCAGTCACCGGGTGCATTTCCAAACAGAAATCAAGTGTTTTTGAGATTGTCGGAGGCTAAATGGAGACCCAATAGAAGTTTTTAAGCTAATGAGAAGCAAAGGGTGGAATTGCCATATATTAGAGAGCACGCATGCATTAAAGGTAAGGGGGAGTTTATGGGGGATGTGCAGGGCAGGTTTTGGCACTGACGGGGGTGGAGGACTGAAATGTGCTGCCAGGGTTGGAGGAGGAGGCAGACAGGAGAGTGACATTTAAAATGAATCCAGACAGACACACACATACACAAATGGAGGGCATGGATTACGTTCAGAAAAAAGAGTTTTAGCCTAGCACACCCCCTCAGCTGGGGCGACTGCCTTCACCTGTTCTCTCCCTCCACCCCCCCCACCCCCCTCAGCTCTCTACCTCACCCTGTTGCAGCATTGTTTCCTCTGGTGTCGTCCAGGCACCTGTTTCTGCCCTCTCCCCTGCCACACCTTCCCCCAAGCCCAGCTCAGTTGCCCATCCCTGCTCACTGTACACTCACCCCCACCCCTCTCCTGGAGCCCTGTGCTCTCTCTGAATTATCACCTGGGTCTCACATCCGGCACAGGGAAGCAGCCATTTCAGCAGATCAGCTATCGTTCAGCCACTCAACACCATTCCCCGGACATGCTTTCAGTATACAAGCTCTCTGGTCCTTCTTCCAGTGTGTCCTGAACCATTCTCCTGACCGGGCTTTGGTGACAGCCGGGCATTTCATCCTGTGTCTTCAGTCGTTCCAGACAGAGGGTATGGGCTATGTGCTGGGCTACCAATTAGTGCTGAAAGGTTGCCACCGGTCAGCACGAAGCGGTAGAAACAAATGGCCTGTTTCCATGTGGTACGTTTCTGTGTTCACTCAGACAACCCATGTCCACTGTGACGCAGGGCTTTCTGTAATCCATCACCATCAATCCCTTAGTTACCAGCTCATGGTTTCTGTCTCAGCCTCGCTTCCTGTCCCCCCCTCCCTCTCTCTCTCTCTCTCTCTCTCTCTCTCTCTCTCTCTGTCTCTGACACACACACGCTCACACACAGCTCTGTTGCCCAGTCTCTCTTTACCCCTGACCCTCTCATCCACTCTATTCCATCTCTCTCTCTCGCACACACTCACTCTCTCTTCTCTCTGCCTCTCTCCCTCTGTCTCTGTATTTGTCTCTGTCTGTCTCTCGCCTCCTCCCTCTCCCTCTACTCCTTCACCAACCCCTCCCTCAGTCGATCCTGGATGCGGGGTGCACCTGGCAGTTGGCTGAGGAAGTGGGAGGTGAAGGATTGGGGCTGGGAGGTGATGTGAGCGGGTGAGGGAGTGAACAGCTCCTGGGTTTCAGTGTGATAGGGATACTGTGGTCTGTGCTGACAGGGAAGGTGATTATGAAGGGTCCTGCCTCGGGTGGTGAAGGAATACAGCGTGCTTGACTTTACTAGTCGAGGCAGAGATGAAGAGCCAAAAGATTACGCTGCAGTTTTATAAACTCCAGTTCGATTGCAGCAGGAGTTTTGCATTCAATTCTGGATGCTCTGTTTCAGGAACGATGTGGAGCGTTTGGAGAGGGTGCAGAAGAGGTTTCTGAGAGGAATAGACAGTAGACAGCCAGACAAGGTTGAGATGTCTCACACCAGAGGGCATGCATTTAAGCTGAGGGGGGTTTAAAGGAGATGGAAGGGACCGGTTTCCCACACAGAGCGTGTGGGTGCTGGGAATGGTGGTGGAGGCAGATACAGGAGAGGTGTTCACGAGGCGTTTTGATATGTCCATGTATTAGATTGGCAGAGCCTGCCGGGTGAACTGTCCTGTCATGTACTGTCCATTTTCAATGTTCTGTGTAGACAGGGAGGGGAGGGGAGGGGGTGGGGGTGGGGGAGGGTTCAGTCTCTCTGTGTGAACAGTCACAGCAGCCGGGCGTTACCAAGGTGATGGTCACCCTAGACCCCCAACCACAGACAAATCACCCTCAGACACCCATCCCTAGAAATCCTGATTCCAGACCCCACAACATCAACCCCCATCCCAGAAACCCCATCACACATACCCCACCCTGAGAAACCCCACCCCAGAAACCCCTAGACACCCATCCCTAGAAATCCTGATTCCAGACCCCACAACATCAACCCCCATCCCAGAAACCCCATCACACATACCCCGCCCTGAGAAACCCCACCGCAGAAACCCCTAGACACCCACTCTAGACCCTTCACACCTGGAACTCCACCCCACATCCCACAAATCCAGACACCCACTCCAGACTCTTCACTGCCAGACCCATCACTCCAGAATCTTCACCCCCACAATCTTCATCCCCAGATCCTTCACTCCAAGACCCATCACCTCCAGACCCCCACTCCAGACCTGTCATCCAGTTCTTCACCTTCAGCACATCACACCCTGATCCCCCACTCTCAGACCCTTCATGCCCCCAGACCCTCCAGGCACATCACAGCCCAGAGCCCCCAAGCTCAGACCCTTTACCCCAGACCACCACCCCCGGGGGGGGGGCAGTGTACATTGGGTGAATGAGGTTTGAACGCCCTCTCTCTCTGACGTTCTTTACTCTGCTACATCCTCAAGTTGAAAATTGACAGTGATTCCCGAAGCTGACACATCATCCTGAGCAGGACGAAGATCAGAAATGCTGCTTTTGTAAATTGTATAAACATGTTTTTGTTTTAGACGTCTGTCTTCGAAGCATCTGGACAAGAGAATGTTTTGGAGTTTATCCAGCAGGCCGTGAAAAAACTGAGACCCGGGTCCAGTCTGGGGCCAAGTAAGTTGACTTACACGATAAGGTTTAACTGTAATAAAGGCAGAAAATGCCAGTTTGCAGTGTCAGTAATGGGGAGAACAGAGTTAATGTTCCAGGTTAAAGATCTTACATCACAGTGAGGAAAAGTTCAAATAAAGCAGGTTAGAATAATCCTGACAACTGATCCCTGGCTGAGATATTTGTACAATAGTTAATCACCAGTGACGTGCTAGCTGACCAGAAGATAGTGAACGTAATGATTTTATTTCAGAAGGGTGACAACCAAAGACCGGGGAAATATAGGCCAGTAAGTCTAACATCTGTGCAGGAGGTAGTAAGTTATGGAGAGGATTCTGAGGGATAAGATATTTCTTACATGCACCTGTTAGGGACCATTCTCCAGATACTTTACCTATGGAGAAGATTCTGAGGGATAAGATACACAGACATTTGGAAAGGCAGGAGTTGATTAGGTGTAGTCAGCATGGCTTTGTGCATAGATAGTCATGCTATACAGACTTAATTGAGCTTTTTGACCGAGAAAGTTGATGAGGGTAGGGCAGTAAATAAGACCATAATAAGACCATAACACATGGGAGCAGAATTAGGCCATTTGGCCCATCGAATCTGCTCCGCCATTCAATCATGGCTGATCTTGTTTTTTACTCCTCCACTACCCAGTTCCCGGCCTTCTCCTCATAACCTTTGTGGTGTCCGATCAACAACCTATCAACCTCTGCTTTAAATACACCCACGACCTGGCCTCCACAGCTGCCTGAGGCAACAAATTCCACAAATTCACCACCCTTTCGCTAAAGAAATTTCTCCGCATCTCTGCTTTGAAAGGGTGCCCCTCTATCCTGAAGCTGTGCCATCTAGTCCTAGACTATGGGAAACATGGAGCTTAGAAAAATAGAGGGCTACGGGTAAGCCTAGTAATTTCCAAGGTAGGGACATGTTTGGCACAACTTTGTGGGCCGAAGGGCCTGTATTGTGCTGCAGGTTTTCTCTGTTTTTATGTTTCATACCCCCGTTGTCCTTCTGAATTCCAGTGAATACAGACCCAGAGCCATCACATGTTCCTCATATGATAACCCTTACATTTCTGGAATCATCCTTGTGATCCTCTGGACTCTCTCCAAGGCCAGCACATCTTTTCTAAGATGAGGAGCCCAGAACTATTCGCAATACTCAGGGTGAGGCCTCACCAGAGCCTTATAAAGCCTCAGCATCACAACCTTCAGAGATTGGGCATAGAGTATAAACTTGGGGCATTATGTTGCAACTTTACAAAGCCGTGGTTAGCCTACACAGATTATTGAGTGTAGTTCTGGTCACCCCCGGCAAAGATATGATTGAGTCAAAGTATCATAGAGTCATAGAAAGTACAACACAGAACAGACCCTTCGGCCCATCTCATCTGTGCCAAACCACTTAAACTGCCTAGTCCCATCAAAATGCCTCTGGACCATAACCTCAATACCTCTACTATCTGTGTACCTACCCAAACTTCTCAAATATTGAAATTGAGCTCACATGAGCAGCTCATTCCACACTTTTACCATCCTCTGAGTGAAGATGAAAACAGGAAATGGGATGTCATGTTGAAGTTATCTAAGACATTGGCGAGGCCTAATTTGGAGTATTGTGTTCTCCTTAAACATTTCACCTTCCACCCTTAACCCATGACCCACCCGCAATTAGTAGAAAACTTCTGCTTGCGTTTACCCTGTCTGAACCTCTCATAAAATTCTGTTTTCCTCTATCAAATTTCCTCTCAGTCTTCTACATTCCAAGGAATAAAGTCCTAACCTAATCTATCTTTCCTTGTAACTTGGGTCCTCCAGAACTGCAATATCCTTGTAAATTTTCTCTGTACTCTTTCAACCTTATTTATATCTTTCCTGCAGGTAAGTGACCAAAATTGCACACAATGCTCCAAATTAGGCCTCGCCAATGCCTTAGACAACTGCAACATAACATTCCATCTCCTGTTCTCAATACTTTGATTTATGAAAAACTCTCTTTACAACCCTCTCTACCTGTGCCGCCACCTTCAGTGAATTATGGACCTGTACTTCCAGAACAGTTTTTACTACCACAATCCTCAGTCCCTGCTGTTCTCTATGTGAGACCTACCCTGGTTGGTCCTATTGAAGTGCAACACCTCGCATTTGGCTGCATTAAACTCTGGGGAGGTTGCAGAGGAGATTCACAAGGTGATTGGTGATTAGTTCATTATTGTCAGAGAAACGTAAGAATGGCTAACTGCTAGATCCCACAACAGATTAGTGTGGCCATCGACATGTGGAGCCACAGGAGATGGGCAAGGTTTTTAATATTTACCATTAGCTTTTACTGTGCAGAAAATGCTCGATACTAAATAAATGTCAGAAATGAGTGACGTTGTCCAGGATCTTGTACAACCAACCAGGGAGGAGGTATTGGCAGCCTTACAGATGGTTAAGAAGGATAAGTCCCCAGGACGTGACCATGTACATCTTGGACCTTGTGGGAAGATGGAGAAGAATACTCCTTTGCAGTTCCCTTGTGGAGATATATTTGTATCATCTTTAGCCACAGGTGACGATCTCAAAGACAGGAGGGTGGCTAATGTAACTTTATTTAAGAAGAGCAGCAAAGACAAGCCAAGAAACTACAGGCCTGTAAAACTTGTCATCAGCGTTGGATAAGTTACTGGAGGGGATTCTGAATGACTGGATCTTGTTTTGATATCCAAATGAGTTTGGATATACAAGGTCTAATCATGTGTAGTCGGCCCGGTTTTGTATGCAGGAAATCGTGTCTCACAAATGTCTTGTGTTTTGAAGACATAACCAAGATGACTGATGAGAATAGGGCACTGGATGTTGTCTAATATGGACCTTAGCAGGGCTATTGACATCATCTCTTATGACAGGCTGGTTGGGAAGGATAGATTACATGGGATCCAGGAGGAGATAGCAGGTTGGATTAATAATTAGCTCAGAGGTAGAGAGCAGAGGGTGATGTTTCTCAGAGTGGAGGCCTGTGGCTAGTGGTGTATCACAGGGGACACTGCTTGGATTTTTGTTGCTTGGTGAGTGAGTCTGCAGATGATACTACAATTGGTGATATCATAGACTCTGAAACAGATTATGAAAAATTACAGGAGGATCTTGATGGATGGGTAGGTGGGTTGAAGATTGGAAAATCCAGATAGATGAGAGGTATTGCATTTTAGGGCATCAAGCCAGGGTAGGACTGATACAGTGAGCAGAAGGGCGTTGGGACGTGTTGTAGAGCAGAGAGACATAGGAGAGAAGATGCAAGGTTCACTGAAAGCAGCGTCACAAGTAGATTTGGTGATGAAGAAGGCATTCGGTAAGCTGCCATTCATCAGGCAGGACATTGGGCAGTTACGATGCTGTTGGTGAGGCCGCTGGTGTGTACGGTTTAGGTCACCCTGTTACAGGAAATCCGTAACTAAACTGCAAAGAGTGCAACAAAAGCTTTATCAGGATGCTGCCTGGATTGGGGGTGGGTCCTGAGTTAGAAGGAGAGGTTGCAGGGACTAGGACTTTATTGCTAGAAATGTACGAGATTGAGGGGTGACCTGACAGAGGTAGATGACATCAGGAAGGGTATGCACAGGGTGGAATTACATAGTTGTTTTCCCAGGGAGAACGTGCGTTCTGAACGGAAGGGCGTAAGTTTAAGATCAGAGGTGAGACATTTATAAGGGACATCAGAGGCAGCTTCTTCACACAAGAATGCTGTGCATTTGCACTAAGTTGCCAGAAAGAGTTAGGCACATTAGCAACATTTGCCAAGCATGGCACAGTGCCACAGCAGCGAGAGTGCCAGTGCCTCACGGCGGCATAGTTTCAGGTTTAATCCTAACGCTGGTGTCGTGCTCATCCTCTCTGTGACCATGGCATTGTGATTCAATCCCTCTAGTTTCCATGACAACAACCAATTGAACCTCTTCTTCTCCATCTCCAAAGTATCCACCTTTCTGTAATACAGTGGCAGAATGCATACAACACTCCAAATGTGGCCTCAACATTTACAGAAATGCACCTGCAACAGAACTCATGGATTATAGAGGTAGAGAGAGCTTACTTGTCCAATACCGTGAGAGTCGCTGTCTCCACCACTGATGTCACAAGCTGATATGATCATCTGATATGGTCCCTTGTTTTGTTGTAGCTGCTTCTGGGATTGCAAAGCCTCAGGTCATCTCCATCATGCTGTCTTTCAGGTGCTGAAGTTGTCTTTGATGCCCAGCTCCAAGGAAATGGGCAGATTGTGAAACCAACAAATCCCATCATCTACGACATTGTCAATGTGAACAAGGGAGAGGGCTACAATAGCACAGATGGGAAGTTCACCACCCCGAGGTGTGGTCTGTATTTCTTCAGCTACTCGTCACTCCCGACCAGAGGGACAACAACTGACGTTCAGCTCATGAAGAATGACAAGGAAGTTAATTTGATCCACAGTGTCCTGCCCAAGAATAGTTCCCAGCTGTCCATGAGAAACAAAATCCTTGAACTCCACAAAGGGGATCAAGTGTGGGTGCAACTGGTCTCTGGTATGCTGTGGAGTGAAACAGGTTCCCTCAGCTTCCAGGGCTTCCTACTAGCGTAGTAGGTTGTCCCAGCACGCTTTGCCTCTGCAATACCTTTGTGCTCTGCAGCTGAGAATGCTTCACCCAGGCAGATATGTTATTGAATAAACAAGAAAAGCTCACTGGGAATAAGTTTAGCTAATAGATGAAGTGAGACAGGGAGACACACAAGCATTGGCCAGCAATAGATGAGAACTGGAATGATGTCTTTGTTAAAGCGTCTGAAGGCACAAAACTAGAAATATGCTTCCTGGGAGTGGGAGACGACCACTCAGCCCATCCAGCCTGACCTGTGGGTTGTGCTGAGCCCAACCTCAGAAAAGATGGTCCATGAACTTCACCATTACACTCTGTAAAGATAGTGTAACCTTCTGTCTACTTTCCTCCTCCCAAACACAGGTTCAACGTGCTCATGTCTCCTCACACAACACACCCCCCGCCCCATCCAAGATATCAGCTTTGTAATCCTTTGCTGCATTCACGTACTCCAGGCCCATCCCTTCTCATGCTGAGCAACCAAACTGTCCACAATATCCCCACAGACTGTCCCTGCACATCAGTCTTCATGATCGTTGTATAAGGTGACAAGGTCGCTGTGAACACTGACAAATTACCACCTGTTAATAAAAAAGCTCTTTTGGGTTTTTGTCTCCCAAAGTGATTTCCCACATTATATTCCAACCACCATGCTGTTACTGTTCCCAGTCTGTTTTCTTCACCCTGAAGTCTCTCTGCATCCTCCTCATAGCCCCCACTGATATCTGACGTATTCAGAACGTGACCATATCCTGTGGCGAGCATCCACACCTCTCTTCTAACACACAACCATCCCTGTGTAATCCATGAATTACGTACCGATGATGATCCCGCAATGGTTACTCTAATGACTGTAATTTCACTGGCTGATGTAGCTGACTGCTGAATTTGTGAATGCCAAATTAAATGCATTGTTTCGATCAAATATTCTGTCCTGTTCTTTGACTTTCATTATTTCCACAATTTGCTGTTAATTTGATCACATATGTGAATATTAGTCTCTGATCGATGACTCGCTGAAAACCTCACTCAATCTCCCAATTCAGTGATTGAGTTGAGAGACTTTGGCCTGGATCTCCCATTGGTTTGTCAGCTGCCTGAGGCTGTCACTCTCCTGTCCTTAAACAACAGGACCTGTTCTGTGGCAAAATCTCCCTCTGGAAGACCATCTTACTGCAGGGACCTTGGAGGGTTCTATCAATGTTTTTTCGTTTCTCTCCTCCATGGAAATCCCTGCAAATCTCCCCATGTTAACAGTTTTAACAGAGGAGCTAGGGAAGAAAGCTGTAAAATCCCGAAACATAAGGGATAAGGAGTCTGAAAAATTAGCAGAACTGAACACAAAACCACCAGAACTGAATGATCTGCACCCTATAGGTGCGAATGGACAGGGGCTGCAGAGACACAGGAGACGTTGGTTGAATTTTTTCAGAACTCACCAAATTCTGCAAAGCTTCCACAAGCAGGGTAACAGCCAGTGTGACCACCTTGCTCCCTCATGTGGGATTGCCGAGATACAGGTGTCACTATGGAATAGTCAGGGGTCACTATGAGGAAGAGGTAAGTTATTCTTTTCCTGGGGTACAGAGTGTTTCAGAACACTTTCTCTCAGAGATGGTGGGAACAGTTTCTCTCCAGAGAGAGCCTGCAACTTCAAGGTCCAATACCTGAGCTGTATAGCCCTGTTCTAATTTGCATCTTTATACATTAATTCTATTTAGACCATAAGACATCGGAACAGAATTAGGCCATTCAGCCCATCAAGTCCGCTCTACCATTTCACCATGGCTGATCTCGGATCCCATTCAACCCCATACATCTACCTTCTCACCATATTCCTTGATGCCCCAACCAATCAGGAATCTATCATCTCCGCTTAAATGTATCCACAGATTTGGCCTCCACCACCATCTGTAGCAGAGCGTTCCGCAGATTCATCATTCTCTGGCTAAAAAAAATTCCTCCTTACTTTTGTTCTAAAGGGTTGCCCCTCAAATTTGAGACTGTGCCCTCTAGTTGTGGATACCCCTACCAGAGGAAACATCCTCCCCACATCCACCGTATCCAGCCCTTTCAACATTTGGTAGGTTTCAATGAGGTCCCCATGCATGGTTCTAATTTCCAGTGACTACAGGCCAAAAGCTGCCAAATGCTCCCCATATGTAAACCCCATCCCGAAATCATCCTCCTGAGCCTCCTCTGTACTCTCTCCAATGACAATACACCTTTTCTGAGGTAAGAGGCCTAAAACTCTTGACAATACTCCAAATGTGTCCTGACTAGCACCTTATAAAGCTTCAGCATTATCCCCTTGTTTTTATATTCTATTCCCCTTGAAATAAACACCAACATTGCATTTTCCTTCTTTACTACAGACTCAACCTGTGAGTTAATCTTCTGGGAGTCTTGTGCGAGGACTCCCAAGTCCCTTTGCACCTCTGATATTCGAAGTTTATCCCCATTTAGATAAAAGTCCGCACTATTGTTCCTTTTACCACAAAGGCATTATCATGCATTTCCCAACACTGTATTCCGTCTGCCACTTTTTTGCCCATTCTTCCAACTTGTCTAAGTCCTGCTACAATCACATTGCTTCCTCAGCACTACCTATCCCTCTACCTAGCTTCGTATCATCTGCAAACTTTGCCACAAAGCCATCAATTCTACTATCTAAATCATTGACAGTGTGAAAAGTGGGCTCATTACTGACCCCTAAGGAACACCACTAGTCAGGGGCAACCAACCAGAAAATGCCCCCTTTATTCCCACTCACTGCCTCCTGTCTTCAGCCATTCCACTATTCATGCCAGTATCTTTCTTGTAACAACATGGGATTTTTTCTTGTTGAGCAGCCTCATGTGAAGCACCTTATCAAACACCTCCAGAAAATCCATGTAAATGATATTCACTGCCTCTCCTTTGTCCACCCTGTTTGTCACTTACTCAAAGAATTCTAAAAGATTTGTCAGGCAAGATTTCCCTTCACGGAAACCATGCTGACTTTGACTTATTTTATCAGTAGTCGCCAAGTACTTTGAAACCTTGTCTTAATAAACATTCCCAGCCACTGAGGTTAGGCTAACTGGCTGATAAGTTCCTCTCTTGTCTTCCTCCCTTCTTAAACAGTGGAATGACATTTGCAATTAAATAATAAATGAAATTTGCAATTATTTCTCCTTCTCATCCTCCTCCACTCCCCGTCTCCACCTTCCTCCCCAACGCCCCCAGCACATCCCCACATCCCTCTGCACCACTGAAGTTCTTCCTCTGCACCGTGCTCCCAGTGAAAAGCACAGAGGCACCCGCAGTACACCATCCACCCTGCTGTACCTCAACTACGTTTCCAGTATGTCTCAGTTCAACATACTCATCACTCCTACATCACCACTGTCATTCCCCCTCCCCAATCTCAGCCCCACTCCCCCACTCTAGACAACTCCCATTTCTCCAAAATCACCACTGTCATTCCCCCTCCCCAATCTCAGCCCCACTCCCCCACTCTAGACCACTCCCATTTCTCCTACATCACCACTGTCATTCCCCCTCCCCAATCTCAGCCCCACTCCCCCACTCTAGACCACTCCCATTTCTCCTACATCACCACTCTCATTCCCCCTCCCCAATCTCAGCCCCACTCCCCCACTCTAGACCACTCCCATTTCTCCTACATCACCACTGTCATTCCCCCTCCCCAATCTCAGCCCCACTCCCCCACTCTAGACCACTCCCATTTCTCCAAAATCACCACTGTCATTCCCCCTCCCCAATCTCAGCCCCACTCCCCCACTCTAGACCACTCCCATTTCTCCAAAATCACCACTGTCATTCCTCCCCAATCTCAGCCCCACTCCCCCACCCTAGACCACTCCCATTTCTCCTACATCACCACTGTCATTCCTCCCCCAATCTCAGCCCCACTCCCCCACTCTAGACCACTCCCATTTCTCCTACATCACCACTCTCATTCCCCCTCCCCAATCTCAGCCCCACTCCCCACTCTAGACCACTCCCATTTCTCCTACATCACCACTGTCATTCCCCCTCCCCAATCTCAGCCCCACTCCCCCACTCTAGACCACTCCCATTTCTCCTACATCACCACTCTCATTCCCCCTCCCCAATCTCAGCCCCACTCCCCCACTCTAGACAACTCCCATTTCTCCAAAATCACCACTGTCATTCCCCCTCCCCAATCTCAGCCCCACTCCCCCACTCTAGACCACTCCCATTTCTCCAAAATCACCACTGTCATTCCCCCTCCCCAATCTCAGCCCCACTCCCCCACTCTAGACCACTCCCATTTCTCCAAAATCACCACTGTCATTCCCCCTCCCCAATCTCAGCCCCACTCCCCCACTCTAGACCACTCCCATTTCTCCTACATCACCACTCTCATTCCCCCTCCCCAATCTCAGCCCCACTCCCCCACTCTAGACCACTCCCATTTCTCCAAAATCACCACTGTCATTCCCCCTCCCCAATCTCAGCCCCACTCCCCCACTCTAGACCACTCCCATTTCTCCTACATCACCACTGTCATTCCCCCTCCCCAATCTCAGCCCCACTCCCCCACTCTAGACCACTCCCATTTCTCCTACATCACCACTGTCATTCCCCCTCCCCAATCTCAGCCCCACTCCCCCACTCTAGACCACTCCCATTTCTCCAAAATCACCACTGTCATTCCCCCTCCCCAATCTCAGCCCCACTCCCCCACTCTAGACCACTCCCATTTCTCCAAAATCACCACTGTCATTCCCCCTCCCCAATCTCAGCCCCACTCCCCCACTCTAGACCACTCCCATTTCTCCAAAATCACCACTGTCATTCCCCCTCCCCAATCTCAGCCCCACTCCCCCACTCTAGACCACTCCCATTTCTCCTACATCACCACTGTCATTCCCCCTCCCCAATCTCAGCCCCACTCCCCCACTCTAGACCACTCCCATTTCTCCAAAATCACCACTGTCATTCCCCCTCCCCAATCTCAGCCCCACTCCCCCACTCTAGACCACTCCCATTTCTCCAAAATCACCACTCTCATTCCCCCTCCCCAATCTCAGCCCCACTCCCCCACTCTAGACCACTCCCATTTCTCCAAAATCACCACTGTCATTCCCCCTCCCCAATCTCAGCCCCACTCCCCCACTCTAGACCACTCCCATTTCTCCTACATCACCACTGTCATTCCCCCTCCCCAATCTCAGCCCCACTCCCCCACTCTAGACCACTCCCATTTCTCCAAAATCACCACTGTCATTCCCCCTCCCCAATCTCAGCCCCACTCCCCCACTCTAGACCACTCCCATTTCTCCTACATCACCACTGTCATTCCCCCTCCCCAATCTCAGCCCCACTCCCCCACTCTAGACCACTCCCATTTCTCCAAAATCACCACTGTCATTCCCCCTCCCCAATCTCAGCCCCACTCCCCCACTCTAGACCACTCCCATTTCTCCAAAATCACCACTGTCATTCCTCCCCCAATCTCAGCCCCACTCCCCCACCCTAGACCACTCCCATTTCTCCTACATCACCACTGTCATTCCTCCCCCAATCTCAGCCCCACTCCCCCACTCTAGACCACTCCCATTTCTCCTACATCACCACTCTCATTCCCCCTCCCCAATCTCAGCCCCACTCCCCCACTCTAGACCACTCCCATTTCTCCTACATCACCACTGTCATTCCCCCTCCCCAATCTCAGCCCCACTCCCCCACTCTAGACCACTCCCATTTCTCCTACATCACCACTCTCATTCCCCCTCCCCAATCTCAGCCCCACTCCCCCACTCTAGACAACTCCCATTTCTCCAAAATCACCACTGTCATTCCCCCTCCCCAATCTCAGCCCCACTCCCCCACTCTAGACCACTCCCATTTCTCCTACATCACCACTGTCATTCCCCCTCCCCAATCTCAGCCCCACTCCCCCACTCTAGACCACTCCCATTTCTCCTACATCACCACTCTCATTCCCCCTCCCCAATCTCAGCCCCACTCCCCCACTCTAGACCACTCCCATTTCTCCTACATCACCACTGTCATTCCCCCTCCCCAATCTCAGCCCCACTCCCCCACTCTAGACCACTCCCATTTCTCCAAAATCACCACTGTCATTCCCCCTCCCCAATCTCAGCCCCACTCCCCCACTCTAGACCACTCCCATTTCTCCAAAATCACCACTGTCATTCCTCCCCCAATCTCAGCCCCACTCCCCCACCCTAGACCACTCCCATTTCTCCTACATCACCACTGTCATTCCTCCCCCAATCTCAGCCCCACTCCCCCACTCTAGACCACTCCCATTTCTCCTACATCACCACTCTCATTCCCCCTCCCCAATCTCAGCCCCACTCCCCCACTCTAGACCACTCCCATTTCTCCTACATCACCACTGTCATTCCCCCTCCCCAATCTCAGCCCCACTCCCCCACTCTAGACCACTCCCATTTCTCCTACATCACCACTCTCATTCCCCCTCCCCAATCTCAGCCCCACTCCCCCACTCTAGACAACTCCCATTTCTCCAAAATCACCACTGTCATTCCCCCTCCCCAATCTCAGCCCCACTCCCCCACTCTAGACCACTCCCATTTCTCCAAAATCACCACTGTCATTCCCCCTCCCCAATCTCAGCCCCACTCCCCCACTCTAGACCACTCCCATTTCTCCAAAATCACCACTGTCATTCCCCCTCCCCAATCTCAGCCCCACTCCCCCACTCTAGACCACTCCCATTTCTCCTACATCACCACTGTCATTCCCCCTCCCCAATCTCAGCCCCACTCCCCCACTCTAGACCACTCCCATTTCTCCAAAATCACCACTGTCATTCCCCCTCCCCAATCTCAGCCCCACTCCCCCACTCTAGACCACTCCCATTTCTCCTACATCACCACTGTCATTCCCCCTCCCCAATCTCAGCCCCACTCCCCCACTCTAGACCACTCCCATTTCTCCTACATCACCACTGTCATTCCCCCTCCCCAATCTCAGCCCCACTCCCCCACTCTAGACCACTCCCATTTCTCCAAAATCACCACTGTCATTCCCCCTCCCCAATCTCAGCCCCACTCCCCCACTCTAGACCACTCCCATTTCTCCAAAATCACCACTGTCATTCCCCCTCCCCAATCTCAGCCCCACTCCCCCACTCTAGACCACTCCCATTTCTCCAAAATCACCACTGTCATTCCCCCTCCCCAATCTCAGCCCCACTCCCCCACTCTAGACCACTCCCATTTCTCCAAAATCACCACTCTCATTCCCCCTCCCCAATCTCAGCCCCACTCCCCCACTCTAGACCACTCCCATTTCTCCAAAATCACCACTGTCATTCCCCCTCCCCAATCTCAGCCCCACTCCCCCACTCTAGACCACTCCCATTTCTCCTACATCACCACTGTCATTCCCCCTCCCCAATCTCAGCCCCACTCCCCCACTCTAGACCACTCCCATTTCTCCAAAATCACCACTGTCATTCCCCCTCCCCAATCTCAGCCCCACTCCCCCACTCTAGACCACTCCCATTTCTCCTACATCACCACTGTCATTCCCCCTCCCCAATCTCAGCCCCACTCCCCCACTCTAGACCACTCCCATTTCTCCAAAATCACCACTGTCATTCCCCCTCCCCAATCTCAGCCCCACTCCCCCACTCTAGACCACTCCCATTTCTCCAAAATCACCACTGTCATTCCCCCTCCCCAATCTCAGCCCCACTCCCCCACTCTAGACCACTCCCATTTCTCCAAAATCACCACTGTCATTCCCCCTCCCCAATCTCAGCCCCACTCCCCCACCCTAGACCACTCCCATTTCTCCAAAATCACCACTCTCATTCCCCCTCCCCAATCTCAGCCCCACTCCCCCACTCTAGACCACTCCCATTTCTCCTACATCACCACTGTCATTCCCCCTCCCCAATCTCAGCCCCACTCCCCCACTCTAGACCACTCCCATTTCTCCTACATCACCACTGTCATTCCTCCCCCAATCTCAGCCCCACTCCCCCACCCTAGACCACTCCCATTTCTCCTCTACACCCTACAGTACTCCACCCTCCTTCTCTGCAACATCTCCACACTCTCTCTGCACACACACACACTCCCTGTTGATGTCACTTCCCACTTTTTACTTTCCAGCCATTCCAGGGAGACCCCGTTGGTCTGAGGGAGCAGCCAGCTGTGGTCTTTCCCCTGCCCGGTTCGTGGAGGGGTATCCCAGACCAGTAACCCTGTCTCGGACATCTCTGAGGGTGCCGGTACGACGCAGACTCAGCACACCTCTGAGATTCTGCTTCTGGTTCTGCCAGATTTGCCTGACAACTGAAGGGGGCTGGTGAGGAGCAACTGTTCCAGCTAACAGACAAAAGGGTGTGGGGAGGGTCAGTGTCCCAGTCCTTTAACGTCACCAGAGAGTTAAACCCATCCCCGGTCAGCCTGACCCCACAGGACAACTGTGTGTGTGTGTGTGTGTGTGTGTGTGTGTGTGTGTGTCTGTGTCTGTGTCTGTGTGTGTGAGTGTGTGTGTGTGTGTGTGTGTGTGTGTGTGTGTGTGTGTGTGTGTGTATCTGTGTGTGTGTGTCTGTGTGTGTGTGTGTGTGTATGTGTGTGTGTGTCTGTGTCTGTGTGTGTGTATGTGTGTGTGTGTGTCTGTGTCTGTGTGTCTGTGTGTGTATGTGTGTGTGTGTGTGTCTGTGTGTGTGTGTGTCTGTGTGTGTCTGTGTGTGTATGTGTGTGTGTGTGTGTGTGTGTGTGTGCCTGCGCGTGTATGACTGTAACAAGGGAGAAATAGTGAGTGATACTTTACACTTTATTGTCACTGAACAATTGATACTAGAATGTACAATCATCACAGCGATATTTGATTCTGCGCTTTCCGCTCCCTGGATTACAAATATTAAATATTAAAAATATTAAAAATAGTTAAAAATTAGTAAATATTAAATCTTAAATTATAAATCATAAATAGAAAATAGAAAAATGGTAAGGTAGTGCAAAAAAACCGAGAGGCAGGTCCGGATATTTGGAGGGTATGGCCCAGATCCGGGTCAGGATCCGTTCAGCAGTCTTATCACAGTTGGAAAGAAGCTGTTCCCAAATGTGGCAGTATGAGTATTCAAGCTCTTGAGCCTTCTCCCGGAGGGAAGCGGGACAAAAAGTGTGTTGACTGGGTGGGTCGTGTCCTTGATTATCCTGGCAGCACTGCTCCGACAGCGTGCGGTGTAAAGTGAGTCTACGGATGAAAGACTGGTTTGTGTGATGTGCTGCGCTGTGTTCACGATCTTCTGCAGCTTCTTTCGGTGTTGGACAGGACAACTTCCATACCAGGTTGTGATACAGCCTAGAAAAATGCTTTCTACGGTGCATCTATAAAATTAGTGAGGGTTTTAGGGGACAGGCCAAATTTCTTTAGTTTTCTCAGGAAGTAAAGGCACTGGTGGGCCTTCTTGGCAGTGAGCTCTGCTTGGTTGGACCAAGTCAGGTCATTTGTGATATTGACCCCGAGGAACTTAAAGCTTTTGAGCTGTTCCACTTGCGCACCATTGATGTAAATTGGGTCGTGTGGTCCACTACTCCTTCTGAAGTCAACAACCAATTCCTTCATCTTGCTGACGTTGAGGGATAGGTTATTGTCTTCGCACCATGCCACCAGGTTCTTAATTTCCTCTCTGTACTCAAACTCATCATTACCCGAGATATGGCCTACAATTGTTGTGTCATCAGCAAACTTATATATTGAGTCTGATGGAAACTTGGCTGCACAATCATGGGTGTACAGTGAGTACAGCAGAGGGCTGAGTACACAGCCTTGTGGGGCACCGATGCTCAGAGTGACTGTAGAGGAGAGCTGGTCCCCTATTTTTACAGCCTGGGTCCTGTCTGTGAGGAAGCTGAAGATCCAGCTGCAGATCTGAGTGCTAAGACCCAGGTTCCTATAGTCATGATAGTCATGTTTTGTTCAATTCTGTGGACAGATCAAGCCTCTTATTCAAAGTTCAAAGTAATTTCATTATCAAAACACATAAACATCAGCATATATTATCCGAACATTCATTTCTTGTGGACATTAACAATAAATATAAAAAAACGAAATGGTATCAATGAAAACCTGCACATACCAAAGACAGACAAACAACCAATGTGCAAACAACACCACATTGTGCAAATTCAAAAAAGAAAGAAACATAATAATGATAAGACCATAATACCATAAGATACAGGAGTCGAATCAGGCCGTTTGTCCCATCAGACGTGCTCAACCTTTCGGTCATGGCTGACTTATTATCCCTCTCAATCCCATTTCCCTGCCTTCTCCTCATAAACTTTGACACTCTGACTAACCAAGAAACTATCAACATCTTCTTTAAATATACTCAATGACTTGCGCCCCCCCCCCCAGCAGTCCATGGCAATGAATTCCACAGATTCACCACCATCTGGCTAAAGAAATTCCTATTTATCTCTAATCTAACTGGATATCTTTCTATTCTGAGGTTGTGCCCTCTGGTCCCAGCTCGCCCTCTACAGGACACATCCTCTCAACATACATCTATCTAGGTCTTTCAATATTTAGTAGGTTTCAATGAGATCCCCTCCGCCATTCTTCTAAACTCCAGCAAGTACAGACACAGAGCCATCAAACGTTCCTCATACGTTAATCCTTTCATTCCCAGAATCATTCTCCTGAACCTCCACTGGACTCTCTCCAATGCCAACACAACTTTTCTTAGATAAGGAGACCAAAACTGCTCAAGATACTCCAAATGTGGTCTGACCAATGCCTTGTACAGCCTCGGCATCACATTTTGCTCTCATATTCTACTCTTCCCGAAATGAATGATAACTTTCCATTTGCCTTCCTCACCACCGACTCAAACTGTAAGTTAACCCTCAAAGAATTCTGCACGAGGACTCCCAAGTCTCTTTGCGCCTCTGAGTTTTGAATTTACACCCTGTTTAGAAAATAGTCTTCACCTTTATTCTTTCTCTGAAAGTGCATACCATACACTTCCCTACACTATATTTCATCTGTCACTGGTTTGCTCGTTCTCCCAGTCTGTCCAATTTCTTCTGCAGACTCCCTGCTTCCTCAACACCACCTGCCCTCCACCTACCTTTATATTGTCTTCAAACTTTGGCACAAAAGCCATTATTTCCATCATCCAAATTGTTGATGTGTAACATGAAAAGAAGCCGTCCCAATATCAACCCCTGGGGAACATCACTTGTCACTGGCAGCCGACCAGAACAGGCCTCCTTTATTCAAACTCTTTGTCTCCTGCCAATCAGTCTATTTTCTATCCAGTAGTAACTTTCATGTAATACTATGGGCTGTTATCTTGTTAAGAAGCCTCATGTGAG
The DNA here is from genome assembly GCF_030028105.1 of Mobula birostris. Taxonomy (NCBI): domain Eukaryota; kingdom Metazoa; phylum Chordata; class Chondrichthyes; order Myliobatiformes; family Myliobatidae; genus Mobula; species Mobula birostris. The sequence continues at coordinate 174,278,430 of NC_092374.1, read as the reverse complement.
GCACCTTTTCGAAGCTCTTCTGAAAACCCAAGTACACAACATCCGCTGACACTCCGTTGTCTATCCTGCCTGTTATTTCCTCAAAGAAGTTCAACTGATTTGTCAGGCAAGAGATCTCCTCAAGAAAACCATGCTGAGTTTGGCCTACTTTATCGTACGACTCCAAATACCCCAAAACCTTGTCCTTAATCATGGACTCCAAAATCTTCTCGACCACTGAAGTCAGGCTAACTGACCTGTAATTTCCATTCATTTGCTCCCTCCCTGTGGAGTGGAGTAACATTTGCAATTTTCCAGTCCTCAGGAACTATTACAGAATATAGTGATTTTTGAAAGATCATTACTACTGCCTCTACAATCTCTTCAGCTACCTCTGGGATGTAGTCCATCAGGTCCAGATGACATATCTACCTTCAAAACTTTCTGCTTCTCAAGCCAAAACGTCGACTGTACTTCTTTCCTTAGATGCTGCCTGGACTGCTAAGTCACTCCTGCATTTTGTGTGTGTTCTTTACCTACCTGCCTGTCCTTTCAATACAATATGTACCCATATGTTATGTTCCCAACAATGATCTTCTTTCAGCCATGTCTCAGTGATACCCCCATCATAACACCTGCCAATCTCTAACTGTGCTGCAAGTAGTAAGCGTTGAGAACATGACTTGTAGAGTCCCTGAAAATGAGTCCATAGGTGGTGCAATCAGTTCGGTGTTAGTGTGAGTGACGTTATCTACTTTGGTTCAGGAGCGTGATTAATGATGGTAATAACAGTTCCTGAACCTGGTGGTGTGGGACCTCAGGCTCCTGTCCCTCCTTTCTGATAGCAGCAGCAAGAAGAGAGCATGGACTGGATGATGTGGGTCCTTGATGATAGATGCTGTTTTCCTGTGACGGTGCTCCTTGGAGATGTGCTCAATGGCTGGGAGGGCTTTTCCTCATAAAACAGCCCTTCATCCCATCGAGTCTGTGCTGAACTATTAATCTGCCTAGTCCCATGGACCTGCACCTAGACCTTAACCCTGCATACCCCTCACATCCATTTACCAATTCAAATTTCTCTTAGATGTTGAAATCAACACATCAACCACTTGCACTTACAGCTCATTCCACACTCTCGCCACTGCTGAGTGAAGTTCCCCCTCATGCTCCCCTTAAGCATTTCACCTTTCACCCTTAACCCACGACCTTTAGTTCTAGTCTCATCCAACCTCAGTGGAGAAAGCTTGCTTGCATTTGCCCATCTATTCCCCTCATAATTTTGTATGCCACTATCAAATCTCCCCTCAATCTTCTATGTTCCCGAGAATGAAGTCCTAACCTATTCAAACGTTCCCTATAACTTTGGTCATCGGTTCCTGCAACATCCTTGTAAATTTTCTCTGTACTCTTTCAATCTTAATTACACCTTTCCTGTAGGTATGTCACCAAATCTGGACACAATACCTCAATTAGGCCTCACTAGTTCCTTACACAATTTCAACATAATGTCCCAACTCCTGTACTCAATACATTTATTTATGAAAGCCGATGTCCCAAAAGCTTTTATGATCCTATCAACCTGTGAGCTTCTTTCAACAAATTGTGAACCTGTATTCCCAGATCCCAGATACCACACTCGTTAATGTCCTGCCATTCACTGTGTAAGACCTGCTTGGTTCTACAGAAGTGCAATACCTCCCACATGTCTGTATTAAAATCCATCTGCAATTTTTCAGCTGACTTTTCCAGCTGGTCCAGGTCCCACTGCAGGTTTCTCACTGTCCAGTATACGTCCAAACTTGTGTCATCCACCAATTTGCTGATCCAGTTGACCACATCATCATCCAACCCATTGATATAAAAGACAAACAGCAACAGACCCAGTACTGATCCATGTGGCACCACAGTCACAAGCCTCCAGTCAGAAAGGCAACTGTCTACAACCTCTCTCTGACTTCTTTCGTGAAGTCAAGATCTAATCCAATTTACTAACTCATCCTTAATGCCAAGTGACTGAACATCCTTGATCAACCTCCCATGCAGGACCTTGTCAAAGGTCTTTGTACATCCACTCTCCTGCCTTCATTGACTTTCCTGGTAACTTCCTGAAAAAACTATAGGATTGGTTAGGTTGAATTTACCATGCACAAAGCCATGTTGACTGCCTAAGCAGTCACTGTCTGTCCAAATACTTATGTATCTGGTCACTGGGTATGACTCTAAACTGCAACCAGTGATGAGGCTCTGATTGGGGACTTTCAGAGCTTTGGGGAAAGTGGAGTTACCCCTTAGTCATTCATTGTTCCCAGGGCCGCTCTGACCCGGAACGGTAGCACCTGCAAGGGTTCCTGCTCAGGATACGAGCGAAGGCCAACGGCAGATCCGGCAGGTTCAGTAACTGAACTTACGACGGAGAAGGCGGATGAGCTAGGACCTCAAATGTCACTGGCTATAGTACAGGCGGATAAACATTTGGGAAGAGAAACGGCGATTTCTTTAGTTTGCCCAACGGAAGGCAATAGCAAACCACCATTGCTAGATACTAGGTTTCCTAGAATCTATTTACTAAGAAAACCATGGTCAAACTCACAAAATGTATGACACAACAACAGAGTCAAGAGGATCTTCAAGACAATTCTGAAGATGCTTCGCTCGGTAGGGTTGATTCTGGTCAGCAGGGGATCTCTGACCGTCATCAAGCTACTGCTCATGAATTTCAAGTAAAACAAAAGAAAATGATTGCCACTTGGAATGTAAGAACCCTATCAAGCAGGAAGATTGGACAATGTGATAAATGAAATGGAAAGACTAAAGATTAACATCATGGGAATTAGTGAAGTTCGTTGGATAGGTGCTGGAACATGTCAGAATAGGAATAAAACACGAATTTATTCTTGTGGAACATCCCACACTAAAGGAGTAGGAATTCTTATGGATGAAAACATGGCAAAAAGTGTTTTAGGACATTGGGCAATATCAGAAGGAGTGTTCCTTGTTAGATTCAGAGGACAACCATTTGATTTCGCAATTATACAGGTATATGCATCAACAACAGATGGAACAAATGAGGATATATATAAATTCTATGAAGAGCTTGAACAAGCAAAGAATGGATGCAAATCTCAAGATATTGTTATTGTCATGGGAGATCTAAATGCTAAAGTAGGGCAAGGTGCTGATGGAAATACCATAGGAAAATTTGGACTAGGGGAAGGAAATGAAAGAGGTGAGAAATGGGTAGGATGGTGCAAGATGAATAATCGGGTCATTATGAATACCTACTTTAAAAGTCATCGAAGACGCTTGTCGACCTGGAAAAGTCCAGGTGATAGCACCAGAAATCAAATTGACTTTATTATCATAAACCAAATAGTTAGAAATTCAGTGACTCAATGCAAAACATATCCAGGTGCAGACTGTAATAGTGACCATAACCCAGTAAATGTAACCCAGTCATGTAAAAGTAAAACATAAAAATCTAAAGAAGCAAAACCCTGAATAATCCCTTGACTACTCGCAATTAATTAAAGAAGAAAAGTTAAGACAAAAATTTACAATTGAAGTAAGGAATAGATTTCAAAGTCTAGAAATAGAATCTGTTGAAGATGATAGCAATCATGTAGAAATGAAGTTTAACTCTAAAGATGCCTTGGTAGAATCAGCAAAGTCAGTGATTCCTAAAAAAGAAAAAAGCACAAAGAAGAAATGAATGACAGATGAAATCAAGAATCTAATGGAAGAAAGCAAATCCTATAGAATATAAGTCATTAGATAAAAAAGTTAAAAGCTTATGTCAAAAAGCCAAAGAAGAAAGGTTAAACCAGGAATGTGAGTAAATAGGAAGAATCCCTATTACTGATCCAAAAAGGATACATCAACAAATCAAGAATATCACTGGTAAAAAGCTCCTCTGTTCTTCAGGTGGATGTTTGAAAGCAAAGGACAGTACCACTATCATGGAAAAAGAAGAGATTATGATCAGATGGACTGAGTATATTCAGGAATTGTTTGAAGACAATTGAGGTGAAAAACCAGAAATGAAGAAAAAGATCGAAGGCCCAAGAATTTTAAAATGTGAAGTTTGTAATGCAATAAATAAGATGAAGAAAGGAAAGCCAGCAGGTCCTGCTGAATTAGTAATAGAACAAATTATCGCCCTTCAAGATTGGGAGTGGTCTAGAGTGGGGGAGTAGGGCTGAGATTGGGGAGGGGGAATGACAGTGGTGATGTAGGAGAAATGGGAGTGGTCTAGAGTGGAGGAGTGGGGCTGAGATTGGGGAGGGGGAATGACAGTGGTGATTTTGGAGAAATGGGAGTTGTCTAGAGTGGGGGAGTGGGGCTGAGATTGGGGAGGGGGAATGACAGTGGTGATGTAGGAGTGATGAGTATGTTGAACTGAGACATACTGGAAATATAGTTGAGGTACAGCAGGGTGGATGGTGTACTGCGGGTGCCTCTGTGCTTTTCACTGGGAGCACGGTGCAGAGGAAGAACATCAGTGGTGCAGAGGGATGTGGGGATGTTCTGGGGGCGTTGGGGAGGAAGGTGGAGATGGGTAGTGGAGGAGGATGAGAAGGAGAAATAATTGCAAATTTAATTTATTATTAATTGCAAATGTCACTCCACTCTTTAAGAAGGAAGGAAGACAAAAGAGAGGAACTTACGCCAGTTAGCCTAACCTCAGTGGCTGGGATACTTTATTAAGGACAAGGTTTCGAAGTACCTGGAGACTAATGATAAAGTTAGTCAAAGTCAGCATGGGTTCTGTGAAGGGAAATCTTGCCTGACAAATCTTTTACAATTCTTTGAGGAAGTGACAAACAGGGTGGACAAAGGAGAGGCAGTGAATATCATTTATTTGGATTTTCTGAACGTGTTTGATAAGGTGCCTCACATGAGGCTGCTCAACAAGAAAAAATCCCATGTTGTTACAGGAAAGATACTGGCATGGATAGTGGAATGGCTGAAGGCAGGAGGCAGTGAGTGGGAATAAAGGGGGCCTTTTCTGGTTGGTTGCCCCTGACTAGTGGTGTTCCTCAGGGGTCAGTAATGAGCCCACCACTTTTCACATTCTCAATGATTTAGATAGTAGAATTGTTTGCTTTGTGGCAAGGTTTGCAGATGATATGATGATAGGTGGAGGGGTAGGTAGTGCTGAGGAAGCAATGTGATTGTAGCAGGACTTAGACAAGTTGGACGAATGGGCAAAAAAGTGGCAGATGGAATACAGTGTTGGGAAATGTATGATAATGCCTTCGTGGTAAAAGGAACAATAGTGCAGACATTTATCTAAACAGGGATAAACTTCGAATATCAGAGGTGAAAAGGGACTTGGGAGTCCTCGTGCAAGACTCCCAGAAGATTAAATCACAGGTTGAGTCTGTAGTAAAGAAGGAAAATGCAATGTTGGTGTTTATTTCAAGGGGAATAGAATATAAAAACAAGGGGATAATGCTGAAGCTTTATAAGGTGCTAGTCAGGCCACACTTGGACTATTGTTAGCAATTTTAGGCCTCTTACCTCAGAAAAGGTGTATTGTCATTGGAGAGAGTACAGAGCAGGTTCAGAGGATGATTTTGGGATAGGGTTAACATATGGGGAGCATTTGGCAGTTTTTGGCCTGTAGTCACTGGAATTTAGAACCATGCATGGGGACCTCATTGAAACCTACCAAATGTTGAAAGGGCTGGATAGGGTGGATGTGGGGAGGATGTTTCCTCTGGTAGGGGTATCCATAACTAGAGGGCACAGTCTCAAAATTGAGGGGCAACACTTTAGAACAAAAGTAAGGAGGAATTTTTTTTAGCCAGAGAATGATGAATCTGCGGAACGCTCTGCTACAGATGGTGGTGGAGGCCAAATCTGTGGATACATTTAAGCGGAGATGATAGATTCCTGATTGGTTGGGGCATCAAGGAATATGGTGAGAAGGTAGATGTATGGGGTTGAATGGGATCCGAGATCAGCCATGGTGAAATGGTAGAGCGGACTTGATGGGCTGAATGGCCTAATTCTGTTCCGATGTCTTATGGTCTAAATAGAATTAATGTATAAAGATGCAAATTAGAACAAGGCTATACAGCTCAGGTATTGGACCTTGAAGTTGCAGGCTCTCTCTGGAGAGAAACTGTTCCCACCATCTCTGAGAGAAAGTGTTCTGAAACACTCTGTACCCCAGGAAAAGAATAACTTACCTCTTCCTCATAGTGACCCCTGACTATTCCATAGTGACACCTGTATCTCGGCAATCCCACATGAGGGAGCAAGGTGGTCACACTGGCTGTTACCCTGCTTGTGGAAGCTTTGCAGAATTTGGTGAGTTCTGAAAAAATTCAACCAACGTCTCCTGTGTCTCTGCAGCCCCTGTCCATTCGCACCTATAGGGTGCAGATCATTCAGTTCTGGTGGTTTTGTGTTCAGTTCTGCTAATTTTTCAGACTCCTTATCCCTTATGTTTCGGGATTTTACAGCTTTCTTCCCTAGCTCCTCTGTTAAAACTGTTAACATGGGGAGATTTGCAGGGATTTCCATGGAGGAGAGAAACGAAAAAACATTGATAGAACCCTCCAAGGTCCCTGCAGTAAGATGGTCTTCCAGAGGGAGATTTTGCCACAGAACAGGTCCTGTTGTTTAAGGACAGGAGAGTGACAGCCTCAGGCAGCTGACAAACCAATGGGAGATCCAGGCCAAAGTCTCTCAACTCAATCACTGAATTGGGAGATTGAGTGAGGTTTTCAGCGAGTCATCGATCAGAGACTAATATTCACATATGTGATCAAATTAACAGTAAATTGTGGAAACAATGAAAGTCAAAGAACACGACAAAATATTTCATCCAAACAATGCATTTAATTTGGCATTCACAAATTCAGCAGTCAGCTACATCAGCCAGTGAAATTACAGTCATTAGAGTAACCATTGCGGGATCATCATCGGTACGTAATTCATGGATTACACAGGGATGGTTGTGTGTTAGAAGAGAGGTGTGGATGCTCGCCACAGGATATGGTCACGTTCTGAATACGTCAGATATCAGTGGGGGCTATGAGGAGGATGCAGAGAGACTTCAGGGTGAAGAAAACAGACTGGGAACAGTAACAGCATGGTGGTTGGAATATAATGTGGGAAATCACTTTGGGAGACAAAAACCCAAAAGAGCTTTTTTATTAACAGGTGGTAATTTGTCAGTGTTCACAGCGACCTTGTCACCTTATACAATGATCATGAAGACTGATGTGCAGGGACAGTCTGTGGGGATATTGTGGACAGTTTGGTTGCTCAGCATGAGAAGGGATGGGCCTGGAGTACGTGAATGCAGCAAAGGATTACAAAGCTGATATCTTGGATGGGGCGGGGGGTGTGTTGTGTGAGGAGACATGAGCACGTTGAACCTGTGTTTGGGAGGAGGAAAGTAGACAGAAGGTTACACTATCTTTACAGAGTGTAATGGTGAAGTTCATGGACCATCTTTTCTGAGGTTGGGCTCAGCACAACCCACAGGTCAGGCTGGATGGGCTGAGTGGTCGTCTCCCACTCCCAGGAAGCATATTTCTAGTTTTGTGCCTTCAGACGCTTTAACAAAGACATCATTCCAGTTCTCATCTATTGCTGGCCAATGCTTGTGTGTCTCCCTGTCTCACTTCATCTATTAGCTAAACTTATTCCCAGTGAGCTTTTCTTGTTTATTCAATAACATATCTGCCGGGGTGAAGCATTCTTAGCTGCAGAGCACAAAGGTATTGCAGAGGCAAAGCGTGCTGGGACAACCTACTATGCTAGTAGGAAGCCCTGGAAGCTGAGGGAACCTGCTCTACTCCACAGGGTGCCAGTGATCAGTTGCACCCACACTTGATCCCCTTTGTGGAGTTCAAGGATTTTGTTCCTCATGGACAGCTGGGAACTATTCTTGGGCAGGACACTGTGGATCAAACTAACTTCCTTGTCATTCTTCATGAGCTGAACGTCAGTTGTTGTCCCTCTGGTCGGGAGTGACGAGTAGCTGAAGAAATACAGACCACACCTCGGGGCGGTGAACTTCCCAGCTGTGCTATTGTAGCCCTCTCCCTTGTTCACATTGACAATGTCGTAGATGATGGGATTTGTTGGTTTCACAACATGCCCATTTCCTTGGAGCTGGACATCAAAGACAATTTCAGCACCTGAAAGACAGCATGATGGAGATGACCTGAGGCTTTGCAATCCCAGAAGCAGCTACAACAAAACAAGGAACCATATCAGATGATCATATCAGCTTGTGACATCAGTGGTGGAGACAGCGACTCTCACGGTATTGGACAAGTAAGCTCTGTCTACCTCTATAATCCGTGAGTTCTGTTACAGGTGCATTTCTGTAAATGTTGAGGCCACATTTGGAGTGTTGTACTCATTCTGCCACTGTATTACAGGAAGGTGGACACTTTGGAGATGGAGAAGAAGAGGTTCAATTGGTTGTTGTTATGGAAACTAGAGGGATTGAATCGCAATGCCATGGTCACAGAGAGGATGAGCGCGACACCAGCGTTGGGATCAAACCTGGCACTCTGCCGCCATGAGGCACTGGCACTCTCGCTGCTGTGGCACTGTGCCATGCTTGGCAAATGTTGTTAATGTGCCTAACTCTTTCTGGCAGCTTAGTGCAAATGCACAGCATTCTTGTGTGAAGAAGCTGCCTCTGATGTCCCTTATAAATGTCTCACCTCTGATCTTAAACTTACGCCCTCCCGTTCAGAACGCACACTCTCCCTGGGAAAACAACTATGTAATTCCACCCTGTGCATACCCTTCCTGATGTCATCTACCTCTGTCAGGTCACCCCTCAATCTCGTACATTTCTGGCAATAAGGTCCTAGTCCCCGCAACCTCTCCTTCTAACTCAGCACCCACCCCCAATCCAGGCAGCATCCTGATAAAGCTTTTGTTGCACTCTTTGCAGTTTAGTTACGGATTTCCTGTAACAGGGTGACCTAAACCGTACACACCAGCGGCCTCACCAACAGCATCGTAACTGCCCAATGTCCTGCCTGATGAATGGCAGCTTACCGAATGCCTTCTTCATCACCAAATCTACTTGTGACGCTGCTTTCAGTGAACCTTGCATCTTCTCTCCTATGTCTCTCTGCTCTACAACACGTCCCAACGCCCTTCTGCTCACTGTATCAGTCCTACCCTGGCTTGATGCCCTAAAATGCAATACCTCTCATCTATCTGGATTTTCCAATCTTCAACCCACCTACCCATCCATCAAGATCCTCCTGTAATTTTTCATAATCTGTTTCAGAGTCTATGATATCACCAATTGTAGTATCATCTGCAGACTCACAAACCAAGCAACACAGGTCCAAGCAGTGACCCCTGAGATACACCACTAGCCACAGGCCTCCACTCTGAGAAACATCACCCTCTGCTCTCTACCTCTGAGCGAATTATTAATCCAATCTGCTGTCTCCTCCTGGATCCCACGTGATCTATTCTTCCCAACCAGCCTGTCATGAGAGATGATGTCAATGGCCTTGCTAAGGTCCATGTAAACAACCTCCAGTGCCCTATTCTCATCAGTCGTCTTGGTTATGTCTTCAAAACACAAGACATTTGTGAGACATGATTTCCTGCATACAAAACTGGGCCGACTACACATGATTAGACTTTGTATATCTGAACTCATTTGGATATCAAAACAAGATCCAGTCATTCAGAATCCCCCCCAGTAACTTATCCAACGCTGATGACAGACTCACCAGCCTGTAGTTTCATGGCTTGTCTTTGCTGCCCTTCTTAAATAAAGTTACATTAGCCACCCTTCTGTCTTTGAGATTTTCATCTGTGGTTAAAGATGATAGAAATATATCTCCACAAGGGAAATTCAAAGGACTAATTCTTCTCCATCTTCCCACAAGTCCAAGATGAACATGGCCACGTCCTGGGGTTTTATCCTCTTTAACCATCCGTAAGGCTGCCAATACCTCCTCCCTGGTTGGTTGTACAAGGTCCTGGACAACGTCACTCATTTCTGACATTTATTTAGCATCGAGCATTTTCTGCACAGTAAAAGCTAATGGTAAATATTAAAAACCTTGCCCATCTCCTGTGGCTCCACATATAGATGGCCACACTAATCTGTTGTGGGATCTAGCACTTAGCCACCCTTACGTTTCTCTGACAATAATGAACAAATCACCAATCACCTTGTGAATCTCCTCTGCAACCTCCCCAGAGTTTAATGCAGCCAAATGCGAGGTGTTGCACTTCAATAGGACCAACCAGGGTAGGTCTCACATAGAGAACAGCAGGGACTGAGGATTGTGGTAGTAAAAACTGTTCTGGAAGTACAGGTCCATAATTTACTGAAGGTGGCGGCACAGATAGAGAGGGTTGTAAAGAGAGTTTTTCATAAATCAAAGTATTGAGAACAGGAGATGGGATGTTATGTTGCAGTTGTCTAAGGCATTGGCAAGGCCTAAAATGGAGTATTGTGTGCAATTTTGGTCACCTACCTGCAGGAAAGATATAAGTAAGGTTGAAAGAGTACAGAGAACAGTTCTGGAGGACCCAAGAAGAGTACAGAGTGCAGTTCTGGAGGACCCAAGTTACAAGGAAAGATAGATTAGGTTAGGACTTTATTCCTTGGAATGTAGAAGACTGAGGGGAATTTTGATAGAGGTATACAGAATTTTATGAGAGGTTCAGACAGGGTAAATGCAAGCAGACTTTTTCTACTAAGGTTGGGTGGGTCATGGGTTAAGGGTGGAAGGTGAATTGTTTAAGGAGAACACAATATTCCATATTAGGCCTCACCAATGTCTTAGACAACTTCAACATAACATCCCATCTCCTGTTTTCATCTTCACTCAGAGGATGGTAAAAGTGTGGAATGAGCTGCTCATGTGAGCTCAATTTCAATGTTTGAGAAGTTTGGGTAGGTACACGGATGGTAGAGGTATTGAGGTTATGGTCCAGAGGCAGGTTGATGGGACTAGGCAGTTTAAGTGGTTTGACACAGATGAGATGGGCCGATGGGCCTGTTCTGTGTTGTACTTTCTATGGCTCTATGACTCTTTGACTCAATCATATCTTTCCCGGGGATGACCAGAACTACACTCAATAATCTGTGTAGGCTAACCACGGCTTTGTAAAGTTGCAACATAATGCCCCAAGTTTATACTCTATGCCCAATCTCTGAAGGCAAGCATGTCATACACCTTCTACACCAGCCTACCTATGCTACCGATTTGAGGGAACCACAGTCTTGGACCCTTGCCCAACATTCTCTTCTGCTCTACCACTTGCTCTGTATGTCTTTTCCATATTTGACTTCCCCGCACTTGGAATCATTGTGATGCAATGCGGAAACACCATGGAAATTGGTCTATGCCGACCAAGGTGCCCGTCCAAGCTAGTCCCACGTACCAGTGGATGGGCGCATTAACCTCTAACCTTCCCAATCCATGGACCTATCCAACCCTTTTAAAAGTTGACATCGTACCTGCCTCATTTACTTCCTCTGACAGCTCACCGCACATGGATACTACCCCTGGTGTGAAAAAGTTGTCCCTTATGTTCCTCTTTCATCTTTCCTGCTTTCACATTGCTATATCCTCTAGTTCTTGATTCTCCAACACTGGGAAAAGCTTTAATATATTCACCCTATCTATGCCCCTCTTGAAATTATTCACCTCTGTTAGACCATCTTTCAGTCTCCTAGCGTCTAAAGAATAAAATGCTAGTCTTTCCTTTTAACTCAGACCCTCAGGTCCTGGCACCATCCTAGTGGATTTTTCTGCACTCCTTCCACTTTAATAACATCTTTCCTATAGCAGGATGACCAAAACTGAACATAATACTCCAAGTGTGGCCTTATCTGTGTCTTGTACGACTGCACCTTGATCTCCCTACTCCCTCCTTACTAACTGCTCTGCTTTATGAAGGTCAGCATGCTAAAACCACGTTATTCTGAGAACTAAGCACTTTCCTTCCAAGGTCTTTCTGCTCCATAACATCACCCAGGGCTCTGCCTATCACCGTGAATATTCTACCTGAACTTGACTTTCTAAAATACAAATCTTGCCATCACTGAATTTATCTCCATTTGCCATTCCTTGGTCTACTTACTCAGCCGACCACCACCCCCTGTAATTCATGTTAACCTTCATGAATCTCCTATGTTAGAGTTATCTGCAAACTTACTAATCGCACCTCTTGAACATACTTTTCCCAGTTGGTGATATGGATGACAAACAACAATGAGCACAGCCCGACCTCTGAAGCACACCACTAGACATGGGGTTCCAGTTCGACAACCAGTCTTCTGGTATCACTCTCTGCTTTATACCATCAAGCCAATTACATACACCTTTAGTCAATTCTCCCTGAATTTATGCAACCTAACCTTCCAAAGCAGCCTTACTAAGTCCATAGAAATTACATTCATCAGTGACGAGTGGTGTTCCACAGGGGTCGGTGTTGAGACCACTTCTTTTTATGCTGTATATCTATGATTTAGATGATGGAATAGATGGCTTTGTTGCTAAGTTTGTAGATGATGCAAAGAAGGGTGGAGGGGCAGGTAGTTTTGAGAAACAGGTAGAATGCAGAAGGACTTAGAAAGATTAGGAGAATGGGCAAGAAAGTGGCAAATGAAATACAATGTTGGAAAATGCATGGTCATGGGTTTTGGTAGTAGAAATAAATGTGCAGACTATTTTCTAAATGGGGCCAAAATCCAAAATTCTGAGATGGAAAGGGACTTGGAATGCTTGAGCTAAACACCGTTAAAGGTTAACTTGCAGGTACAGTCGGTGGTGAGGAAGACAAATGCCATGTTGTGATGCTAAGGCTGTATAACGCACTGGTGAGGCCGCACGCTGAGTTTTGTGAATGGCTTTGGGCTCCTCATCTTAGAAAAGATGTGCTGGATTTGGAGAGGGTCCAGAGGATCACAAGGATGATTCCAGAAATGAAAGGGTTATCATATGAGGAACGTTTGATGGCTATGGGCCTGTACTCACTGGAATTCAGAAGGACGAGGGGGGGTATAGAAACATAGAAAACCTACAGCACAATACAGGCCCTTCAGCCCACAAAGTTGTGCCGAACATGTCCCTACCTTAGAAATTATTAGGCTTACCCGTAGCCCTCTATTTTCCTAATCTCCATGTACCTATCCAAAAGTCTCTTAAAAGACCCTATTGTATCCGCCTCCACCACTGCTGCCAGCAGCCCATTCCACGCACTCACCACTCTCTGCATAAAAAATTTACCCCTGATATCTCCTCTGTACCTACTCCCCAGCACCTTAAACCTGTGTCCTCTTGTGGCAACCATTTCAGCCCTGGGAAAAAGCCTCTGACTGTCCACAAGATCAATGCCTCTCATCATCTTACACAACTCTATCAGGTCACCTCTCATCCTCTGTCACTCCAAGGAGAAAAGGCTGAGTTCACTCAACCTCTTCTCATAAGGCATGCTCCCCAATCCAGGCAGCATCCTTGTAGATCTCCTCTGCACCCTTTCTATGGCTTCCACATCTTTCCTGTAGAGAGGTGACCAGAACTGAGCACAGTACTCCAAGTGGGGTCTGACCAGGGTCCAATATAGCTGCTACATTAGCTTTCGGCTCCTAAATTCAATTCCACGACTGATGAAGGCCAATACACCATACGCCTTCTTAACCACAGAGTCAACCTGTGCGGCTGCTTTGAGCGTCCTATGGACTCGGACCCCAAAGACAGAGTAGATGTGGTAAGGATGTTTCCCATGGTGGGTGAGTCTAGGACTAGAGGGCTCAGCTTCAGGATAGAGGGGCACCCTTTCAAAGCAGAGATGCGGAGAAATTTTTTCAGCGAAAGGGTGGTGAATTTGTGGAATTTGTTGCCTCAGGTAGCTGTGGAGGCCAGGTCATTGGGTGTATTTAAAGCAGAGGTTGATAGATTGTTGATTGGACATAACAAAGGTTATGAGGAGAAGGCCAGGAACTGGGTTGCGGAGGAGAAAAAAAAAGGATAAGCCATGATTGAATGGCGGAGCAGACTCAATGTGCCAAATGGCCTAATTCTGCTCCCATGTGTTATGGTCTTATTATGGTCTTATTCACTGCCCTACCCTCATCAACCTTCTTGATCAAAAAGCTCAATTAAGTCTGTAAGACATGACTATCTATGCACAAAGCCATGCTGACTACACCTAATCAACTCCTGCCTTTCCAAATGTCTGTGTATCTTATCCCTCAGAATCTTCTGCATTGGTAAGGTATCTGGAGAATGGTCCCTAACAGGTGCATGTAAGAAATATCTTATCCCTCAGAATCCTCTCCATAACTTACTACCTCCTGCACAGATGTTAGACTTACTGGCCTATATTTCCCCGGTCTTTGGTTGTCACCCTTCTGAAATAAAATCATTACGTTCACTATCTTCTGGTCAGCTAGCAGTCACTGGTGATTAACCATTGTACAAATATCTCAGCCAGGGATCAGTTGTCAGGATTATTCTAACCTGCTTTATTTGAACCTTTCCTCGCTGTGATGTAAGATCTTTGACCTGGAACATTAACTCTGTTCTCCCCATTACTGACACTGCAAACTGGCATTTTCTGTTTTTTATTGCTGTTAAACCTTATTGTTTAACTCAACTTACTTGGCCCCAGACTGGACCCGGGTCTCAGTTTTTTCACGGCCTGCTGGATAAACTCCAAAACATTCTCTTGTCCGGGTGTTTCGAAGACAGACGTCTAAAACAAAAACACATTTATACAATTTACAAAAGCAGCATTTCTGATCTTCGTCCTGCTCAGGATGATGTGTCGGCTTCGGGAATCACTGTCAATTTTCAACTTGAGGATGTAGCAGAGTAAAGAACGTCAGAGAGAGAGGGCGTTCAAACCTCATTCACCCAATGTACACTGCCCGCCCGGGGGTGGTGGTCTGGGGTAAAGGGGCTGAGCTTGGGGGTTCTGGGCTGTGATACGCCTGGAGGGTCTGGTTGGTGAGAGTTGGAGTGAAGGGTCTGGGGGTGTGAAGGGTCTGAGAGTGGGGGATCAGGGTGTGATGTGTCTGAAGGTGCAGAATCTGGATTACAGGTCTGGCCTCGGGGTCTGGGTGAAGGGTCTGGGGGTGAAGATTCTGGGGATGAAGGGTCTGGCGGTGAAGGGTCTGGGGTGAAGTCTCAGGGGTGAAGGGCCTGGAGGTGGGTGTCTGGGGATGAAAGGTCTGTGTGGGGGTTTCTGGGGTGGGGTTTCTCAGGGCGGGGTATGTGTGTTGGGGTTGGGGTTGTGGGGTCTGGAATCAGGATTTCTAGGGATGGGTGTCTGGGGGTTTCTGGGGTGGGGTTTCTCAGGGTGGGGTATGTGTGATGGAGTTTCTGGGATGGGAGTTGATGTTGTGGGGTCTGGAATCAGGATTTCTAGGGATGGGTGTCTGAGGGTGATTTGTCTGTGGTTGGGGGTCTAGGGTGACCATCACCTTGGTAACGCCCGGCTGCTGTGACTGTTCACACAGAGAGACTGAACCCTCCCCCACCCCCACCCCCTCCCCTCCCCTCCCTGTCTACACAGAACATTGAAAATGGACAGTACATGACAGGACAGTTCACCCGGCAGACTCTGCCAATCTAATACATGGACATATCAAAACGCCTCGTGAACACCTCTCCTGTATCTGCCTCCACCACCATTCCCGGCACCCACACGCTCTGTGTGGGAAACCGGTCCCTCCCATCTCCTTTAAACCCCCCTCAGCTTAAATGCATGGCCTCTGGTGTGAGACATCTCAACCCTGTCTGGCTGTCTACTGTCTATTCCTCTCAGAAACCTCTTCTGCAACCTCTCCAAACGCTCCACATCATTCCTGAAACAGAGCATCCAGAATTGAATGTAATACTCCTGCTGCAATCGAACTGGAGTTTATAAAACTGCAGCGTAATCTTTTGGCTCTTCATCTCTGCCTCGACTAGTAAAGTCAAGCACGCTGTACTCCTTCACCACCCGAGGCAGGACCCTTCATAATCACCTTCCCTGTCAGCACAGACCACAGTATCCCTATCACACTGAAACCCAGGAGCTGTTCACTCCCTCACCCGCTCACATCACCTCCCAGCCCCAATCCTTCACCTCCCACTTCCTCAGCCAACTGCCAGGTGCACCCCGCATCCAGGATCGACTGAGGGAGGGGTTGGTGAAGGAGTAGAGGGAGAGGGAGGAGGCGAGAGACAGACAGAGACAAATACAGAGACAGAGGGAGAGAGGCAGAGAGAAGAGAGAGTGAGTGTGTGCGAGAGAGGGAGATGGAATAGAGTGGATGAGAGGGTCAGGGGTAAAGAGAGACTGGGCAACAGAGCTGTGTGTGAGTGTGTGTGTGTCAGAGAGAGAGAGAGAGAGAGAGAGAGCGGGGAGAGGGGGAGAGAGTTAGAGAGAGAGAGAACGGACAGGAAGCGAGGCTGAGACAGAAACCATGAGCTGGTAACTAAGGGATTGATGGTGATGGATTACGGAAAGCCCTGCGTCACAGTGGACATGGGTTGTCTGAGTGAACACAGAAACGTACCACATGGAAACAGGCCATTTGTTTCTACCGCTTCGTGCTGACCGGTGGCAACCTTTCAGCACTAATTGGTAGCCCAGCACATAGCCCATACCCTCTGTCTGGAACGACTGAAGACACAGGATGAAATGCCCGGCTGTCACCAAAGCCCGGTCAGGAGAATGGTTCAGGACACACTGGAAGAAGGACCAGAGAGCTTGTATACTGAAAGCATGTCCGGGGAATGGTGTTGAGTGGCTGAACGATAGCTGATCTGCTGAAATGGCTGCTTCCCTGTGCCGGATGTGAGACCCAGGTGATAATTCAGAGAGAGCACAGGGCTCCAGGAGAGGGGTGGGGGTGAGTGCACAGTGAGCAGGGATGGGCAACTGAGCTGGGCTTGGGGGAAGGTGTGGCAGGGGAGAGGGCAGAAACAGGTGCCTGGACGACACCAGAGGAAACAATGCTGCAACAGGGTGAGGTAGAGAGCTGAGGGGGGTGGGGGGGGTGGAGGGAGAGAACAGGTGAAGGCAGTCGCCCCAGCTGAGGGGGTGTGCTAGGCTAAAACTCTTTTTTCTGAACGCGATCCATGCCCTCCATTTGTGTATGTGTGTGTCTGTCTGGATTCATTTTAAATGTCACTCTCCTGTCTGCCTCCTCCTCCAACCCTGGCAGCACATTTCAGTCCTCCACCCCCGTCAGTGCCAAAACCTGCCCTGCACATCCCCCATAAACTCCCCCTTACCTTTAATGCATGCGTGCTCTCTAATATATGGCAATTCCACCCTTTGCTTCTCATTAGCTTAAAAACTTCTATTGGGTCTCCATTTAGCCTCCGACAATCTCAAAAACACTTGATTTCTGTTTGGAAATGCACCCGGTGACTGATCCTCTGCATCTCCCTGAGGTCGAGAACTCTGGAGAGTCACTCCCCTCTGGGGTGAAGAAAGTCCCTTCACCTCTCTCCCAGATGGACAGCACTTTATTTGGAGTGGAGACAGGATTCGGACAGGAAGGCAACATCCATCAATCAGGACCCCCACCACCCAGTCTCATTACTCCCATCGTGGAGGAGTACAGGAGCCTGAAGATGCACACTCAAAGTTTTCGAAACAGTTCTTCCCTTCTGCCATCGGATTTCTGAATGGCCCATAAACCCATGACACTACCTCACTAATCTGCTCTCTTTTTCCACTATTTATTTACGTTTAACATATCCCTAGTTGTAACTTATAGTAATGTTTTCTGTCTTGCACAGTCCTGCTGCCACAAAACAATAAATTTCATGGCATATGTTGGTGATAATAAAAACTGGATTCTGATTATGATGTCGCATTGGGTTAAGAATTATTCCCCACGTCTTCTGTGTCTAAACCCCGAAGGTTCTTCTACACCTGAGAACTATTTGTTTAATTGCTCCTCACAAAACCAACCTTCGACCCCAGGAATCGAACTGGTGAACTTTCCCTGTATTCCTCCAAATTTGTTCCTTAATAAAAGAGAGCAGACAGGTGTGGTGCACAGTGCTTTACAGTATCAGAGACCTGGGTTCAGGTCCTGCTGCTGTCTGTGAGGAGTTTCTACGTTCTCTCTGTGACCACACGGGTTTCCTCCGGGAGCTCCAGTTTCCTCCCACAGTCCAAGGCTGTACTGGTTGGTAGGTTAACTGGTCATTGTAAATTGTCCCATGATCAGGCTCCGGTTAAATCAGGGACAGTTCAAAGGGCCAGAAAAGCTTACTCCATGCTACATCTCACAAACAAATCAATTATTTCCATGTAAGTCTCCCAAGGGCCCTAAGTAATTGGAGCAAAATGTCTCTCCTCTTGTTCTCAGATCCTCTGGCAGTAAAATGCTATTTGTCTTGCTAATTGCTCACTGGACACGGTGTGTTTGGTGTCCAAAGCCTCCCAGTTTCCCATGAACATTATTGCTTAAAATGTTTCTTTTTCTATTTTCCCACTGTCGTGAATGGCTTTGTGTTTGTCCCATATCATAATCCAACCCCACACCATTACCCATTCAATTAAATGGTTGGAATCTCTTTATGTTCTCCACATGTGTGTCTGCATTCTTGCAGAGAGTGTGAATGAGAGTGAGAGACCAGAGAGCAGGAAGTCAATGAAACAGCAAGACTGCAGAGGAGTGATGTGTGAAAAATCGTTGTAGGGAGAGAGGCAGACAGTCAGAATGGGCTAATCAGCAGAGACCAAAATCTACCGAGAAACGCCAAGACCTTGAGAGAAATTGAGAAACAGAGGAAGGAGTCAGAGAGAAGAAATGGGAGACAAAATGGGAGAGGTGCAGACACAAAGGAAGGCTGGGAACAAGATGGAGAGAGGGAGATTTGTTCTCACCTGGAAATCTTCTCCAAGACTTTCCGATGTCCATGTGTGAAGGAAGATTAAACACACCAGGTATCTCTGTAAAATAAATCAACAAGGTGTTAGACAGGCAGAAAGAACCAAATGATTAAAGCATCACTTTGGTGAGCTCAGCTCAGCTGTACCAGTTTTGTGGACGCCATGCTCTCTCTTGCCCTCAGTCGTGGTCTACCTTGCTGCCAAACTGCTGAAGGCCTTTATAAGCATCTGATCTCACCAGTCCTGCCCCCTCCTTCAGTTAAGCATATTTCTGCTATGATGAAAGTAGAACCACATCCTGGGCCACAGCAGTTGTGAACAGAGAAATGGAGTGAGATATTCAGCTGAATGTGTGATGCCACAGCAGCACCTCTCATTCAAAGTCCGTCAAACTGAAGAGCTGATTGTTGACTTGAGGAAGGGGAAGAAGAGTGAAAACAAATCATTCCTCTGGTGCCTTTATGATATCGATCACATCTGCCTGGTGTGGAGGGGCCTCTACACAAGATCAGAAACTTCTATAGAGGGTTGTAAACTCAACCAGCTCCATCATGAACACCAGCCTCCCCACCTTGCAGGAGATCTTCAAAGGGAGATGACTCAGAAAGGCGGCATCCACCACTAAGGACCCTCACCACCCAGAACATGCCTTCTACTCATTACAGCCACGAAGGAGGAGGTACAGGTGCCCAAAGGCACATACTCAATGTAATAGAAACAGCTTCTTCACCTCCACCATCAGATTTCTGAATGGTCAGTGAACCATGAATACTAGCTCACAGTTTCAGTTCTCTTTCTGCAGTACACACACACACAATCCACTGGTCACTTTATTAGGCACCCCCTGTAACTGAGTGTTTGCCTGTGGTTTGCTGCTGCTGTTCTCCATCCACTTCATGGTTCAATGTGTTGTACATTCAGAGATGATCTCCTGTACACCACTGTTGTAACACATGCTTATTTGAGTGACTGTCACCTTCTTGTCATCTTGAACCAGTCTGGCCGTTCTCCTCTAACCTCTCATATTAGCAAGGCGCTTTTGCCTGCAGAACAGCCTCTCACAGGATTCTTGTGTTTATTACACAATTCTTTGTAAACTCTAGAGACTGAAAATCTCAGGAGATCAGCAGTTTCTGAGATACTCAAACCACCCTGTCTGGCACCAACAAGTATTCCATGGTCAAAGCCACTTAGATCACATTTCATCCCCATTTTGATGTTCGGTCTGAGCAACAACTGAACGTCTTGACCATGAAAGTAAACCTGATGCTGATTCTGATGGTATTATCAAAGATCTCCAGCATATGGACCAAGCCGTCTTCTCACAGCTCCCATCAGCGGCTGATACACAAGCCTGAAGTCTCACAACCTTATGTTCATGAACAGCTGCTTCAAACATCTAACTGTCTAGTGGCAGGCAATGCATATTAGGAGGTGCTTTTAATAGTGAAGATTATTGTAAATTACAGAGGAATATTGGTTATAAACTGAAGTGGGCCAAGGAGCAGCGAATGAACTTCAATGCAAATAAGAGTGCAGTTATGCATTTTTAAAAGGTCAAACACGCAAAAAAACTGCTGAATGGTTCCCGGTGAAGATGTATTCACAATCTGACAATAATTTGCTATGGTCTTGCACCTTACCATCTGCCTGCACTTCTCTCTCTCTGCACCATTCCAGATCAGGAACTAGGGAAATAGAGTGCTTACAAAAAGTTATTACCTGCCTTGGAAGTTTTCATGTTTTATTGTTTTACAACATTGAATCACAGTGGATTTAATTTGGCTTTTTTGACACTGATCAACAAAACAAGATTTATTCGTGTCAAAGTGAAAAGATATCTCTACAAAGAGATCTAAATTAATTACAAATATAAAACACGAAATAATTGATTGCATAAGTATTCACACCAAACCATCAGTTGTGCACCCAGCTGGTTTTAGAAGTCACCTAACTAGCTAAATATTGATCTGTTTTTGGAGATGTGTGCAGTCTATGTGCTTTAAAACTAAAAATGCGCCCGTATCTGGAAGGTCCATCTGCTGGTGAGACAGTATCCTGGCAAAAACTATACCATGAAGACAAATGAACACTCCAAGCAACTATGCAAAAAGGCTATTGAAAAGCACAAGCCAAGAGATGGATACCAGAAAATTTCCAAGTCACTCTATACCCCTTGGAGTACAGTCAAGTCAATCATCAGGAAATGGAACGAATATGGCACAGCTGTTGATCTGACTGGAACAGACCATCCTCAAAAACTGAGTGACCGTGCTACAAGGGGACTAGTGAGGGAGGCCACCAAGAGACCTATAACAACTCTGGAGGAGTTACCAGCTTCAATGGCTGAGATGGGAGAGACTGCACATGCATCAACTGTTGCCCGGGTACTTCACCAGTCACAGCTTTATGGGTGTGTGGCATTGTTGAAAAGAAACTCACATGAACTCTCGGCTAGAGTTTGCCAGAAGGCAAGTGGAAGACTCTGATGTCAGCTGGAAGAAGGTTCTATGGTCTGATAAAACCAAAATTTAGATTTCTGGCCATCAGATTAAACGCTGTGTTTGACATAAGTGAAACATCATACATCATCAAAAACACACCATCTCTACCGTGATGGTAGAGGGTAAAATGAATGCAGCAAAATACAGGGAAATCCTGGAGGAAAACCTGAAGCAGTCTGCAAGAGAACTGCAACTTGCGACTTTGTTTTCCAACAAGACAATGACCCCAAGCATAAAGCCCAAACTACACAGAAGTGGCTTAAAAACAACAAAGTTAATTTCCTGGAGTGGCCAAGTCAGAGTCCACCTCAATCCAATTGAGGATATCTGGCTGGCCTTGAAAAGGGCTGTTCACTCATAGACTCAAGACTGTCGACCCTGCCAACGTTGCTTCTACTAAATACTGACTTGAAGGGGGTGAAAATCAATTACTTTGTGTTTTATATTTATAATTAATTTAGATCACGTTGTAGAAATCTGCTTTCACTTTGACACGAAAGAGTTTCTTTCTGTTGATCAGTGTCAAAAAAGCCAAATTAAATCCACTGTGATTCAGTGTTGTAAAACAATAAAACATGAAAGCTTTCAAGAAGGGTGAATACTTTTTATAGGCACTGTAGATTAGGACGTACAGTAGGTGAGGAGGAACTGCTTTGCCCAGAGGGTAGTGAATTGTGGAACTCTCTGTCCAGGGAAGCAGAAGAGGACTCCTCATTCAATATATTTAGATTTTTGCATAGCAGGGGTTACAAGGGTTATGGGAAAAAGGCAGGCAGATGGAACAGAGTCCATGGACAGGTGAGCCATGACCTTATTGAATGGTGGAGCAGGATCAATTAGCCTGCTCCAAGTTCTCATGTTCCTCTGTTCTAAGAACTTGTACCATGAATGGTAGGGCACTCAACGGTGTAATGCTACAGAGAGGCTGAGAACTACAGGTGTATTGTTCATTGAAATCGATGTCAAAGGTGAAAAACTGTTATCCCCTGGCCTTCATCAATCATGGAACTGAGTACAAGAGTCAGGACACTCTGTTGCAGTGTTGTGAGTCAATGGTGCAGCCTCATGGAGTACCCTATGCAGTTGGCCAGGCAAGGCCTTTATAACTTTAAATGTTGGGAGATAAGGGGCAATCTGATAAATGAGCTTAAAAATCTGAGAGGCATACAGAGTGTAGATTGTAACAGTCTCCTCCCCCAGGCTGGAGTCTAAAGCTAGGGGGGATAGGTTCAGTTTAAGGTGGGAAGGAAAGGATTTGAAAGGATCTGAGAGGCAAATTTTCAGACAGATGGTGGTGAGTATATGGAATGAGCTGACAAACAAGACGGGTAAAGAGGGTAAAATATTCAGAATGAAATCAGGTTTACTATCAAGGAGAAATGTTGCAAAGTTTGTTAGCAGCAGTGCAGTTGAAGACATAAACACAATTACTGTTACTAAATGGACAGAGGGATAGTCAGTGCAAAGAGCAATAACAAAGTTGTGTTCATGGGTTCATCAATCATTCAGAAATCTGATGGCGGATGGAAAGAAGTTGTTTAAAGTGTTGAATGTGGGTCTTCAAGTTCATGTATTCCTCCCTGATGCACTAATGAGAAAATATTGATCCCAAAGGAAATTACAGTGTCACAGTAGCATTGCAAGTGCACAGATATCTTTGTGTTCATCCATCGTCAATGTCGATGAGGACCTCAACACCATTATGATGGTGTCGAGACTAGCGCGTGATTTGGATTTAAGTGAGGGAGAGTCAGCCTCACTCTCTCTTCCCAATTCCCATCTGAATCCAGTGTCAAGGCAGAGTTGAGACGGCTGGAGATGGGACTAGGCGCAGTGGATGACCAGGACGTCTTCTGTGTCTTGTCCTGCTCTACACGTTCCATGACGCTTGCAGAGACCGCCTTCTTGACCGTTGGACCTTCCATTGGTCTCGTCTGCTCAATCCGCCGGAGCCTGTCTTGCACAGATATACGTATATTAGAAGAGAAGTAAGAAAGAATAAAAATAAGTTATATTAAAAGATAAAACAGAGCTAAACAGAGCTAAATGGAGCTCTAGTAAGTGGAGGTTAATGACAGTCGAACAGGAGAGGTCATGTCCTGGAAGGTGAGGGCCCTTAATGATGGATGCCACTTTCTTGAGGCACCGTGTCTTGAAGGTGTCCATGATGGTTCGAACAGTTGTACCTGTGATGGAGATGACTAACTCTACAACACAATGCAGCCTTTATCAATCATGCACAGTGGAGCCTCTGTCAAAGGCTGTGATGCAACCAGTCAGAATGCTCATTACCGTACATCGCTAGAAAATTTGCAAGCGTCTTTATCAAATCTCCTCTAACTTTCAGTGAAGTAGAGCTTCCTGTGTCTTATTCATATTGGGCCCAAGAGAGATCATTGGACACCCTGGAACTTGAAACTGCTTACCTTTTCACCATTGACCCCTCAATGAGGACGGTGTGTATTCACTTGACTTCTGCATCTTGAAGTCCACAATTCAACTTTGTGGTCTTGCTTGTTACTCTGGATCTGATGCAACATGGAATTGGATCATCGATTTTCTCACTCGCAGACCCCAGTTAGTGTGGACTGGCAACAACATCTCCTCCACAATCTGCGTCAATACAGGTTCACCACAGGGCTGTGTGCTTAGCCCCCTGATCTACTCGCTTTATACCTATGACTGTGAGGCTGAGCACAGTTCCAAAGCTATATTCAACTTTGCTGATGACAACACTGTCACTGGCCAAATCAAAGATGAAGACAAATCAGCATACAGGAGGGAGAATGAAAATTTGGCTGAATCACAACAGCATCTTACTCAGTGTCAACAAGACCAAAGAACTGATTATAGACTTCAGGAAGAGGAAACCAGAGGTCCATGAGACAGTCCTCATTGGGACATCAGACATGGAGAGGTTCATCTGAGTTACCATTTTGTAAGGCCAGTCCTGGGCCCAGGACACAAGTGCAATTACAAAGAAAGCACGGCAGTACCTCGACTTCCATAGAAATTTGCCAAGGTGCGGCATGACATCTAAAACTCTGACAAAATGTGTGGTGGAGATGTGTGCTGCTTCACGCCTGCATGAAGCACCGATGCTCTTGAATGGAAACTCCTACAAGAAGTAGTGAATACGGCCCAGTCCATCACGGGTAAAGCCTCCCCACCATTGTGCACATCTGCATGGAGTGTTGTCACAGGAAAGCAGCATCCATCATCAGGCACACCCACTGCCCAGCTTATGCTTTCTTCACTCTGTTGCCAGCAGGAAGAAGGTCCTGGAGCCTCAGGACTCACACCACCAGGTTCAGGAATAGATATTACCCCTTAACCATCAGGCTCTTGAACCAAGGGCGATAACTTCGCTCACCCCATCACTGAACTGTTCCCATAACCTCACTTCATGGCCTCTTCATCTCATGTTCTTTCTCAAAATTTATTTATTATTATTATTATCTTTGTTTTTTTCTATACTTGCTCAGTTGTCTCTTGCACACTGGTTGTCCACCCTGTTGGTGTGGTCTTTCATTGAATCTATATGGTTATTGGTTTTATTGAGTATGCACACAAGAAACTGAAGTTCAGGGTTATATACAGCGACACATGTACTTTGTAATACATTTACTGTGAACCTTGAACACAATAAAAATACCAAAAAAACAATAAATATTAAGAAACATTTAAGGAGGAGGAGGAGAAGATGGCGACACGACGCAGTGCGTGCGGCCTCTCCGGTGAATGACATCTGTTATCTGTCAAGTAGGGGACCGTGCACAATTCTGATTTGATGGAGACGGACATGAGAGTACGGAGGAACATCTGGAAAACTTCTGAAATGCCCGCTTCGCTGCCGCTGCTACTGTGTGGTAACCAGAATCTCCGGAGCAGAAGGCCCCGAATCCTCGGCTTTGCTTGTTTTGGCGGCCGGGGCGAAGTCAAAGGCGCTCGGCAGAGGATGGCGCTCAGGAGGCTGTATCGGAGGGGCTGGTCGGAGGCTCGAAGTTTTCAAATGGACGGACTCAGTGTCGGCTGTGGCCGGCTGCTTCCAAGGCATCGGCAGTTGTCAGTGCATTGGAGGTTTATGGCAGGGAGTTTCTCCCTTTTGCCGCCTGCTATCGGGGACTTGGGAGTCGATCGGGACTTGAGAATTTTTTTTACCATGCCCATGGTCTGTTCTTTATCAAATTATGGTATTGCTTTGCACTGCTGTAACTATAGTTATAATTATATGGCTCTGTCAGTGTTAGTGTTTGGTCTGTCCTGTTTTCTGTGCTATCACTCCAGAGAAACATTATATCATTTCTTAATGCATGTATGCATTTCTAAATGACAATAAAAGAGGACTGAGTGTTCTCATAATCTAATCTAAATGCAACCCTATAAAACACAGTATACAAGTAACTGACTGAGTGAGGTCGTGTTTACATGAGATTAGTTTATAGACCTAGAATGACCGTATGTACATAAGGTGAGGATATGGGCCGGATGCAGGAACCTGGGACTAACTGGGTGAGCACCATAGTCATCATGGACTGGATGGGCCGAAGGCTCTGCATCTGTGCTGTATTGCTCAGTGACCCTATCACACTAACAGAAGGCCCTGATCTATTTTAATGCTTCAGTGGGAGGTGTGTGTGTGTTAGGGAAGGAGCTGTGAACTTTAGCACTCTCTGCTGTAGGCTCACAGAGTGAGGTGTGAAAGCCAGAGGCGACTGTCCGTGCAGCTGTGCTGGGCGGGGGCAGAACGTTGTGGTGTAGGGTGGGGAGCAGGCTTAGTAATGTCCTCGCACACAGCCACACTGAGGATCTGTAAATCCTTCTATGCCAGTCTTTATGACAAAATTGGAATCAGAATCAAACTTATTATCACTGACATGAGTCATGAAATTTGCAGTCCAGTGCACGACATAAGAATTACTATAAGTTATAGAAATAGAAAAATGTCAGGAAAGAGGAATAGCGAGGTAGTGCTCATGTGTTTGTGAACCATTCAGATATCTGATTCAAATATCTGTCCACTACACCCCCAATCTTGGTGTCATTCACACACTTAGAGATGCAGATAATGATATAGATGACAAACAACAACGGGCCCAGCACAGATCCCTGTGACACTCCGCTAGTCACAGGCCTCCAGTCAGAGAGATAACCATCTATCACTCTCTGGCTTCTCCCACAAAGTCAATGTCTAATCCAATTTCCTCTAAATCTCTCACACTGTCAGGTGGTCTGTAATATAGCCCCATTAGCGTGGTCAGACCTTTCTTATTACTCAGTTCCACCCATAACACCTCAGCAGGTGAGTTCTCCAGTCTGTCCTGACTGAGTGCTGCCGTGATAGTGTCCTCTTTTGTAGATTTTTCAGGTATTTACTCCTCTCTGTCAATCTGTGTGTAATATTTACCTGCGTCGGTAAGGGAACATGATGCAAAGACTGTGGGCACTCATTTCCATCACTTGTAACATGTGATATGACTGCACCATATACTATAATATGAGGTGTCTCCGGCAAGCTTCACTGGACCATGTGGGTCATAATGTGTGAGTACGGTGGAAAGACACCTCACACTGCTTTGTCCATTGCCATTTCTTCCCAATCTGTAGTAATAAGTTCAATGGGTGGGGTACAGTAGCCAGGTTTGGCAGGAAACACACACAAGATGCTGGAGGAACTCAGCAGACCAGGCAGCATCTATGGCGAAGAGGACAGTCAGTGTTTCAGCTTGAGACCCTTCTGCAGGACTGGAGAACAAAAGGTGAGGAGTCAGAATTAGAGGGTTGGGGAGGGAGGGGGAAACACAAGGTGAAGGGTGACACCGGGGGGTGGGGGAGTGGTGGTCTGGGGGAAGAGGGGTGAAGTAAAGAATTGGGAAATTGCTGAAAGAGATACAGGGCTGGCTAAAGGGGGAATCTAGTAATAGAGGACAGAAGGCCATTGAAGAAAGAAAAAGGGGGAGGAGCACCAGAGGGAGTCGATGGGCAGGCAAGGTGATAAGGGGAGAGAGGGAAAAGGGGATGGGGAATAGAGAAGTGGGGGCATTAGCGGAAGTTTGAGAAATCGATGTTCATGCCATCAGGTTGTAGGCTACCCAGACGGAATATAAGGTGTTGTTCCTCTAACCTGAGGGTGGTCTCATCGTGACAGTAGAGGAGGCAATGGATGAACATGTTGGAATGGGAATGGGAAATGGAATTAAAATTGGTGGCCACTGAGAGATCCCGCTTGTTCTGGTGGACGGAATGTAGGTGCTCGGCAAAGTAGTTTCCCAATCTATGTCAGGTCTCACCGATACACAAGAGACCACATCGGGAGCACCGGATAAAATAGATGTCCCCAACAGACTCACAGGTGAAGTGTCACCTCACCTGGGGCCCTGAATGGTTGTGACAGAGGAGGTGTAGGGGCAGTTGTAGCATTTGTTACACTTGTAAGGATAAATGTCAGGAGGGAGATCAGTAGGGGGGGAATGAATGGACAAGGGAGTCGGGTAGGGAGCGATCCCTGCTGAAAGCAGAAAGTGGGGGGTAGGGAAAGATGTGCTTGGTGATGAGATCCCATTGGAGATGGCAGAAGGTACAGAGAATTATGTGCTATATCCAGAGGCTAGTGGGGTGGTAGGGTAGACAAGAAGAACCTTATCACTGGTAGTGGTGGGAGGATGGAATGAGGACAGACGTGCACAAAATGGAAGAGATGCGGTTGAGGACAGCGTTGATGGTGGAGGAGAGGAAGCCCCTTTCTATGAAGATGGAGGACATCTCCTTCATTCTGGTATGAAAACCCTCATCCTGAGAGCAGATGCTGTGGAGATGGAGGTATTGAGAGATGGAGATGGCATCTTTACAAGTGACAGGGTAGGAAGAGGTATAGCTTGAGAGAGATCAAGAAAGGGGAGGGAGGTGTCAGAATTGGACCGGGTAAATTTGAGGGCAGGGTGGAAGTAGGAGGCAAAGATGATGAAGTCATCGAGCTCAGCATGGGTACAGGAAGCAGCACCAACGCAGTCATCGATGTAGCGTAGGAAAAGTGGGGATTGGACCCCACTGTAGGCTTGGAACATAGACTGTTCCACGTAGCTGACAAAAAGGCAGGCACAGCTGGGGCCCATGTGAGTACCCATGACTACACCTATTGTTTGAAGGAAGTGGGAGGAACCAAAGGAGAAGTTATTGAGAGCGAGGACAATTTCTGCTAGGAGAGTGGTGGTGGAGGGGTACTGGTTGAGTCTGGTCTCCAGAAGGAAACAGAGAATTTTAGGCTTTCTTAATGGGGCTGAAGGTGTCTAGAGACTGGACATCTATGGTGAAAATAAGATGCATGGGGTCACTGAACTTGAAATCGTTGAAAAGATCAAGAGCATTTGAAGTGTCATGGATGAAGGTCAAAAGGAACTGGAGGGAACTTGTTAAAGTAATTGACAAATCTTAAAATAACCACAACAGTGACATGTTCTTTGGCCTTGGAGCATCCACCACAGCTTGAGTTTTGTGTGTCAATAATGTGATGGTTGGTTTCAAGAATTCACCCTTGTCTTGCTGTGTTCTGAGCCCTTAACCTACGAATCTTTTTAGCACTGTGTTGAGACTTTGGAGCTGTTCCTTGTCATCCTCACCAGTAACAATGACGTCATCCAGGTAACACTGAGTACCTGTGCAGCCTTGCAGCACCTGGTCCATAGCTTGCTGCCAGAGTGCAGGTGCAGATGCTTCTCCACAAATAAGCAGATTAAAGTGATAAAGCCCTTTTGAGTGTTCATGGTGAGAAACACTTTGGACATGTCTTCCATCTCCATCAGTAAGTAGGACTCCGCTAAGTCCATTTTGTTGAAGTGTTTTCCTCCAGAAAGGTTTGCAAAAATATCCCTATCCTGGGCAGAGAGCATTGATCCACTTTCAGTGTTAGGTTGATGGTGACCTTTAAATCACCACAGATCCTGGTAGACCATCCTTCTTGGGTACTGGGGCCACCGGGGTTGTCCATGGGCTCCACTCAATCTTGGAAAGAATTCCTTCAGCCTCCATGTGATCTGGCTCACTGGCTACTTTATCTTGATGGTACAAGGAACCAAACAAGTTGTGTAAAACCTGGGTGAGGCCTTTTCACATATCCCTGAACACTGCTGTGGCATCATCCAGTACCATTTGTAACTTGCTTTCAGTTGAGTTTGTCACAGGGGATGTGGCATGCAAATGGTGAATGGATCTCCAATCAAGTCTCAGCCAATCCCAGCACCATCACGTGGCCCTCCTGATTTTACAAGCCCAATGATGATTGTTGGTTGTTGGACTTCACTGTTACCAATGTCAAAGTTCAAAGTGCACTTATTATCTATGTATGTATAATATATAGAATCTGGAGATTCACCTCCTTACAGGCAGCCACAAAACAAAGAAACGCAATGGGGCCCATTAAAAACGAAGACCACTACACACCCAATGTGCAGAAAACAAACAGGTCATGCAAACAATAAAAGTAGACAAATAACATTCATAAACAATGTTCACAAAAGTGAGCCCACAGCCATGAACCAGTCACAGCCCACCCAGGAGCCAGTTATTTGCAGGTCACAGCCTCAGTTCAGTACAGAGATGAGTAAACCATGTGAGCTGTGAGCTGCAAACTGGCTCGACCCTCTCCTCTTGCCCCGACACCCTGATCATTTCAATCTGGCCCGGTACTTATATCAGTGAAACGTCAGGTTGTTCATTACTCTCAGACCCAGCCCCTGCCCCTTCGATACGCTCTCAGACCCGAGACACACCACTTCGATTCAACCCATACCCAACCTTTCCAATCCTGCCCAGTACTTAAATCAGCCAATCAACGGTTTATTCATCGCTCTCGGGCCTGGGCCCGGCAGCCTCAACCATGCCTCGCCTCTGTTGCCTTGCCTAGGTTCTGCCTCCCTGAATCAGCTCCAAGTCGGCTCCAACAATGGGCTATACAAGGCTCTCTCACTGCTTTTGGGCCTGAGGCCTGTTGCCTTGATTCATCACATACACGCCACGCCACAACCATCCTACACCTTCGAGATCTCAGCTCACACCACAAAAATGCCAGGTCCTACAGGTAGTTCAAAAGCACAACTCCAAAAGGGAAGTTGCAGGCTATTGATTGCAGTGATGATTTAACAGAAGAATAGAGTAGTTAAGTATTAGTTTTCTTTGTTGCCAGCAAGTTGTCGCTGTGTTTTACCAACGCCATCTTCAACCGGGGCACGTCATTCCCGCAGGAGTTATCTTTTCTCCAGTAAAAGTTCTAAGATGGATATCTGCAGGCTTCAGTTCTGTGTCTTTGAAATGCTGTTCAAACTTATTTTGTGAAATGATTGAAACAGCTGAGTCACCGTCCAATTCCATTTTAATCAATTTGCTGTTCACATCTGGTGTTAGCTGTATTGCTTGTCTCTTGTTAGCTTTCACATTGCAAATCTCAAAGCTATTCAGTCCTGAGTCACTCTCATCATTATCAGATTTTTCTTCAACAGCACGCAGATTAGAACTCTTTTATAAAACTGCAACTTGACTTTCTACCTTTCTCTCTTCCCTGTGCAGTTCATTTATTTCTGTCTGCCTGATACTCACTGTCGTCCCTGACTGTTACTCAATTGCATCTCCGACTGCCATTTCCATTGATACAGCAATTTCAACTGCTTCTTTAGTTAGGAGACATTTTTAAATGTTTTCTTGTAAAATTCCTCAAACTAAACGGTCCCTTAGTGCATTGTTAAGCCCATTGCTGAACTGACAATGCTCGGACAGTTTTTGTCAATTCAGCCAGGGAAGCTGAAATGGGCTCCTCTTCCTTTTGATCCTGCTTATGAAACATAAAGTGTTCTGCAATCAACAATAGTTTCGGTTTCAAATCTACCTGCATTGTGACAACTCATTAGAGATGGTTTAGTTGGATAGATTGAACTTCGAAGCAACCTGTGTGCTTTTCGACTCATTGCACTCAAAATTTTATTGGCAGGAGTCAGGATATGTTTTCCCTGCTTAGTGAAGGACACAAATATAATGTGGTGTTGCAATGACATAATCTTACATATAACCCATAATGAATCATGAAAACAAGCAAAAGGTGCGTAATCAAACAATATACATACAATATTACTCAAATATGACAGAAATATTGAATACACTACAGCAGGGAAATTACATAGAACACAGAACAGTACAGCACTTTGGCCTATGACGTTTTGCCAATGTTTATCCTACTTCAAGATCAATCTCACCCTTCCCTCCAACATAGCCTCCCATTGTTGTTTCATCAATGTGCCTGTGTAACAGTCTCTTAAATGTCCCTAATGCACCTTCCCTGGCAGCACATTCCATGCACCCACCACCCTCTGTGTGAAAAATGTATGTCTGACATCAGGCTATACATCCTTCTAACACTTTAAAGTTATGCCTCCTTGTATTATTCATTTCCACGAGCTAGGTGTCTGATCATCCGGTACACCTCTATCAGGTCTCCTCTGTCCTCCTTCTCTCCAAAGAGAAACCTTCCACCTTGCTCAACCTGTCCTCATCAGACGGGCTTTCTAATCCAGCCAGCATCGTGGTAAATCTCATCTGTACTCTCGCTGAGCCTCCACCTCGTTCCTGCAATGAGGCGACCAGAGCTGAACACAATGCTCCAAGCATGGTCTAACCAGGGTTTTATAGATCTGCAACATTAGCTCGCAGCTCTTGAACCCAATCACAGACTAATGCAGTTCAACACGCTGTTTGCCTTCTTAACCGCCCTTTCAATTTGTGCTGCAAATTTGAGGCATTGTTACTGAAAGAACTCTATGGAATAAGATTTCTGTTCATTTAGAAGAGCAGAGGATGATTGGGAGAGTCAGTGTGGCTTTGTATTGGTGATGACAAGGAAGCTTGTCTACAGCAGGACATTAGATCACACAGAAAATTGGCAAGAGTGGTGGCAGAAGGAATTTAATCCGGACAAATGCAAGATGATTTTCTTTTGGAAGTGAAATTGGTGTCAAAAGTTAAAATTTATTATCATATGCTTAAGTATAGTACTGTGTAAAAGACCTTGGCACCCTAGCCATATATGGGTGCCAAAGGCTTTTGCAAAGTACGGTTTTTGTCAATATAGAGCGGAGAGCAAGTTTGTAACTTTGGTAGGAGCGAAAGATATTGGGAATGGTGAAGGTGGATTGGGAATGGTGAGGGTGGAGCGCCGTGGGAGGCGTGTGGAACAGGTGGCAGAGAAGGAGTGTTGGGGGTGGGGGGTGACATGGGGACAGGCACACCAAGCCCAGAGACACCAGACAGGGCCATCTGATTCCAAACAATTGGTTTAATATCATTACTGAATGTTCTGATGCTTCTCTCAATCTCCCTTCTCCAATCCACTTTTCCCAACCATAATTAGAGAGAAGGTTCTTGGGAAACTGAAAGATATGAAGGTAGGGAAGTCAACACACATCAAAGTTGCTGGTGAACGCAGCAGGCCAGGCAGCATCTCTAGAAAGAGGTGCAGTCGACATTTCAGGCCGAGACCCTTCGTCAGGACTAACTGAAGGAAGAGTGAGTAAGGGATTTGAAAGTTGGAGGGAGAGGGGGAGATCCAAAATGATAGGAGAAGACAGGAGGGGGAGGGATAGAGCCAAGAGCTGGACAAGTGACAGGCAAAAGGGGATACGAGAGGATCATGGGACAGGAGGTCCGGGAAGAAAGACGGGGGGGGGGGGACCCAGAGGATGGGCAAGGGGTATATTCAGAGGGACAGAGGGAGAAAAAGGAGAGTGAGAGAAAGAATGTGTGTATAAAAATAAGTAACAGATGGGGTACGAGGGGGAGGTGGGGCATTAGCAGAAGTTAGAGAAGTCGATGTTCATGCCATCAGGTTGGAGGCTACCCAGACAGAATATAAGGTGTTGTTCCTCCAACCTGAGTGTGGCTTCATCTTTACAGTAGAGGAGGCTGTAGATAGACATGTCAGAATGGGAATGGGATGTGGAATTAAAATGTGTGGCCACTGGGAGATCCTGCTTTCTCTGGCGGACAGAGCATAGGTGTTCAGCAAAGCGGTCTCCCAGTCTGCGTCGGGTCTCGCCAATATATAAGAGGCCACATCGGGAGCACCGGACGCAGTATATCACCCCAGCCGACTCACAGGTGAAGTGTCGCCTCACCTGGAAGGACTGTTTGGGGCCCTGAATGGTGGTAAGGGAGGAAGTGTAAGGGCATGTGTAGCACTTGTTCTGCTTACACGGATAAGTGCCAGGAGGGAGATCAGTGGGGAGGGATGGGGGGGACGAATGGACAAGGGAGTCGCGTAGGGAGCGAACCCTGCGGAAAGCAGAGGGGGTGGAGGGAAAGATGTGTTTAGTGGTGGGATCCCGTTGGAGGTGGCGGAAGTTACGGAGAATAATATGTTGGACCCGGAGGCTGGTGGGGTGGTAGGTGAGGACCAGGGGAACCTTATTCCTAGTGGGGTGGCGGGAGGATGGAGTGAGAGCAGCTGTATGTGAAATGGGGGAGATGCGTTTAAGAGCAGAGTTGATAGTGGAGGAAGGGAAGCCCCTTTCTTTAAAAAAGGAGGACATCTCCCTCGTCCTAGAATGAAAAGCCTCATCCTGAGAGCAGATGCGGTGGAGACGGAGGAATTGCGAGAAGGGGATAGCGTTTTTGCAAGAGACAGGGTGAGAAGAGGAATAGTCCAGATAGCTGTGAGAGTCAGTAGGCTTATAGTAGACATCAGTGGATAAGCTGTCTCCGGAGACAGAGACAGAAAGATCTAGAAAGGGGAGGGAGGTGTCGGAAATGGACCAGGTAAACTTGAGGGCAGGGTGAAAGTTGGAGGCAAAGTTAATAAAGTCAACGAGCTCTGCATGCGTGCAGGAAGCAGCGCCAATGCAGTCGTCGATGTAGCGAAGGAAAAGTGGGGGACGGATACCAGAATAGGCACGGAACATAGATTGTTCCACAAAACCAACAAAAAGGCAGGCATAGCTAGGACACATACGGGTGCCCATAGCTACACCTTTAGTTTGGAGGAAGTGGGAGGAGCCAAAGGAGAAATTATTAAGAGTAAGGACTAATTCCGCTAGACGGAGCAGAGTGGTGGTAGAGGGGAACTGATTAGGTCTGGAATCCAAAAAGAAGCGGAGAGCTTTGAGACCTTCCTGATGGGGGATGGAAGTATATAGGGACTGGACATCCATGGTGAAAATAAAGCGGTGGGGGCCAGGGAACTTAAAATCATCGAAAAGTTTAACAGCGTGAGAAGTGTCACGAACATAGGTAGGAAGGGATTGAACAAGGGGGGATAAAACTGTGTCGAGGTATGCAGAAACGAGTTCAGTGGGGCAGGAGCAAGCTGAGACAATAGGTCTGCCAGGACAGGCAGGTTTGTGGATCTTGGGTAGGAGGTAGAAACGGGAAGTGCGGGGTGTGGGAACTATAAGGTTGGTAGCAGTGGATGGGAGATCCCCTGAGCGGATAAAGTCGGTGATGGTGTGGGAGACAATGGCCTGGTGCTCCTTAGTGGGGTCACGATCGAGGGGTAAATAAGAGGAGGTATCCGCGAGTTGTCGCTGTGCCTCGGCAAGGTAGAGGTCAGTACACCAGACTACAACAGCACCCCCCTTATCGGCGGGTTTAATAATAAGGTTAGGATTAGTGCGGAGGGAGTGGAGAGCAGAGCGTAGATAAGTCCCCTGGACCAGATGATGTACAACCCAGGATTTTGAACGAGGTAGCTGGAAGAGATTGTGGAGGCATTAATAATGATCTTTCAGCAATCACTAGATTCTGGAATGGTTCTGGAAGACTGGAAAATTGCAGATATCATTCCACTCTTCAAGAAGGGAGAGAGGCAGAAGAAAGGAAACTATAAGCCAGTTAGTCTGACCTCAGTAGTTGGGAAGATCTTGGATTTGATTATTAAGGATGAGATCTTAGGGTACTTGGAGGCACATGATAAAATAGACCGTAGTCAGAATGATTTCCTTAAGGGAAAATCTTGCCTGACAAATTTGTTGGAATTCTTTGAAGAAATAACAAGCAGAATAAACAAAGGAGAATCCTTTGATGTTGTGAACTTGATTTTCAGAAGGCCTTTGACAAGGTGTCACACATGAGGCTGCTTAACAAGCTGCAATCCCATGGTATGACAGGATAAATTCTAACATGCATAAAGCAGTAGCTGATTGGTAGGAGGCAAAGAGTGGGAATAAGGATGCCTTTTCTGGTTGGCTGCTGGTGACTAGTGGTGTTCTACTGGGGTCTGTGTTGGGACCGATTCTTTATGTGATATGTCAATGATTTGGATGATGGAATTGATGGCTTTGTTGCAAAGTTTGCAGATGATATGAAGATAGGTGGAGAGACAGGTAGTTATGAGGAAGTACAGAGGTTACAGAAGGACTTACACAGATGAGGAGAATGGGCAAAGAAATGGCAGATGGAATACAGAGTCGTGAAGTGTATGGTCATGCACTTTGGTAGAAGAAATGAAAGGGTTGATTAATCTCTAAATGGAGAGAAAATACAAAAAATGGAGGTGAAAAGGGACTTTGGAGTCCTAGTGCAGGATTCCCTAAAAGTTAATTTGTAGGTTGAGCCTGTGGTGAGGAAGGTCAGCATTCATTTTAAGATGACTAAAATATAAAAGCAATGATGTAATGTTGAGACTTTATAAAGCACTGGTGAGGCCTCACTTGGAGTATTGCGAGCAGATTTGCGCCCCTTATCTTAGAAAGGATGTGCTGAAACTGGAGAAGGTTCGAAGGAGATTCAATAAAGTGATTTCAGGATTGAATGGCTTGTCATATGAAGAGCGTTTGATGACACTGGGCCTGTAATCACTGGAATTCAGAAGAATGAGGGGTGATCTCATTGAAACCTATTGAATGGTAAAAGCCCTTGATAGAGTGGTTGTGGAGAGGAGTTTGCAATGTGGGAGAATCTAAAACCAGTGGACACAGCCTCAGAATAGAGAGGCGTCCATTTAGAACGGAGATGAGGAGGAATTTCTTTAGCCAGATGATGGTGAATCTGTGTAATTCTTTGCCATAGTCAGCTGTGGAAGCCAAGTCTTTATATATACTTAAGGCAGAGGTTGTTAGATTCTTGATTGGTCAGGGCATGAAGGGATACGGGGAGAAGGCAGGAGATTAGGGCGGAAAGGAAAATTGGATCAGCCAAATCTGCTCCTATATTTTATGGTGTTATGATTCCTCTCTCCCTGCCCCCTTTCCACTCAATTCACACTCGAGACCCACATCAGGATCAGGTTTATCATCACTCACATATGTCATTAAAACTTTTTTTTTCCCCCTGGAAGCTGTACAGTGCAATACATAAAATTACTCCAGTACTGTGCAGAAGACTTGGGCACCCTGCCTGTATATATGTACCTAAGACTTTTGCACAGTACTGCACAGGCAGAATGAAAAGCTTTCTTGCAGCAGTATCGTGGGCACATATGTAGCATCAGATAAGCAGTGTACACAAGAAGGGACCTAAAATTAGGCATAAATTATAATTACTTTTTTACAAGAAATGACAAACTAAAAACAAGTTAAGTCCATTTTGGAGCAAAGGTGGTCACAGTGCTGCTGTGTACGTGTAAGACAGGTACAGTAAATGGTAGGCCACTAAAGAACGTTGCTGAACAGAGGGTCCTTGGGGTTTAAGTACATTGCTCCATCAAAGTGGCAATGCAGGTTGTAAGGGTGGTGGAGAAAGCATATGGCATTCTAGTCATAGGTTGGAGCAAGAATATAAAAGTTGATGTGATATGTTATAACATCAGAGCACACTTGGAGTACGGTGTGCAGTTCTGGTCACCATGCTACAGGAAGGAAGTGCTTAGCGTAGAGAGAGTGCTTTGGAGGTTCACTAGCATGTCGCCTGGGATGGTGAATCAGATAAGAAGCATTTACGAGAAAAGACAATACATTAAGCCTAATTTAGAATCAGAATCAGCTTTATTATCACCAGCAACTGTGAAATTGGTTAACTGAGCAGCAGCAGCACAATGCAATAAATGATAAATATAGAAATAAAAAATAATTAAATCAATTACAGTATGAATATAGTCATCCGTTAGTCTCATGAGACCATGGATTTGCACCTTGGAAGGTTTCCAGGGCGCAGGCCTGGCCAAGGTTGTATGGAAGACCGGCAGCTGCCCATGCTGCAAGTCTCCCCTCTTCTTGCCACCGATGTTGTCCAGGGGAAGGACACTAAGGCCGATACAGCTTGGCACTGGTGTCGTTGCAGAGCAATGTGTGGTTAGGTGCTTTGCTCAAGGGCACAACACGCTGCCTTCAGATCCCTAGACCGACACCTTAACCACTTAGCCACGCGCCAACACATATACGAATATATATGTCAATTAAATGGTTAGATTTAAAAAAATATATAAAAAGCATGGCAGTGGGAAGAAGCTGTCCCTGAATCGTTGACACGAGAAATTCTGTAGATGCTGGAAATTCAAGCAACACACATCAAATTTGCTGTTGAACGCAGCAGGCCAGGCAGCATCTCTAGGAAGAGGTGCAGGCGACGTTTCTGGCTGAGACTCTTCATCAGGACTAACTGAAGGAAGAGTTAGTAAGAGATTTGAAAGTGGGAGGAGGAGGGGGAGATCCAAAATGTTAGGAGAAGACAGGAGTGGGAGTGATGGAGCCAAGAGCTGGACAGATGATTGGCAAAAGGGATATGAGAGGATCATGGGACAGGAGGCCCAGGGAGAAGGAAAAGAGGGAGGGAGGAAAAAAATCCAGAGGATGGGCAAGGGGTATAGTGAGAGGGACAGAGGGAGAAAAAGGAGAGAGAGAGAAAGAATGTGTGTATATAAGTAAATAACAGATGAGGTACGAGGGGGAGGTGGGGCATTAGCGGAAGTTAGAGAAGTCAATGTTCATGCCATCAGGTTGGAGGCTACCCAGACAGAATTAAGGTGTTGTTATGCCATCAGGTTGGAGGCTACCCAGACGGAATACAACACCTTACATCGTACGGGCAGACTGCACCTGCAATACAGCGTACGGACAGACCGCACTTGGAGTACTGTGTACAGTTAGTCCACAATTGGAATACCGCGTACATTTAAACCACACTTGTAATACTGATTACAGTTACACGACACTTGTAATACTGATTACAGTTATACCACACTTGGAATACTGTGTACATTTAGACCACATTTGGAATACAGTGTACAGTTAGACCACACTTGGAATACAGTATATAGTTAGACCAAACTTGGAATGCTGTGTACAGTTAGACCACATTTGGAGTACTGTGTACAGTTAGACCACACTTGGAATACAGTATATAGTTAGACCAAACTTGGAATGCTGTGTACAGTTAGACCACATTTGGAGTACTGTGTACAGTTAGACCACACTTGGAATGCTGTGTACATTTAGACCACACTTGTAATACTGATTACAGTTACACCACACTTCTAATACTGATTGCAGTTAGACTACACTTGGAATACTGTGTACATTTAGTCCACAGTTGGAATACTGTGTACAGTTAGACCACACTTGGAATACTGTGTACAGTCAGAGCACACTTGGAATACTGTGTACATTTAGACCACACTTGGAATACAGTGCACATTTAGACCACACTTGGAATACTGTGTACATTTAGACCACACTTGGAATACTGTGTACATTTAGACCACACTTGGAATACTGTGTAGAGTTAGACCACACTTGGAATACTGTGTACAGTCAGAGCACACTTGGAATACTGTGTATATTTAGACTACACTTGGAGTACTGTGTACAGTTAGACTACACTTTGAGTACTGTATACAATTAGACCACAATTTGAATACTGTGTACATTTAAACCACACTTGGAATACTGTGTACATTTAGACTACACTTGGAATATAGTGTACAGTTAGACTACACTTGGAATACTGTGTACACTTAGACTACACTTGGAATATAGTGTACAGTTAGACTACACTTGGAATACAGTGCACAGTTAGACTACACTTGGAATACTGTGTACATTTAGTCCACACTTGGAATACTGTGTACATTTAGACCACACTTAGAATACTGTGTACAGTCAGACCTCACTTGGAATACTGTGTACATTTAGTCACACTTGGAATACTGTGTACAGCTGGACCACACTTGGAATACTGTGCACATTTAGACCACACTTGGAATACTGTGTACAGCTAGACCACACTTGGAATACTGTGTCCAGTCAGACCACACTTGGAATACTGTGTGCAGTCAGACCACACTTGGAGTACTGTGTACATTTAGACCACACTTGGAGTACTGTGTTCATTTAGACCACACTTGGAATACTGTGTACAGTTAGACCACACTTGGAGTACTGTGC
Organism: Mobula birostris; assembly: GCF_030028105.1. Classification (NCBI taxonomy): domain Eukaryota; kingdom Metazoa; phylum Chordata; class Chondrichthyes; order Myliobatiformes; family Myliobatidae; genus Mobula; species Mobula birostris. Next base: position 174,238,727 of record NC_092374.1, on the reverse strand, counting down.
ACATTTAGACCACACTTCGAATACTGTATACAGTGTTACGTACCCCGTAACTGGGTTGCCAAACCAGCAGAAATGGACCACTTCGTTGGAGTCTGGATTACTGGAACCAAGTAAGTTTCATTAAAGAAATAAGCAACACAGTACTCTAATAGTAAGGATATAAATGCAACAGGTTAGCAATGAATAAACACCCATGTACACAGAACTATGATAATAGGATCAATTAAGCTCTATCGCAGTCTAGGGGTAAAATGATCAGTCTCAAGTAACACAGAGTTCAGTTCAATTTAGTTCAGTTCGCAGTAATCGCTGTTGTGCTGTTGAGGAGGAAGAGAGAGAACGAATGAATATGCAAATCAGATTCCAAACAGACCTTCGATATTCCTTGCAGTTAGCTTTCGGGCGAGCCCTTTGTAATATCTTCTGAGGTCACCGACTGTGACCCCTCCGTTCCAGATACGATCGTTCTTCTGCGATGAACCCGGCACCCAGGCAAGGGTGGACACACACACCGGGTCCCGCCCGACCGCACCTTTCCACCCTGTGCGTCTATGGCTGGTCCCGCGGTCAGACCTCCAAAACTCCCACCAACTTGTGGGGGCACACCGCTTCCAGGGTCTCGTTACCTCGTGGTGTCGTGTGTGTCTTGCCTTAGCGAACCTGTTCCTTTTATCCCCCTGCTGGGGTATCGCCTGTCCATCAAACTTCAAACAGTTCGGGTTCAAAGCAACCGGTCTCTGACAATACTCGGAACTGTGTCTCCTTTCGGTAATCTCTTTCGTCTCTCTCTTATTAGCATTTTGAATGTTCCCCCATTGTCCTCTTTATCAGCACCAATCTTCTGATAATTTGGTCTGTTGTCACACCCCTATCCTTCAAGGATTTTTACCGGGGTAAAAATTATAGTCATGAATACACTATTAGGTACACACAGATATACATGTTTATCAGCTATTTGGCTAATACAGAGAATTTTAAGTTGTCAACACCCGACAGACAGTCAGCAATCACATTTTCTGTTCCTTTTATATGTGTTATTTTAATAATCCTCTAAAACCAGGCTCCAATTTAGCAAACTTCATAGTGGCCAAAAACACTAATGAGTGGTGATCAGTGTAACTTCTCAGTGGTTTTCGTCCCGGACACAGATAACAAGGATCGTCCCATACCAACTTAGCATTCTTTGGCAAGGGCTTAGTAAGAGGGTGGGTACTATCTGCAAAGTTGTTTTTTTCCTGCAAAACTTCCGATAGTACCCCACCATCTCCAAGAACCTTCTCAGGGCTCTCTTGTCTGTCGGGGTGGGGACTTCAGAGATAGCCCGCACCTTAGCTTGCATCGGAGCCAGCTGTCCCTGTCCTACCACAAATCCCAGATAAGTGACCTTCGCACAGCCGAACTCACTTTTTGTGAGGTTCACTGTCAAGCTGGCTTCAGACAGCCGTTTAAACAGTGCCACAATGTGTTTTTCCCACGTGTCACTCCAGACCACTACATCGCCAATATACACTTCTGTGTTCTTTAGCCCGTTTGTCACTGAATTAATCATTCTATAGGAGTGTTGCTCACTAGGCTGACCTGATGTGACAGCAGCTCCATGTCCCAGCTCTTTGCATCGCCTCGGGACATCTGGACCTATGTGGGCGTGCCGTTTAATTAGCTCTCTTAATGGGTCGCTTTGTTCGGGGATTAAGGGAGAGACCTTATCAGCAAAACTGGTCAAAACAATAGGCATCTCCCATCTGGTCGGCCCCATACTTATCTTTTCATAATGGGTCCTCCTCTTATCAGGTGGCACCCTAGCCTCATTAATTTTCATGATATCACCAGCTAGATCTGTTTCCTGATCGTGGTGGGCTTTTATCATGTTAATAGTCTCTAACTGTGTTAACTCATGTCTACAATAGTCAATAACATCCTTCCTCCTGTGCAGCCAGTAAAACTCTTTCATGATTCCGCCAACTGTTTCCCTCCCCGCAAAATGTCCACCGAGGGGTATCTTGTGGGCCAGGTTAAGAATCTCATCCCCATAAATTTTTGGCACCATCCCCCATTCCTCATCTGCAGGCATGGTACTTAGTCTCCCTTTCTTCCTTAGCACTCCCTCCTCCACACAATAGCCCACTGGCTCCCTTTTTAATTCTGCTTCAGAGAGAGCTGTCCCCACCGAAACCATCAGCTCCTCGTCTCGCTCCTGTGCCTGTACAAATTCCTTCCTGGCTAATGCTAAGTCTGCCTCAACTCCCTCACTTCCTCCTGTTTCACTACACTCCTTCTTTTCGCTTTCTACCTCCCCCTGGTACAAGGCTGGTAGAAACGTCTCAGCTAACTCTATATCAGCTTCGGTAGTCTTCCTGGACATACGCCGAGTCACTGCGCAAACGGGATAAACCTGTGAGTCCATGGGCGGGGCCTCAATGCTGGCAGGCTGGCTTGTCTCCACGTCTTTCATCGGTAGTTCGGGCCTCACCCCGATCGTGACCGGTCCAGAGACCAAGTCGCTTTTTAGATGTATCTGGTGCAAAGGTACTGCCTCAGTCCCTTTCCCAATGCCTTTTATGACCCTGACTTTCCCAGTCTCGGTCTCTGAACTAAAGTCTAACACACTCTTTAATATGAATGACTGACACACTCCCGTGTCTCTCCAGATGCGTACTGGAACTGGGTTTAACCCTTCCTTTACCGACACCAATCCGGCCAAGATAAACCTCTCGCGCCCTTCCTGAACTTTATCAGCCCTCTTCTGTCCTAGTGGTTGGCTTACCAGCTCAATACAGCCAGTTGGAACCGCCGCCTTTCCTTTTCCCATCTCCTTCTTTGGGGCAAAGCACCTGGACGCAAAGTGTCCGACTTTCCCACAATTATAACAGACGACCTCAGGAGACTTCTTACCAGACTGCTCCCGGTCTACCTTATCCTTCTCACTAGTCCCCGGCTTACTTTCTGACTTTTCTGGCGGACTCTCCCCGCCGTCCTGACTACCCTTCTGGTAGCCTTTACTCGGGGCAAACTTCGTTTTATGTGTCAACGCATACTCATCCGCTAACTTAGCAGTTGCGGCTGAAGTGTCTGCCTCTTTCTCATCTAGGTAGGGTCTCATACCCTCAGGTACACAACCTTTAAACTGCTCAATCAGGATCAGCTGTAGCAGTCTGTCATAATCCCCATTTACCCCCTTCGAGGCGCACCAACGCTCACAATATGTCTGCATCTCACGGGCAAACTCTAAATACGTGCGGTCCCACTGCTTCCTCACATTCCGGAACCTCTGCCGGTATGCCTCCGGGACCAACTCATAAATCCTGAGGATGGCCTCTTTCACCACCTCATACCTCTGGGCATCTTCTGCGGACAAAGCCGAGAAAGCTTGTTGGGCTTTTCCTTTAAGTACACTCTGAAGCAAAACAGCCCACTTATCCCTCGACCAGTCCTGACTTGCAGCAACTTTTTCAAAATGGAGAAAGTACCGATCCACATCGGTATCGTCAAATGGGGGAACCAGCCTAACCTCCTGGGTCGCCCTGAACTCTCCATCTTGGTTCGACATGGGCCCCTGCGCTGCCCTCATCTTTAACCTCTCCAGCTCAAATTCCCTTTCCCTCTGTTTCTCCAACCGCCTCTCTTCTCGCTCCAACTGCCTCTCTCTCTCTCTCTCTCCTGCCGTTCTAACTGCTTCTCTCTCTCTTCTTGCTCCAACTGCCTCTCTTTCTCTTGCCGTTCTAACTGTTTCTCTTCGTGTTCTAGCTGCCATACCCGGAACTCGTGCTCGAGTCTCAATTTTTCAATCTGCACCTGTACTGCGTCTCCACCAGGTTTTCCAATAGACATCACCTCCAGCTCCCCTTGGGGAAACACACCTTTAGACACATAATGCTCTATGATAGCTCTGTGCATCTCCTCTCTCCTCATTGTCGACTTCCCCTTTACAAGATTCAACTGTTTGGCCACAGCTGCCAATTCCGCTTTCCTGGCATCCTCTAATGCCTCCAAGGTCGGCGCCTTTATAAGTTCCTCAGCCTCCATTTCTGCTGTTTGTCTTTTCTTTCTTTCGGGAATTTTGACCCAATCAATTTACTCCGTCCCAAATTTAGCGTTCAAAATCGCGGACGAGAACCCCACTTATGTTACGTACCCCGTAACTGGGTTGCCAAACCAGCAGAAATGGACCACTTAGTTGGAGTTTGGATTACTGGAACTAAGAAAGTTTTATTAAAGAAATAAGCAACACAGTACTCTAATAGTAAGGATATAAATGCAACAGGTTAGCAATGAATAAACACACATGTACACGGAACTATGATAATAGGATCAATCAAGCTCTATCACAGTCTAGGGGTAAAATGATCAGTTTCAAGTGACTCAGAGTTCAGTTCAATTTAGTCCAGTTCTCAGTAATCGCTGTTGTGCCGTTGGGGAGGGACAGAGAGAAAACAAATGAATATGCAAATCGGATTCCAAACAGACCTTTGATATTCCTCGCAGTTAGCTTTCGGGTGAGCCCTTTGTAATGTCTTCTGAGGTCACCGACTGTGACACCTCCGTTCCAGAAACGATCATTCTTCTGCGGTGAACCCGGCACCCAGGCAAGGGCGGACACACACACCGGGTTCCCGCCCGACCGCACCTTTCCACCCTGTGCATCTATGGCTGGTCCCGCGGTAACTTGTGGGGGCACACCGCTTCCAGGGTCTCATTACCTCGTGGTGTCGTCTGTGTCTTGCCTTAGCGAACCTGTTCCTTTTATCCCCCTGCTGGGGTATCGTCTGTCCATCAAACTTCAAACAGTTCGGGTTCAAAGCAACCGGTCTCTGACAATACTCGGAACTGTGTCTCCTTTCGGTAATCTCTCTCGTCTCTCTCTCTTATTAGCATTTTGAATGTTCCCCCATTGTCCTCTTATCGGCATCAATCTTCTGATAATTTGGTCTGTTGTCACAACAGTTAGACCACACTTGGAGTACTGTGCACATTTAGACGACACTTGGAATATTGTGTACAATTAGATGACACTTGGAATACTGTGTACAGTTAGACCACACCTGGGATACTGTGTACATTTAATCCACACTTGGAATACTGTGTACAGCTAGACCACACTTGGAATACTGTGTACAGCTAGACCACACTTGGAATACTGTGTACATTTAGACCACACTTGGAATACTGTGTACAGTCAGACCACACTTGGAATACTGTGTACAGCTAGACCACACTTGGAATACTGTGTACAGCTGGACCACACTTGGAATACTGTGTACAGTCAGGCCACACTTGGAATACTGTGTACAGTCAGAGCACACTTGGAATACTGTGTACAGTTAGACCACACTTGGAGTGCTGTGTACATTTAGACCACACTTGTAATACTGTGTACAGCTAGACCACACTTGGAATACTGTGTACATTTAGACTACATTTGGAATACTGTGTACATTTAGACCACACTTGGAATACTGTGTGCATTTAGACCACACCTGGAGTACTGTTAGAATGTGTTCCTGGACTACAGTTCAGCACTCAATACCATAATTCCCTCCAGTCTGGACAGATACCTCAGAGACTTCGGCCTGCACCCCAGCTTATGAAGCTGGGTCCCAGACTTCCTATCAAATCACAGACAGGTGGTAAAGATGGGCTCCTCAGCTCTGCCCCTCAACACAGGTGCCCCCAAGGGTTGTGTTCTGAGGCCCCTTCTGTACTCCCTTTACACCCACAACTGTACTGCCACACGCAGCTCCAACCTGCTGATCAAATTCAGAGATGACACGACTTTGCTTGACCTTGTTTCTAGTGGTAATGAGACAACCTACAGAGGAGAGGCTGACGCCCTGACACAGTAGTGCCAGGATAACAACCTCTTCCTCAATGTCCCCAAAACAAAAGAGCTGATCGTGGATTACAGGAGGAATCGAGACAGGCTTGTCCATCAATGGGACTGCAGTTGAGAAGGTGAGTAGTTTCAGGTTCCTCAGTATACACATCACCGATGTTCTCACCTGGACTGTATACACCGGTTTTGTGGCAAAAAAGCACAGCAGTGTCTCCTCCACCTCAGGTGGCTGAAGAAGTTTGGCATGGGCCCCCAAACCCTCAAGATCTTCTACAGGGGCACCATTGAGAGAATTCTAACTGGCTGTATCACCGCCTGGTATGGGAACTGCACCAACCTTGATCGTCAAGCTCTGCAGAGAGTGGTACGGACAGCCCAGAGCATCTATAGACATGAACTTCCCTTCAGTGAGGACATTTACAGCAGCAGGTGCAGAAAGAAGGCCTGGAAGATCATCAGGGACACCAGTCACCCCAACCATAAACTGTTTCAGCTGCTTCCGTGTGGCAAACAGTACTGCAGTATTAAAGCCAGGACCAACAAACTATGGGACAGCTCCTTTCTACAAGCCATTAGACATATAAATTCATATGTCTGTACATGGCAACTGAGTCATAACTCAAAAGATTTTTACTCCTTCGCATTGTGGGATGGATGTATGATTTAAATAAATTCTAATTCTAATTCTAATTCTGTGTGCAGTTGCCACACTTGAAATACTGTGTACAATTAGACCACACTTGGAATATTGTGTACAGTAAGACCACCCTTGGAATATTGCGTACAGTTAGACCACACTTGGAACATTGTGTATAGTTAGGCAACATTTAGAATACTGTGCATAGTTAGACCATGCTTGGTATAGTGTGTACAGTCAGACCACATGGAGTACTGTGTACAGTGGGATCACACCTGGAGTACTGTATACAGTTAGGCTACACTGGGAGTAACCACACCTGCATGAAGTGCATCCAGCTGTAGCTCCTTCAAGACCATGTTAGGGATCTGGAACAGCAGCTGGATGACCTTCAGCCTTTAAGGGAGAGTGAGGGGTTTGATCGGGGTTGCAGGGAAGTAGTCACCCCTAAGTTGCAGGAGGCAGGTAGCTGGGTGACTGCCGGGAGAAGAAATGGGATGGTAAATGGCTCCTTAGCACAGAGCACCCCTGTGGCCATTCCACTGAATAATATGCATGTCACCTTGGTTACAGTTGTGGGGGATGACCTCCCAGGGGAATGCCATGGAGACCAGGTTACTGGCACTGAGCATGGCTCCGTGGTGCAGAAGGGTAAGTGGGGGAGAGGGGAGTGGTAGTAATAGGCAACTCAATAGTCAGGGGACAGACAGGAGACCCAGATGGTATGTTGTCTCCCAGGTGCCAGGGTCAGGGCCATCTTGGATTGAGTCCACAGCACCTTGGAGGGGAAGGAAGAGCAGCCAGATGTCTTCATGCATGTTGGTACCAATGACATAGGAAGGAAAAGCAAAGAGATCCTAAAGAGAGAATTTAGAGAGCTAGGTAGAAAGCTGAGAAGCAGGACCCCCAGGGCAGTAATTTCTGGATTGCTACCTATGCCACATGCCAGTGAGGGCAAAAACAGGATGATTTGACAGATTAATGCGTGACTGAGAAGCTGGTGTAGGGGCAGGGCTTCAGGTTCTTGGATCATTGGGATCTCTTCTGGGGGAGGTATGACCTGTTCAAAAATGACAGGTTGCACCTGAACCCGAGGGGGACCAATATTCTCGTGGCCAGGCTTGTTAGAGCTGTTGGGGAGGGTTTAAACAAATTTGGCAGGGGGGGTGGGAACCGAAGTGAAGGTACTCAGGACAGGACAGATGGTAAACAAGCAACGATAGCGTGCAGTCAGACTGTCAGGAACGATGGACAGATGATAGGACAAAATTGCCACCAGCAGGGTGAGTATCAGTGCATTTGCAATGCAGAATCAAAAAGGGTAGCAAATGCAGTACTCAAAGTGTTATATCTCAATGCACAGAGCATAAGAAATAAGGTGGATGATCTTGTTGCACTTTTACAGATTATCAGGTATAATGTTGTGGCCATCACTGAATCGTGACTGTTGGTAGTTGGGAGCTGAATGTCTAAGATTATATATTATGTCTGAAGGATAGGAAGGTAGACAGAGGGGGTGGCATGGCTCAGTTGGTGAAAAAAAAAGGCATCAAATCAGTAGAAAGATGTGACATAGGACAGGAAGATGTTGAATCCTTGTGGGTTGAGTTAAGAAACTGCAAGGGTAAACGGACGCTGATGGCGGTTATATACAGTAGCTGGGATGTGGACCACAGATTTCAACAGGAAATAGAAAAGACATGTCAAAAGGGCAATGTTATGATAGTCATGGGAGATTTCAACATGCAGGTAGGTTGGGCAAATCAGGTTGGTAATGGAACTCAAGAGAATGAGTTTGTTGAATGCCTATGAAATGGCTTTTTAGAGCAGTTTGTCGTTGAGCCTATGAGGGGATCAGCTATACTGGATTGGACATTATGTAATGAACCGGAGGTGATTAGGAAGTTTAAGGTAAAACAAAACCCTTAAAAAGCAGTGATCACTATATGATAGAGATCAACTTGAAATTTGATAGGGAGAAAGTAAAGTCTGATGAAGTCGTATTTCAGTGGAGTAAAGGAAATTACAGTGGTGTAAGAGAGGAGTTGGCCAAAGTAATTTGGAAGGAGATGCTGGCAATGATGACAACAGAGCAGCAATAAAACATAGAACATAGAAATCTACAGCACATTACAGGCCCTTCGGACCGCTATGTTGTGTCAACCATGTAACCCACTCTAGAAACTGCCAAGAATTTTCCTAGTATAGTCTTCTATTTTTCTAAGCTCCATGTACCTATCTAAGAGTCTCTTAAAAGGCCCTATTGTATCCGCCTCTACCACTGTCACTGGCAGTGCATTCCACACATCCACCACTCTCTGTGAGAAAAACTTACCTCTGACATCCCCCTTGTACCTACTTCCAAGCACCTTAAAACTATGCCCCCTCGTGTTAGCCATTTCAGCCCTGGGAAAAAGCCTCTGGCAATCCACATGATCAATGCCTCTCATCATCTTATACACCTCTATCAGGTCACCTCTCATCCTCCATCGCTCCAAGGAGAAAAGGCCAAGTTCACTCAACCAATTCTCATAAGGTATGCTCTCCAATCTAGACAACGTCCTTGTAAATCTCCTCTGCACTCTCTCTATAGTATCCACATCCTTCCTGTAGTGAGGTGACCAGAAATGAATACAGTACTCCATGTGGGGTCTGACCAAGGTCCTATATAGCTGTAACATTACCTCATAGCTCTTGAACTTAACCCCACAGTTGATGAACTCCAACACACCATGCACCTTCTTAACCAGCACTGTCAGCCTGCGCAGCAGCTTTGAGTGTCTTGTAGACATGGACCCCAAGATCTCACTGATCCTTGGGGTACTGCGCTAGTAGAGATCCCTCTGGACTGAAGCAGACCAAGATTTCATTATCCAATCTGAATTGTGTGTACAGCAATCTGATTTGGGTTGTGAGTAAGGCAATATCTGTTATAACTTGAGTTGAACATAAATATATTGCAAGCTGTCATGAGTCATGAATGACTGCCGTGATCTAATCTCATTTGCACCTATGTAATGTGTACATAGTCACTGAGTAGATACTTTCCTTAACTTAACAAATGGCAATGTTGAGTGCAAGTTTTATGAATTAAAATTTTCATGTCATGGTTTTAACTCCTATAACTGTTATGTGATAGGCCTGAGTTGGCGAAATCAGCCTCAACACTGTATCAACACAATCTGCCTGGAATCCTTGAAACTGCTGTGTTGTCCAGGTGGTCTAAAGCCATGTGGAGAGCCATTGACACTGAGTCTGCCATTGACCTATTGTGGCAATAGGCAAATTGCAATGGGTCCAGGTACTTGCTGAGGCAGGAGTTCAGTCTAGTCATGACTAACCTCTCAAAGCATTTCATCACTGTTGTTGTGGTGCTACCAGGCAACAGTCGTTAAGGCAGCTCACATTATTCTTCTTAGGCACTGGTATGATTGTTGCTTTTTTGATGCAAGTGGGAACTTCCGCCCATAGCAATGAGAGGTTGAAAATACCCTTGAATACTCCCGCTAGTTGGTTGGCACAGGTTTTCAGAGCCTTATCAGGTACTCTATTGGGACCTTCCGCCTTGCGAGGGTTCACTCTCTTTAAAGACAGCCTAACATCGGCCTCTGAGACAGAGATCACAGGGTCATCAGGTGCAGCAGGGATCTTCACAGCTGTAGTTGTGTTCTCCCATTCAAAGCGTGCATAGAAGATGTTGAGCTCATCTGGTAGTGAAGCATCGCTGCCACTTATGCTATTGGGTTTCGCTTTGTAGGAAGTAACGTGTTGTAAACCCTGCCAGAGTTGCTGTGCATCTGATGTCGCCTCCAACCTTGTTCGAAATTGTCTCTTCACCCATGAAATAGCCCTCTGCAAATCATACTTGGTTATATAAAGTCTGGGCCTCCACAGCTGCACTGTTCTCAAATCATGTTTTTCTTCAAAAAGACTTGTTCCTCACATCCAGCTTGTCTTTTATTTGTCCAAGTTTTAAACTTGTGCCTTACTGTGCAGATGGGAACAGCTTTTCTTTTCTCACCTTATTGAAATAAATCACGATCTTGCACGCCTCCCATCAGCTTTCTTTCTCCAAGATCACTACACTTTTCAATTTTAACCTTAAGGCAGAATTCCTTCAGATCTAGGAACATTGTAATCAATTGTTTGTGTGTCCCCCCAATGTCCTTCCTGATGTCCGGTGTCAGAAGCGGGTGCAATTCTTGGGTTGTAGTGTGGAAGGAGCCCTTCCACTTTGTTGCCTAGTGAGCTCGTCCCACCTGCCTTTGTTTGACTCCCAGACTCCCACACCTCTTCTATCCATGTACTCATCTCGATGGCTTTTAACTGTTCCTGATGGGCCCACCTCTACCACTACTTCTCACTCCAAATACGCAACACCTTAAACATGAAGGAATTGACCTCGTGTCATTTTTAAATCTCACGCCTCTGATCTTAAACCTATGCCATCTTGTTCTTGAGATCCAAAAATGTACCTTTCCTGCCTCATCCCTCCATCTAAGAATTCCAAAATCATGCATGCATTGCAAGCCACTCTGACGTACTGTTAGAGCTATTGAGCTGTACAGCATAGACACAGGCCCTCCCGCCTAAAAAGTACATGTCGACCACTGTGTCCAGCCAGCTGGATTGAATATCCTGTGTTCGGCCCATATACAAGTTCTTCTTAAATGATGCTATTGTATCTGCCTCACTATCTACCTCATTGTGATCTTGCAACTTTTATTTACCGACACTGTACTTTCTCTGTGACTGTTACACTTTATTCTGCATTCTGTTATTGTTTTACCTTGTTCTACCTCAATGCACTGTGTAAGGATTTGATCTGTGTGAACAGTGTGCAAGACAAGCTCAGTACAGGTGACAATAATAAAGCAATTCTAATTCCAATTTGATCCCTACAACGTATATCACACACAGCACATACGGTTGAAGTCAGAGGTTTACATACGCCTTTAAACTCAGTTTTTCACAATTCTTGACATTTAATCCTAGAAAACATTCCCTGTCTTAGGTCAGTTAGGATCACTACTTTATTTTAAGAATGTGAAATGTTAATAATAGCAGAGAAAATGATTTATTTCAGCTTTTATTTCTTTCATCACTTTCCCAGTGGGTCAGAAGTTTACATACACTTTGTTAGTATTTGATAGCATTGCGTTTAAATTGTTTAACTTGGGTCAAACGTTTTGGAGCAAGGTTCTCAAAGTAAGTTGCTGGAATTTTGTTCCATTCCTCCAGACAGACCTGGTGGAACTGAGTAAGGTTTGTAGGCTTCCTTGCTGGCACACGCTTTTTCAGTTCTGCCCACAAATTTTCTATCGGATTGAGGTCAGGGCTTTGTGATGGCCACTCCAATACCTTGACTTTGTTGTCCTTAAGCAATTTTGCCACAACTTTGGAGGTATGCTTGGGGTCATTGTCCATTTGGAAGACCCATTTGCGACCGAGCTTTAACTGATGTCTTGAGATGTTGCTTCAATATATCCACATAATTTTCCTTCCTCATGATGCCAACTATTTTGTGAAGTGCACCAGTCCCTCCTGCAGCAAAACACCCCCACAACATGATGTTGCCACCCCCATGCTTCACAGTTGGGATGGTGTTCTTCGGCTTGCAAGCCTCACCCTTTTTCCTCCAAACATAACGATGGTCATTATGGCCAAACAGTTCAATTTTTGTTTCATCAGACCGGAGGACATTTCTCTAAAAAGTAAGATCTTTGTCCCCATGTGCACTTGCAAACTGTAGTCTGGCTTTTTTATGGCGGTTTTGGAGCAGTGGCTTCTTCCTTGCTGAGCAGCCTTTCAGATTATGTCGATATAGGACTCGTTTTGCTGTGGATATAGATACTTGTCTACCTGTTTCCTCCAGCATCTTCACAAGGTCCTTTGCTGTTGTTCTGGGATTGATTTGCACTTTTTGTGCCAAAGTACGTTCATCTCCAGGAGACAGAATGCGTCTCCTTCCTGAGCGGTATGACAGCTGCGTGGTCCCATTGTGTTTATACTTGCATACTATTGTTTGTACAGATGAACGTGGCACCTTCAGGCGTTTGGAAATTGCTCCCAAGGATGAACCAGATCTGACATCATTTTCTAACCTCAATCCAATAGAAAATTTGTGGGCAGAACTGAAAAAGCGTGTGCAAGCAAGGAGGCCTACAAACCTGACTCAGTTACACCTGACTCAGGTACACCAGTTCTGTCTGAAGGAACGGAGCAAAATTCCAGCAACTTACTGTGAGAAGCTTGTGGAAGGCTACCCAAAACGTTTGACCCAAGTTAAACAGTTTAAAGGCAATGCTACCAAATACTGACAAAGTGTATGTAAACTTCTGATCCACTGGGAAAGTGATGAAAGAAATAAATCATTCTGAAATAGCTGAAATAAATCATTCTCTCATTCTGACATTTCACATTCTTAAAATAAAGTAGTGATCCTAACTGATCTAAGACAGGGAATGTTTTCTCGGATTAAATGTCAGGAATTTTGAAAAACTGAGTTTAAATGTATTTGGCTAAGGTGTATGTAAACTTCTGACTTCAACTGTATATCAAAATATTATACAACAAGTTAATAAAATATAATTCAAAATAAAGCACAGCGCAGGTAAACAGTAGACAGTACAGTAAACAGCTCACTGTTCTAGCGACAAGACCTCAGTGGTGGCAGGGTATTTATTAGTCTCACAACCTGAGGGAAGAAGATGTTACCCAGTCGTGCAGTCCAGTCCTGATGATTTTGTACCTCCTTCCTGAAGGTAGTGGGTCAAAGAGATTGTGGGATGGGTGATATGGATACTCAACAATGCTTTGGGCCCTTCGCTACAACGGTCCTATTAAATATGACAAATAGGAGGGAGGGAGACCTCGATGACCCTCTCAGTGGCTTTTACTGTCTTCTGTCCAATGCCATGCAGCTTCCAGACCACACAATGATACAGCCAGACAAGACACTTTGTCAGTGCTCCCATAGAAAGTAGTTAGAATGGAGGCAGGGAGCCTCACACTCCTCAATCTCCTCAGAAAGTGTAGGTGACGCTGCGTCTTCTTAAGTAGTTGTGGTCCAGGTTAGATCGTTCATTATCTACGCAGCAAGAAACTTTGTGCTCTTCACTCTCTCCACAGCAGAGGCATTGATGTGCAAAGGAGAGTGGTTGACCTGCACCTTCCTGAAGTCCACAATCATCTCATTTGTCTTACCCACGCTGAGAATCAGGTTGTTGTTCTTGCACCATTTGACAAGCCTTGCGACCTCCTCTCTGTATGCCGACTCATTATTATTGCTGACGAGGCCAGTCACTGTAGTATCATCAGTGAACTTGATGCAGCTTGAGCTGAATTTGCCATTGTGGTCGTGAGTCAGCAGTGGAGCAGGTGGTATGGAGTGATGTATGTCTCTCTTCATTTTAAATACTTTTTAAGGTCAGCTCTCATTCACTTAAATTCCCAGGAATAAAACTGTGCCTGACAAAGCTCCCAATACAGCACAGGCCCTCTTGTCCTAAAAGCATTCTTTGTGGTCTTTTCTGCTCTTGCATATTGAAAGAGTTAATGAAATGCTTTTCTTTATTTTCCACATCAATTGGACATACAGCATCAATTTCTGAGTGTGCACTGAAAGCATAAAACTCCATCACACCTTCCTCTTTTTACCCATCCATGGCCTAAATCATCAACTGCTTATCCGGTTTTCAGTAATAGATAAACAGAAACTTCTTGTTCAATGATTCCTCCCAGTGTAACTTCAACCATTTCTTTTTGTCCCACGTCAGGTTGCACTACAATTGTTGTCCCGTTTTCTTGATCTGTGCTTGTCACTATTTATTGTTTTTGTAATTACCATGTATAAGGTTTACTCTGAGTTTCACGAGTGCAGGGAATTTCATTGCACCCTGGTGTATTTGACAATAAACTAACCTGAATCTATTGCCACCCCACCCCCATCTCAAATTTAATTGTATGACCACAGACGCTATCTATCTCCTTGGCAAGTGTCTGAGGTGAACTAGTTTGAATATTGTCACATTTCAAAATAAGCTTCTGACCACATATCCAGTTATCAGGAAAACACCTTTGTTTTGATTTAATCGCTGTAAAAACAGTAACAGTTTATTCCTGTCCCTAGCCATCTGCAATGTTCACAGATCTGGACTTTACTATTGTAGCACAATGTCTTGTTCTTCTTTCCATAATATTGAGAGCATTCAAAGCTCTCATTCCTGTTCACCTATCTCTCCTGTATTTACAATCTATGTTCGATCTCAGCACCTTGAAATGAAAATGCTTTTGCCATTATAGTTTTAACTTTTCGGTGAACTGGAAGAGTCTAGTGATACCATTGATAAGCAATAATAGAACATAGTGAAATCCAAGAGCTCCTTTTGGCTTGAATAGGTTAGCAGAGCCACTTTGTCCAAACTTCCTGCCTGTTAGGCTACTGGCATTGAGGGCAGCAATGAAGGTCCTCCATCTCCGGTGGTGCTCAGGGCTTCCTTCGTCATGTCAGTATCTTCCTCTCAGTTTTCACTATTGTCAGCCATGCAAGTCCCGGGTGGAGACTCAGGAATACCGTCTCACTCAGATGTAGAACAATTCTTCATTGCAATACTGTCTCACTCAGATGTAGAACAAATCTTCATTGCTGTTTCTGTAACAATTTTGTTTTACCGGTCAGGGTGTTAGCCCTGAGCTGAAGCACCAGTGGAAGACTCTTAGTCTGCCATCTACCCTTTGACCTGTTTGTCATGGGTGGAGCCTACTAAGACCCAAACCACAAAGCCCTAACTCCAGCCAACATCACTCTCTGGGTCATTGAGGTACACAAGCCTCCAAACCCAATGATAAGGTGTGTGTTGCAAGGACGTGGCGGTGGTACGAACTCAAGTACTGAACTCAGGCACGGAGGCCGAGTCAGGAGACATTATGGTCATAGCGAGCGTGGGATTGGTGTCCAGAGAGAGCCTTTAGCTGAAGTCTTGGTTTTAGTAGAGAATTCAGGAACAATGCTAGAACTAGGACTGATAGTCCTAAGAACCATAGAACGAGGCTACTCATACAAGAGTTGACCAACGAACTGGCAACTGCTTCTTCTTCGAGTTTTTACGGCAGTTGGCATCCACACTGTTGCATTACTGCCATCTTCAGGATTTATCGTCCTGAAGGTGGCAGCACAGGTCAATAATGTGGTGAAGAATATACATGAGATATTTGGATGGACAGATGTCTGAGTGAGAGTCAGGACTGGTGGCTCAAGGTTCTGGGGTACAGAATGCTACGAGCATGAAGAGGGTGGGGTGGTCAGAGAGGGGACTGTTTCTGATCTGGGATGTTTCAGTTGTACTTCAAGAGGATCTCCCAGGGTGTGGGAGGTGTGGGGGTTTCATCCAGTGAGACTTTAGGAGCAAACATGTGAAGTAGTAAGGGAGGTGATGCCTTTGATAGGATTGTTGTGCATTTGTCTCCACCAGCAGACCAAGCAGGGTCAAGCACATTAAGTTCCAGGAGGAATGGCCATTGTGCAGTGCTCATTTTGAGAGTGGCTGCTTTGAGGTCAATGTGCAGATGCTTTGACAGGTGAAGCTTTAGTGAGGTGGCTGACAGATGACCAGGTGCAGTCGGTCCAGGTATGGTGTTCCCTTTTCTTTATTATAACCCAGTGCTAACTGCAGAGGTAGAAATGGCAGTCAGCAGAGTTGTATACCCCTCTGGTGAGATGTGAGCAGTCCAGAGTCTCTGGTGATTGTGTCTGCAGGGAGTGTGTCTGGCTGCAGCTTCCCTCAGACCTCATGGATCGATGGGAACAGAAACTGGGCTCAACAAGTCCTGGCATTTAAATTGTCCAAGCACCAGCTCATCCCCTGTTGGACCCAAGCCCCAACACAGTGATACTCTCTGGATCACTCCCAGCCCTTACTCAACATTTCCAAATTGGTGTGGCCCTTAGATGGAACAAAGATCACTTGGTTTTAGGTGGACAGACTCCTCTTCAACTTCTCTCCACTCCACTCACTCCAACTTCTCTCCACTCCACTCACTCCAACTTCTCCTGGAATATGCCTCGACCTCACCGCTGACTCCGTCTCACACGCACACATATCAGCCCTTGGATCAGCCTCCCCTTCATTTGCATCTTCATTGCAGTGATCGTTTACCACAATTTTGCATATAGAAAGTGTTATTAATAGAGTCAAATTTCTTGCTTTGAAAATCACCAGTAAGCCGTCACCCACCTTCAGTAGCGCCATCTTAAACTGGATGACAATGAACTTTAATTTAAACATTTCTCATTGCAGAGAGGATCAGAGAAGGTTCAGGATTCGGGGAGAGAACAAGGATATTGTGGAATCAGAATCAGGTTTAATATTTGCTAACTTTGCAGCAGTGGTACAATGCAATACATGACAAATAAAAAGCATACCAGCATTACGAAGTAAGAGGTGTTGGAGGTCTTGAAGCAGATTAGATTGGATAGATATGACGTTGGGCCCTGACCAGTTCTATCTGAAGATGTTGTGGGAAGCAAGGGAGGAGAATGCTGAGGCTCTGACAGACGTTTTGTACCTTCTTCAGCGTTTGGAGAGGAGCTGCAAGATAGGAGGATGGCTCATACTGGGCTGTTATTAAACAAGGGCTGTAATGACAAGCTGGGGTACTACAGACTGTGAACCAAATTCCAGTAGCTGGAAAGATATTGCAGGGGATTCTGAGAGACAGGATTGCTGTGCATTTGAAAGGCAATGATTTTGGTTTTGTGTGTGGGAAATCACTTCCCTTTCCCCTTTGGCTCCCAACTCTCCGCGATCACATAGTTGTCTGGTGTTTTTGCCATGCCACCTGACTGCAACATAGGGCGGTGTCAGCCCGTCCCTGTCATGGTCAGAAGAAGAGAAGGCAAGTTGAGGGAACCCTGGATGATGCAGAATATCAAGGTTTCAATCAGGTAACAGAAGGAACTGCCAGGTGAAGGAATACGGTATTGAAAGATACACTTGATATTCACAGGTTTCTCCATTCATGTAAGAGATGGGGCTTCCCAGGCTGAGCCAGTGTTGAATTCCCATCCCTGGTTGCCCTCAACAAGGTTGTGTTGAGTTGTCTCTTGAACAGCTGCAATCCTTGAGGTGAGGGAATTGTTAAGGTGGGAATTCCAGACCTTTGACCCAGTGAGGATGAAGGAATGGCAATATGTTTCTAATTCAGGACAGTGGGGGTGTGGAGGGCACTTTCCAGAGCGGGGGTTCCCCATGCTTTTGCAGACCTGGCCCTTCCAGCTGGTACAGGTGGTGGGTTTGGATGGCACTGTACAAGGAGTCTTGGTCAGTTGCTGCAGTGCCTCCTTTGAATGGTTCAAACTGTGTGTCAGTGTGGAGAGAATGGAGAAATGACCTGCCATCCTGACTACACTAGCACTTTTTCTCAGTTTCTCTGTCTCAGGGTTCTCAAGATGAAGTAAAGCCTTTTGTCTCTGGGACTACTGACATGTCTCCATTCTCCTTCTCGGCATGCGGTTTCACCTCTGTACGCAATTGATTGGGTTCATTTCCTTCTCCATCCCATCCATGTGTGTGTGGAGGGGGTGTGATAACTGCAACTGGAAAGGCCTTCAGCACTCCCTGCACACACCCCTCCCTCCCCCCCCCCCGAGGCTTCCCTCCCATAAACTCACTGTACACACAGGTGTTTTAACCCTTTTCTCATCCCTCCCATCACCTCTTTCCCACCTGCCCAACCTCTCCCCAGATGTTCATCCCTCCTCCTAATCTGTTCATTTCTTCTTCCCATCTGGCCAGCTCCTCCCTACATGCTCATTCCTCTCCCCACCTGTATATCTCCCCTCCCCATCTGTCGAGCCCCTCTCGCCACTTACACCCCCCTCCACTTGCCACCCCCCACCTCACCTGTCCAACCTCCTTCCTCATCTGTCCATCTCTGTTCCCCATCTGCCTGTCACCCCCCCCACTTTCTAGTCCCAGCAATCTATCCCCCTCCTCTCCTAGTCCCAAATGGCCATTCCCATTCCACACCTGCCATCCCCCACCTCATTCCACCTGTCACTTCCCCCCTCTAACCCATCCCCGCGTGGTGAACTTTACTGGCAACCTCTCCACTTCCCTTACAGTCCCGACGGAGGGTCTCATACTGAAGCATCAGTCCACGCCTTTTGCCTCCACAGAGGCTAGCTGACCCAGAGTTCTTCCAGCGTTCAGACTTTTTCTTCGTGTTTTCAGCTTTGCTCTTACTCGTCTCCTCTATGGCAACGAAATGATCTTGTTCAGTGGGGCTAAGGAGACTCCTAAAGCATTATGTCAGAAACAAGAGGGTAACTGAGGAGAGAGGAGGTCTCCTTAGGGATCGAAGGAGAGATCTGTGCATGTCCTCAGGATCTATGGCTGAGGTCCTAACCATTACTTGTCATCCGTTATTGTCAGGGAGAAGGGCACAGAGAGTGAGGGGAGGATGGTACGCTGATATTCTCGAGCAGGCCTGCATCGAAAAAGAAGAAATGCCTGAAACATTGGAGCACAGTAGGGTGGAGAAATGCCCAGGGCAAGGCAGATGAAGGGTCTCAGCCCAAAACGTCGACTGTTTATTCCTGTTCATAGATGCTGCATGACCTGCTGTGTTCCCCAACCAAGTGTATTGCTCCAGATTTCTAGCATCTGCAGTACCTTTATGTCCAGGACGGGATCTATCCAAGGTGATATAGGGTGCAAGGAAGGAGATAGCTGGGATCTGATGGAGAGGTGAGGTGCCAGATGACTGGAGGATGGCTAATGTTTTCCCCTTATTTAAAATGGGCAGCAGGGAGAAGCCTGGAGATTACAGGTTGGTAAGCCTTCCGTCAGTTGTCGGCAAGGAGGTGGAGAAGGCTCTGAGGGATAGGATTTATGTTCACTTGGAAAGGCAAGGTCAGCCCGGCTTTGTGAATGGGAGATCAGGAGTCACTGATCTTACTGTTTTTTGTGGAGCTATCTGAGAAAATTGATGAAGGCAAATTGGTAAATATGGTTCACATGGACTTCGGTAAAGCTTTTGACAAGGTCCTGCAGAGTAAGCTGGACCAGAGGTTCAGGCACAAGGGATCAGAGTCATATTTGATGAGTGAGTGTAAAACTGGTCTGGTTGTAGGAGGCAGGATGTGGGAGTGGATGGGTGTTTATCTGACTGGAGTCTGTAACAATGGTGTAGCACAGGGTCAGAGTTCATTGTGTCACATGATCGGCAACAATGAATTATCTATTGAGGCAGGTTTTATTAAAAAAACTAACTAACATTTATTAAACTCTGCTCAACAAATAGCGAAAAGTATTCAAACGACTAACTTAACTGGAATTTAACTGCTATACGGCAACTGTGGAACAGTTCTTAAAAGGGCAAATGCGAAAACAGTTCTTAAAGTGGTAAATTCAAACCCAGTCTTAAAATGGTAAATTCAAAAGTCCAAGTGATTTACACAGTCAATAAGGAGAGACTTCTCTGGAAACAGATTTCTTCGAAGACGTGACGTTACTGCTGATTCTCCAAAGGATTCACAATGAAGGAAATAATACGGCTTAAAGAAACTGACCTTTTCCTGGCGAGTGAACACTGTACAACTTCCCTGCTCTTGCAGGAGCTATCTCAGACACAGGTCACTATATTATGAACGAACCCTCAATAAGGTCGATCCGTTATAAAGCCACCAAACAACTCCAACTTTATTCCGATTTTTCAGGTTCCCATCCTTTAATAAGGTCTTCACTCTCCAATACTACTGTAAAGGAAAAATTATAGATGCAACACACAAACCTGGCAGCAGTGGGCGAAACTGCCAGCACTAACCTTTGCACCTTAAAATAGAAAGGAAAACTCCGTTTTAAAACGAAACTGCGTCATGACAAATATGCAGCATAAAGGAGTAACTGATGAACTAATACAAAACTAAACTGAAAACCTAACTGCGTCACACCAGGGGGTTCCTTTATACCTGCTGAGAACAGGTCATCATGCGACCTCACACTGGCAGGAAAATTACATCATGTGACCTCCGCAAAACCATTACATCATGCTCATAAAACAGTCACAAGATACCCACGGGGTATGTAACAATTGTTTGCAAGATTTATCAATGAATGTCAGGCATTCAACCATAAGATTACAGATATCACAATAATCAGTGGAGGTGCAGACAATAAAAGAGGTTGTCTAAGGATCAAGGGAGTCAGATCATCTGGAAGATTGGGTGAAGCTGTGGTGACACATACAAAATGCTGGAGGAACTCAGCAAATCAGGAAGGGAATGGACCATAGATATTTTGGGTCAAGACCCTTCATTAGAATTCCACAGATGCTGCCTGACCTGCTGAGTTCCTCCAACATTGTGTATGTACTGCTCCAGATTTCTAGCATTTGCTGAATCTCTTGTATCTTCATTGGCAGAGGGAATTTAATTCAGTATGAGGTAAGCACTTTAAGAGGACAAATTCTGACAGGATAGAGAAAGTCAATGTAAGTCTTGGTGTTGATGTTCAGAGGGACCTTGGGGTTCAGGTCCACAGCTCTGTGAACCTGGTGACACTGGTGGACAGGGTGCGGAAGGAGGCATGTGGTAAACACTGGTCTTCCCAGACCAAGGCACTGAATCCAAGAGGTGGGACATTATGTTACAACTGGATGAACTGTTCCCAGCAGACAGTCCCCAGCCCCACAGCCTGCCAGTTACCCCATCCTCCCCACAACCACGTTCTCTTTGGTTGACAGAAAAGGAACTACAATGATGTTTAACAGCAACTCCTTCAAGCTCACCTGCAGGAACAGTGAAATTTCTCCCTGAAGACCCCCCTGTCCCTCGCCTGCATCATCTCCTCCTTGTAAACGTGGTTCTTGTCTGAGTACCTGCAGCCGAAGATCAGGGTCATCACATACAGACCCCCTCTTGTGGAGGCACAGGGCAGAGGTCACTCAGCTGGGGGAATGGGGCACGAAAGCAAGACGGGGGTGGAGGGAGGTGGAATCGAGTATGAACAGAGAAAGGAAAGGGAGAGAATGAGAGACATTGAGGGAGAAGGAGGGATAACAGCGAGAGAAGAGAGGGAGGGAGAGGGGAGAGAAAGAGAAAAGAAGATAGAGTGGAGGAAATGGGAGTGGGGAAGGAGAAGGCAAGGAAGGGAGAGTTGCGGGAAGAGTAGGGGAGGAGAGAGTGGGGCGGGAGGAGAGAGTCAGGGGAGGGAGAGTGTGGGAGGAGGGAGAGATTGGGGGGCAGAGAGAGAGGGTGAGGGCAGCGGGAGAGAGTGGGGAGGGGAACTCCGAAGGCTAGGCAGCATCTTTGGAAAAAAGTACAGTTGACGTTTTGGGCCAAAACTCTTCAGCAGGAAAGGTTTCAAGAAAAAAAACCTGAGGAGTAGTTTTAAAAGGTGGGGTCGAGGGAAGAGAGAAACACAAGGTGATAGGTGAAACATGAAGGGCGTGGGATGAAGTTAAAGAGCTGGGAAGTTGATTGCTGAAAGAGATGCTGTTCCACAAAGGAACACCAAGCCATTGTCTCCCACACCATCACCAACCTTACTGACTCTGGAGTTCTCCCATCCGCCACCAGCCTCGTAGTTCCCACACCCCGCACCTCCAGTTTTTACCTCCTATCCAAGATCCACAAACCTGTCTGTGCAGGTGGACCCATTGTTTCAGCTTGTACCTGACCCACTGAACTCATATCTGCAAACCTCGATTCTGCTTTATCCCCACAGTTCAGTCTCTTCCTACCACATACATGACACCTCACACCTTCTGGATCTTTTCAATGATTTCAGG
Source organism: Mobula birostris (assembly GCF_030028105.1). NCBI lineage: Eukaryota > Metazoa > Chordata > Chondrichthyes > Myliobatiformes > Myliobatidae > Mobula > Mobula birostris. The sequence goes on along the minus strand of NC_092374.1, from coordinate 174,216,468 downwards.
TTCCCTGGCCCCCATCATCTTCTTTTCACCATGGATGTCCAGTCCCCATACACCTCCATGCCCCACTGGGAAGGTCTCAAAGCTCTCCATTTCCTGCTGGACACCAGACCCAACCAGTTCCCTTCCACCACCCTCCTCCATTCAGCGGAGCTTGTCCTCACTCTCAATCATTTCTCCTTTGGCTCCTCTCTTCTTTCAAACAAAAGATGTAGCCATGGGCACTCTCATGGGGCCCAGCTATGCCTGCGTGTTTGTCGGCTACATGGAACAGTCTATGTTCCAAGCCTACAGGCTCCATCCGTTCCTTTGAGTCGAGTAAGACTCCTGGAAGCGACGGCTTACCGGCTGAGTTGTACTCGACTCTGTGGAACTGGATGGGCCCAGACCTGCTGGAAGTGTACAACTCTATGCTTCTGGCCAGCTGCATGTCAGAGTCCATGAGGAAGAGCATCATCACCCTCATCTACAAGCAGAAGGGGAAAAGGGAAGACATTTGGAATTGGAGGCCCATCTCTCTCCCGAATGTGGATTACAAGATTCTGTCAAAGGCTATCGCCAACAGGGTCAGGTCTGCTCTGGGACAGGTGATCCACCCGGACCAAACCTGTGCTGTACCAGGCAGGAAGATCTCGGACAGCCTCACGCTGCTGAGGGACACCATCGTCTACGTGCAGGACAGGGGAGTGAAAACCTGCCTGGTCAGCTTGGAGAAAGCCTTCGACAGGATATCGCACACGTACATGGCGGGTGGGAAACAGACAGCTTCTCCATCAGGTCTGGAGTCAGGCAGGGCTGCCCTCTGTCCCCCATCTTGTTTGCGCTGCATTGAACCCTTTGCGGAAGCCATCAGGAGGGATGAGGACATAAGAGGGGTGGCACTGCCAGGCAGTGGAGGGACCCAGTTGAAAACCTCCCTATACATGGACGACGTCACCGTCTTCTGCTCTGATCTGAGCTCAGTTCGCAGGCTGATCAGCATCTGCGAACAGTTCGAGCTAGCGTCGGGGGCCAGGGTCAACCGCACGAAGAGCGGAGCCATGCTCTTCGGCAACTGGCCAGACCGATCCAGCGTCCCCTTCACCATCAGGTCTGACCACGTGAAGGTGTTGGGGATCTGGTTCGGAGGGGCTGAGGCGTGCAACAAGAACTGGCAGGAGCGGACTGCCAAGGTGAAACAGAAACTGGGACTGTGGCGAGGGCGCTCCCTGTCGATAACGGGCAAGAACCTGGTCATCAGGTGTGAGGTGCTCTCAGGGCTGCTGTACTTGGCGCAGGTCTGGCCCGTCCCCCGCTCCTACATCTCGGAAATCACCCGGGCTGTCTTCAGATTCGTCTGGGGATCCAAGATGGATCGGGTCAGGCGGGCCACCATATACAAGTCCCTGGACAATGGGGGCAAGAACGTTCCCAACTTCGCCCTCACCCTGATGGCCAGCTTCGTGTGCGGCTGCATCAGGTTGTGTGTAGAACCCAGATATGTGGGCACCAAGTACCACTATGTGCCCAGGTTCTACCTGTCGCCCTGGCTACGAAGGATGGGTCTGGCCCCACTCCCGCGCAATGCCCCAGTCAGCTAGTCGTTGCCGCCATACCTGTCCTTCATAGAAAAGTTCCTGCAGGAGAACGCCTTTGACCACAGGGCCATCAGGCAGTGGTCAGCACGTAATGTCCTGCAGGCAGACATCCCACCTCTCCCGGAAGTTCCCGCATATTAATAGTGGCTCCCTGATGCCCGCAAATTATATACAATGTCCCGGAAACCAATTTTTTTGAGAGCGAGCGAGAGAGAGAGCAAGAGAGAGCAAGCGAGAGCAAGAGAGAGAGCGAGACAGAGAGAGAGAGAGAGAGAGAGAAAGAGAGAGCGCAAGAGAGAACGCGTGCGAGAGAGAGAGAGAGCGCGCACGCCATGGCAGAGTGTTCCAAAAAAAAATAAAATATAAAACGTACGTCACCCCAGACTACACTAAAGTGTACCCCTGTCTAATAGGGGTCAAAAATAATGACAGTGTTGCTGGCTGCACTGTTTGCAACAGTGACTTTTCTATTGTCCATGGTGGGTTAAGACTGTAAAAGACATGTTGAGGTGAGTTTAGCAGGTCTCATTCGTTCATTAGCATAGGTAACATTATTTAAACTAGCTGGCTAGCTGCTAAGGAGCTACTCTATTGCAGACATCCCACCTCTCCCGGAAGTTCCGGGAGTCTCCCGCAAATTGATGGTGCTACCTCCCTGAAATGAGTTTTTGCAGGGTGAGATGTCTGTGCAAGAGAAGGACGTGATGGACACAGTGGGGTGGTTCCCGGAGCAGACCGTCCAGTTCATCTGGCAAAATGCCTCATCTCCAGACCTCACCAACAGGAACCAGGACCTCGCCTGGCCGGCGGTGAGAGGGGCCCTCCCAGTCAGATTCCTCCTGTATGCCCGGGACGTTGTCTCCGCACCCCACTGCCCACGGGAGGACTGCAGTGAGGAGGAGTCTGTGACCCACCTCTTTGCACACTGTCAGTTCGCAGAGAGGGTGTGGAGGAGGATGGACGGGCTAGTGTCACGTTTCATCCCCAGCAGCTGCGGAACAGAGGACTCTCTGATCTACGGGCTGTTCCCGGGGACGCACACGGAGACCAACATCCGGTGCTGTTGGCAGATCATCAACTTGGTGAAAGACGCTCCTTGGTCGGCCCGAAACTTGATGATCTACCAGCACATGGAGATGTCCGTGGGAGAATGCTGCCGACTGGCACACTCTCGGCTGCAGGAGTACGTGCTGAGGGACGCACTGAAACTCGGTGCAGCCACCGCAAGAGCCCGGTGGGGAAGGACCACAGTTTAGGGTTCTTCTCCCGCGGGAGTGGGAGGGATCAGGTGGCGGGGAGTATACCCCTCAACAATGGTGTGGGAAGGGGAACCAACGGATTGCCACCTGGGTGGCCAAAAGTATGGATACCTAGAGACCATGAGGGAAATGTATGTAAAGGATTGAGAGTCATTGAATGGTTTATTTTATATAATTTTATTTTTGAATAAAGTATATTTTGAAATTTAAAAATAACATTGGTGACCGTCCCACACTTTTCCTACGCTACATCAATGACTACACTAGTGCTGCTTCCTGCACCCATGCTGAACTTGTCAACTTCATCCACTTTGCCTCCAACTTCCACGCTGCCCTCAAATTCACCTAGTCCATTTCTGACACCTCCCTCCCCTTTCTTGATGTCTCTGTCTCTGGAAACAGCTTATCAACAGATGCCTATTGCAAACACGTGGACTCTCAAAGCTACCTGGACTAAACCTCTCCCCACCCTGTTACTTAGAAAAATGCCATCCCCTTCTGCCAATCTCTGTTGCATCTGCTCTCAGGATGAGGCTTTTCATTCTAGAACGAAGGAGATGTTCTCTTTCTTAAAGGAAGGAGCTTCCCTCCCTCCACCAACAATGCTGCCCTCAACTGTGTCTCTTCTATTTCACGCACATCTGCTCTCATCCCATCCTCCTGCCACCCTACCAGGGATAGAATTCCTTTTGTCCTCACCTACCACCCCACCAACCTCTGCGTCCAGCACATAATTTTCCACAACTTCTGCCATCTCCAGCGGGATCCCACCACCAAGCACTTCTTTCCCTCTCCCCCACTTACAGCTTTCCGCAGGGATGACTCCCTACATGTTTCCCTTGTCCACTCGTCCTTCTCCACTGATCTTCCTGGCACTTATCCTTGCAAGTGGAACAAGTGCCACTCTTGCCCCAACATCTCCTCCCTCACTACCATTCAGGGCACAAACAGTCCTTACAGGTGAGGTGAACCTGTTGGAGTAATTTACTGTATCCTGATGTGGCCTCCTGTACATTGGTGAGACCCAACATAGATTGGGAGACTACACTTCGTCCACTAGATTTCCAAGTGGCCACCCATTTTAATTTCACCTCCCATTACCATTCTGATATGTCCATCCATGGCCTCTTCCACTGCTGCAATGAGGCCATTCTCAGGTTGGAGGAGGAACACCTTATCCGGGTAGCCCCCGTCATACTGGGGGCACTGGGAGCAGACCAAAATGCAAGACGCAGACACTGAAGAACAAGTAACAGGACTAGGACTAGAGTTAAGCAAGAGAAGTGGGGAAGACAGGACACTGGACATGACACAGGCCCTGGATGAGACAAGGATACAGGGCCAGGGCTAGGACTTGACTAGGATAGTGGAACCAGGAGATGGAACTTGGAACTAGGAGCCTGGACAAGGACTCTGAGCCAGAGACTGGACAAGGACCCAAAACCTGGGTCTTGGCTCGGGCTCGGACCCCGGATCTAGGCAAAGACATGACGAGGCTTGGGTTCCTCGAGGCGAGGACATGACGAGGCTACAGGACGTGGCGTGCCTATAGGACGGGACAAGAAACTCCAGGACAGGATGAGGGAACTCCAGCCCAGGACAAGGAATCTCCAGCACTGGGCTGGGCAAGGTACTCCTGGGCTGGGCGAGGCACATGGACAAAACAAGAACACAAAGCTGTGGCTAGAACAGGACAGGGTTCTTGGACATGGCTAGGACTGGACGAGACCCCAAAGCCTTGACTAGGTCGAGGGAGAGACAGGAACACAGAGCCTTGGTTGAGGGAGAGACAGGAACACAGAACACAGAGCCGGGACCCCTCCTTGGGTACAGGACGTAGGGCCAGGAGTCATTACACAGAATGAAGAATACGACGAGATGGTTCCCAACACAAGGTAGCGGCAGACAGCCAGACTTACCTAGCAAAGGCGTGGCCACAGACGGTTCCCAACACTAGGTAGTGGCAAAAGGCCGGACCTACCTAGCGAAGACGTGGACACCAAGACAGATCCCAACACTCGGTAGCGGCAAACAGCCAGACCTACCTAGTGAAGGCATGGACACAGAGACAGTTCAAAACAACAATAGACAGTTCCTTATCTTGCTCCAGCGATGGAACTTGACAGCGTTGCAGGCGAGGGTTGCAGGTGAGGCAACCGAAGGAAGGGGAACAGAAGGGATTCAGACAGGGGTATGGACAGGAACAATCCAGCAGCCAGAGGCTGAATCCTGAAGCTATTTATGAAGCTAGCCCAAACCAGAATCAGCTGCCTCAACAGAAACTGGGGAAACCCGGAAAACCTGGAATGAGGAACATGGACCAGACCATGAACCGGAATGCGGACTTCACGGACCGGACCATGACACCCTCAACCTGATGGCATGGACATCAATATCTCAAACTTCCAGTAATGCCCCCCCTTCACCTTTTCCCATCCCCTTTTCCCTCTCTCACCTTATCTCCTTGCTCACCCATGGCCGCCTTCTATCAGGCCCCCCCACTTCTCCAACCCTGTATCTCTTTCATCAATCAACTTCCCAGCTCTTAACTTCACCCCTCCACGTTCAGGTTTCACCTATCCCCTTGTGTTTCTCTCTCCCCTTCCCCTGCCTTTTAAATCTTCTCTGCAGCTTTCTTGAGGGCCTCCATCTGAAACACCGACTGTACTTTTTTCCATAGATGCTGCCTGATGCCTGGCCTGCTGAGATCCTACAGCATTTTATATGTGTAGCTTGGATTTCCAGCATCTACAGATTTTCTCTTGTTTGTATGTGAATGTACAAGGCTTGATCAGTAACTTTGCCAATGACACTATATTAGGAGGTGGTCTTGATAGTGAAGAGGTTAGCGCAAACCACAGGGGGAACTTGATCAGTTGAGGAAGTGGGCTGAGGAGAGGCAAATGGATATGTGAGGTGATTCATTTTGGAAAGTCAGACTAGTATAGGACTTACATTATGCTTCAATTCCTTGGTGTTAACATGTCAGGGGATCTAGCCAGGGTCCAACACATTGACGCAATTGAGATAGACACGCCAGCGGCACCACTTTTTTTACAATGCCCATGGCCTGTTCTTCATCAAGTTACCTACTGCTTGCACTGTTGTAACTATATGTTATAATTAGGTGGTTTTTGTCAGTTTTTCAGTTTTGGTCTGTCTTGTGTTTCTGTGATATCACACTGGAGGAACATTGTATCATTTCTTAATGCATGCATTACTAAATGACAATAAAAGGGGACAGCGTGTCCTCATAATCTAATCTAATCTAATCTAATCTAATCTGATCATTAACAGATTCAGCATGTCACCATAGACCCTTGCACATTTAATATAACTGTATGGACATTCTCACGGGTTACGTTACGGCCTAATATTGAGCCTCCATTACACAGGATTGCAAGAGCTTGCAGCGGGTGATAGAGTCAGCCAGTTCCATCCTGGGCACAACCCCCCCCCCCCCGCCCCCACTACTCCCCACTTGGTGGATGGATCTCTAGTCCATTCTGTACGGCCATACTGGCTTCTTGCTGGGTGCGTGAAAGTGTCCAGCGGTATAGCCCAAAAGAACGTATTTGGATTCCTGCTCGGTACACCCCGGACAAGTCTCTCAGCCGGGGTTTCCAGCGGACACAGTTCTCTGGCGCCTCGAGAGGGGGCCCGGTCACCACCGTGGAGTCCGGGCGCTCTCGCAGGCGGACGCTGAAAGAGAACTACAGTCACCCTCGTGAGAATTCACACATTCCAGACAATTATGGTTTCTCGCAATTGTATTCAGCTCTGGACCTCGTGCGTCTGTCTTGTCAAATCTTGACCAAAGCACAGCGACGACAATGCTCTCTGCTTACCTTAGCCCACGGTCCGGGAAAGACGACGCGTGCTTCATATGGACGATGTTAAAGGAACGATAATAATTTAGTTTTAGGTACAGTGGAGGAACTACCGCACAGAACATCCCCCCTAAACATACAGGATTGACCTCTGGCAACAAACAGAAGCCGGAACCCAACCAAACAATACAGTGCAAGACCCCACAGAAATGTTACCAGACGGGGTACTGCTTGACGGACAGAAGTGGTGCACTCACAACAGAGCGAGAGCGGGAGTTTGTAGGACAGGAGACAATATGGTGAAGTGGGGTTTAAAGACCAGCGAATCCTGTGAGTGTGGCGAAAGGGTGCAGAACATTGAACACATTCTGCTCAACTGTCCACTCTCACCTGATTTAGCCCACACTGACCTGCTCAACGTCAAGCAAACAACACTAGAGTGGCTGTCTGTCTGGTGTGACAAGCTGTGATGATGAATTTAGTTTTAGGTTACTGCTGCGAGCCGCGGTGACGGCGTTAATTTTTATTTAATTTGAGAGTTCTTAGCGGCCCTGCTAGCCTAGCATTTACTATTTTCCTTTAGTTCTGTACAGTTCTTATTCAAACTGAGTGTCTGTCGCTCTCTCTCTCTACCTCTCTCTCTCTCTCTCTCTCTCTCTCTCTCTCTCTCTCTACCTCGTGGTCACACACAGCGATTCCGTCTCGGGGTCTGCTGGGGTCAGAGACCATCTGGTAGGGTTAGGGAGTTACACACAGCGGTCAGCCATCGTGGGGTAATGGGGTGCCTGTAACGCTGCTGTAATTGTTAACTCTCTTCCACTGAGTAACTGTAACTAGTGACGCTCTCACGATAACCCCCTTCAGCTCACATAAATAACCGCTCCCCTATTGACGCTCTTCCATAAAGTGCCTATAAACATTGACGCCCTCCATGTGACCCGCTATAAAAATTGACCCTCACCCCGTGACCTCGCTGTAAGTACTGACCCTCCCACAGTGCCATCCTGTGAATAATGACGTTCTCAAGTGAGCGCTTACATCATCGACGCTCTGCCGATGCACCTCTGGAAGTGGTGGCGTATTCTTAATGAATTGTATATTCTGACTGTGAACCCATTTAAGTTTTTGAAGATTCGCAGCGAGACACTCACTCTAGTGGCGAGACTCTGCAATTCATCGCGCTCCGCTGATGGGACCCTGCATTTATGAAAGCTCTCCGGGTGACCTACGGAAAAAAAATCCGCGGTGCCCTCTGACAATGCAGAAAAAGTTGACGGGCTCTGAGTGAGCCCCTGGAAATACTGAAGGTCTCCCGCTGACCTCACCGCCAACAAACATCGACGCTCTCCCATTTGAGCCCCTGTAAATAGACACGTCTACCTTTGATCTACTGCATACGTTGATCCACGCCATGTAATCCACAGCAAACTTTGATGCCCTTCCTTGAGCTCATGTAAATAATAACGCTCTCCAAATACTCCTATTTAAATATTTACGTTTGCCCTGTAAGCCACATTGACCCTCACCCCGTGACGCCGCTGGAAATTAAAGTTCTCACAGTGAGCCGCTCTAAGTATTGACAGGCTCCGATGACGATTCTTCTTCTTCTTCTTCTTCTTCTTCTTCTTCTGCTTCTTCTTCTTCTTCTTCTTCCCTTAACTCCTGGGCGCCGTCACGACAAGCTTTGCACCAGTTTGGTGTTCTCATCATGCGGCGTGTCTTGGACATCTGAAACCTGGCGGAGCCCATCCCTCTCCAGGTTTGACCGCAGCCGATTTCCCCCAACTAGGTGGCTTGCCTTGGTCGTGAACACATGGCCGTTATAGTTCATCTGAAAACCTTTCCGCCCCGGCCGGTGACTTCATCATGGAAGTCATTCGCCCAGTGGTGCCGCGTTAACACCACCCCCTCACGTGGTTTAGCCTGCCAGCTGACGCGGTTTACCGGGGTATGGCACTTGGAGTCAACACCTGAGAGATTTAGGAGATGGATGAGGACCGGTGATGCTCGTCCACCCTGTCTGGTAGGGAGCAGCATGACAGACATCAACGGTACTACCTCTATCCAGAGCCCCCTATACCTCGGTGACCACTGTTCAGTAAATGCGAAGCTCCAGCGGCAGGCAACTGTAAGTATAAACGTAAGGGCAAGAATTTATTGAATTGACTTTATTTCTTACGCTCTCCCGGTGCGGCTCGATAAGTATTAAAACTTTCTCTGTAACTCCTATCAATATTGAAGCCCCGCCGATGATGTCCTGCGGCTGTTTAAGACTTCCTGATATGACTGGACATATTGACGGAGAGTTGCTCATGGAGCTGGCAACCCCATCCCGTGTATACTCAATGTTACAGAAGCTCCACAGACCTCATCCCTGGGAGGGAAGGGATCTTCGCCCAGGACTAAGGACTCCGGTGTTCTGCTGGCAGCGACCTATGCCCCAGCTGGGTTGATGGGCATTTACATGTTGACGTTTTTGACTGGCCCACAATCCGAGTAACCCGCTCTATATAACGATGCCTTCTCGGTTTCCCTCTTTAAATATTGACATCATCCGGTGACGCATCAGGTGACCTACTTTAGATATTCACACTCTTCCAGTGGGTCACTCTAAGTATTGAAACACGCACAGTGACTCGCACTAAACATTGACACATCCAGATTACATCACAAATATTGGCGCCTTCCAGCTCACCCATCAGATGAAGGTGAAAGGTAGGCGAGGAAAAGAGAAGGGGTAAGAGGGAAGTGAGAATCGGGAAAGGAAAAAGAGAGAAGGTGGAGGAGTGAGAAATCAATGGGAGTTAGTTAAATCAATGTTCATGTCATCAGGCTGGGGGCTATCTAAACGGAATATGAGGTGGAGAAAATCTGCTGATACTGGAAATCCAAGCCAACACACACAAAATGCTGGAGGATTGGTTAAACACGCAATTTGGTCAGCACAGATATGTTTGGCTGTTCCACTGTAGTACGCCTCTCTGCAGCGGCAGTTCCACCTGCTGCTACGGTTCAGGACAGATCTGTTTTACCACTTAACCATCTGGTTTGTTTTATATTCATTGAGCCCTCCTTCATCACGGCAACAAGGGGGTTTATTGTGGGCATCTGGCTTTTGACACAGATGAATATTCAAAGGGGATTTGCTAGTTGGGATATACTGTCATTATAAATATGTAATTCTGTAAATTTACCTGATTGGATTCTAAATGTTAAAGTTAAGTAGCTGATTATAGCAATTGAAAGTGTACAGAAGTTAATCATTTACTATCTTTGTGCTGAAGAAATGTAACATACTGTGTCAGGAGACTGAGGCTCTCTTGGACTCTCCTGGAGATTTACTGTGTGAAGAAAGACTTTTATATTTCCTAGTTACATCTTCCATCTGGCTCAGATTTAGTCAGTCACAGCACATGCTTCCATGAACATGTAACATAGAACAGACAGCATAGAAGATGTTATGTTCCCCATTTGTTTTGAGTAACACCCCACTTTATCCATTGTGTCTCTCACCTGCAGTGTCAGCACGTATTCTTCGCTGCCTGGTCGACTTGTGGTCAAAGGTGTTTACTTGGAAGACAGGGTGTGTAGCAATGTCTAACATGGTAGTGGGGCAAGGTCTATCCTGCGTAACTCCAGGTACGGGTAGAACCTCAGGGTGGAGTGATACTTGGTGCCCATGTATTTTCGGTCTACACACTGACTGATACAGCCTCACATGAAGGTGGATATCAGGGTGAGGGTAATATTGGGTACATTTTTTACCTATTCTCTGGGGACTCTGGTCATTGTGACCTATCAGACCCCAGATAAATCAGAAGGCATCACAGACAGAGGGGTCAGGAATATGCCACAAGTGTAACAAGTACAGCTCCCTAAGAGCATCTCACACCTAATGGCCAAGTTCTCCTCAGTTATTGACAGAGAACACCGTTTCACTGTCCCAATTTTTGTGTTACCTTCCCAATTCCTCAGCTCCTCTGAACCAGATTCCCAGTACATCCAGGTCATCTAACCTGCGGATGAAGGGGATGTTTGATCAGTCTGTCTGGTTACTTTTCTTGCAGTTGACTCTGACACCTGATATCAACTCAAACTGGTCATAGATCTATGAACTGACCATAGATCCAAGCAGAAGATGGCAACATCATCCATGTACAGGGAGGTTCTCACTTGAGTCCCTCCACTTCCCAGCGGCATTACCCCTCATATGCCTTCATCCTTCCTGATGGCTTTGCAAACAGTTCTATACAGCACATAAAAACAAGACGGGGAGTGTGAGTAACCCTGCCTGACTCCAGATTTGATGGGAAAACCATCTGTCTCCCACCCATTGCTTTGAACAGCACTATGGATAACTATGTTGAGCAGTTGGATGGAATTTCTGACTCCCTCCCCAAACCTGATTTCGAGGAGTACATCCATTACATAATCTCTTTTGCTCTACTGTGGAGAGTTCTTTAATTCTAAGGGTGCCAGTTTGCACTCTTCCTCTGGATCAGAACACATTGGCGTAAAGTTGCCCTAGTGATATTCTCATGTTGGTGCTGAGAAATTGTCAATCACGTGACCAGAATTTATATTATACATTTCAACTTTCTCCGGATGTGCCTCTAAACCTATGTGGAAGAGACTTATTGTGTAAAATACAACCTACTATTACCTGCACTCACAGAAGACTTAATGTGTGTATACCAGAGAGCCATTGTGGACTATACTATCTCAGTAGTCGTCAATCTATTTTCTATAAGTGACAGTTACTCATTGCCCATGCATCAAGGGCTTCGCAATATTTTACAAGAGTGTCTTGAAATCCTCCAGGAATTTCTCTAGATTCTGTTTAGATCTACAACTCAGTAAGTGGCTCTGTTATCTTCACTGCGCAGCTTATTATCAATTGGCCGGAAATGACCATTTCATGCATCAGAAATAGGACTCCTATGTTGGTAAGGAAATTGTTCTCTACACCTCTGAAATGTATGTGAGTGATTCCAGTGTTGTGGTGATGGCGAGACTCCCCCATGAGGTTCAGAGAAACATATCAGATCAGAAAAGGGAACTCCATCTAACTCTAGCGGTTTCCAGAGGTAAGATGGCAAAGGACTTTGGACTAATGATCAAGGGTCTACGAGGACCATCATGATAGGAGGTCCTGGAAAAACTGGATGGAGTCTATGACCATTGGAATGAGGTAAGGGTTTTCTTTTAACCCTCCCGAGTACATTAAGAGCAGAGGCAATCTTTAAACAGGAAGTTGTAGGAAGGTTAATGTTCAGTGCTGATGTGAAACTTTAACTCTCCAAGGTCCCACTGCAACTTTGCGTCATCTAGCCAACTGAAATTGGTAAGATGACAGTTGAGTTGCATAAAGTAACTCTCAACCCCATGGGGCACAGTACCCTTTTCCCCAGAAGCCAAAGAGATAGATCATATAAATCAAACATACTGGCTTATTGAAAGCTGTAAATCAAGTTTGTGAACAATGTATAATACATATTTTACAAAATCCAGGTAAAATAATGAAGGTGGGAGGATCTCATACACTACCCCTCTGATAGACTGTGCACATACAGGTAGATTTTAGAGAATTATTTTCATGTGAAGGATATACAGTGGCATGCAAAAGTTTGGGCACCCCCGGTCAAAATTTCTGTTACTGTGAGTAGCTAAGCGAGTAAAAGATGAACTGATTTCCAAAACACATAAAGTTAAAGATGACACATTTCTTTAGTATTTTAAGCAAGAAAACTTTTTTATTTCCATCTTTTACAGTTTCAAAATAACAAAGAAGGAAAAGGGCCTGAAGCAAAAGTTTGGGCACCCTGCATGGTCAGTACTTAATAACACCCCCTTTGGCAAGTATCACAGCTTGTAAATGCTTTTTGTAGCCAGCTAAGAGTCTTTCAATTCTTGTTTGGGGGATTTTCACCCATTCTTCCTTGCAAAAGGCTTCTAGTTCTGTGAGATTCTTGGGCCATCTTGCATGCACTGCTCTTTTGAGGTCCATCCACAGATTTTTGATGATGTTTAGGTCAGGGGACTGTGAAGGCCATGGCAAAACCTTCAGCTTGCACCTCTTGAGGTAGTCTATTGTGAATTTTGAGGTGTGTTTAGGTTCATTATCCTGTTGTAGAAGCCATCCTCTTTTCATCTTCGGTTTTTTTTTTACAGATGGTGTGATGTTTGCTTCCAGAATTTGCTGGTACTTAATTGAATTTAGTCTCCTCTCTACCAGTAAATGTTCCCCGTGCCACTGGCTGCAACACAAGCCCAAAGCATGATCGATCCACCCCCGTGCTTAACAGTTGGAGAGGGGTTCTTTTCATGAAATTCTGCACCTTTCTTTCTCCAAACATACCTTTGCTCATTGCGGCCAAAAAGTTCTATTTGAAAGATTCAAAGAACATCTAAACAAGCCTGATGCATTTTGGAAACAAGTCCTGTGGACTGATGAAGTTAAAATAGAACTTTCTGGCTGCAATGAGCAAAGGTATGTTTGGAGAAAAAAGGGTTTTTCATTAGCTGTGGATGCCAGTAATGAGGCTGCAGGAGCAGTGTTACTCCAAACGGATGATGGTAATGAGGTTGGTCATCTGGTAGCTTACTTTTCTAAGAAATTTAATGAGCGTCAAAGAAATTATTCAACCATAGAAAAGGAATTATCATCTCTTGTTTTGGCTTTACAACATTTTGATGTGTGTGTTGGTGCAATTCAGAAACCATTCATAGCTTACATTGATCATAATCCATTAGTATTTTTGAGTAAGATGAAAAACAAAAATAGAAGGTTATTGAATTGGAGTTTGATGTTGCAGGAGTATAATATTTTGATAACTCATATTAAAGGCAAAGATAATGTGATTGCTGACTGTCTATCTAGATGCTGAATTTTCAATGTAAATGTTTTTATGGAGTGGAATTTTAATATTTGTAACACTCCTACTGTATATTAGTTTATAAGTTACTGTATAATACTTATATGTATATTGTATATTTTATGGGTTATACATATGTATTTTTTTTTGCAAATAGTTGTTAAAATTTTGCTCATGATAGACCAAAATTTTCTCTTTTGGGGGGAAGTGTTACATGTCCACAGTTTGATCACGGGACAGTGGGATGATGTAATGGTCTTGTGAGTGGGGTGACGTTATGTCACGTGATGGCATGTTCCATACAGTATTTAAGGAGCCCGCCAAAGTGTGACGCAGTTTTACTTTCTACTTTAAGGTGCAAACAGGTTGTGCTAGCAGTTTCGCCCATCGCTGCCAGTTTTTGTTTGTTGCATCTTTGTTTTACCTTTACAGTCTAGTAGTGGAGAGTGAAGACCTTACCAAAGTACAGGAACCCAAAAGTTAATGACGTTTGGTGTTTTGGAAGTGATCGACTGTTTGGAATCGGAATCATCCGGGAAATTGTGGCATGCAGTTTTGAGTTAAACCCCTGCAAGATCAGGACGGTTTGTGCAGTGTCCACCCTCCAGGAAAAAGATCAGTTATTTTATGTCTTCATATTCGGCATGACTCCTTTGGACAAGGCATCGCTCGGCTGTGATTGGCAGATGGTCAGTACTTCGAAGGAATTGTTGCTGCAGTAAAGTTTCTCTTTAAAGACTGTAAAAATCACTTGGACTCTCAAATTTACCACTTTAAGACTGTGTTCGAATTTACCACTTTAAGAACTGTTCCAGAGTTGGGCTGTTTGTTAAATTGCCGTATAGCAGTTAACTTCCAATTAAGTCTTTTGTTTCTGTACTTTTCCAAGTTTTGAGTAGAGGTTAATAAATATCGTTGTTTGTTTATAAAACCTGACGCAATTCTATATTCATTGTTGCTGACCATGTAACAATGCCTTTTGGAAATCAGGTCGTCATCTACTCGCTTAGCTATTCACAGTAACAGAAATATTAACCGGGGTGCCCAAACTTTTGCATTTATCAGTCATTACTGAAGGTTTTTCAGGATGGGTTGAAGCATTTCCTTGTAGAAGTAATTGTAGTTACAGTAGCTAAATGTTCATTAAAAGAATTCATCCCAAGGCGGGATCCTTTGGAAACTACCTACTGGCAACAGCGCCCACTTTAGTGGGAAGGTAATAAGAGCATGTGAGGCCTTACAGATTGACCAACATTTGGACCTCAAGAGAGAGAATTTGTAGAGTGTCTAAGGGATGGCTTTTTAGCACAGCTTGTTGTTGAGCCCATTAGGGGATCGGCAGTGGTGGATTGGGCGTTGTGCAATGATCCAGATGTGATAAGAGAGCTTAAGGTTAAGGAACCATTAGGGAACAGTGATCACAATATGATCGAGTTCACTTTGAAATTTGAGAAGGAGAAACTAAATTCCAATGTGTTGGTTTCAGTGGACTGAAGAAAATTACAATGGCATGAAAGACGAACTGGACAAAATTGACTGGAAAGGGATACTAGAAGGAAGGACAGCAAAGCAGCAATGGCTGGAGTTGCTGTGAAAAATGAGGGAAGTGCAAGACAGATATATTCCAGATAAGAAAAAAATTTCACTTACCATGGCTGACAAGTGAAGTCAAAGCCAAAGTAAAAGCAAAAGAGAGGGCATACAACGTAGCCAAAGCTACTGGGCAGATAGAGGATTGGGAAGCTTTTAAAAACTTGAAGAAGAATACTAAGAAGGTCATTAGGAAGAAAAGATAAATTATTGAAGGAAACTGGCGACTATTATCAAAGAAGATACTAAAAGCTTTTTTAAGTATATAAAGGGTAAAAGAGAGTTGAGTGTAGATATAGGACCAAAAGAAAATGACACTGGAGATATTGTAATGAGAGGTGCAGAGATGGCATAGGAAATGAATATATATTTTGCATCAGTCTTCACAGTGGAAGACATCTGCAGTATACTGGACATTCAAGATTGTCAGGGAAGTGAAGTATGTGCGGTGAAAATTATGACTGAGAAGGTGCTCAGGAAGCTTAATGGTCTGAGGGTGGGTAAATCTCCTGGACCTGATGGAATACACGCTCGGGTTCTGAAGGAAGTAGCTGGAGAGATTGTGGAGGCATTAACAATGATCTTTCAAGAATCGGTTGATTCTGGCATTGTACCAAATGACCGGAAAATTGCAAACGTTACTTTGCTGTTTAAGAAGGGTAGGAGGCAGCAGAAAAGAAACTATAGACCTGTTAGTCTGACATCAGTGGTCGGGAAGTTGTTGGAATCGATTGTTAGGTATGAGATTATGGAGCACCTGGAGGCACATGACAAGACAGGCCAAAGCCGGTATGGTTTCCTGAAAGGAAAATCTTGCCTGAATAACCAACTGCAATTTTTTCAGGAAATTACAAGCAGGGTAGACAAAGGAGATGCAGTAGATGTGGTGTACTTGGATTTTCAGAAGACCTTTGACAAGGTGCCACACATGAGGATGCTTAGCAAGGTAAGAGTCCATGGAATTACAGGGAAGTTACTAGCGTGGGTAGAGCATTGGCAGATCAGCAGAAATCAGAGAGTGGGAATAAAATGATCCTATTCTCACTTGCTGCCGGTTACCAGTGGAGTTCCACAGGGGTCGGTTTTGGGACCACTGCTTTTTATAATGTCAATCAAGGCATCCGTTAGTCTTGTGAGACCATGGATCTGCGCCTGGAAAGTCTTCACTCTCCAGGGAGCAGGCCTGGGCAATTTTACAATGTATGTCAATGATTTGGACTATGGGATTAATGGATTGTGGCTAAATTTGCTGATGATACAAAGATAGGTGGTGGAGTGGGTAGAGTTGAGGAAACAGAGAGCCTGTAGAGAGACATAGATATTTAATTGAATGGGCAAAGAAGTGGTAAATGAAATACAATGTTGGAAATTGCATGATCATGCACTTTTGAGTAAGAAATAAATGGGCAGACTATTATTCAGATGGAGAGAGAATTCAAAATGCAGAGATGCAAAGGGACGTGCACAATATCGTAAAGGTTGAGTCGGTGGTGCAGTAGGCGAAAGCAATGTTGGCATTCATTTCTAGAAGTGTAGAATATAACAGCAGGAATGTGATGTTGAGGCTCTATAAGGCACTCATGAGACCACGCTTGGAGTATTGTGTGCAGTTTGGGGCTCCTTATTTTAGAAAGGATATACTGTCATTGGAGATGGTTCAAAGAAAATTCATGAGAATGGTTCCAGGAATGAAAGGGTTACCATATGAGGAACGTCTGGCAGCCTGTATTCCCTGAGGGCGGATCTTATAGAAACATTCTGAATGTTACAATGCCTGAATAGATTAGATATTGCTAAGTTATTTCCCGTGGTAGGGGAGTCTAGGACAAGAGGGCACGACTTCAGGATTGAAGGGCGTTCTTTTAGAACAGAGATGTGGAGAAATTACTTTAGTCAGAGGATGGTAAATCTGTGGAATTTGTTGCCACAAGCTGCTGTGGAGGCCAAGTCATTGGGTGTATTTAAGGCAGAGATAGATAGGTTCTTGACTAGCCGGGGCATCAAAGCGTATGGGGAGAAGGCAGGAGAGTGGAGATGACTGGAAGAATTGGATCAGCTGAATGGCCTACATCTGCTCCTATATCCTATGATTGTCATGGTTCCGTTTGGTTGTTCCCCTTTTACGCTCTTTTCTCCCTGATTATGCCCTAATTTCAGCCATTAGATTTCCAATTTCTGCTAGTTTGCTTAATTACGGTACACCTGGTTTGCATCAGAGACTGTGAAATAAGTACGATGGCGTCACTAAACAGGTTGCCAGTTTGTTGGTCTATTCTTGTGTGATACTTCATTCTCTCGTCCGCTTAGAACCGTTGGTTCTAAGTTTATTTCCACGTTCTGCTCTAGTTTCAAGATAGTCCCTGTAGCTTCCGTCTCGTTGTCAAGATTCCTCCGGTTTGCTGTTCTACATTCACGTCTACGCCAGCATCCCCAACTCAGTCGACGTGCCGGTGTCCTGCACTTGGGTTCTCCTCAGTCGCCCCGTGCAACAGAACAAACTGGCCAACATGAACCCAGCGGACACAAATCCTCTGCAACAAGCCCTCGCCAGCCAGGGCTCCCTACTGGGCTTGGACGATCGGCTGATCCAGGAAGTTATTGAAAACCTCTGTTCCCTGTCAGTAGACGTAACAAAGGTCAGTGAACAGGTCGACCGAGTATCCACCCATCTTACCCCGTCGGCTCCGGGAACTCCGTCTGACCAGCCCAGACAGTCTGTGGTGGCGACGCCCGAGGCGTCAACAACACGTCCGCTAAGGGAGCCGTGCATCCCTGAACCAGAACCCCACGCCGGAGATCTGGGGAAGTGCCGGACTTTCTGCTGCAATGCTCCCTGGTGTTCGAGCAGCCGCCATCCACGTCTGCCACGGACAGATCTAAAATAGTTTACATTCTGGGGTTGTTACGAGGAAATGCCTTAGCGTGGGCCACCACGATTTGGGATAATCAGCCAGAGATCTGCTCTTCCTTCCCCACCATCTCAGAAATAAGAATTTTGACCATCCCGTCCACGGTAAAGATGCCGCTAAGCGGCTACTCACCCTCCATCAAGGCTTACGCAGTATTGCAGAATACGCCGTGGAGTTCCGGACGCTAGCGGCCGACTCGGGCTGGAATGATGAGGCACTCCAGGGGGTATTTCGGCAAGGCCTCTGTGACAAGGTAAAGGACGAGTTGGCGGCTAGGGATGACACTGACAGCCTGGATTCATTGAACTCCCTAGCCACCAGGCTGGACAACCGACCCCGAGAACGTCAGAGGGAGAGAACCAGTCGTCCTACTCCTTTGGCCACCCCATGGCACGCTTTACCATCTACTACCAGCCCTAACCTCTCTCCTCCTCCCACTGCTAGAATAGCATCCGGCCCGGCCGTTTCCACCACGCCGGGAGAGGCACCAATTGCAGCTGGGACGGAGCCGTCTTTCTCCCTCAGAGCGACTCCGGAGATTCAGAGCAGGGGATCATTTCTATTGCGGTCAGTCTGGCCATTTTCGTGCTACCTGTTCCCTTCGGCCAAAAGGGAGGGCTCAGCAGTAGAAAGGGGGACCCTGGTGAGTCAGACCACATTCCCTTCTGTCCCCCAATCCTGGATGCAAATCCAAGCCACTGTAAACTACAACCAACAGTCCCTGTCCTTGTCTGCCTTGATAGACTCCGGTGCTGGGCGAATCTGTTGGATAAAAACATAGCTTCCCGGGCCGGAATTCCTCGGGCGCCATTGAGTACCCCTCTGGAAGCCCGGGCACTGGACGGAAGACTTCTGGCCCGAGTCACTCAGTGTATCCCACTACTGTCTTTGATTCTCTCTGGGAACCATCGGGAACAGGTACAATTTAAGTTGATCTCCTCTCCTCAAGCTCCAATAGTTCTTGGGTATCCTGGTTAAGCCGCCATAACCCTTACATTGATTGGTCCACCGGGAAGATAGCCGGCTGGAGTCCGTTTTGTTACGCCACTTGTCTACAGTCGGCCCTTTCCCCTGTAAAGACCACCTCGACTTCACCTGCCGTTGAACCCCTGAGTTGTCCAGGTTTCCAGCGGAGTACCACGACCTGAGACAAGTGTTTAGTAAACAACGCAAAATAATCTGCAGATGCTGGGGTCAAAGCAACACTCACAACACGCTGGAGGAACTCAGCAGGTCGGGCAGCATCCGTGGAAAAGATCGGTCGACGTTTCGGGCCGGAACCCTTCGTCAGTCCAGCGTGTTGTAAGTGTTGCTTAGTAAACAACGTGCCCTTTCCCTGCCTCCACACCGACCGTACGATTGTGCTATCGACCTTCTCCCCGGAGCTCCTCCACTCACCAGTCGGCTGTATAACCTGTCCCGGCCAGAGAGGGAAGCAATGAAGGGTTACATCAGTGAATCTCTCGCGGCGGGCATCATCCGACCCTCATCCTCCCCGGTGGGCGCAGGGTTCTTTGTGGGGAAGAAGGATGGTGCATCGACTACCGAGGCCTAAATCATATAACCATAACGAACAAGTACCCACTGCCTCTAAGTTCCGCGTTCGAAGCACTTCACGGAGCCACCATCTCCTCGAAGCTGGACCTACGAAGCCCCTACCATCTGGTCCGAATAAGGGAGGAGGAGTGGGAGAGGGCATTCAATACCCGTTTAGGCCACCTCGAGTACTTGGTCATGCCTTTTGGCCTCACCAATGCCCCCGCACTTTTTCAAGCCTTGATTGATGTACTAAGAGACTTTATTAACCGCTTTGTGTTTATCTGGATGACATCCTAATCTTTTCCAGCAATCCCCCGCAACACGTTCATCATCTCCGCCAAGTCCTGCAGAGGCTGCGGGAGAATAAATTATTCGTAAAGGCGGAGAAGTGCGAATTCCACGTCCCCTCGGTCAGCTTCCTAGGTTATAGCATCGAGAGCGGGCAGGTGAGAGCTTATCCCGAGAAGATCCGGGCTGTGACGGAGTGGCCCAAACCCACGGACCGCAAGCGACTCCAACGGTTCCTGGGGTTTGCGAACTTCTATCGCCGGTTCATCAGAAACTACAGTCAGGTGGCGGCTCCTCTGACCCGATTTACCTCACCTGCCACACCTTTCCTTTGGAACTCCGAGGCGGACTCGACATTCGCGGAACTAAAGAGGCGCTTCACGTCTGCTCCCGTTCTGATTCAACCGGACCCCTCCTGTCAATTCATTGTGGAGGTTGACGCCTCCGACTCCGGGGTGGGAGCAGTACTGTCCCAATGTTCGGGCCCGGATCAGAAACTACATCCCTGTGCCGCCTTCTCTCGCCGACTGTCTCCCGCTGAACGAAATTACAACGTGGGGAACCGGGAGCTACTGGCGGTCAAACTGGCGTTGGAAGAATGGAGACACTGGCTGGAGGGGGCGGAAGACCCGTTCATCGTGTGGACGGACCATAAGAACCTTGAATATATCCGGACCGCGAAGCGCCTGAAATTCTCGCCAGGCGCGTTGGGCATTATTTTTCGGCCGGTTCAGGTTAACCCTCACCTATCGTCCGGAGTCCAAGAACGGGAAGCCCGATGCTCTCTCCCGTCAACCCCCGCTGTTTCCCGCCCAGGAAGAGGAGATTGCGTTGCCGTCAGTCCAGGTTCCAAAAAATCTGGGAAGACACACGCACGGCCCTGCTTCACTCAGCCAACCGTAACCGGAAAATTGCCGACCCCTGCTCCTGAGTATCGACCTGGGCAGATGGTGTGGTTCTCGTCTGAAGAACCAGCCCAAGAAGCCCCCCCCCCCCAACCGCTTCCTGGGACTTTCGAGGTTGAGAGCATTATCAATCCCACGGCAATCCGGCTCAAACTACCTACGTCTATGCGGATCCATCCTACATTTCACATCTCCCAGTTAAAACCAATTTCTGTCAGTCCCTTGTGCCCTCCGACCGAACCCCCCCCCCCCCATCATCGACGACCATCCGGCATACACCGTCCGGCGGTTGTTGAATGTCAACGCAGGAAAGAAGAAGCGAGCGAGGGCAAAGCCAATTGGCAGATGTGCCCTGATGGTGCACTGCAAAATGGACACCCGGGGTTGGAGCCGTGCTGGTTGCAGTGGGTGATTTGGAGGAAAGAAGATGGGACAGGAGTTGCTGAGGGGGATGACAGCCAATTTGGAGAGGTCAATAACGGCTCCTTCGGCGGCGAAATCCATGGCCAAAGCGAATCGCTGGGCCGCGTATTCTAGGCCTGGAGCGACTCGCCGCAGCAAGGCCAGGGTGCTAATGCGAGATGAAAACCGCTGTCTGGACAATCGAAAGGCCAGCCCAGATAGACTGGGGACTCCTCTCTCCGCGACGCTAAGGCTGTGAGACTGCCCCCGGTTGCTGCGCTTTGTCTGCGAACTTTGCGACGATTTGCCCCGCTAATATGATGAAGTGAATATCGAGGCTTTGGGCCTACTCTGGGCTGCTCCGCGGATTTAGATCTAAGGATTCAATTTGGTTAGGAATGCTGCTGCAAATGGAAGCGAGCATCATTTGTTTATTTCGTTGTGCGCAGTGGGGCGGAGGGGGGTTGGTCTTTATTTTTTCAGTTGGGTTCTTACAGGTTCCTTGCATGCGACTGCCTGTAAGCAAACAAATCTCGTTTGTATAACTTGTACATTCTTTGATAAAGTACTTTGAAACAAAATTGCATACATATTACAATTACTAGTGAAGTGTGCTGTCATGAAATAGCAATAAGGAGGGAATGTGGAAGTGTGCTGTACTTGTAGTAAATCATGGCATTTTGTCTGTAACAAAATGGAACCTACATTGTAGTATACTTTGCTACTCGTGTTCATACAACATTAGCTTTTAAAAACCAACAGAAGGCAACTAAAAGCAAAAGATGGGATATGAATGCAAGCTAGCCAATAATGTTAGAGGATACAAAATGTTTCTTCAGATGTACAAAAGAGTAAAAGAAAGGTATGAGTAGATATCGAGCCACTGGAAAATGATGCTGGATAATGGGGAACAGGGAAATGACAGACAAACTGAATAGGTCTTTTGCATCAGTTTTTACTGTGGAAGACACTAGCTGTATGTCAGAAGTTTGTGTGTGTCAGGGGTTAGAAGAGTGAAGTTGCCTTCTCTAGGGAGAAGGTGCATGGGAAATTGAAATGTCTGAAGCTAGATAGGTCACCTGGTCCAGATAGTCTGCACCCTAGGGTTCTGTAAGAGGTGCCTGAAATATTGTGGGGGCATTCATAATGATCTTTCAAGAGTCAGTGGATTCTGGCATGGTTCAGGAGGACAGGAAAATAGATGTCACACCAGTCGTCAAGAAGGGAGAGAGGTAGAAGAAAGGAGACTATAGGTAGTTGGTAAGATGTTGGAGTCGATAGTTAAGAATGTGGTTTCAGCATACTTGGAGGTACATGATAAAGGGCTGAAGTGAGAACGGTTTTGTCAAGAGAAAATCTTGACTGACAAATTTGTTGGATTTTGAAGAAATGAGCAGGATAGATAAAGGATTTCAGAAGGCCTTTGACAAGGTGCCACATCACACTGCTTAACAAGTTAAGAGCCCATGGTATTACAGGAAACATTCAAGCACGGATAACGCAGTGGCTGATTGGTAGAAGGCAGAGTGGGAATAAAGGGAGCCTTTCTTGGTTGGCTGCCAGTGACTATTGGTGCTCCACAGGGGTCTGCTTTGGAACATTATGTCAATGATTTGGATGATGGAATGGATTGCTCTGTGGCCAAATTTGGGAATGATGTGAAGATAGGTGGAGGGCAGGTAGTTTTGAGGGAGCAGAGGGGCTCAGAAGGGCCTATCAGATTAGGAGAATGGGCAAAGAAGTGGCAGATGGAATAGTGTCAAAAAGTGAATAGTCATGCTTTGTTAGAAATAAAGGTGTAGACCATTTTCTAAATGGAAAGTTCAAATCTGATGTTCAAAGGGATCTTGTGCAGGATTCCCTGAAGGTTACTTTTCAGGTTGAGTTGGAGGTGAGGAAGGCAAATGTGATGTTAGCATTCATTTTGAGAGGACTAGAATAGCAAGGATGTGATGCTGAGGATTTGTAAGGCACTGGTGAGACCGCACTTAGAGGACTGTGAGCAGTTTTGGGTCCGTTTTCTTATAGGGTGTGCTGGTGATGGAGAGGGTTCAAGTGAGGTTCATGAAATAATTCTAGAATTGAAAGGCTTACCATGAAAAGCATTTGATAGCTTAGGGTCTGTACTCCTTGGAATTCAGATTGAGGAAGAACTCATTGAAATGTATCAAATGTTGAAAGGCAGCGAAAGTGGATGTGGTGAGGATGTTTCTTATGGTGGGGGAGTCTGAGGCTAGAGGACACAGCCTCAGAATATAGGGGTATCCTTTTAGAACGGAGATGAAGAGGAATTTCTTTAGCCAGGGAGCAGTGCAATTTATTGCCACAGGCAGCTGCAAAAGCCAAGTCATTGGGTATATTTAAGGCATAGATTGATAGGTTCTTGAATAGTCAGGGCATGAAGGGAGATGGGGGGGGGGGATGGGTGCGGAGGCCAGAGATTGGGGCTGAGAGGGAAATGGATCAGCTATCATGAAGTGGTGGAGCTGACTCGATGGGCTATATCTTATAATCTATTATAGAAAAGTGGATTCAGTCACTGGAAAACTGCCAAGTAAAGGGAGGAGAAGATGGTGGCATGACGTATCTCAGAGCAGCCACTCCGGTAGTGATGTCTGTTATTTGTCAAGTAGGGGGCCGTGCACAATCCTGATTTGATGGAGACGGACGTGAGAGCATTGAGGAACATCTGGTGAAACTTCTGAAATGCCTGCTTCGCTGCTGCCGCTGTTACTGTGTGGTCCAGAAGAATCTCCGGAGGGGAAGGTCCCGAGTCCTCAGCTTTGCTTGTTGCTCGGTGGCTGGGGTGGAGTCGAAGCACTTGGCAGAGGATGGTGCTCGGAGGGGCTGGTCGAAGGCTTGAAGTTTTCAGATGGACTCAGAGCCCGCTGCAGTCGGGTGCTTCCAATGTTGCTGCATCGGCAAGTTGGTGGCACTTGGAGGTTCATGGCAGGAGAGTTTCTCACCTGCTGCCTGCGTGAGATGATGAGGCTATCGGGACTTTGAGACATTTATTTTACTGTGCCCATGGTCTGCTCTTTATCGAATTATAGTATTGCTTTGCACTGTTATAACGATATGTTATAATTATGTGGTTTTGTCAGTTTTAGTCTTGGTTTGTCCTGTGTTTTTTGTGATATCATTCTGGAGGAACATTGTATCATTTTTAATGCATGCATTTCTAAATGACAATAAAGGAGGACTGAGTGTCCTCATAATCTTAAAAAGTATGCTAATTAAGCAGATGAACAAAATGCACCCTGTCCTTGAACTGAAGTATGGAGAGCTGCACTTGTGTAAAAAGGTGTGACTATGGTGTCTGATTTTTTTTTTCCCCCAAGGCAATTACTGGCTCTTATGTGATACTTCCAATGCTGCAAGTAAAATAAATGTGCTAATGATTGATACACTCTGATTGTTCTTTGTTATAAGATGTAGCAAAACACAATCCCAACTTTTCCTTTGGTACTAATGTTAAGAGAAGAAGGAATGAGTGCTCCCTAGTCCAAAGTCTTGTGATTTCCTCTCCTTATCCCTACTCTAAGTGCTCAGTGAACACATATTGGGACTTCATGGTAGTGTCGCAGTTGCTGCAACACTATTACAGCTTGGAGCATCAGATTTTGGTGTTCAATTCCAGTATCTGCTAAGAAAGTTTGTATATTCTTCCCATGGGTTCATGAGTTTCCTCCGCACGCTCCAGTTTCCTCCCACAGTCCAAAGATATATTGATTAGTAGGTTAATTGATCATTGTAATTTGGCTGGGGTTAAATTGGTGTGTGCTGGGTGGGCCAGCAGGGCCTGTTCCACACTATCTCTAAATAAAATAACTAATAGCAAGGTCACTGATTTACAGCATCAACCTTCAGCGTACAGAATTAGCTGTCCTTGCTGGAGGTTATGGGATGGTTGTTGTGCGGTATACAAGCATAGGATTTTCTTTAGGGCAATTGAGCCAGCAAGTGGGGAGGGGGTTTTGCCTGTATTTGCCCTGTATCCTTCAAACCCTTTCCTATCTAGATACCCATGCGTCTAAATGTGCTGTAATTTAAATGTTATAACTGTTCCCACTGCGAGAGCTTCCTCTGACACCATTTTTCCATCACTCACCCCCCCCCCCCACCCCATCTGTGTGACAAGTTGACCCTTGGGTCCTGGTCAAATTCTTCCCAAATCATTGGGAAGTGGGCTCCCAAATAGTTGGATTTGTGCTGTTGATTCCTTAAGCTTATCTCTGGGCTGAGTGCATTTTAAAATGAGAGTAAGGGGAGATTTCACTATGTCTGTTAGCTGATGCCTGAATTTGGTCTGCGTTGCAGTGACGTGAGGAACTGTGGCTCAGCAGCTACAGCATGAAGTCTAGATACTGTAGATCGATAGTTTTTGATAAATGAATGGATAGATGATAAATGAGTAAATAAATTAATCAATGGATAGATAAATGATATAGATAGACAGATGATAGATAACAGGATAAGGAACATGAGATACATGTAATTAAAAGTTAAATCGACAGACTTGGCAGAAACGGCAATGAGAGCAATTTTTTTTTTGGGGGGGGAGGTGAAAGTGGACTTGCTGAATGAGCAGGAGTGCATAATAGATCCAACCATCTAAAGCCAACTGAGGATCATTTGAAAGCATAAATATAGCCCATGTGAAGATGTTCTTTCCTTTTACTGTAACATCCCTGCCTGCTGTTCCCAGTCTTGGATCCATTTCGGTGACACTTCACGTTACTTCTCCTAGATTTCAATTGTTACTGTAACATTGCACCCTAATATTTAGATTCACATCTATTTTTGTAACACCCAACAGTGCTGTGCATGGATTTCCAATTATATTCCTCTATGAGGAATTTCTATTCTCCGAAAGTGACTAAGAAGCTACTTTTGCTGATATCTCATAGAAAGCCATTATCTCTGTATTTCCAGTTACTGTTCGATAGATTTGCTAAATTTGCCCACAGAAAAAGAATATCAGGGTTTATGAGGTGACAGGTATGTACCCTGATAATAAATTTTACTTTGAACTTTATTAAGGGAAGTTGGAAACTCGGGCACAACAACACACCTTGCAGACTGATATTCGTGAGTCAATGTTCAAACATTACTGTTATCCGATGGAATTTAAAAACACGAAAAAAAAGATGAATAAGGTTTACTGGGCTGTAGGGCTCATGAATTCTGAACTTTTTATCTGAGATGCTCCTTATTATGAAGTGTTCTGTCAGAGGAAACGTTTCTGTTTCATTCTTCAACCCGAATGCCTTTTCCATTTGCTGTCATAACCTGTGGTCCACCTCCCAGCCACCATTGGGAGGCCTGTATACAATTGCCATCAACGTCCTTATAACTTTGTAGTTTCTTAACTCAACCCATAGGATGAGAAGATATTGAATCCTTATGTCACATCTTTCTACTGATTTGATGCCATTCTTTATACCAGTAGAGCCACACCAGCCCTCTGCCTACCTTTCTATCTCTCTGATACAATGTGTAACCTCGGACATTCAGCTCCCAACTACAACCATCCTTCAGCCACGATTCGGTGATGGCCACAACATCGTACCAGGCAATCTTCAACAGTGCAACAAGGTCATCCACCTTATTTCGTATACTACGTGCATTTAGATACAACACCTTGAGTACCATATTTGCTATCCTTTCTCATTCTGCATCCCTAATGATTTGGTACTCACGCTGATGGCTGCAACTAAGTCCCATCACCTGCCTGCCCTTCCTGACAGTCTGACTGCATGCTATCTTTACTTTTTTTACCATCCGCCCTATCCTGAGTCCCTTCACTCTGGTTCCCACACCCTTCCAAGTTAGTTTAAACCTTCTCCAACAGCTCTAACAAACCTGCCCGCAAGATTATTTGTCTCCCCTCCCTCAGGTTCCGGTGCAACCCGTCACTTTTGAACAGGTCATACCTCCCCAGGAAGAGATCTCAATGATCCAAGAACCTGAAGCCCAGGCCCCTGCACCAGCTTCTCAGCCTGGCATTCATCTGCCAAATCATTTTGTTCCTACCCTCACTGGTGCGTGGCACAGGCAGCAATCCAGAAATTACTACCCTGGAGATCCTGCTTCTCAGTTTTATGCCTAGCTCTCTAATTTTTCTTTTCAGGACCTCATTGCTTTTCCTTCTTATGTCATTGGTACCAATATCTGCCAAGACAGCTGGCTGCTCCCCACTCCCTCTCCAAAATGTTGTTGGCACGATCTGAGACATCCTTGACCCTGGCACCTGGGAGGCAACATACCATCTGGGTGTCCCATTCACGTCCACAGCATCTCCTGTCTGTTCCCCTCTGTCATCCAGTTCGGATACCGCCCAAGTGCGGAGTGAGAGACACTGAAGCGGGTCGATAGTTCGGAATTTAATTCGAACAGTGTTAAAAGGAAAAAAACAATAAACGCTAGGCCAAACAGGGCCGTTAACTAAAACTCTCAAATGGAAAAGGAAGCCTACACTGGGGCTGAAAAGAACAACGCAAGCAGGCAGGGAAGCATTGGGGTGCTGTGTCCACGTCTCGACAAGCACTACAACGAAAAGAATGAAGTTAAGTATTATCACAATGAAATAATAATTAGCTGACAAGTGGATATTCACGAGCGCAATTGCTGTATCTGCTGCGCTGTCGAACCCGTGGTTGCGATACCCTCACTATCGAGGCCCTTACGCTTCATTACAGATAAGGCCTCAGCGGAGGGCGCCACTATTAACATTGGGTCACCTAGACAGCGTTGATAAATGAAAGTACTCGCCTTTGTGTCACTAT
This sequence comes from Mobula birostris, assembly GCF_030028105.1. Taxonomy (NCBI): domain Eukaryota; kingdom Metazoa; phylum Chordata; class Chondrichthyes; order Myliobatiformes; family Myliobatidae; genus Mobula; species Mobula birostris. The sequence goes on along the minus strand of NC_092374.1, from coordinate 174,188,509 downwards.
TTATGGTGGGTAGCATGGAGTGTGGCATTGGTTACAATGGATCACTGGGAAAACGTCAATATCTACGGCGGGGTTACGTGCGCTATTAGCTCACCGGGAGAGCGTCAATATTTTCAATGTGTTACCGGAAGAGCCTAGATACACAGAGGCTCTTACAAGTGCCAGTATTTGCTGGGGCGCGCCAGGAGCGCGCCATTATTAGCACTGGGTCACCGACAGGGTGTCAATATAAACAGAGGGATGGCGCCAATGTTTAAAGCGTTACAGACCAAGAGCGTCCATATTTTCAGCCTTATTGTCCAGAGCGGGATCATTGTGGAAGCACGAATACTTTCCATGGCTGATGAGGAAAGCGTAAATAATCATACGGGCTCACCTGAAACACTTGGATGTTTGTAGTGAATCGGTCGGACCCTATGAGTGTTTGCATTACGGTTATCGGAGGGCATCAACATTCACAGTCACCCGCAATGTTTACATCCGATTACGGCGGAACCACAAGATACACTCAGCAGCCAGTTGATTCGGAGAAGGAGTGGCGCCCGGTGTGGTCTTCTGCTGTTGCCGCCCATCCACCTCATAGAAACATAGAAAACCTACAGCACAATTCAGGCCCTTCGGCCCACAAAGCTGTGCCGAACATGTCCTTACCTTAGAACTGGGTTAGCCATAGCCCTCTATTTTTCTAAACATTATGTACCTGTCCAGGAGTCTCTTAAAAGACCCTATCGTATCTGCCTCCACCACCGCCGCCGGCAGCCCATTCCACGCACTCACCACTCTCTGTGTAAAAAAACTTACCCCTGACGTCTCCTCTGTACCTATTTCCAAGCACCTTAAAACTGTGCCTTCTCGTAATAGCCATTTCAGCCCTGGGAAAAAGCCTCTGACTATCCACACGATCAATGCCTCTCATCATCTGATACACCTCTATCAGGTCACCTCTCTTCCTCCGTCGCTCCAAGGAGAAAAGGTTGAGTTCACTCAATCTATTCTTCGAGATTCAAGGAGTTTTCCGTTCAGAAATACTGTTCTACACACCACTGTTGTACACGCAGTCACCTTCCTGTCTGCTGGAACCAGTCCGGCCATTCACCTCTGAACTCTCATTAACAAGGCGTCTTCGCCCACAAAACTGACGCTCGCTGGATTTTTTTGTTGGTTTCGTTTTTCACACTGTTCTCTGTAAACTCTAGAAACGGTTGTGCGTGAAACTCCCAGCAGATCGGCACCTTCTGAGACACACACACCCCTCGGTCTGGCATCGCCAATCATTCAACGGTCAGAATCACTTAGATCACTTTTCGTCCGCATTCTGATGTTTGATCAGAACAACAACTGAGTCCCTAGAGCACGTCTGCTTGATTATATCCATTAATCCGCTGCCACATGATTGGCTGATTATGTATTGGCCGTGATAAGGTGGACAGAAGTAATAAATAAAGTGGCCACAGTGTGTACAGCGGGTCACGGGGAGAATGCCAATGTTGATCGCCGCTCACCAGCAGAGAGTCAATATTTACAGTGGATCAAGCTTAACAGTACGTTACCCTGTGGGTTCTTGCTGAAGGAGTTTATTTAAAGCGGCGTCATCGAGGGAGGGTAAATATATTCAGCGGCTCTTCGGAGAGCGTCAATAATTGCAGGGTATCGATGGGAAAGCGTCATTCATTTCAATGGCTCGCCGAGATACCTGAACTATTTACATGGGTTCACTGGGAGAGCTTTAATATTTATAAACGATCACTGGGAGAACATCAGTGCTTGCTAGGTTCACTGCGATAGAATAAATAATTATACTGACAGAAAATTAATATTTATAGCGTAGTCACTCGTCATCACTTACGAGGATTCATTGGGGGTGGTCGATATTTACATTGGACCGCCGGAGAGGACCATTGCTTACAACAGATCCCCTGGGGACGATAATATTTACATATACTCACCGGGATTTCGCCAATGATAATATTCTCACCCTGAGAACGCCAATATTTAAGGTGGTCTTAGGCAGCGCGTTAATGCGTAAAACTGCTGATGGCGAGAGCGTCGGTAAATACCCTGGGTTAATATTTACAGAGGCTCACTGGGAATGTGGCAGTGCCCAGTGGCGTCACGGGGAGCAGGTCTGTGGGTTGCCCAGAGAATTTTATTGTTTACAGTCACTCACCGGGAGGGGGGGGGGGTCAACGTTATCTGTGGCTCACAGGGCGAGCGACAATATTTAAACTGGTTCAGTGGGAACGCGTCAGTCTTTACAGCCGGGTCAGAGGAGAGCGTCGTTATTTACAGTGGGTTTCTCGCAGTGTCGACGTTCACAGTCTCCGGAAGAGCGTCAATACTTACAGGGTCACATTAGGGCAGCGCCAGTATTCACGGTGGCTTGCCGGTAGAGCATCAATACTTGCAGTGGCATCTGTATTTAAAATGGTGATGCGCAGTGCGCTGTTATTTATGGGGCTCATTGGGAGAGCTCAGTGACTGACTTCTTCTTCTTCAGCCCATCATTCCATAGGCCGCAGACAGCAGCTCGCCAGGGTCCTCTGTCCTGGACCAAAGGTTGATCCGCCTTATGGTTCCGAATCTGAAGCCGTTTAATATCACCGGCATAAGTAGTGAGATTTCTGCTTTCACCACATGACCATGCATCTTCTAAGCAAAGATCCTTCCTCTCCCAGGGATAGCGTCTTTGGAGCTTCTGTTGGCGTTTTATACGGCTCTGGGATTTTGCGGATGAGGCTGCTAGCCCCATGGTCAACACCTCCCCTTTCGCAGTCGGGCTTGGGACCGTCCATGGCTTGAGGTGAGCAACAATACGTGAAGTCGGTCACCGTGAGGGCGTCTCCATTTACAGTGCAGTGCGTCAATATTTTCTGGTGTTCAACCAGAGAACCGTCAATATTTACAGTGGGTTACTGGTGTGTGCCTATGTTGACACTGTGTCAATAGTGGAGTGTCACTACTTACTATTAAAGCGCGCTCCCTAGATTTTTTTTTGTGTGGTTCACAGGAAGAGCGTCAAAATTGAAGGGTGTCACGAGGAGAGCGTCAGCAATTGATTTCACTGGGACATCTTACATACTTGCATGAGCTCGTAGCTATAATGTCTGCTTTTCCAGGGGATAGCTGCAAAGCATCAATATGGGCTCGCCGGGAATGGGTGAACATTTACGTCAAAGTCACCTAGCGATCATCTGTATTTACAATATAACAAGAACGGCAATGATGATAAGTGATTACCTGAAAGTGTTATTATTTACATGGAGAAACACAGTAAACTTTAACATTTCAGGGGTTCACCCGCAGAGCGCCAATATTTCTCTGAGAGAGCGTCAGTGTTTTCAAGTGATCAACGGGGAGCTTCAATATTTACAGTGTCTTGCTGGGAGAGGGCCAGTGGTGAAAGTGGGTCCCCGAGAGGATTAATATCTTTAGCTAGTTACCAGAAGAGTGAAAACGTTTACACACGACCTGCGTAAATAGTTGCAAGTTTTGGCAGAAAGAGCATCGATATCTAAAGGTGTGTGACCTGGAGAGAGTCAAAGTTTATGATGGTTTACCGGGGATGTCTGATTGTTCAGAGTGATCTGGAGAACGTCAAAATCTATTTTAGGTTACCTGGAATGTGTCGATGTTTTAGAGTGAGTTACTGCAACTGCGTTGATGGTTAGAGCGGCTCACCTAGAGAACACGAAGGCTTACAATGGGTCACTCGGAAGCGTCAATATTTAAAGAGGGTAACGGCGACGTTGTCTTCATTTAAAGTCGGTCACTCGGAGTGTGTCGATGCTTACTGAGGGTCACCGGGAAACGCAGGGGTACGCACAGGCCCTCAGTGGGAGATACCGATATTTAAAGCGGATCACGGGAGATCGTCAATAATGAGAGTGGTCATTGGGAAAGTTTCAGTAATGACATGGACTCACTGGCAGAGAGTCAACGTTACCAGCTGCGTCAACGGGCGCCATCGACACTTCCTGTGACTGGCACGAGAACGTTGCGAATTGTAGGATCTCACAAGGTGAGCGTCAATATTTGCTTGGAAATCTAAAGTATTTACACAAATCAAAATGCAAAACCTCAGTATTGATAGGAATTACAGAGAAGGCATGAATATCTACACATTCCCAGCGGGAGTGCGTAGATGATAATCGAGTTCTGGCTCCCCAGAGCGTCAATATTTATAATGAGACCGGACGTGGGCTGGGGAACCGCCTGGCCGAGCATCTTCGCTCAGTCACCTCACAAAAGGCAGCACCTCCCAATGACTACCCTTTTCAATTCGACTTCCCATTCCCATTCCAGCATGTTCCTCAGCCGCTACAATGAGGTCGCACTCAGGCTGGAGGAGCAACACCTCATATTCCGCAGGTCAGGCTGCATCTATGGAAGGGAATAAAGAGCTGACGTTTCGGGCCGAGAGCCTTCATCAAGTCGGGTCTCTGCCCGGAACGTTGACTGTTTATTCCTTTCCATCGATGCTGCCTGACCTGCTAAGTTCCTCCAGCATTTTGTGTGTGTGTTGGCTTGGATTTCCAGCTTCTGCAGATTTTCTTAACCTCATATTCCGTCGAGGTAGCATCCAACCTGATGACATGAATGTCGATTTATCTAACTCCCATTGATTTCTCACTCCTCCACCTTCTCTCTTTTTCCATTCCCGATTCTCGCTTCCCTCTTACCCCTTCTCTTTACCCCACCTACCTTTCACCTTCATCTGGTGCCCCTCTCTCTTCCCCTTTTCCGATGATCCACCCTCTCCTCCCATCCTTTACCCCTTCTTCCTATCTTCTTCCAGCTTCTTATTTAATACCCCCTCCCAAACCACCTACCTCCCCCCTCACCTGGCATCACCTATCATCTTCCTAAATGTACTCTTCTGACCTCCGAGCTTCTTGTTCTGGTTTCTTCCTCCTTTCTCCAGGTCTGATGAAGGATCTCGGACCAAAACGATTCCTCTCCATGGATGCTACCTCACCTGCTGAGTTCCTCCAGCACTTTCTGTGTGTCCCTCAAGATTTACAACTTCTGCAGAATCGCTTGTACTCACAGGAGCTCAGCCTAGAGCTCCGATATTTTCATGCGGTCACCAGGGAATGTCAATAGTACTTACATGGGCTCGCAGTGAAAGCTTCAATATCTCCGGCGTGGTCACAGCGTGAGCGTCGATATTTATAGAGGGTCATCTGGGAAACGTGAATACTTGGAAAGAGTCAATATTGCCAGGTGCTCAGGGAAGAGCTCAAGTTGCGTTGCATCAAGTATATCGAGACTGGTAATTCATGGGTAGATAGTCAACATTTTGGGCTCACTATTTAGACCATAAGACCATGTGAGATAGGAGCAGGATTAGGCTATACTGCCCATCGAGTCTGTTCAGTCAATCCATCATGGCTGATTTATTATTCCTCTGAAACCTTTTGTCCCCGTAAATGTTGAGGCCTTTGCTAATCATAACCTATCAGCCTCTGTTTTAAGTACAGCACACCCACGTGCCATTGTTTGCAGTGGATCACAGTGAGAACAAGTATTTGCACACTGTCGGGAGTATTCAAGAACATACCGGCAGAAGTTCCCACTTGCTTCAAAACCGCAACAATTATACCAGTTCCAAAGAAGAATAATGGGAGCTGTGTTAATGACTATCACCCGGTAGCACTCACATCGGCAGTGAGGAAATGCTTTGAGAGGCTGGTCACGGCTAGAATGAACTCCTGCCTCAGTAAGGACGTGGACCCGTTGCAATTTGTCTATCGCCACAATAGGTCAACGGCAGACGCAATCTCAATAGCTCTCCACAACGGCTTTAGACGACCTGGACAAAACAAACACCTATGCCAGGATGCTGTTAATCGACTATAGCTCAGCATTTAATACCATCGTTCCCACAATCCTGATTGAGAAGTTACAGAAGCTGGGCCTCTGTACCACCCTCTGCAGTTGGATCTTCGACGTCCTAACTGGAAGACCACAATCTGTGTGGATTGGTGATAACATCTCCTCCTCACTGACGATCAACACTGGTGAACCTCAGGAGTGTGTGCTTAGCCCACTGCTCTACTCTCTATATACCCATGATTGTGTGGCCAGGCATAGCTCAGATACCATCTGTAAATTTGCTGATGATAGAATCATTGTTGGTAGAATATCAGGTGGAGATGAGAGGGCGTACAGGAGTGAGATCTGCCAACTAGTGGAATGGTGTCGCAGCAACAACCTAGGACTCAACGTCTGTAAACGAAAGAGCTGATTGTGAGCTTCAGGAAGGGTAAGATGAAGGAACACATACCAATCCTCATAGAGGGATCAGAAGTGGAGAGAGTGAGCAGTTTCAAGTTCCTGGGTGTCAAGATCTCTGAGGATCTAACCTGGTCCTGACATATCGATGCAGCTATAAAGGAGGCAAGACAGTGGCTATACTTCATTAGGAGTTTGAAGAGGTTTGGTTTGTCAACAAATACACTCAAAAAATTCTATAGTTGTACCGTGGAGAGCATTCCAACAGGCTGAATCACTGTCTGGCATGGAGGGGCTACTGCACAGGGCCGAAAGAAGCTGCAGAGGGCTGTAAATTTAGTCAGCTCCATCTTAGGTACTAGCCTACAAAGTACCCAGGACATCTTCAAGGAGCGGTGTCTCAGAAAGGCAACGTCCATTATTAAGTACCTTCAGCACCCAGGGCATGTCCTTTTCTCACTGTTAGTATCGGGAAGGAGGTACAGAAACCTGAAGGCACACACTCAGTGATTCAGGAACAGCTTCTTCCCCTCTGCCATCCGATTCCTAAATGGACATTGAAACCTTGGACACTACCTCACTTTTTAAACACTGTATATTTTACTTCTGTTTTTGCGCGATTTTTAATCCATTCAATATTCGTACACTGTAAGTGATTTACATATTTATTACTATTATTTTATTTTGTTTCTTTTTCTCCTATATGATGCATTGCACTGAACTGCTGCTGCTTGGTTAACAAATTTCACGACACATGCCCGTGATATTAGACCTGATTCTGACTGTCACTGAGAGAAGGAAAGTAGTTACAGCGGGGTCACCGAGAGAGTGACAATATTTATAGGTAGTCACCTGGAGAGCGCAAATATTTACAAATGCTCCCCGGGACGGCGTCACTGCTTGCCAGTGCACACGGGGTGAGCATCGACATATAAACTGGGTGAGCTGGGAGGCGTTAATATTTGTGATGTGATCTGGATGTGTCAATGTTTAGAGCGAGTCACTGAGAGTGCTTCAATATTTAGAGTGACCCACTGGGAGAGCGTCAATATCTAAAGTGGGTCACCTTAAGAAAATGAATACTTACAATGCGTCACCGGATGATGTCAATATTTAAAGAGGGAAACCGAGAAGGCATCGTTATATAGAGCGGGTTACTCGGATTGTGGGCCAGTCAAGAACGTCAACATGTAAATGCCCATCAACCCAGCTGGGGCATAGGTCGCTGCCAGCAGCACTCCGGAGTCCTTTTGTCCTGGGCGAAGATCCCTTCTCTCCCAGGGATGAGGTCTGTGGAGCCTCTGTAACATTGAGTATACACGGGATGGGGTTGCCAGCTCCATGAGCAACTCTCCGTCAATATGTCCAGAGTCATATCAGGAAATCTTAAACAGCCGCAGCACATCATCGGCGGGGCTTCAATATTGATAAGAGTTACAGAGAAAGTTTTAATACTTACCGAGCCGCAACGGGAGAGCGTAAGGAATAAAGTCAATTCAATAAATGCTTGCCCTTGGAGCGTTTATACCTAAGTTGCCTGCCGCTGGAGCTTCGCATTTACTGGCTAGTGGGTCACCGGAGCCTGTCAATACTTAGAGCGGTTCACTGTGAGAACCTCAGTTTCCAGCGGAGTCACGGAGTGAGGGTCAATGTGGCTTACAGGGCAAGCGTAAATATTTAAATAGGAGTATTTGCAGAGCGTCATTATTTACATGAGCTCAAGGAAGATTATTAAAGTTTTGGTGGCGTGTATCAATGGATCACGGGTAGACGTGACTACTCACAGGGGCTCAAATGGGAGAGCGTCGATGTTTGTTGGCGGCGAGGTCAGCGGGAGACCTTCAGTATTTCCAGGGGCTCACTCAGAGCCCGTCAACTTTTTGCATTGTCAGAGGGCACCGCGGATTTTTTTTCCGTAGGTCACCCGGAGAGCTTTCATAAATGCTGGGTCCCATCAGCGGAGCGCAATGAATTGCAGAGTCTCGCCACTAGAGTGAGTGTCTCGCTGCGAATCTTCAAAAACTTAAATGGGCTCACAGTCAGAATATACAATTCATTAAGAATACGCCACCACTTCCAGAGTTGCATCGGCAGAGCGTCGATGATGTATGCGCTCACTTGAGAACGTCATTATTCACAGGATGGCACTGTGGGAAGGTCAGTACTTACAGCGAGGTCACGGGATGAGGGTCAATTTTTATAGCGGGTCACATGGAGGGCGTCAATGTTTACAGGCACTTTATGGAAGAGCGTCAATAGGGGAGCGGTTATTTATGTGAGCTGAAGGGGTTATCGTGAGAGCGTCACTAGTTACAGTTGCTCAGTGGAAGAGAGTTAACAATTACAGCAGCGTTACAAACACCCCATCACCCCACGATGGCTGACCGCTGTGTGTAACTCCCTAACCCTACCAGATGGTCTCTGACTCCAGCAGACCCCGAGACGGAATCGCTGTGTGTGACCACGAGGTAGAGAGAGAGAGAGAGAGAGAGAGAGAGAGGTAGAGAGAGAGAGAGACAGACACTCAGTTTGAATAAGAACTGTACAGAACTAAAGGAAAATAGTAAATGCTAGGCCAGCAGGGCCTCTAAGAACTCTCAAATTAAATAAAAATTAACGCCGTCACCGCGGCTCGCAGCAGTAACCTAAAACTAAATTCATCATCACAGCTTGTCACACCAGACAGCCAGCCACTCTAGTGTTGTTTGCTTGACGTTGAGCAGGTCAGTGTCGGCTAAATCAGGTGAGAGTGGACAGTTGCGCAGAACGTGTTCAATGTTCTGCACCCTTTCGCCACACTCACAGGATTCGCTGGTCTTTAAACCCCACTTCACCATATTGTCTCCTGTCCTACAAACTCCCGCTCTCGCTCTGTTGTGAGTGCACCACTTCCGTCTGTCAAGCAGTACCCCGTCTGGTAACATTTCTGAGGGGTCTTGCACTGTATTGTTTGGTTGGGTTCCGGCTTCTGTTTGTTGCCAGAGGTCAATCCTGTATGTTTAGGGGGGATGTTCCGTGCGGTAGTTCCTCCACTGTACCTAAAACTAAATTATTATCGTTCCTTTAACATCGTCCATATGAAGCACTCGTCGTCTTTCCCGGAACGTGGGCTAAGGTAAGCAGAGAGCATTGTCGTCGCTGTGCGTCGGTCAAGATTTGACAAGACAGACACACGAGGTCCAGAGCTGAATACAATTGCGAGAAACCATAATTGTCTGGAATGTGTGAATTCTCACGAGGGTGACTGTAGTTCTCTTTCAGCGTCCGCCTGCGAGAGCGCCCGGACTCCACGGCGGTGACCGGGCCCCCTCCCGAGGCGCCAGAGGTCTGTGCCCGCTAGAAACCCCGGCTGAGGGACTTGTCCGGGGTCTATCGAGCCGGAACCCAAGTACGTTTTTCTGGGCTATACCACTGAACACAGCCCCACACCCAGCGAGAAGCCAGGATGGCCGCCCAGGATAGACGAGAGATCCATCCACCAAGCGGGGAGGAGTGGGGGTGGGGGATGGAGACTGGAGGAAACGTTGAGGAAGTCACCGGTTTGGCAGGAACAGCGGGGTGAATCGTCATATTTGGTGGCAGGCACAGCCTGTAGGAGGCCCTGTTGTCAGCCTTCTCAACTATGAGACCAACATGTGACTCCCTACTCATAGTGGGAATCTCCATACGTCAGCCAGATATTTCCCCCCGGCTTTAGAGCGTTCACTTGTCGGCGGAACCCATCAGCCTGCCGGGTTTATTGTTTCTGGGCGCGCAGCAGAGAAGCCCTGGCCAGCCCCCACGTGTGCTTGTTGCGTTGGCTGAATTATTCAGCAGCGGGAACTCCCACATCAATCTCCAGGTCAGGGAAGAGCAGCGGGTGCAATCCCTTTTGCGTGCAAAGGGGGACATGCCAGTGGAGGACGATTGGAAGTTATTGTGGGCGATCTCTGTCCCAACCAGTTGCGCGCTCCGGATGTCGTGTTGGAAGAGACATGACAGCGCAGGGCCGTCCCCAAGTCCTGATTCACTCTCTCAGTCTGGCCGTTATATTGGGGGTGGAAACCAGATGTGAGGCTGGTTGTGGCTCCCAAAAGAGAGCAGAAAGCTTTCCAAAAACGGGACCTGAACTGTGGCCCTCGATTGGGCGCCATGTCCTGAGGGAAGCCGTGCAGCCCGAACCATCAGTGTGGCCGCCTCACGAGCTGAAGTGAGCTGCTATTGAGAACCGGACCACAATTACCAGAATGGTAGTGTTCACCCCTGACGGAGGCAGACCGGTGATGAAATCCACCGAGAGGTGGGACCAGGGGCGGCGAGGCCCAGGCAGTGGGCAGGGCAGACCGGCAGGCCGCTGAAGTGACCTCTTCTTCTAAGTGCAAGTGGGACAGGAAGAAACGAAGTCGTGGACATTTTGGGACCGAGACGGCTTCCAAAATAGTCCCTCTATAAATTTCAGGGTTCATTGATGTCCAAAGGCGGGAAGAGCGACCCCACTCCAACACCCTGAGACGCACAGTGGCGGCGATAAAAGCCGGTTGGATGCCCCCGTCGGCCCCTCTCCCACCCCACCCGGGCCAGAATCCGACCGTGGGCAGCCCTCACCTCTAGTTCTTTTCTCCAAGCCTCTGGAACAGCTCTGCATGTGCACGGAAGGATGGGCTGGCGATTGGCGTCGGGCTCCAACATGTCAAACTGGCGGGAGAGAGAGCATCGGCCTTGTGTTTCCTTGCTGCGGTAGACCAGGGCGAAATTAAACTGAGTGGTGAAGAGAGCCCAATGGACTTAACGGGAGTTAAGTTTCTTAGCGCCACTAATATACTGTAGGTGAGGTTCTTGTTATCTCTGCCTACCAGAAGGGGGTGTTCTGCCCCTTCCAACCAGTGTCGCCATGCCTCCAGGGCCTCCTTGACAGCCATAAGTTCTTGGTTCCTGACATCATAGTTACACTGGGCAGGAGTCCAGCGACGGAAAGAAAAAGAACGAGTGTGCGACCGATTATGCACAGAAGGTTGCCGTGAGAGTACAGCGCTAACGCCGGTATCTGGTGTGTCAACCTCGACGATGAATGGATTGAATGGGTCTCGATGTTGCAGGAGCGGGGTAGTGGTGACGCGCCGGTGCAGCTTTAAGAATTCTTGGTCTACTTCACTTTCCATAGGGATCCTGCAGAGGTCTTGGTGAGTGAGTGCTTTTATTGGTGCCGCGCTACGTCTACAGTTTCTAATGAAGCGGCAATGGAATTTGCAATCCCCATGAAGCGCCTCGCCTGTTTGACCGTAGCTGGTTTGATCCACTCTGTGACTGCCTGAACTTTAAACGGGTCCATTTGAACACCGGAAGGGGTGAGGATGTGGCCCAAGATCAATACCTGCTCTTTGTGGAACTCACACCTCTTGGCTTGGCATAAAGATTGTCTGGATGCTCCTGTGAGAGCGCCCAGACTCCATGGCAGAATCCCGGTTGTGACACGGGTGGTGTGACCCCTCACCCGAGGTCATCCAGAGATCTGCAGCACACCCTTAGACCTGACCACGGAGTGACCACTGACCCCATTACACCCAGTCGTTTCACCAGTGGTTGACCACTGACACCACCACACCCTGAGAGCTGACACCTACGTGTAGCCCCTGACCTTATCACATCCTGAGATATGAGAGCAGTGTATGGCCCCAAATCCCACCATACCCTAAAATTTGATCCACAGTATGCAGCCCCTGACAATGCTACAGCCTGAGATCTTTTCAGGTGTTCTTAAGGTCCGACTCTGTTGTGTGGACTCTGACCCCCGACCTCCTAGTACTGTATCCTAAAATTTGATCCTGGTAAGTCCCCTACCTTCCAGAAGTAGTGCGATCACTAGAGTCGAGTATGATGTTCTCCTAAGGGGATGTGTAATGGTGGGTCAGCAGGTGACTGCAGAGGCCAATCTCAGATCCACATATTTCACTATTGTCAACACTTTGGGCTTCTCACCTAAGAAAAGATGTGCTGGCATTGGAGAGGGTTCAGAAGAAAACGGGGATGAGGAACGTTTGATAGCCCTGGCTCTGTATTCGATGGAGTTTAGAAGGATAACGGGGGTTTTTCATTGAAATTTTTTGAATGTTGAAAGGCCTACACAGAGTAGATGTGGAAAGGATGTTTCCCATAGTGGGGGCATCTAGGACAAGAGGGCACAGCCTCTGGATAGAGGGGCACCCACTTAAAACAGAGATGCGGAGAAATTTCTTTAGCCAGAGGGTGGTGAATTTGTGGAATTTGTTGCCACATGCAGCAATGTAGGCCAGGTCGTTGGGTGTATATAAGGCATGGCTTGATAGGTTCTTGATTGGACACTGCATCAGAGGTTACAGGTAGAAGACCAGGGAATGGGGCTGAGGAGGGCAAAATAGGATCAGGCATGATTGAATGGCAATGCAGACTTGATGGGCCAAATGGCCTAATTCTGTTCCTATGCCATAAGACATATGATATTTGGGCTAGGGAGGATTCCCTTAATGGAAAATGCCTGTGCATGACTTTATTTAACGTGGGAAGGCTGATCCATGGGCAGCCACCACATGGTCCTTGACAGATCAGGGGCAGGGAATGCAAAATGATTGGGGACCCTTCTCTGCTGCAGTTTCTCCAAGAGGACCACAACCTTGTCATGGTTTAGAAGTTCGCGTGCCTCAATGACCTGGAGGGCTATGTTGACGGCAGTCAGAGCTTTATGCTTTGGCTCTTGGTAGGGTCACCCATGCCAAACAGATCAAGAGTGGTCCACTGGTCCTCCAGGTTTGGGAGTCCAGCTCAGGGCAAACAACCCTAACTGGTAAAACAAAACTGTTAAACAAACAGCAATGAAGAATCCTTCTCGATCTGTGTGTGACAGTATTCCTGGGTCTCCATCTGAAATTTGCATGACTGATAGTAGTGAAAACCACTACTGCGATGAAGGAAGCCCTGAACACCGCCCGAGATGAAGGACCTTCATGGCTGCCCTAAATGACAGAGGTGTAACGGGCTGTAGGTAGGTCTGTTGCACTCTTCCTTTGTTTTTGCTGTTGTGATGTGCCACTGTCTTCCGCCAGCTCCACCAATGAGGTCTTGGTTGGATCAATCTTTGTCAGAAACTAACCCCTTGACTTTACCGCCACTGGTCACCCTAGCAGGAGCTAAGCACCAGATGGCTAAACTCCAGGCAGCAGCACTCTCGGGCTCTCAGGAATTCACAAGCCTCTCCACTATGCCATGGTGACAATCCCCTAACCCGCTGCATCATGACTCCGGTTTGTGGCACATGACCACAGCACACCCAGCGATGTGATCATGGTGTGTGGACCCGACACTAACCGCAGCCCCATCACCCTGGTGTATTGTCCCTGACCACACTGCATCCTGAGACCAGAAATCTGTGTAGGGCACCTGAAACTAACCATTCTCTGAGAACTTGCCCGCTGTGTGTCCACTAAATCTTCCACGCCCTGTGATCTCTGACCCCACAAGACCCAGATATCTGATGTTAACCTGAGCCAAAGCTCGTATAACCCCAGTTCAAATCCAGATCGCCTTGTTTGTACTGGACCCACCGGTCCTGGAATAGAGTCCAACGATCCATAAATGTCAAACCATCCCCCTGCACTATCTCCTTAGCTATGTTTTAAACTGTACAAAGTATCTACGTATTTCTCACCTCACTAGTACTTGGCACAGGTTGTAATCCTGAGATTACAACTATAACCATATAACCATATAACAATTACAGCACGGAATCAGGCCATCTCGGCCCTTCTAGTCCATGCGAACTCTTACTCTCACCTAGTCCCACCGACCTGCACTCAGCCCATAACCCTCCATTCCTTTCCTGTCCATATAGCTGTCCAATTTAACTTTAAAAGACAACATCGAATCTGCCTCAACCACTTCTGCTGGAAGCTCGTTCCACACAGCTACCACTCTCTGAGTAAAGAAGTTCCCCTCATGTTACTCCTAAACTTTTGCCCTTTAACTCACAACTCATGTCCATTGTACTCTCAATGGAAAACTCTCTGGAAGTTTTGTTTCTTTTTTAAAACTTCCTATGTATCTCCCTAAGATACCTTGTAGGACCTCATCTTTGCTCCTGCCAATGACATTGGTACTGATCTGGACAATGAACTGTCTGCTCACCCTCCCCTCTCACAGTGCACATGCTGCTAAACATCCTTAATCCTGGCATTAGGAAAGCAGCACACCATCCTGGAGTCTTAACTGCCTATCTGTGCCTCTTATCAATATCGCTCTGCCTGACTTCACCCTTCCCTTTTTTGCATTAGAACCGGGCAGTGACGCTGACCAGGTGACTATGGCTGGCTTCTGAAAGGTTATGCCCATACAGTATCTAATGGGGTATACCTGTTACTAAGGGGAATGGCCATAGGGGTATCATGTCCCATCTGCTTACTCCCTTCACTTCCCTTGGTGGTCCCCCTGCTATCTATAGGCTGCAGCTGATCATCCTGATAGGTTTATCCCACCTACATCCAGAATACACCCAACTCCAGCTGCAGTTCTTTCAGTCAGTCTTCTGTCAGGAGCTGCAGCTGAGTGCAATTCCTGCAGATACAGTCATTAGGAAGACTTCCCACATCTTGCAGGAGGAACATTGCACTGTCCTGACCACTAGCTTATCTAAGGTTGTGGATTAACAGGGAAACAAAAACCTTACCTGATTCTTACCTACAACTCACCCGTGCCTCCTCACTGAAGCCTCTCTTGTCAAAGCCTCATCTCTCCATTCCTACATGGTCCACTCTCACAATGACTTGCTTCAACCACTTCATCCGGCAACCTTTCCATATTCTCACCATCCTCAGCGTATGGAAGTCCCCCTTTTAAATCTTTCCCCTTTCACCATACAACAATGCTAAATGCCTTTTTACCATGCTATCTACCTGTGAAGCCACTTTCATTACACTCCCAAGTCCCTCTGTCCATTACATCAGATTTATTATCATTGACATATGGTGTGAAATTTGTTGTTTTACAACAGTACAGTGCAATGACATGCTCAATTGCAAAAATAGTGAAAAAAGAACGATGAGACCATGTTCATGCACCGTTTGTAAAATCTGATGGCGGAGGGGATGAAGTTGTCCCTAAATTGTTAAGATTGGGTCCTCAGGTTCCTGTACCTCCTTCCTGATGATAGTAATGAGAAGAGGCTCAATATTAGGCCATAACGTAACCCATCAGAATTTTCATACATTATAAAAATGTGCAAGGGTCTATGGTGACATGCTGAATCCCTGAATGAAGTGGAGCCACTGGCGTGTCTAGCTCATAATTGCGTCAATGTGTTGGGCCCAGGATATATCCCTTGACATGTTAACACCAAGGAATTGAAGCATAATGCAAGTCCTATACTAGTCTGACTTTCCAAAATGAACCACCTCACATATCCATTTGCCACTCCTCAGACCACTTCCTCAACTGATCAAGTTCCTCCTGTGGTTTGCGTTAACCTCTTCACTATCAAGACCACCTCCTAATTTAATGTCATTGGCAAAGTTACTGATCAAGCCTTGTACATTCACATAAAAGTTATTTATGTAGATAAGTAACAAGTTCCCAACACTGATCCCTTGTAGCATACCACTAGTCATTGGCCTTCATTCCAACAAACAAGCTTCAATCACTATCTTTGTGTTTCCTATTCCCAAGCCAATTTTGAATCCACTTTTGAATAGTGTTGAATATTCATCTCTTGTCTACTCAAATGAAACAAGGTTCTCCAACTGGCACTTAATTTGAGTATCTCAGCACTTAAACTATTCTGGTTAATCCATATCATAATATCTTGTAACCAGTAAGGATTTAGCATGAGTTTATTGAGCTAAGGGTTAATAGGGGCAACCACTTATTTCAGACAACTCAAAGAACAAGAACTAATTGACAAAATAGCCTGGATCCCCTTTATTTATTTGGGACACTGTGCCACTTAATTGGGACAGGAGACTATTGCCACAGTTTCTAACTGGCATCAGCTGCGTGCAGCTGTATAGCTGTAGTTAACTAATTTCACCACCCATGCCAACACTACACCGTGCTTAGAGTCAACAGTTTCTCAACAGTGTCACCTGCATGTCTGTGTGTTCAAAAATAGGATTTTTGGCATTGATAGTTGGTGAGAAATAAGCAGCAAGACGAGTTAGATTGTTTTGCTCACTCTGGTTTCAATAATTCAGGCTTGGAGATGCCAGAAACAGCCAGGAGTGAAAATGAAATGATTTCACTACTCCAAATTAGAACGTCGAAATCTACAGCATCTCACAGGCCCTTCGGCCCACAATGTTGTGCCGACCATGTAACCTATTCTAGGTTAGAAACTATGAAGAATTAGAAGGCATCTACAATCATCTTAAATGTCACAACACAAAGTGAAGATTTGGAAGAGGCAATCATCAAAAGCATTTTATGAAGACAGTCCATCATCTGAACTAAACGCTTGTGTTAATTTTGTCCATTTACAGCCAATCAAAAGAACACAGCAGTGTGTTGGTTGTCTATTATATCTGACCCTCTGTGGGAGGGTTTTGTAAAGTAGAAAAGCTGTTACACTGGGACAATTCCACCCTCTCTACCATGCCCAGTGGTACAAGTAGTCGTCACAGCCTGGTGTCTTCATTGGTTTCAGTGGATAACCATGACTTCTACTGTGCCCTATCATGTTCCTTGCTCTTCACAAAGCGTTGCAGAACTGCTGGATCTCACTGTTGATCTCATCTGCCCAGACTGCCGGAGCAGATTTCACATACTGGACAGGACAGGTATGTCCCCATCTCACCGGGTTATAAAGCCTGTCGGCTACCCTCGCCTGGTTTAGAACACCTATTGAAGTGTGACCGAGGTGTGGCTGCTGCTGCCTGCAAACAGCTAGTTACTTGGAGCCACAGCTAAGAGCTGAGATGCAGTGGTAGGGATCAAAAGTGTGTGATATGCCCCATAAAGGACACGTCAAGCTCCCTTCACCAGTGCTCTTCAGCTCCTGGACACTACATACACTGGGGGAATTCCTCCATCAATAACTATTAGGAATTAGTACACAGTTTTATAATACTATAATAGTATTGATAGTATTCGAATTTGTTCTGTATTTCATTTAAATGCATGATTTGTTACTCAGTTGAACAGTATTTTGTTTTTTTTAATACACATTCTTAAGTACTTCCATGAAACTTCAGCTAATCTGAAAGCGGTGCTTAGTCAAGATGGCGCCCAATGGCAACTCCTTTGTTTGCATCTTCGGAAACAGCTCTATTTCCATCTTTAATATCTCTATTTTTCCCATTCAGGGTTCTTTTGAAGACCCTGACCTGGAGTCACATGCTGACTTTGGTTCTTTGCGAGAATGGGACCTGCTCTCAGGGCCTCACGACTGGCCACATTTCAATATGCCAAGGACGCGGCCCAAAAGGCTAGCGTACCAGGGTGCTGGGTTTTTCTGGCTCTGGAGATGGGCTGATTCGAGGCTGGTGCCGCCGACTGCTGTGTCGCGGGAGAACACGAATGGCCTACTCCTGCACCTATTTTCTATGTAATCTATGTAATCTTCAAACCAGCAAGCTCAATGTGCCCAATCAGCAAGTTGTTTGTTATGTCTCGCCTCTCGCTGTGAAACGGAGACACCTCTTTTTCCCTTATTAGGGAGAGAGAGAGCCTGTGGTATGCCAAATACCGGGTGAATGAGTAGTCTTTGGGGAACTGCAAGTCTGTGCCTTTATTGATGCTTTGCCGCACGCTTGAGTACTCGGTGGGGGGTGCCGATGCTTTTGGAGGGTGGATCATTGCTTTGGTGCTGCTTATGTGCGGGACGGGGGAGCTGGGGGGGTCTTTGGGGTTCTAACATTTAATTGTCATTCATCCTTTGGGGCACTCCTCTGTTTTTGTGGATGTTTGCAAAAAAAAAAAAGGAATTTCAAGATGTATATTGTATACATTTCTCTGACATTAAATTTACCAATTGAACCTAACGGGGCAGCTGCTTAACTAGGCCAAATATTCTGATTCTGATGTGTCCCAAATAACCAGAATCCACTCTATTTATGAAATGTAGAATATCTTTTACCTTAACAACTGCCAGTCTGTGCTGTCACCCTCACGATACTTACCTGCCATTCTTTAGATTCTGTCCTCCTGAGTAATAAATATACAATTTTATACGACTAATCACATCCTTTCTTTCCAAAATGCTTCCTTTGACATTTCTTATGAAAGCTGTAACATGTGTGTATCAGTCTAATCCTTGGCCCTGATTTTGCTGCAATGATACATTTTAGAAACAGCTATACAAAACTTGCCCTCAATTACAGATGTTCTAGATTCAGATGAGTGAATATGACTTCAGAAATATGATCTGCAATAAGTACCAACCTGCTTTAAGTACCAACCTCACCATGTTGGTGTAAGTTTAAATGTTCGAACAAAGCAATTTCTTTAAACAGGAAATGGAGAGAGAGAAAATCTGCAGATGCTGGAAATTCAAGCAACACACACAAAATGCTGGTGGGACGCAGCAGGCCAGGCAGCATCAATAGGAAGAAGTACAGTCGACGTTTCAGGTCGAGTCCTGACGAAGGGTCTCGACCCGAAACGTCGACTGTACTACTTCCTATAGATGCTGCCTGGCCTGCTGCGTTCCACCAGCATTTTGTGTGTGTTGAATAGATAGAGAGCTGCTGGTTTCTCAGGTCTAACAACTAGCACTGCAAATTCTACAGCAACCAGAAGTCATTAACAATTTGTAACAAAACTCTTTCTCAACAAAAGTTACTGCAGGATTTATTCAGTAACTTTACACTTTATTGGCATGTTTTTTTTTCTTCAAACATAATTCTGTAAATCAAATTAGGCAATTACTATTGCTTGGAAAAAGATAGTTTCCCAGAATTTTCTGGGAAGAGTTGGGCAATATGGCAGGAATTTCAAAAGCTGATATTAAAAGCAGCTTTATTTATTTAGAGATACAGCACCCAGCAGGCCATTCGGGCTGTCCAGCAACCCACCTGTTTAACCCTAGCTTTAAACAGGGCAATTTACAATGACCAGTTAATTTACTAACAGTATGTCTTTGGACTGTGGGAGGAAACCAGGGTGCCCGGAGGAAATCCATGTGATTGCGGGGAGAATGTACAAACTCCTTGCAGATGGTGTGCTGGAATTGAATTCCCAACTCCGACGCCCCAAGCTGTAATAGTGCCGCACTAATTGCTATGCTAACGTGGCGCTCTTCCTTAATATTTTGGAAAGGAATGTCTATGGTATTGATATGGATTTCCGGAAACAATTTGAAGATATTGAATAACAACAAACAAATCATCAGAAAACAATATATGCAGCAACCAGTTGTTTCCTCAGGGGCACTGGGCTTCAAAGTGGCAACATTTTGCTTACTATTAATGTCTGTTCAGTTTTTATGATTTTGGGCTGTTGGCCCAATGGCTTTCTGGCTTTTTATTTTTAATCAGCTACCTTACATCTGTCCTAGTTGAGTGATCTAGTGCTAAATATTATCTCATAATGCTCCTGCAAAGTGTTTTGCAATAGCTGATGAAATATCAATGTGAGTTGTTAAATTAAATTAGGAAATCAAGATGGTGACCAGCCCGAATCTGTCTTTTAACCCGTATGGAGTATTCATGATTATTATAACCAGACAAAGAATCAAATGTTCCATAAGGTGTGAATTAGCAGTGAACTAACCAATATTGTAGACTGGCTCAATGTATGCTGTCCTAACATTAGGCTTAAAATACAAACTACTGCAATAAGGACCAGCATAGGGAGGCAAGTCAAGATTATAGGTCCCTGAATTAACATGTAGCTAATGTCATTTTAATGTAATAGCACCCCAGAAATTAAAGCAACCAGCAAACAGTTGCAATAATTAACATGGTAACAGCAAAATTGCAGTGACATTGGCTGATGTCACAAAGTTCCCTCTTCCATTCCTTCTGGACAAGGCTCAAAATGGCACTAGAGTTCATTTGCTGTTTGCATGAACCAATTAGAGACAGCAAATTAATAGCGATTTCTTGATGAACTGCAGAGAATTTTGCTTGCATAGAAAGTCAAAGTAAGCTTTATTAAAGGATGAATATAAAGGAACTTTGACAGACACGGTGAACAATAAACAAAACTTTCCTTCCATTGAAGTCCCCTTGTTGATAGGATGATGATCAATTTGTTGGATGTTACAATGCTTGAATATTACTGGATGACAAAGCGGAGTTCCGAAGAAAATGAAAGGATAATACAGTTGTGTAATGGCTCCAGCCACACAGTACCGGACTGTGTATTTTGTAGGACACACCAACCCAGGCAGAATATAGAATGTCATATTAATGTACACTTAATTTGAAAACTAATATGAACACTTAATATGAAAGTGGATCTTGAACCCAATCGTATTTGTTTTACTAAAACAAGAAATGATTAAACTCAAAATCAACAATATTCTCTTCTATACTGGCGTTTCCAGACCAGATCCAACAAACATAGAGCGAGGATTGGAAGGGCCGTCATTACCAGAATAGTCGAACGTTGATAGACTGTTACAATATTCATCCTCTGTCCAATATGTATGCGTCACCTTTCCTGAATTTAGATTAGAGAGAGGCTTTCCTTCTCCATGGGGTCTGTGCATGTTGTTTGTGTAGATGGAAGTCTGTGCAGGAGCAAGTGGGGTGAATTCTGACTTCTTGGATTTCCTTAGGATCTCCTGCTATCAAAGGAAATAATTTATTAGCTTTCTCATTAATAAAATGACAACACACTTAGTTCAAAAGTTGACGGAGCAATTACTGAAGAATGCAAGAGTAAGGCATTTCAAGCAAGGTTACCTCCTCAGTCAGATTCGTTCCTACACACCAACTCCTGAGATAACAGGGATCCCCTCTAAACCCAGCCAGACCAATCAACCTCCTCCTTGATTCCCCAGCCAAACTCCATAGACATCCCTGGTTTCCCTACCTCCATTCATCAGTAAACCTACTAATAATCATTAGTAGCACACTATAACCACATCAGGGCTGGGAAGCTGTAGTTTATAACAGGACCTTATGGCCCATGACTGCTCAAAGTTGCCCACTGCAGCCACCTGATCTAACCATAGAAGCAGCTCAGGAGACTCTAACCAGCTATCACAACCAATCACAGAAACTATTCATAAGAACACTAGAATAAGGAAAGAGGTCCAAAGGATAAATACTTAGGGCTGACACATCTGAGGGAAAGGGTTGGGATTTTTAATCATTACTATGACAATTGTGGTGTACTAGTGAATAGAACTCTATGGGTCTATTTTAAGTTATTTATTCATTTTTTAGGATCTCGGCATGTACTGCCCATCTTTAACTGTCCTTCAAGAAGTGCTTTCTGTTAGAAGTACTCTCACAGCACTGTTGGGGAGGGAGTTCCAGGGAGAACTCATGGCAATGAGGGACTGGCAATGTACAGTGGATTCCAGTTAACTGGGTCATCAGTTAATCAACAGCTTATTTGGGACGACTCGTAAAGAACAAAAACTAATCGAGAAAATAGCTGGGATTCGCTTCATTTATTTGGGACACCATGCCATTTCACCGGGACGGGAGACTGTTGCCAAACTAGTGTCAGTGGTTTGCACTTGTGTGGCCGTTAGAACAGACCGTAGTTAGAGCACACAGTTTTAAACAGCGAGAGTTGTATGCGTTCTGTCGTTGATAGTTGGTGAGCACTAAGATAATTTGAGACTGTTTTGCTCCACTGTGGTTCAAGCATTAAGGCTTGGAGATACCGGAAACAGCTGGGAGTGAAAATGAAGCTATTCCAGTACTTCAACAAGTTAGGAACTATGAAGAATTTGAAGGTATCTGCAATCATCTTGAATGTTACAATGAAAATGAAAATTTGGGGGATGCAATTGTCAAAAAAATTACAAAGTTTGTAGTATGAAGACAGTCCATTATCTGCACCAAGTGCCTGTGCTGATTTTGTTCATTTACAGTCAATCAAAAGAACACAGTAGTGTACACTGAATGAATTCTTCTGATGACAACTATTAGGAACTAATATACAGTTTTATAGTACTGTAGAGGTATTACTAGTGTTCTAATTTGTTGTGTATTTCATATAAATACATAAAATTGTTACTCGGTTAAAAGGTAGTTTGTCTTTTTTTATATATCTTTTTAACTATTTGCATGAAACCGGCTAATTGGGGCAGCCACTTAATTGGGTCAAAATGAACTGGTCCAGATGTGTCGCAATGAACTGGAATCCTCTGTATTTCCTAGTCAGAATAGTGTACTACTTCAGAGCGCCCTGTAGATGGCAGTGTTTCCATGCACCTGCTGTTCTTCATTGTGGTAAGAATTTTAGAAGATGGTGTCTGCCTGGGTAAGTAATTGCACAGACTGCAGTCACCGTACACTGACAAAAGCAATGAGCCTTTATGGTGATGGGTCAGGATCAGGAACCCACTAACCAGGCTGCTTGGTTCCAGTTCCTGAGAAATGCTGGAGCTGTACCCATCCAAACAACCATAGCACAGTTCACCGTGCTCCTGTGGATTACGGTGAGGCTTAAGGATGTTACGTGATCAGTCACTCGACACAGGTTATGCAGTCTCTGTCTTAATCACGTGTCTGGTCCGGTTGTGTTTACGGGCCAACAACACTGTGGTGCAGGCTGTGGGTTCAGTAGGGGTGTCAACCTTTGGTTCGGGGGAAAGGAAGAGGCCTTTAAATGAAGATCTTCCCCAAATCCTGGTCATCTGAAAGCTCCAGCATTAATGGGCTAGATGCCCACAGCCTCTCCTTTCCGTCATTCCCTCTATTGCGTTTGTTAGTGGTCGGGCAGCAGTAACAGTGAAGGCAGCAAATGCTAACAAATTGGAAAGCACTGCAAACCCCGTTCAAATGTTAGAGGAGGCAAAAGAGTTCTTTCAGAATAGTGACCGATACTGTTCCGTATGTCATCAGGATCACTGTGTCAATAGGCTCTTTGTGTCGATATATTGGAAAGAGGCTATATGTAGAAAGGCAAGTCACTTCTGGCCTTCATCATGGAAATCTAGTCTGTCTAGGGTTATAGAGAACAATGTGTCAGGAAGAAATTTGTGCTTCCTGCAGGATAGAGAGGGCTTACCTGAATAATCTGCTATGTTTGCAAATAGTCATCAGAATCTTATTCAATTAGTCAAGATATTCGGCTAGTAATGGACAACTTGTTTGATAAAGCCTATGCCTTGTACAGCATTCTGCTCTGTGGATAAGCATTCCACTCAGTCAAATCCTCATCTTTCTCCAGTTATTCTATCAAAAGTATTCAGAGGGCCTTGACTCCTCCTCATGCATGAGGTGGGGAATGAAAACTTGCATTCCGCTAATAGCCCTGACAAAAAAACAGGCAGTGATGTCAATACACTGCTCCAAGGCTAACGCGGTGGCATTTCCAGATGATGTCACATTGTGACAGCCACTCCAGTGACCTGTAGGGGCCTCAAACAATACTTCTCGGTGATGGCAATTTACAAAGGGTGCTCTGCTGAGGAGCTGGAATCCTACTCAGCTTTAAGTACATCGAAACATCTCAATGTTTGAAAGTAGAAACCACAAACTACACTGTTAAATTAAAATTACTGCCTTTAACCATTACTGGTGACAGATCTTCTAGTAAACTAAATTCCTACAATACTTCTGGCACAGTGAAAAGAACAGCACAAGGCCAGCACAAGTGATTCTAACTTCCTGATATAATCTTCAAAATGAATTGCAATTGTTTTTTTTTTTTGGCTAATCTGACTTGATCAAATCCAGTGGAGAAACCTGTTTAAGCAGAGCCTGAAGATCTGTAGAAGTAAGGGACAGAGTCATAATGTTTTATAGCATAGAAACAGCCTCATGTTCCTTTTAAACCTTTACCCCCACCTTAAATCTATGTCCACTGTCTCTGGTGTTAGACTCCTCTACCTGGGGAAAAACATTGTGGGCATCCATCTCATCTTTGCCCTTCAGGATTCTTATGCCTCTATAAGGGTACCCCTTAGCCTCCTACACTCAAGGGGGAAACTGTCCCAGCCTCTCCTTCTAACTCAAGCATTCCAATCTTGGTAACACCCTCCTCTACCTTTTATAAACCTTTTTCAGTTCAAACACATCTTTCCCATAGCAGGACTACCGGAACTGTACTCAGTAGACCTAGTGTGGTCCCACTAACAACTTGTACTGTTGTAAGGTGACATCTGAATTCTTGTACTCAATATCCTACTCAACTGTGTCACCACTTTCTGGGCACTATGTAGCTGCAGCCCAGGTTTCACCCAGTTTCTATGATCCTCTCAGAGGCTTTATCATGTATTGTGCATGTCATGCCCTAGTTTAACTTGCCAAAATGCCACGTGCTGTTCTTCAGACCATTTCCCCACTTGATCTAGATCCTGCTTAAAACTTCACTGTCCACTACACTACCGATTTCGGTGATATCAGTAAACTTACTATCCACACTAACAACATTATCTCCTTGATCTTGCTCACTAATGACATCTCATGGACTTTGAGGCCTTCCTAAATACTTGTTTGAGCACTTTCCTGTTACCTTTATATTCTACAAGGTTCCAGTCCAAAATTTTACATATACTTTAATTTCCTAAATTTAGAACTTTTCGGGTCATCCAAAGTTCCCTCGTCTTACCTAGCTCCTTTCTGGAACAAGACAATTCTGAACTACACCCAGCTGTTCCTTAAACGATTCCAACATGTCAGGTGTGGACTTGTCCAATGGCTACTGCTCCCAATGAACACCCTCAGCTCCTGTCTTATCCTGTCACAATTTGACCTCCCAGTAAGATATGACTTTATCTTTACTACCTTAAATATGAAGAGTTGTGGTTAAATTCTCAAAATGTTCACTCACTAACAGGCCTGTCACATTTTCCAAAACAAGGTTTTCTCCTCTAGCTGGACTCTACTGTTGGACACACTAAAAAAAAAAATCCTGCCCCATCTAAGCCTCTTGTATTAAGAATTCTGTTGTTTTCACACCATTCCATAATCTATCTACATATCTGTTCCTCCTCCTCTCTGTGCCTATTGGGAGCCTGTAGTACAATCTTATCAGCATAACTGCACCTTTCTTATTTTGGAGCTGCACTCAAATTGCCCCTGTAGATGAGTTCTCCAGTACGTCCTACAGTGACATTCTCCCTCGTCAGTAGTGCAACCCCTCCACGTCATTTTATCATGTCTAAGACAACACAAACTAGGACCATCAAAGAATACAGTAGGCTACAGATATGGGCAGAGAAGTCTCCGGTGGTGTTTAATCCAAGCAAGTGCAAGGTGTAATACTTTGGACGGTCTAATGAAGGAGGAATGGTAGACCCCTTCATAGCACTGAAGTACAGAGTGATCATGAGGTCTATGTCCATAGTTCACTGAAAGTGGATAACGTGCTACAGGAGGAGTTTGACGTGCTTGCCTTCATTGGCAGGAGTGTTGAGTATAAAAGTAAAGCAAGTCATACTGCAGCTCTGTAGAACTTCAGTCAGATATGCACTTGGAGAGGTTGAGCAGGTTGACACATTATTCACTGGAGAATAGGAGAATGAGAGTGATCGTATAGATGTGTCTAAAATAATGAGGCACATAGTAGGGTGAGGGCACGCAGTCTTTTTCCCAGGACAAGGATTTAAGAACTGGTAGGGATAGTCTGAACGTGAGAGGGAAAAGGTTTTATTGCAGTCTGAGGGTTAACTTTGTCACACAGTGGGTGGTTGGTCTATGGAATAAGATGCCAGAGGAAGTGATAGAGGCAGCTACATTAACAACATCTAAACAGCACTTGGAGAGATACATGGATGGAAAAGGTTTTATTCAAATATGGCCAAACATAAGCAAATGGGACTAGTTCAGATGGAAGTCTTGGTCAGCCTGCTTCTGTCTTGTGTGACTCTACATCTCTATCCTCTCATTTCCCATCTGGGATGTCAAGAACCCTGCCTCTTGTACGTCAATTTGCACACTGTTTGAGACAACTTTCCCCAGACACACACCAGCGAGTATTGGCCCAGAGCTCCTTTCATTGCCAGGATCATTCTCATACACCTCCTCTAGACCCTCTCCAATACCAGCACAACCTTTCTTAGCTATAGGGCCCAAAAACTGCTCACAATACTCAAATGTGGTCCAACCAATGCCTTATAAAGACTCAGTATGGGCTGTCAAAATGCAAAGAAGCTTCAAGGGGATAATAAATGGGGTAAATGAATAGGCAAGAAACCAGCAGATGGAATATTATGTGGAAAAAGAATATGTCACTAACTTTGGTTTAAAAAAAGGCAGAATATTTTCTTTCAAATGGAACGAGGTTGAAAAGTATCAGTAGGACAGATCTGGGAAACCTTGTACATGAATCACTTAAAAATGATCATTCCCAGCGGAAATTGGCCCTTACTGCAGAAGTGCCCGGGTACAGAAAGAGAATCAATTTATTCCAGTTCTGGTTTGGGTTGTATTTAGATTGCTGCATACTGTTGGGTCTCCCAAGCTAAAGAACAGACTTGAAACAGAAGGGACAGTAGAGGTACGGCAAATTATGGGTTTGTAACACGGATAGAGATTATGTGGATAGGACCTAAACCCTATTGCGTTTAGTAGAATAAGTAATCATCTTCTTAAAACGTAGAAGATTCTTACTACCTCCTTACCTACCTGTAGAATCCTGTAGTTTCCCTAGTTAGGTGTCTAAAATCAAGGGTCACAGTCTCAATATAAGGCGTTGGCTGCTCAGGACAGACATAAGCAACTTCTTCATTCAGAGGTCAGTGAATCCTTTAGGTTTCCTACCTAAGAGGGTTGTATTTGCTCAGTCACAGGGAATGCAACACAAACATCAACAGATTATTAGACAGAAGGCAATCAATGGAAATGAGGTAGTGAGGTAAAAGATTAGCCATGATATTACTGAATGATGGAGCAGCACAAGGGGTGAATGGGCTGCTTCTGCTTCTACTAATCATGTTTTTAAGAAACTCCAGTCAAGGTTGTGAGTTGCATTATATGGTGAACTCTCTAGGTATTTCACCATCAATCATATTTACTTTGGTAAGTAGATCACACACAAAACGCTGGAGGAATGTCCCCTTGTTTGTGACTGGGAAGCAGATGCTTCTTTTTCCGGGCGGTACATTCTTCCATCATTTATCCCAAAAATTTCACCATCTTGTCAGGACCAGGAAGATCCAAATCTAGTTTAACTGGATTTGGGCTTATTTCTTTTGACTTAGAAGAAATTTTCTAGAAAGATATTGGCTCGTTGGCCTTTTAAAGACTTTGAGCAGGACTGAATTCCCTCTAACACAGTGAATAAGCAGGAAAATATGCAAATTGGAAAATGAGAAGTAACTAAAAATGTGTGGCTATTACCTAACATTTTACATTACGCCTCAGCGGTTGAATTCGCGTTCCAAAGAGGTGTCTGTACGTTGTTTTCAGAGCCTATTGTAACACTGCCAGCTTTATCTCTGAGCATTTCCTGCAATGAGGAGGGGAAACTCCTTACAACTTAAGAAGATGTTGGTTTTAAACAGGTGAAAATCCCCTCCAGTGTAATTCAATTTATAATTTCAATTCATCATTCACTTTTGTTTAATCAATCCCAGTGAATAAATACAAAATATACCAACCCCCATTGGAACACTTGAATGTAACAGGTGGAAGATAATGTTCAAACCAGTATAGTTATCACAGGTCAGTAAAGCTCAACATGGAAATTCCAGGTGCTCCAAACCATTGCAGCAAACTTTCTTCCACTGAACACCTGATGAAGTCCTCACTGAATCACAGAACATTTTGATAAGGTTCATGCACAATTTGTACAATGATTTCACACTGACTATATAAACACTAAATGCTACCTCAGCCAAATGATTCATTGTGCATTTTAACCCCCACTCCATTTATACACATGCCTTTCCTTATCTAAATACTAAATATAATTATTTGCCCATCTTTAACTTGTACATACAGAGTATAAGAAGTACACTTTTTTGTATGGTACCTATCGCGAATCAACAATATATCAGAGAATGGTAACAATGCGATTTTGCAGTTACTTTTACAGTTCGGGTAGTCCAAGTGCAAATTGTAATCTCCAAGATCCTCCGCACAGAAATGTGACATAACCACATGGATAATGATTTAGAGATTATCCTCTCAGGCAGTCCTTTGGGTTGTGTGAATTCTCAGGTCACCGATGAGACCAGTGTGAGAGCCATGGACCCATGATCATCTGATGGGACAGGTGATGCCGGATTGCCGGATAGGATGGGTATTTTTTATGGTTGTGCACACCTTCCATTGTTTAAATGGGCTTCTACATGCTTTTCAATGGAACAATTTATTAGACTAGATTCAACTTTATTATCACTGTGCCGAGTATAGATACAAAGCCAATGAAATGCAGTTAGCATCTGACCAGAAGTGCAAAGAATAGTGTTATTTACAAAATAACTGCGAATTTTATAGCATGCTGAATGCCTTCCTTCACTTTGAACAACCAAAAGAGAGATGATCTAGTCCTTCTGCACAATATGCAATTTTGTATATTCACCTGGGAAAGTCTACCTACTCGATTAATTGGGGAAATCGTCTTCGGATGCCTACATTTCAGTTGAACTTAACCATACTCATTTCCTAAAGCATACCCTGATGTGGGATGAAGCTACCAACAGGATCCTTCACAATGCCTCTGGCTTCACTAATGGCCGACTATAGATCCCAATACAGCAACAGAAACTACTGGAGACACCACCCCATCTCCCAGCCAGGAAATCTGCATCAGAATGAACCTGGCACAAGTGTCGTGGCCCCAATAAAGTCAAAGAGGAGTGGCACACTTTTGCAGTCAGCTTTGCAGAAAGCATCACATAGGTATTAGCGGCCACATCAAGCATTTTCTGTTGTTTGCCCATGAAAAGCAAAAAACACCCCATGGGATAATGCTATGTGATCCTAAAAGTTTGACGTTGCAAAGTAAATTTATTATTAGAGTTATTATTAGTTTATTATGTACTATCCTGAGATTAATTTTCTTGCAGGCATTCTCCGTAGAACAACAAATCAATGAGAAATTACACACAACAAATACTAACAAACAACCAATGTGCAAAATATGACAACCTGTGAATAAATAACACTGGGAACAACTGTTGTAGAATTCTTGTAAGGGAGTCTACAGTTTGTGAATCAGTTCAGAGTTGAGGTGAGTGAAGTTATCCATTCTGGTTCAGAAGCCTGATAATAACTGCTCCTGAACCTGGTGGTGTGGAACCTGAGGCTTCTGTACCTCCTTCCTGATGGCAGCAGCAGGAAGAGACCATGGATTGGATGGTGGGTTCCTTCATGCTAGAAGCTGCTTTCTTGTGGCAGATTTGCTCAATGGTGGGGAGGGCCTTGCCTGTGATGGACTGGGCTGTATCCACCTCTTTTTGTAGGATCTTTTGTTTAAATCCAGATTCCTAGTATATTGCCTTGATGCCACAGATTTAAGCTAATGAACCACGTCAAGAACTGATCCCTGTGGCACATTTCTCACATGCCTCCAGTCTGAGAAACAATATTCAACCATCGCTCTCTGCTTCCCATCATACCAATTACAAATCCAATTATTGTCTCTCTCTGGATCCAATGCAATCTAACCATCTAAACTAACAAAGTCTCATGAAAACAATCTTTCCCTCAACATCAGCAAACAAAAGGAATGATCATTGACTTCAGGACAGGGTGTGTGTGTTGGGGGGGCGGGTAAGGAGAGGGCATAAACTCCTGTTTACATCAACAGTGATGAGGTTAAAAGTGTTGAGAGCTTCAGGGTCCTGTAAGTGAACATGACCAGTAGCCTGACCTGGTCCGACCACATTGACACCAGTCAAGACCGCTCGCCACCATGGTCAAAAAAGCTCACTAGCACTCCCACTTCCTCAGGAGGCTAAAGAAATTTGGCACGTCCCCTTTGACCCCCACCAATTTATATTGATGCACCATAGCAAGAATTTCATCTGCATGCACCACAGCTTGGTATGGCTCATGACAGCATGAAAACGCAGAGAACTGTGGGCACAGCTCACCACATGGCAACCAGAGATGATCTTGGTCAGGGTCTGTGTATGTTCACCTCAATGTGCTTTAAGGTCAACAATTCCTACTCACAGCACAAGACATCATCACTCACTGCCACAAGTCCATAAGATATGGAAGCGGAAATAGGCCATTCGGCCCATTGTGTCTGTTCTGCCATTGAATCATGGCTGATTTCTTATTCAACCCAATACTCTTACCTCTCCCCGTAACCCTTAACCCTCTTACCATTCAAGAACCTATCATTCACTGCTGAAATACACCCAATAGCAGCCTTTGCAGACCTTTGTGACAAGGTATTCCACAGGTTCACCACCCCCTGGTGAAGAAATTCCTCCTCATCTCAGTTTAACAGGTTGTTTCTTCATTCTGATGCTGTGCTCTTGGACCATGGACTCTCATCTCCACAGAAATACCCTCAGCACTGTAGCCTCTAGGAAACCTCTTACTTTTAATATACCCTCTTGCCAGATCTATTTCTCTTACGTCCTCCTGATTTCTCTCATGTCCCTCTATATTTCTTATGATCATCAATGGTTTCACCTGATCCCAGTTGCCTAAACCCTATGTATGCCTCCTTTTTCCTCATCAGAGCCTTAAAATCTCTCTTCAACCAGGATCTTCTAATCTTGTCAGCCTTGCCCTTCACCCTAGCAGGAACATGCCGTCCCACTTGATATCACACATAAAAACCTCTCATTTACCACTCATCCTTTTTACCAGCAAACATCGAAATAGCCAAGCAGGTTATTAATGTACCTCAGCTATGCTTGCAGAGTGGCTTCAAATTGCCTAAACCTGCCTGCATGTGTTCCTCATACTGTCCGCCTGAGCTTGGCATTGAAAAATGGTACCGACTGCTGCACAAATCCACTTAACAACACAATCTCAGAGCGGGCTGCAAAAAAGCTGTGAACAGTTGAAGTCTGAAGAGAAAGGGCAAACCAACAGTAACTACAACTAAAATTTATAACACTCTCCAACAAAGTAAAAGTAAATCTTAATACAGTAGATTCTATAAGTACATTTCAGAGAAATAGCTTATCCAGGAAAGAATAGGGTCCCTTGTGTGGATGGCTATGTGTGGAGTCAAGGGAGATGTCTTAAGCAAATACTTCTCATCTATATTTGGAATGGGAAAAGGGTATGGAAGTTAGTAATTCAGGGAAGAGAACTGTGACATCTTGAAATATATCAATATTACAAACAAGGAGGTGCTGGTACGATTGAGGCACATAAAGGTGAATAAATCCCCACGGCCTGATGAAGTGTTTCCTGTAATATTGTGGGAAGAAAGGGAAACAATTGCTGGGGCCCCGGCAGAGATAACCGTATCTTACCTAGCCATTGGGGTAGCAGTACCAGAGACTGGAGGTTGGCTAATTTTCTAACTTTAATTAAGGAGGTCTGCAAAGGCAAACCACATAACTTCAGGCCAGTAAGCTTAACATATGTGGTGGGAAAGTTACTGGAGGGGATCCTGAAAGGCAGGATCTATCTGGAAGGGCAAAGACTGATTACAGATAGTCAGTATGGCTTTATGTGTGAGATATCATGGTCTTAACAAATTTTATTTCCTTTTTTTTTTTAAAAAAAGAGGTGTTATGGTGACCGAGAAGATTGGCAAGGTAGGGTGGTAGATACTATCTACGTAGAAGGCTTTTGAGAAGCTCCTGTCTGGCAGGCTGGTCTGAAAGGAGTGGTCACCTGGGATTCGGGCTGAGGTACTGGAGCTAATGGAATAAAAAGGGGGTCAGAGAGTGCTGTAGTCGAGTTTTCTTCTTCAGATTAGAGACTTGTGAAAAGCAGAATGACTAAAAGGCAGTAAGTCATAGGAGCTTAACCATTCGGCCCATTGAGTCTGCTCTGCCATTCAATCATGTCTGATTTACTTTCTCTCCCAATAACAGCAACACTTAAAAGACATTTGGATAGGTTCACAGATAGGAAAGATTTAAAGGGTTGTGAGCCAAATGCAGGCAACAGGGACTAACTCAGGAAAGTGCCTTTGGTATGAACAAGTTGGGATGAAAGGTCTATTTCCATGTTGGACGTGGGCAGCTCTCCTCCACTTTAATCCCTAGATGTGTATTCCTCACGGTGACTGTGGCTCAATGCAATTTGTCACCTCCAATTGGAACTTCATGGTTTCCATCATCTACATCTACATGTACCTGGAGTATGATGGAATGCCTTCCTCTTACATCAATGAATACAGTGCCAACTCTCAAGACCATGACATTATCCAGAATGAAGCAGCCCGCTTGACATCTCAGCTACCATCTTAAAACATTCATTCCATCCATCAGCAGTTCCTATGGCTACAGTGTGTTACATCTAAAAAAAAGGACCTACAGTTATTTGCTCAAGCCAGTCTGACAGCATATCCCATACCCGCAGCCTCTACAACCAAGAAGAATAAGGACAGTACATTCTTGGGAACACACCTGTGGATCTACCTTCAGGTCACACATCTTGGGACATAATCTACCTTAAATAGGACTCTGGTGGCTCACCTTCACATCGGCTCCAACACCTCCACACTCCCATTTTCCCTCGATTACAGTATGTGAATGGTGGCCGATTAGAAAAAGTGGAGGTGCAACGAGACCTGGGTGTCATTATACACCAGTCATTGAAAGTGGGCATGCAGGTACAGCAGGCGGTGAAAAAGGCGAATGGTATGCTGGCATTTATAGCAAGAGGATTCGAGTACAGGAGCAGGGAGGTACTACTGCAGTTGTACAAGGCCTTGGTGAGACCACACCTGGAGTATTGTGTGCAGTTTTGGTCCCCTAATCTGAGGAAAGACATCCTTGCCATAGAGGGAGTACAAAGAAGGTTCACCAGATTGATTCCTGGGATGGCAGGACTTTCATATGAAGAAAGACTGGATGAACTGGGCTTGTACTCGTTGGAATTTAGAAGATTGAGGGGGGGGATCTGATTGAAATGTATAAAATCCTAAAGGGATTGGACAGGCTAGATGCAGGAAGATTGTTCCCGATGTTGGGGAAGTCCAGAACGAGGGGTCACAGTTTGAGGATAAAGGGGAAGCCTTTTAGGACCGAGATTAGGAAAAACTTCTTCACACGGAGAGTGGTGAATCTGTGGAATTCTCTGCCACAGGAAACAGTTGAGGCCAGTTCATTGGCTATATTTAAGAGGGAGTTAGATATGGCCCTTGTGGCTACGGGGGTCAGGGGGTATGGAGGGAAGGCTGGGGCAGGGTTCTGAGTTGGATGATCAGCCATGATCATAATAAATGACGGTGCAGGCTCGAAGGGCCGAATGGCCTACTCCTGCACCTATTTTCTATGTTTCTATGTAACATAGAACATAGAAAGCCTACAGCACAATACAGGCCCTTTGGCCCACAAAGCTGTGCCGAACATGTCCTTACTTTAGAAATTACCTAGGGTTATCCATTGCCCTCTATTTTTCTAATGTAACATTCATGTCGCGCCAAAAGTTGCAACATAGGTGAACAGCATAATGAAGAACATTTTAAATATGCTTGCCTTCGTAGCCTGGGGCATTTCTACGTAACATTAGTTAGACTAAATTTGGAGTATTACAAGCAGTTCTGGTCACCACATGACAAGAAGGAATCAATGGAGAAAATGCAGATGAGATTCACTGGCATGTTGTTTGGAATGGAGTGATGTTGTAAGGAGAGACAGTTTGATGCAGAGGGGAGGTTTATAAAATTATGAGGAGCATAGGATACTACAGAGCCCTCAGCCCACGAGGTTCTGCTGAACATTCAACTCACTCTAAAATCAATCTAAACCTCCTCTCCCACATAGCCCTCCATTTTTCTGTTATTTATATGCCTATCTAAGAGTTTCTTAAATGTCCATAATGTACCTGCCTCAACTACTACCCCTGGCAATACGTTTCATGCACCCAGAGTAGGTTCAAGGTGGGCCAGGAGAAATTTAAAGGAGATTTGAAGGCACTTTTTTCCACTCAGAAGGTGGTGGTTACCAGTGAGCTGCCAGAATAGGTGGCAGAGGACTGGTGTGGCGAGTGGTGTACCACACACAGATAGGGAGGAGGGTACACTTAGGTACTGTGTTGATATTGATCAGTTTGTAACTTGGCAGACTGAATTTATTCCCAATGTGCTAGTTGATGCATTGTAGTAAGTCTAATGGGGATAGGACTCCCACTGTGAAAGGAGCGGTGAGAAACAGAGAGACCTTGTTATACAAGTTCACAGATCCCCGAAGGCGCTGCACAAGTAGACGACATGGTTCATAACACAGCACAGAAACAGACCCTTCAGCCCAACTTGTCCACACAAACCAAGATACCTATCTACTTCGATTGCATTTGTCTACCTTGATTCAGAGCCCTCGACACATTTCCTGTCCTGTGTCAGTCCAAATGCCTTTGTAATTGTACCTGCTTCTATGACATTCTCTGGCAGCTCATTTCTCATACCTACCACCCTGTGTGGTAAAAC
Organism: Mobula birostris; assembly: GCF_030028105.1. NCBI lineage: Eukaryota > Metazoa > Chordata > Chondrichthyes > Myliobatiformes > Myliobatidae > Mobula > Mobula birostris. The sequence goes on along the minus strand of NC_092374.1, from coordinate 174,153,685 downwards.
TTACCCCCTCAGATATTCATAACTATTTTCCCTCTACCTTTAGATTCACTCACCTTGGAAAAAAGACTGTGATTATCTACTCCATCTATGCCCATCATCGTGCCGCCTCTGTTCAATCTATCTAATCGCTTCTTAGAACTGAAGTCCTCAGTCCAGGCAATATTCCTGTGGTTGTCTAATGAACCCTTTCTAGTTTAATCACATTATTCCTCTAACAAGGCAACCAGAAAAGCAGACCGTGCAGCCTGTACAACTTAACATGGCTTCCAGCTCAATGTCTCAGTCGATGAAAACAAACATACCACATGTTCTTCACCACTCTGTCTAACTGTGTCATTACTTTCAGAAAGCTATGCATGTGTACTACAATGTTTCACTGTTCAGTAATATTTTTCAGGACTCTGCATTCACTGTGTATATCCTGGCCTGGTTTAACTTCCCAAAATGCAGGGCTTCACACGTGTCTGAGTGAAATTCCATCAGTCATTCCCATATCCACTTCCCCAGTTGATGAAGATCCTCTTATAACCTTAGGTTGTAGCTTCCTTCACTCCATATAGGAGATGAAGGAGAGCAAGATGATACTGCCTCACAGACAAGAGAAAATCTACAGATGCTGGAAATCCGAGCAACACTCACAAGATGCTGGAGGAACTCAGCATGCCAGGCAGCATCTATGGAAAAGTGTACAGTCGATGTTTCAACACAAAACGTCGACTGTATGTATTGTTCTCCATAAATGCTGCCTGGCCTGTTGAGTTCTTCCAGCATTTTGTGTGTGCTGCCCCACAGAGCCGGGACGTAGAATCTAAGAGCATGGAAATCACGGTACAACTTAATAAAACTTTGGCCAGGCCACAGCCAGAGTACTGTGTGTAGTTTTGGTCAGTTTGCTATAGGTAGGACAAGGTGGTGCTGGAGAAGGTGGAGAGGATTTTGCCTGAGATAAAACATTTAATTTATGACGAGAGACAGGCAAGGCTGTGTTTGTTTCCTTGGATTAGAGAAAGGTGAGAGGAGGCCAGTTAGATAGATGTACAGATGTATGAGGTGTGATTGTGGAAAAGCTTTTCCACATAACAGAGATGTAGTTTTAAGGTGAGGAGTAATGGCACCAGAGGGAATTGGGGATCGTACCTGTTTTCATTCACAAGTTTGATGCAGTTATGAACACATTGCCTGGGTAACATGGTGGGGTGCACAACACTTCACAGTACAAGCAACCCGGGTTCAATTCCTGCCGCTGCCTGTAAGGAGCTTGTATCTACTCCCTGTGACCACGTGAGTTTTCTCCAAATGCTCCTGTTTCCTCGCACAGTCCAAAGACGTTCCGGTTGGTAGGCTGATTGGTCGTTGTAAATTGTCCCATGATTAGGCTAGGGTTAAATTGGGAGATCGGTTGGCTGCATGGCTCGAAGTGCTGGAGGGGTGTATCCTGCACCGGATCACAATAAAAAATAACAACAGGTGTGGGGAAAGTGGGAATGCTTAAGGTGCAAAACCATCAGCGAAGAGGATGAGTCTTCGGAATGGGAAGATCAAAGAGCTTGAGTAGAAGACAGGTTAAAATAGAAACGGGAACAGTTATGGAAATTCCATCATTGTGAAAAGGTGCAAGCAGAATACTGAACAGGGTGGCTGGGTGAGCCTCTACTCACAAGAATGAGAGCATCCACCCTGTTATCACCCTCAGAATCTGAAACGTTTCAATCACATTACCTGTGTGTCCAGTACAGGAACCAGGGAGACCGTTTCAGAACATTTAAGTTGATGAGGAAAATCTTCTTTCGGAGGATCTGAATTTTTATAGTTTTCTGTTCTAGAGGGCTGTGGTAAAAGATTCACTGAAAATATTTTAGGTGAATATTAACAAGGGATTTGAACTCAAAGGGGTCATGTGAAGGGGGGCAAGATGTGATGGGGCAGAGAGCCAGAATGTGCGGTTGAGACTAAGATAAGTTATGATCTTCTTGATACAAGATTGTTAATGTCATTTGCAGTACACGAGTGAAAAGGAGAACAAAATAACTGCTAATCGGAACCAATGCAGAACAAAAAAAACACAATAAGATAAAGAAAGCTTGAGTGGCCAATTGATCTCATCCAGGTCCTGGTTATACGTTCTGATCATCTGGAGATTGGATCTTTCACAAGTCATGCACTCCACACTCTGCAATTCATGGGGAAGAAAATTTCAAAAATTTACTAAAACTGCCTGAGAAAACTGAGGAGTAACCACCCTAGGAACATGCAATGAATAAAGCTCTACTATAATTAATTCTTGTACATTCATGTGAAGTATTGCCTTTAGCCTTCCCTGGCACTGCTTCAGTTTCCATCTATCAAAGCTTAAGATACTCCTTGAGGGAGAAGTGTCAACACAGAGATTGCATTTGTAGGGAAACATGATCTGCCAAGTTTTGTCGCACTAGGAACAGGCAATGAATGTGTCACCAACATTTAAAGGAAGGCTAGTTTGAAATGACAGTCAACCATCAAAGGGTTCATCAGTATTAGTCACCACCCTAACACAGTGCAAACATTAACTTCATCAGCATCAACTGCTTTCCAAATTTTCATTGCACCACCAAACATTCCTTGAAGTCAGTACTGGGAATCATTTCCTAGAAATACTCTTTGGATTGGGAATATCTCAAGCATGAAGGCTCTACAGCACAAAACAGCATATTCACACCAAATAATGAAAGGGAATATTGTGGATTTAGCACACTCTAAATAATTATTTGGTGGTTACAATTCAAATCATTGGCTCCCCCTATGTCTCTGTTAAAGCCACTACTGAATTATTTCTTCATTAAAATCTTAAGACATGCACTGACAGAAGTTACCACTGAAAAGCCATCTCTTGCACACATTGAAGTCAGAGAGAAGAGTCACCTTTTCCTTTAGAAGCTTAGACTGCTGGAAGTCTGGGAAAGCATAAAGACGGTAGACTGTTCAGCAGTAAGGTATTTTCGCTTTGTCTGCAATTTTCCCGATGAAAATAGGATATGAAAACCCAATATCCATTGACAAACGGCAAAGGTTGGGCAGTAGATAAAAAGAGAAAGCACAAGGAGAGAAAGACAAGGGAGAAAGCTTGTTAAAGGCTCTATAGAGGAACCCAAAAATATTTAAAATTTAGCACATTCAGGACACTGGATACATTTACAGACAAGTGCATAATGCAAATACAAATCTCTGTACGACAAATACAGTAACTTGTACTTAAGGCATGCAGAAAGCTGTGCACTCCACATTGCAAAATCATGAACGTGTAGGGATTTCTTTCATATACACAAACCCATTTACAAACTGTGAAGAAATCTGGGCACAAAATATTGTCGAATTGTTAATAGTTCCCAGAACTAATGTTTTGAAATTGTTATACATTCTTTCTAAAAATCAGTTCATTCAAATGAAAAATATCCTCTGTTCAGAAAACAAAACGATCACTCCGTAAGAATGACAGAGAGGCAACTGTGTTGGTATATTAAAAACTACGGTCTGGACAAGGACAATATATATCCAAATGTTTGTCTACACAGAGCTAGTTTCTAATATGAGAAGGAAAAGACATGCACAAGGTTGTGAGGTGTAGACTGTGATATTTTGAAATGCTTTTCAAGGTTTAACAACATAAACTCTACAATGGCACTGAGAAAGTCAAGCTCCATTTCATGGGGGAAGAGATGGAGGCTGACACAATGAAGATGAGGAAGAGAGCAGATCCTTAGAAGAATCCCAAGTAATATCATGAAGAGAGGAGTGAAGCTAATATCAGAGAGACACTAGACAACAAAAAAGGTACCACAGATGATGGCTTGGATAATGATGTCCAATTCAGTAGGCTCCTTCACAAGAAGGGATAATACACAAGTTACATGCAATTTTATTCATGACTCCAGAGCAGTTTTGATGTGGGAAAGAGAGAAAGACCTGCTTTCAATGTGTCTCCAAATTTGAGGAAGGACATTCTTGCTATGGAGGGAGTGCAGTGTAGGTTCACTGGGTTAATTCCCGGGATGGCGGAAATGTCATATGTTGAAAGATTGGAGCGACTGGGCTTGTATACACTGGAATTTAGAAGGATGAGAGGGGATCTGATTGAAACATAGAAGATTATTAAGGGATTGGACACGCTAGAGGCAGAAAACAGGTTTCCAATGTTGGGGGAGTCCAGAACCAGAGGCCACAGTTTAAGAATAAGGGGTAGACCATTTAGAATGGAGTTGAGGAAAAACTTTTTCACACAGAGGGTTGTGGATCTGTGGAATGCTCTGCCTCAGAAGGCAGTGGAGGCCAATTCTCTGGATTCTTTCAAGAAAGAGTTAGATAGAGCTCTTAAAGATAGCGGAGTCAAGGGATATGGGGAGAAGGCAGGAACGGGGTACTGGTTGTGGATGATCAGCCATGATCACAGTGAATGGTGGTGCTAGCTCGAAGGGCCGAATGGCCTACTCCTGCACCTATTGTCTATTGTCCTGGTCAATTATCATGAAGTGCTTAGACCACTACAATGCCTCTGAATAAAGATGGGGCTAAAATCTCCAAGTTAGACCTTTGTTTTAGGCAATCTGATTCTACCCTGTTAATTAAGACCAATGGTCATATAGATGACACCCAGATTACAGGAAGGTTGCATTCCAGAAGGAGATCTACATTACAATTTTCTATAACATGAAACTGTATCTAACTCAAATGTGTCAATGTAATGACCGTAAACCAAAATTAAGTTGACTTATTTACCATCTTTTGCAAATAAATTACGCAAGAACAAATTCTATTCTGCTTCTTGAATTTTTGGATAGTGATTGGTGATTTCTGCAAGGAAAAATTTCTGTAACACAAACAACTGTAACACTGGTGCCCATGTTTGTTAGTAGTGTTTGATTCACCTGGTGGATAGCAACGGCTCTCAGTTTAGAGAACAATGAGCAACATCATACTTATACTTTTGTCCTTTAGTTAAATCAGTCTATTCACTGCCAATTCAGCTGCATTGCACAGCCACATGTTCCCATGTACAGTATTTATTACTAATTCCCACTACTGCATAAAGAATGTTACCTGAACTCTATCCGCTGCTGTCGGCCAAAGCTGCCTGCAGATGACCTTTTTAACAACATCTGGAAGAAGGCTGACAGTCAGTAGTAGTGTAATCCCTAACCAGGCTGGTCCTGCCGAGAGCATCTGTATGAAGACATAGTACATTGTCTGGTAATCCAAGAAAGGCCTAAGAGAAGAAAAAAAATAACAAATATCATTTAGGAAACAGTGGTAGACTACACTTAGATTTAAAGATAAAATAAGATGCATATGCATAACGGTAGAATACACTGACCACCCATGCCAGACCACAACATGTAGACCTATAAGTAATTGGTGTACATGTATTAATTGGTTTGACAGTTCGTGTATATAATCATTCTTCAATCCTGTGAAATTTGAATTTGAAGTTTGGCTTTTTAATATTAGTATAGAAAGGGTTTTGAAAAAAAAATGATGGGGATTGCCTGTGACTTTAGTAATAAGTATATAAGCAGGCTTTACAAGGATATAAATAGCCGCCCGTGTGAACAACGAGATTGTAATTGGAATGGATTTATTATTGTCACGTGTACCGAGATACAGTAAAAAGTCATCCTGTGTACCGATCAAACTGGCCAAATGATTTCCCAGTGAAGTGGAATAGAACAAGGTGAAACAGATCGTGTAGAATCTGGAAAAAAATGAGGTCATCCATTTCAGACGCCGTTTCTTTTTTAAATGGAGAGAAATTGAGAAACATTGATGTACAGAGGAACATGGGTGGTCATATACAAAAGTCAATAAATAAATAACATGTCACTACAGTAAATTAGAAAGACAGGTTACGTTGGAGTTTAGTGCTGGAGGATTTGACTACATACAAGCATATAATTTGAGAGCAGGAATAGGCTACTCAGGCATGCTCTGCCATTTAATAAGATCACTATCTACATGAGGGAAGTGCAAGACAGATATATTCCAAATAAAAAGACATTTTCAAAGGGAAGAAGGACACTACCATGACTGACAAGTGAAGTCAGAGCCAAAGTAAAAGCAAAAGAGAGGGCATACAAGGAAGCCAGAGCTAGTGGGAAGATAAAGAATTAGGGAGCTTTTAAAAACTTGCAGAAGGAAACTAAGAAGGTCATTCGGAAGGAAAAGATGAATTATGAGAGAAAGCTGGCGACTAATATTAAAGAAGATACTAAAAGCTTTTTTAAGTATATGAAGGGTAAAAGAGAGTGGAGGGTAGATATAGGACCAATACAAAATGACGCTGTAATGAGAGATGCAGAGATGGAAGAGGAACTGAATGCGTATTTTGCATCAGTCTTCACAGTGGAAGATGGCAGCAGTATACCGGACATTCAAGAGTGTCAGGGAAGCGAAGTTTGTGCAGTGAAAATTATGAGTGAGAAGGTGCTCAGGAAGCTTAATGGTCTGAGGGTGGATAAATCTCCTGAATGTGATGGAATACACCCTCTGGTTCTGAAGGAAGTAGCTGGAGAGATTGCAGAGACATTAATGATGATCTTTCAAGAATCGATAGATTCTAGCATTGACCGGATGACTGGAAAATTGCAAATGTTACTCCGCTATTTAAGAAGGGTGGGAGGCAGCAGAAGGGAAACTATAGACCTGTTAGCCTGACATCAGTGGTTGGGAAGTTGTTGGAACCGATTGTTAGGGATGAGATTACAGAGTACCTGGTGGCACATGACAAGATGGGCCAAAGCCAGCATGGTTTCCTGAAAGGAAAATCCTGCCTGACAAACCTACTGCAATTCTTTGAGGAAATTACAAGCAGGATGGACAAAGGAGATGAAGTAGACGTGGCGTACTTGGATTCTCAATAGGCCTTTGACAAGGTGCCGCACATGAGGCTGCTTAGCAAGATAAGAGCCCATAGAATTACAGGGAAGTTACTAGTGTGGGTAGGGCATTGGCTGGTTGGCAGAAAATAGAAGAGTGGGAATAAAAGGATCCTATTCTGGCTGGCTGCCAGTTACCAGTGGAGTTCCACAGGAATCAGCGTTGGGACCGCTGCTATCTACGACATAGGCAGAGATGGATAGGTTCTTGATTAGCCAGGGTATCAAAGGATATGGGGTGAAAGCAGGGGAGTGGGGACGACTGAAGGAATTGGATCAGCCCATGATTGAATGGCGGAGCAGACTCAATGGGCCGAATGGCCTACTTCTGCTCCTATATCTTATGGACTTATGATATGCTTTATTTTCTACAAGAGCTTTTCATGTGGCACTGTATTAACAAACCAAGTATAGTATATCCTCCATTTCTCCTTTATCAGTAACTTACGTTACCTTTTCAAAGAATTGCAACGAACTGGTCACATGTGATTCTCCTTTCACACAAAAAGTTCATTCTATTGTCGATACCTTTAGTTTTTATGTGTCCTATGGCAACTTCTACAACAGTGTAGTTCTTTGTGCACCAATACATAGGGCCTTGATGAGTATCATGTACAATTCTGATCCTGCTTTCCTAAAGAGGGCTGTGTTTGCTATTGAGGTAGTGCAGAGATGATTCACCAAAATGGTTCCTAGGCTGACAGGTCAACTATACAAGAAGGAACTGAATAAGCTTGTTCTTTATCCTACAGAGTTTACAAGAGTGAGTGGTTGCCACCTGTGATGTAGAGATTTCTTGGATGGCTCAAACAAAAGCTTCCCCTAACTGAGTAATCACAAACCAGGGATCACAGTCTCAAGTTAAGTGGTAGGCCACATGCAGTTGAAATGAGGAGCAAGATGGTGAACTTTGGGATTTACTGTCCTGAAGGGCTGTGGAAACTGTGACTGTGCTTATAACATATCAATAGATTTCTGGAAAATAGTAAGTTCAAGGGATATGACCGTACTGATTTCCAGCACAAGGAATTTGCATCAAGTGGAACAGCAGCCATGTTATTGAGTGATAAAGCAGACTTGATGGGCCAAATTGACAACCCCAGCTTTTATTTCTGAGTCCCTACAGGAAGCAGGGTGGGAGGAGCTGTGGGAGTCTTGTCATGGATATTGTTCAATAACCTTTCCTCTGGCATATGAAGAAGTCAAAAAAGGAAAAGAAAGAATCAGAGCTGGACCATATTAAAACGAGAGCTGGCAGCAACTGTAATGAGTTATCTATAAGAGCAGGAGCCAGCAGCAACTGGAGAAAGGGTTTGGGAATGAGAAGACCTCCATATATCCCACAAAGAAACAAGATAGCTTGGACTCTGACAACATCCTATGGCTCCTCTTTTAATCAAAGAAAGTGATCTGATGGACAAGTTATTCAATGTGACAATGAGCTTGGACAAATGAAGGAGAATGATGGTGGAGGAGGACGTTGAGTTAGTCAAGGTCCTTATCTCCATCATGGTTATTATTGCAGCACTCCTCACCTGGATCCCACTTGCTTCAAAAAGGAATTAGACATACCAGTGCCCAAATGAGCTGGGTGAGCTTCCTCAAACACTGTGGTCTAGTGGCATCCACAGCTACTGATGAAACCTCATGTTCCTGGGCATCTTGGAGGATCTACCCTGGACGCAACATTTTGATGCAATCATGAAGAAGGCAGGCCAGTGTCTTCTTCACTATTCTTCACCAGGGGTCTGAGAAGACTTGGTATGTCGCCAAAGACCATAGCAATTTCCTACAGATTGATGGAGAGCATTCCGACTGGTTGCCGTGCCACGTGGAGCCTCGAATGCACCACGCTGCCTGGTAATGATCAAGAGGCTGCAGACTCGGCCAGCTCTATCACAGGCACAAGTCTCCCCACCATCAAGGGCATCTTCAAAAGGCTGTGCCTCAAGAAGGCAACATTCATCATTGAGGACCTTGATCAACTGGAACATGCGGTCTTTTCATTACCACCATCATGGTGGAGGTACAAAAGCCTGAAGACCTGCACTCAATGTTTTAGGAACAGCTTCTACCCCTCTGCCATCAGATTTCTGAAAGGTCCATGAACACAATCTCATTATTACTTTTCTTTCCACTATTTATTTTTGTAACATAGTAATTTTTTTATGTTTTAGTCTGTACTGCTGCCACAAAACAACACATTTTATGACATATGTCAACGACAATAAACCTCTTCCTAATTCAGATTATTTCAGACATCTTTTAAAAACTACACAGCAAACGTCTCCTTTATAAGAGTTTATTTGGTAGATCAGAGGTAATTTGTGGGTAGAGAAAGAGTTAATGTTAACAAATACTGACCTTTCATTGCAAATAAAATTTAAACTCTGCTTCACTCTCCACAAGTGGTTGGCAGATCATTTTAATACCCACATAATTTTTGTTTAATTATTAGATTTCCGGCATCTGAAGAATTTTCCCAAAACCTCTTTGTATTTCCACCTTTTCCGCAATACAAATTTTATAGGAATTTGATATATTGGTGTAGACAGGGACATATCCACTATATTTAATTTAAACATTAACTCAATAATACATCAAGGATGTGCTGCTTTAATCACAATGAACTCTAGCACCTTCACATCAAATCATGCTGATTACTAATTTGTATCAGGAGGAGCAGAATTGGGCCATTTGGCCCATCAAGTCTGCTCTGTCATTCCAAAGTGGCTGATTTATTTTTAGGCTCAACCCTATTCTCCTGCCTTCTCCCCATAACCTTTGACACCCTTACTAATCATAGCTAATCAAACCCTGCTTTAAATATACCCAATGACTTGGCCTCCACAGCTATCTGTGGCAATTAATTCCACAGATTTACCACCCTTTGGCTAAAGAAATTCCTCCTCATCTCTTGTCTAAAGGGACATTCTTTATTTTGAGGCTGTGGCCTCTTGTCCTAAACTCTCCCAATATTGGAAATATCCTCTCCGTGTCCATACTGTCTGGGCCTTTTAATATTCAATAGGTTTGAATGAGATCCGTTCCCCCTTCATCTAAACCCCAGTGATGACAGGTCCAGAGCCTGCTCATCAAGTGCTCAGCATTCATTAACCCTTTCATTCATGAGATCATTTTCTTGAACCCCCTCTGGAAGCCCTCCACTGCCAGCACATCCTTTCCTAGACAAGGGGCCTGAAAAAGTATTGATTCCACAGATAAAAATTTTACAAAATGTATCTTGATTTGTACTTTTCATAATCATGGCGATATTGAGGGAAACATACTGTTCACAGAGTGCTCACATTGAACACACTTACCAGATAATACCTCCCCAGAGCAGAGAAAATATGATGTAAAACCCCAGAGAACCCCAAATCACGAAGTGGTTTATCCATGTCCAGTGATGGGTATCCAGTGCAAGCTGTGAAACCGGTAACATCATCATTTTAATCCTCCAATTATTACAATACGGAATTAATACCGCTGCGGGAAAACATGCAACAGCTGAAAAATAAAGCAACTTTCTTTACTATTCAGTTCACAATCACGACCATGGACTTGAAAACCATTGACAAGTTGCGAAGGTTTCATTCCTCATTCTCCTCATGGCGGACTTGCTAGAATCCATAGCAAACCATGAAAATAAAAGAATAAATGTAAAACAGCAACCCAGCACGGATCCAGACACAGCAAAGCTCCTTTCAACCCACAGTTAACCTTGCAAGGTCTTCTATACAACCATCTAATGGCTGGTGTCTAATTTGCAGGGGATGCAAACAGATGTCAGAAAACAATTGAACAGTTTGCTTAATGAGATATATACGACAGGCAAAAAAAAAGGTGTGTACATACGACGCAGGTCCCTATTCGTGCATTTGGTTTGTGCATTAATGTTATAGTGCTTCTCCCCATTCCTCCTGTTGATGATCACATACAATGCAGATTGGGCTTGATGGGATGACTGCTTTACTCTTTGTTCTCTCCCTTTCCCAGTTCTGACAAAAGGCTTTCGATCTGAAACATTACCCCTGCTTCTCTCTCCCAAATAGTGTTTGACCATCTGAATGTTTACACCGATTTCTGTTTTCATCTCCTCTTTAAGTCAATTGGCATCCTCCCCATGTTTTCTCTGACTTGTTTTGTACTATCTACATTATTCCCCATCTGCTTATGTCCATTCCTGTATTTGCCATTCTTGTTGAAGGGAGTTCGACTGTGCAATTTGTTGAGTTTTGCTTAGCGAGAGACGGAAATTGGAGCAAGAGTATGAAGGACATAGGTCTCCAGACACATTGGAGTTTCATTTAGCAGGAGGTGGGACTTGGAGTGAGAGCAGAAAGGAACTCAGTCTCGAGACTTGTTCGGTTACACTTTGCAGAAGACTGGACTTAGAGCAACAGGTGCAAAAGTTTCAAGCAGGTAGGACTCAGGACTCGTTCAGTTTCACTTCGTGGCATATTTGCAAATTGTTAGTTAATATTTAATTAGCTAATAGACAGCAGCCAATAAAAAGTTAAGAGTCAAGTAGAATAGCCATTGGAGACGCAAGACTTCAGCATAATGAGGTAGAGCAAGGAAAGGTAAGACAGGGGCAGGGGCCGGGCACGGAGACAGGGCAAGGTCTGGGCGTGGAGACTTCGGCATGAAGAGGTGGAGTAAGGTCCAGGTGTGGAGACAGAATAGTCTTTAAAGAATAGAAAGCTTCAATAAGAAGGCACAGACAAGGTTTGGGGTGTTTCGGTGCTGAGACGAAGTGCTAAGGGAGATGGATTGATGCTTAACTGGTGAGTGGGGGCCAAGGTCTCTTTCTTTCTGATTGCCAAGTTAGAGCAGTAAGAATAACAGTCAGGGTAGTGGTGTTCTCCTCTTGCAGGATGTGGGAAATCAGAGAAACCTCCAGAATTCCCAATAACTACACTTTCAAGGTACATCTTATTAGATGAACTCTGGATCATGTGGGAGGCTGAGGATTTATAGACCAGGAACTACAGCAAGGTAGTCACACCTGGGTTGCAGGATGCAGATAACTGTCAGGAGAGGGAAAATGGAATAGGCATTATGCCTGTTCACATCAATACCCAGTAAACTACTTTGTTGTGGGTGAGAGAATAACCCCTAGCTCTGGCGCTGTGTCTCCTTCTATGGGCAGAGGAGTGTGATATGTGACAGGGGATTCATTAGTTAGGGGAACAGAAGGAGATTCTGTGGACAAGATGGTGTCCTGGATGATATGCCGCTCCCAGGGACCAGGATCAAAGATGTCTTGGATCAAGTCCACAGGAGGATGAGTAGCCAGGGGTCATGGTACACACTGATATCAATGACACAGGTGAGAAAAGAGGTTGTGTCCTCAACAGGGAATATAGGGAATGAAGACAAAAGCTTAAAAGCAGAACCTCAAGGGTAGTAATCGCTAGATTGTTGCCTGTGCCACGTGGCAGTGGGAGTAGGAATAGGAAGTATGGCAGACAGATAGATAGCTTAAGAACTGGTGTCGGAGGGTTAAGGGGTTGGGGGGGAGGGTGCGGAAATATCAGATTTGTGGCTCATCGGCATCTGTTCTAGGCAAGGTATGACCTACAATAAGGAGAGTTTACATTTGAACTTTACATTGGTGAGACCCGGCATAAACTGGGGGACGACTTCGCTCCATCCGCCAAAAATGGAAATTCCTGATGGCCAACCACTTCAGTTCTTATCCCCATTCCCATACTGACATGGCAGTCCACAGCCTCCTCTTCTGCCATGATGAGGCCACTCTTACAGGGTGGGGGACTAACACCTCATATTCCATTAGGGTACTTTCCAACCTGATGGCATGAACATTGATTTCCCATTCCAGTAATTTTTCATTTTACCTGCTCCCCTCCCACCTCCATTCCCTACTCTTCTTCTCACCTGCTGATCACCTCCCCCTCAAGCCCCACCTTCTTCCCTTTCTTCCATGGTCTATTCTCCTATCAGATTCCTTCTCTAGCCCCACACATCAAAGTTGCTGGTGAACACAGCAGGCCAGGCAGCATCTCTAAGAAGAGGTACAGTCGACGTTTCAGGCCGAGACCCTTCCTCAGGAAGGCTGTGTTGCTTGAAATTCCAGCATCTGCAGATTTCCTCGTGTTTGCCTTCTCTAGCCCTTTAACTTTCCCACCCACCTGGCTTCATCCATCACCTTCGAGCATGTCCTTCTCCTCCCTTCCACCTTTTTATTCTGACGTTTTCCCCCTTCCTTTCCAGTCCTGATGAAGGGTTGAGGCCTGAAGTGCTGACTATTCATTTTCATGGATGCTGCCTGACTGGCTGAGTTCCTCCAGCGTTTTGTGTGTTTATTTTAATGTGAGAAATATTAAAAATAAAGGTGATGAACTTGGAGCATGGATCAGTACATGAAATTAGTGTTATTACAGAGACTTGGCTGTTGCAAGGGCAGGGTTGGCTGCTTTCTTTTAGATGTTTTACAGGAGACAGGGACAGGGTAAAGTGGGGGAGTGGTATTGCTAATTGGGGATAGTATCACAGCTGCAGGAAGGAAGGACATTATGGAGGGATCGGCCTCTGAGTCAGTGTGTGAGTCGGAAACCGGAAAGGATCAATGACTCAAGGTATACTTTAGGCCCCCAATAGCCACTGGAACACTGAGGAGCAGATAACTGGGTGGATTTTGGAAAGGTGCAAAAACATGGCACACTACAGCACAGTTCATGCCCTTCAGCCATGATGTGCCATTCTTTTAACCCACTCTTAGATCAACCTAGCCCTTCCCTCTTAAATAGCCCTCCATTTTCTACCATCCATGTGCCTGTCTAAGTTTCTTACCTGCCCCCAATGTATCTGCCCCTATCACCATCCCCGGCAGGGCAGTAAATGCACTTACCACCAACACAACAGAGTTGTTGTCATATGCGATTTTAACTTCCCCAACACTGCTTGGCACCTCCTTAGTGCAAAAGGCTAAGGTGGGACATAATTAGTGAAGTGTGTCAAGAAGGATTCTTGACATAGTACATTGGCAGGCCAACTAGAGGAGAAGCTATTCTAGAACCAGCACCACGCAATGAACCTGGTCAGTTAACAGTGGGCAAGCATTTCATAGTGACCACAGTTCCCTGATCTTTAGCATAGCCATGGACAAGAACAGGAACAGAGAAGGTAAGTATTTAATTGGATGGAGGGGGCTAATTAGGATGATAATAGGCACATTATTTAGGATGATATTATGCAGGGAGTGTAAATCAGGCATAAAAAGACGTCCTCAAGGAAATACACAACAGAAATAAGGAGGTTGTATAGGGTCCACTTGCATGGGATTATGGATAGGTTTCCCCTGCTTAGAAAGGGGAAGGATGAAGGAATCAGGGTTGTAAAGTGAGGTGGAACATCTAGTCAAGAAGATGAAGGAAGCAAACATTATCAGGGTTCTTGGAAGCTGAGAAGGACCAAAGAGTCTGAGCAGAGCTAGACGGGATACGCAAAGGCCTTGGCGATTGAGATTAAGGAACGTATTCTGCCCGGAGGTCAGCATCATGGTATTCTGCAGGTATCTGTTCTGTGCTTTGTGATTTTTATAAAGAACTTGGATAATAATGTTGATGAAAGAAAAATAGAGGGTTATGGGCTGTGTAGGGGACTAGGGTTGGATTGACTGAAGGAGGTTTATATAAGCAGGCCCAACCTTGTGGCTGAAGGACGCATGTCCTGTTGTTCTATTCAACAGGAACCATCAGATTCTGCAATTTCCACCAACTTTTCACAAGCAGGTGTTGAATTGTGCTCAGGTGGTTGCTGGATGGAAAACTATTTAAGTATCTGCCATTAAATATCATCTTCAGCAGCCTCTGCTCTAATCCTATTGGTCCCAGCCAGAATCATGATTGGAATCTACTGGTCCCTACTTTCCACCCAATCAGTATCTTCTTTCAGAGGATCAACTGCAACCTTTTCCAGCACTTTCAAAACAACAGTACCACCAAGAATCGGTCACCCTCCCCTCTAGTCCTCTTGTGAGGACAGATCTGAGTTAGTGAAGCCTTCCTAAAACACCTCAGCTAGCGTGCTAGTTACAGTTCTGGACATCGCATTTTTTTAAAAAAATTCTCAATGGAGGTGGGTGCAAGGGTCAGTCCTTCTGTAATTACACACAGAAATACTACCACAAGCTGATAATGCCCACCCTTGGACAGTAAAATAGACATCTTCAAATAGGGCAAAGAATATAAGGACCTCAGAGGAAGCCTTTCTTAGATGGGGTGTTTTGTTCTGCACAATTCCCAAACCTCATGGTCACTGTCACACTGAAAATATGGATACATACTTGGCATAGTATCAAACACATTCACCATCTGAAACTATTGAATATTGAAAGGCAGAGAGAGTGTGGACATGTACAGGATGTTTCCTATAGCGGAGGAGTCTAGGACCAGAGGGCACAGACTCAGAATAGAAAAAAATGTCCCTCTAGAACAGATGAGGAGGGTGGTGAATTTGTGGAATTCATTGTCACAGACAGCTGTGTAGGACAAGTCATTAGGTGTGTTTAAAGCAGAGGTTGACAGATTCTTGATTAATAAAGGTGTCAAAGGTTATAGGGAGAAGACAAAAGAATGGGGTTGAGAGGGATAATAAATTAGCCATGATGGAATGGTGTAGCCAAATGGCCTAATTTTGCTCCTATGTCTTTATGTAACAAAAGATTACATCAGTAAATATAGGATAAAATTGGAAAGCAATACAAAAGGGAAAGGATTCCAATGTAAAATCTAAACAACTCAGTTACGCTAACCCAATCAATAAAATTTTCAATACAACCGATGTGGATGAAGAATGCATTGCGTTGTCTATAATTGATGTTCCCTCAAAGATCACTGTGCTTCTAGTTTGTGTTGTTAAACATCAGAGGAATGTACCTTAAGAGTTACTGTAAAAACCAGTACAGTGAACACCAGCGTGCCAAAGGTCCAGTTTCCAAACACCTGAAAATAAATTTATACAAAAACACATATTGAGAATTAAACAGAAATTATTTGAGCCTCAGCAGCATTTTACAATGTAAGAGCTGGACTGGAGGAACTTGACAGCTTTCCGTTTCAATAGATGCTAAAATCTTGCTGAGTTCTTCCAGCATTTGTTTGATCCATCTGCGGTTGTTTTGTTTTCCGAGGCCCGAAGGATTCCAGATGGCTACCTGGGACAGTAATATTAGGGTGGTGAGCAGATAACCCATCTGAGATAACAGGACACTGGAGTCTGGCCTTGAAAAAGGGTGTCAAGAGGTCAGCCATCAGTAGCTGTTCCCGCTCAGGGTTGAGTGAGGCTTCCATATGTACCCAGTTGGGGTAAAAAGACATATTCATTACCCTGTATAAAACTGGTACGAATAACATCTGCATCTCTTTAAGTTCACTGCACAAGGACGCTGGATTGCCAAACTGATTGCATAGAAATATTGCTAGAGCATCTCAAACATGTAGAGATAGAAACCAAAAGGAGGCTGTCACTTTGCCGGGATGTTTGCAGATCTAGTAGGTGATAGAGTTATTAGAGAGATGTAATAAAAACAGGATCATCATATTGAGAGATTTCAATTTCCCAAATAGTAACTACAGGATTACCTTAACTTTATAGGCTCAGATGATTGGAATTATTATTTTTATTAGGTGCATCCCAGACAGTTTCCTGATGAAGTATACCAATAAATCAATGAGAGAAATATCAAGGGAATTTGAGGGCAGGATAAAGATATAAATTATATGTCAGTTATAGGGAATGAATGACAGGGAGATCTGTTAAGAGAAAGTGGGGTTTATTGTCATATGCACAAGTACACAGTCTGCTTCAAGTAAGTACCGAACATGTAAGGAGGTGCCAAGAAAGAAAAATAGGGAGATGAAGTTTCACTATGGATATTAAGTGCAAAAGGAAAACCAGGGTACATAGGGTCCCATTAGAGAATACAGGGACAATCCATGTGTAGAACAAGGTGGTCTGGTGAGCTCCTAAATGAATTTTCATCAGTTTTCAAATAGAAACAATTCTTGTCATTGAAAAGCTGGTGAAAGGAAGGCAAAAGCCTGCTGCAGGTCTCCATAAGAAGGTATTTGATGCTTCGGCAGACTTAGACGTGAATAACTTCCCTAGACCAGATGGGATATATCACAGGCTACTCTGCGAGAGGGGCGAGCAATGGACTTTCTGGGACTCGGATAGACTTTTACATCCTTTTTATTTACAAGCGAGCTACAAGTAACTGGAGGATGGCAATGTGGTTCTAGTTTTCAATAAATGTATCATGGAAACGCCTTGTAATGACAGACAGTGACTGGAAAGATCCCAGAAAATATTCTCATCACTTGGAAAGACTAATCAGCAACAGCCAACATGTTTTGTCAAGGATAGATACTGTCTGACTCATTTGTCTGAATCTTTTATTTTATTTAGAGATACAGCATGTTAACAGGCCTTCTGGCCCATCGAGCCTGTGCTGCCCAATTACACCCATGTGACCAATTGAACTGCAAACCTGCGGATCTTTGGAACGTGGGAGGAAACTGGAGCACCCGGAGGAAACCTGTACAGTCAAGGGGAGACTGTAGCATCTCCTGATAGACCACGGCAGAATTGAAACCAGGTTGTTGGAACTGTGATAGTGTTACACTTACCACTATGCTACTGAAGTGAAGGATGTGGGCAGCATCTCAAACATGATTTACGTGGACTTAGTAAAACCTTTGACAAAGCCTCATCATGGGAGAGCTGTTTTGAAAGGTTAGCCCCATGGAATCTAGAGCCAATTGAGTCCTACCAAAGGGTTTCAGCCTGAAACGTCGACTGTACTCTTTTCCCAGATGCTGCCTGGCCTGCTGAGTTCCTCCAGCATTTTGTGTATGTTGCTCAGATTTCCAGCATCTGCAGATTTTCTCTTGTTTGTGACAAATAGATCCAAGGTTACATTGGCAATACAAAAATGAAGGTAAAGGGTTGCTTTGGCTATTAGATAAATATGACTTGTGGTATTCATATACTGAACAGAAAATGTGGCGATAACTTTAGAGGGAAACAACACAAACAAGGGTTTATACAGGTTGGAAATCAGATGCCAGATTATAAAAACAATGAGATTAAAAATTGGAATTTTGAAGAGGGCATGAAAACAGGTGTGTTGAAAGGGAGAATTAAGCAATTATACTACAATAGCAGGGACACAAGAGACTACAGATCTTGGAAACATGGGTCAACTCACTAAATGTTGGAGAAACTCAGTGGATCAGGCAGCATCTCAGGAGGCAAGTGAACAGTGGATGTTTCAGGTCTACACCCTAGACCAGGCATCCTCTATTAAAATAGAGGTGAGGGATGGGCTGGAGCAAGAGCTGGTGGGTGATAGGTGGATCCGGGTGATAGGTGCATCCATGTGAGGGATGGGCTGGAGCAAGAGCTGGTGGGTGATAGTTGGATCCAGGTGAGGGATGGGCTGGAGCAAGAGCTGGTGGGTGATAGTTGGATCCAGGTGAGGAATGGGCTGGAGCAAGAGCTGGTGTGTGATAGATGGATCCAGAGCTGGTGGGTGATAGGTGGATCCAGGTGAGGAATGGGGTGGAGCAAGAGCTGGTGGGTGATAGATGGATCCAGAGCTGGTGGGTGATAGTTGGATCCAGGTGAGGGATGGGGTGGAGCCAGAGCTGGTGGGTGATAGGTGGATCCAGGTAAGGGATGAGGTGGATCAAGAGCTGGTGGGTGATAGATGGATCCAGTTGAGGGATAGGGTGGAGCAAGAGCTGGTGGGTGATAGGTGGATCCAGGTGAGGGATGGGGTGGAGCCAGAGCTGGTGGGTGATAGGTGGATCCAGGTGAGGGATGGGGTGGAGCAAGAGCTGGTGGGTGATAGGTGGATCCAGGTGAGGGATGGGCTGGAGCAAGAGCTGGTGGGTGATAGATGGATCCAGAGCTGGTGGGTGATCGTTGGATCCAGGTGAGGAATGGGGTGGAGCAAGAGCTGGTGGGTGATAGATGGATCCAGTTGAGGGATGGGGTGGAGCAAGAGCTGGTGGGTGATAGGTGGATCCAGGTGAGGGATGGGGTGGAGCCAGAGCTGGTGGGTGATAGGTGGATCCAGGTGAGGGATGGGGTGGAGCAAGAGCTGGTGGGTGATAGGTGGATCCAGGTGAGGGATGGGCTGGAGCAAGAGCTGGTGGGTGATAGATGGATCCAGAGCTGGTGGGTGATCGTTGGATCCAGGTGAGGGATGAGGTGGATCCAGAGCTGGTTGGTGATAGGTGGATCCAGGTGAGGGATGAGGTGGATCCAGAGCTGGTTGGTGATAGGTGGATCTAGATGAGGGATGAGGTGGAGCAAGAGCTGGTGGGCGATAGATGGATCCAGAGCTGGTGGGTGATAGTTGGATCCAGGTGAGGGACGTGGGAGAGAGAATAGGAATGATGTAAGAAGCTAAGCATTGATAGGAGGGACTGATAAAGGGCTGATAACGTGATAAAGGAGAGTGGATGATGGAATAAACAGGAGGTAAGGAGGGGAACTGGAGCAAGGTAGGTGTGGGTCATGGGCAGATCAAGAGGGAGAAGAAAGAAGGGGTGATGGGGCCAGTGGGTTAAGGGGAAAGGGGGTGCGGGGGAGAAGAGTAGTAGGTCAGGATATTTTATTGTTTGATTTCACCTTCAGTTTTCAGTAATTAAGTTTCAGCCACAGTGTTGGCGCGTGGCCAAGTGGTTAAGGCGCCGGTCTGGTGATCTGAAGGTGACTAGTTCGAGCCTCAGCTGAGGCAGCGTGTTGTGTCCTTGAGCAAGGCACTTAACCACACATTGCTCTGCGATGACACTGGTGCCAAGCTGTATCGGTCCTAATGCCCTTCCCTTGGACAACATCGGTGGCATGGAGAGAGGAGACTTGCAGCATGGGCAACTGCCGGTCTTCCATACAACCTTGCCCAGGCCTGCGCCCTGAAAACCTTCCAGGGCACAAATCCATGGTCTCACGAGACTACCATATGCCTATATGAACATACTGCAAAGCATTCTACTTTTTAAGCTGCTTTTCATTGCAACAATATTTATTCTGGAACTGCAATAGGGCAGGGCAGCCAAATAATTTTCCTCACCAATTCTCTTTACTCTTCACCCAGATCAGTAGTCAGCAAAAGTGTTACCTTGTGCAGAAAATTACGCTATGCCAAAATAAGCTGACACGGAGGTGCTGGGAAACAGGAGGCAAGCTAATGACGTTCTGTTGTTTAAGGAAGGCTCTAACGATAACCTTGAAATTATAGGACGATGAGTCAGATGTCAACTCTGCCATGGATGGCCCCAAGCCCAGCTGTAAGAGAAGGACTAGCCCAGCTATCACCCCGTGCCACAAAAACCCGTGCCACAGAAATGCTAAGTGAAGCTCCGAAGGTCTCATCCCTGAGAGAAAGAAGTGCACTATACCTGGGAAAACTTGACAGACTGAGGACTCTGGCAGCCTATGCTGAAGAGCCAGATGACGGTTTTGGGTAAATTATTGAAGGGTCAGGATATATCAGTATCTGGATAGACAGACCGTCATTGGTAATGGTCAACACGACTTTGTGCATGTCTAACCAGTATTAGTTCTTTTTTGAGGTACCAAGAAGGTTGATGAAGGAGAGGTGATGCATGTTGTCTACAGGGACTTCAGCAAGGCCTTTGAAAAGTTTCCACATGGGAGGTACGTCAAGTAGGTTCACCTTGTTCAATTCAGGACAAGGTGGTAAATGGGATCAACATCAGCTTCACAGTTGAACCCGAGAGAGTGGTTGCAGATGGTTGCCTTTCCGACAGGAGGCCTGTGACTAGTAGTGTGTTGCACAGATTGATGTAATTTATCATCTATATCAATGACCTGGATGATAATGTGGTTAACTGGATCAGCAAATTTGTGGATGACACCAAGACTGGGGGCTGTAGTGGATGGCGAGGAAGGCTATCAACGCTCACGGCAGAATCTGGAAAAATGAGCTGAGAAATGGCAGGTGTAATTTAACGCAGAGGTGTTTCACTTTAGGAGGACAAACCAGGGTAGGACTTGCACATTGAATGGTAGATTTCTGAGGTGAATGCCTGATATGAGGTAGAACAAAGGGACCTTGAAATACAGTTCCATAATTTCTTGAGGCCACAGGTAGATTGGGTCATAAAGAGATTTTGGCAAATGGGCCTTCATAAATCAGATTATTGTGGACAGAAGTTGTGGTGTTATGCAAAAGTTGTGCAAGGCATTGGTGAGAACAAATTTTGGAGTATTTAACACGTCACCTACCTACAAGACAGGTGTCAATAAGCTTCAAAGAATGTGGAGAAAGTTTACAAGGATGTTTCTAGGATTTGAGGTCCTGAGTTAAATAAATCACTTGAATAGGCTAGTGATTTATTCACTGGAGCACCGGAGAATGAAGGGAGAGCTTAGGGGTACACAAAATTGAGGGGTATAGCTAGGGTGAATACAGGTAGGCATTGAGCGAGACTACAACTAGAGGACATGGGTTAAGGGTGAAAGGTGAAATATTTCAGCAGAAACTGAGGGGAAAGTCACTCAGAATAGTGCGAGTGTGGAACAAGCTGTCAGGAGGCGTGATAGATGCAGATTCAATTGCAACATTTAAGAGAAGTTTGAAGATAGGTGAATGGATGAGGAGTATGGAGGGTTGTGGTCTGGGTGCAAGTAGAGGTAGATAGGACTAAGCAGATCAGGCCAGAATGGATAAGATGGGCTGAAGGGCCTATTCTGTGCTGTAGTGCCCTACAGTATAACTCAGCACATTAACCAATCATTTACTGCCTTAGAGAAACAGATATTACATCAGTCAACAATTGTTCTCTGTTGCCCAAAATAAGAGAAAGCCCGGATGAATGAGAGATTAATCTTACCATGTTCAAATTGGCCCTCATTAGCTGGCATTAGAAAGAGAGGCAAATGGTAAAAGCCAAAAACAAAAGAGAAAATTAAGTCAATCAGATTTTTAAAAAAATACAGAACTGAAGGAAAGCAAAATATCAAAAATTTGGTAAACTAACAAAAAAATGGAGTGCAAATGATGAACTACATTATTAAAGCATCTTTCAACAGACAAGCAACAGAATAAAGTGTAAAGTTAAATACATCTTTAAAAGACTGAGATGGAATATTAAAAATGCAGGTGCTACAACAGGCCACTCTATGCAAAAGAATGTTGGCAGGTTATTGTGGTAGTATAACTAACCTTCCCATTGCTGGTCATCATTGAGTGGTCAAATAGAAAATAAGTACCAAAGAAAAATGCCACAGCATCAAACACTCCCAGAAACGTCCAGTAAAGGAAAGGCTTCCAACATAACAAGGAGTTTTTGGCAATATCCCTGGTGATTGAGGAAAAATAACATTGGAATTGAGTTGTGCATTTTAATGCTATTTATAAAACATTCAATTTAAAAATACTCTTCAATCACAAAATATCGACTCATCCCTTCGTTCTTGTGAGGAAAAAGAAAACACATTGCACTTCCTTCTAAATCTACCCTCTATGCCCAGTGCACTTCTCATAATGGAATATAGCAAGTCTAAATTTTGCTGATCTCTTAACAACATCTTATGCTTTAAAATTCACAATTCAAGGTTACTAAAACATAAATATCAACTTCTCTTAATCTTTTTAAGTCTTGCTACTGCTGTAGATTTTTTTTACAAAATATTTTCATTTACATTTTATTACATGGTGGAATATTCCATTTCTTTAGTACTGTACTGGCAATATGCAAATGTGTACATGTTGTTTGTATACTGTACTTAATGTAGATATTACTGTTTATTTTGTAATGATTGTAACTGTATTGTGGGGTGCATCATATTCTGATTCAGAAGGCAAGTTAACTTTGTGGGTAATTGAAGATGGTACGTCCTAGTGCTAAAAAAAGGAGCTGATTGCCCCATTTGGGGAGAGAGATGGAGGCTGTCAGGAGTTCACGTTGGACAAGAATAAGTACAGAGCTATTATTGTGTTTTCTGGTAGATATCTTTTTGTAAATAGTGGCATTATTTTTGCCTATTTTTACAAGTTTGATTTTTGACACACCTAAAGTGCCAAGCCATGCCAGCCAGTTTTCCTTTAGTCATAGATCACATATTTAACAGAATGGTAGATGGAATTTAATTCCGACAAGTGTGAAGTGTGGTTTTTGGCAAGTAAACCCCGGGCAGGACATAAACAGTAAATGGCAGGGCCTTAGAGAACAGAGACACCTAGGGGTACGAGTATGTATTTCCCTGAGAGTGGTGACACAGGTAGACAGGGTGGTATGGAAGGATTTGGCATGCTTGTTTTCATCAGTCAGGACACCATGTTACAGCTATCAAGGAGTTGGTGAGACTGCGCTTGGAGTATTGGTGTGCAGTTCTGGTCACTGAACTGTAGGAAAGATGTCATTAAGCTGGAGAGGGCAGAAAAGATTCACACGGATGCTTCTGGAACTATGGATAGGCTGAGACTTTTCCTGGAGTGTAGAAGGCTGAGGGGGTGACTTCATGACTTCACAGAAATATGTAAAATCATGAGGGACATGGATAAGGTGAAGGGTCAGTCCTTTTCCCAGGGTAGGGGAGTCAAAAACTAAGACATAGATTTAAGATGGGAGGGGACATCTTTAAAAGGGTTTTGGGAGTCAAGCTTTTCCGCACGGTATAGTAGGTACGTGGCATGAGCTGCCAGAGGAAGCTTCAGAAGTGTGTACAATTACCAAGTTTCAAAGCCATTTAAGAGATACATGGATAGGAAATGTCCAGAGGGATATGAGCTCAATGTAGGTAAGTGGGCCATGTTCAGGTAGGCAACTTGACCTTCACCTTTCCCTGCTGTACAACTCTCATTTCATCAAGTACCTCACAGCCCAAATTTATCAGTCTTGTACAGTCAGTCAGAGAAGCTTGCTTAGGAATTCATGCACTTCAGCATCTTTATTTCCATTAGAGAAGTTCCCGTAAAAGGCAATGATAACTCGAATTGTGTAGCCGTGTCTCCGAGCTCACCTATACAACGTTGGGTCTCTTTTTAGAGCGTCGATACTGACATGTTGTTCCATCAGACTATACAGCAGGATAGGGAGAGAGGTGAAGCTGATGTTGTACAATGTAAGATAAGCAGTGTCATATAATGGCTGGAAAAGAAGAAATCCATCATTACTTCCAAAATATCAAAACAAAAAGTTACCCGAACCTCCCGGCATCAAACACTTGGAACTGTAGCCTTCTTTCCAACTTGGTTTTCCTTTCAGTAGAAAGGAACTGTCTTAGATCTTCATTCAAAGCTTATGGAAAATGATGTAAGGTTGGATGCATTTTAGCGAAGGTTTACCAGATCAATATCTGGAATGGACAGGCCATGTTATGAGGACAAGTGGATAGGTTCAGCCTATATCCACTGGAACTTAGAGGAGTGAAAGGGGGCTTTACTAAAACACAGAAGATACTGAGTGGTCTTCAGAGGGCTGTTGTAAAGAGAATGCTTCCTCTTTTGAAGAGGTCTAGATTAGAGATCACTATTTAGAAATATGGTGCTGTCGATTACAATGAGGCAAACTTTTCTTTTTCAGGTTCATGAATGTGTAGATCTTTTGCTCAGCGGATGGTGGAAACAGTGACATTTTTAAGGCATAGCTGGATGGATTCTTTAAAAGGTACTGGGCGAGTGGGTAGATGGGAATGTGAAGCTGTGGTAGCAATCACATCAGCTATGATCTTGCAAGAGAGTGGAGATGGCACAGGGGGGCAAAAGGCCTACTTCACATATATTCATAAGGTATTCTGGATGCAATTCTCTTTTTCCTACCACAGGAAGGATTTAGCTACAACTTATATGGCAAGGGAGAGCTAATTTATTGTGATTTCCAACTGCTTTCAACACAGAAGACAACAGGAAATGGATGCTGATGGAAGAAAAATAAACTACTGAAAGAAAAAGCTTGTATAAATAGAAAAAAAAATGAAAAACTCTGGATTTAAGAGTTTTCATTTTAAGATTAGCTGAAGTATTTCACTGAAGATACCTATGAATGCATTGTAATTTGCATGTAAATGAAGCCCACACAATGATGACTTCCTAATTTAAATATTCACTACTTAGGCATGAGACTGGGTGGCTGATGGCTTACACAGACTTAGTGAACCAAAAGGCCTGTTTTGTTCTATGACAAAGACCCTTAAACACTGCCAGCTGTTCTATTTAACTAGCAGAGTTATCTCCAAGGTAAAAACATTCTCCATTCTCAACCTATCATCATTGTTAACTGATACTTCTGAGGGTAACCTGGGACTTTCATCCAGTTTGCCCGTAATGATCTTGGGATAACAATCAGTCTAAAAGACTCCTAAACGCCAAGCAGCTAAAATAGAGGCGGGAGGAGAAGATGGCAGCACAACGCAGCGCGCAGCTCTCCGGTGAAACGATATCGTATCTGTTAAATAGGGGCCGTGGACAATTCTGATTTGATGGAGGCAGGCGTGAAAGCACAGAGGAACATCTGGAGAAATTTCTGAAATGCCAGTTCGCTGTCACTGTTACTGCGCGATCAAGAATCTTCCGGAGGGAAGGCCCCAAAATCCCCAGCTTTGCCTGCTACTGGCGACCGAGGCTGAGGTCGAAGCGTTCGGATAGAGATGGTGCTCGTTACTTGGTGTCGGAGGGCTGATCGGAGGCTCAAAGTTTTCGGGCGACTCAGAGTCAGACTGTGGTCGGGCATGGCAGGGAGAGTTTGAGAGTTTTCTTCCTTCTCCCGCCAGTGTGAGATGTGGGACATTTGAGAGACTTTGAACTTTTTTACTGTGCCATGGCCTGTTCTTCATCAAGTTATGGTATTGTGCACTGTTGTAACTATATGTTATAATTATGTGGTTTTGTTAGTTTTTCAGTCTTGGTCTGTCCTGTGTTTCTGTGATATCACACCGGAGGAATATTGTATCATTTCTTAATGCATGCATTACTAAATGACAATAAAAGAGGACTGCGTGTCCTCATAATCTAATCTAATCTAATCTAATCTTCACTGGAGGGGCGAGTAAGCAGAAGTAACAGCTCAGGCACGGGAAGTGAAAGGCCAGTTAACAACATCAGTTTAAATAGAAACTGCAGAAGCTGGAGATGTTGATCATCAGGATGGAGAGAAGCCGAATGAACACTTCGGTCAAGGGTCCTTCCTCAGAACTGGGAAAGTGAAAGGATCAGCACCTCCAGTTGCAAAGAGGGGAGGTTAAAGTGAATATCAGTGTCAGGTTCCGTCAAATTTGTCAAGGTAAAAAATTACCTTAAAAACCAATAGTTGGACCAAAATGATGCAGACGCAAGTTGATACCACAAAAAGGGAAACAAAGGTTTAGAAACATCTGTGAAGAAAAAAAAAAATTTACTTGAAATTTTTGAAGCTCAGTTTATCTCCTGAGAGAGATTATGCACTTAGTTGAGAGATGAGCTGTTCCTTCAGATTAGTCTGAGCGTTGTTGGAGCAAATAGGAGGCCAAACACAGAGCGAGCAGAACGGGGGTGGGAAAGGCAGTTAAGCAAGTAGATGACTGCAAGCTCAAGCTCACGGTCACTGTTGTGGACTGATCAGAAGTGTTTCTGTGGAGGGGTCCCCAACCTGCTTTTGTTTCTCCGATGTATAAGAGACCATAATACACCAAGCTGGCAGAATTACATGTCAATTCTAATTCTTCAAGAAGGGCTTACAGTACGGTGCAGAAATCTGAGGCACATATACATATATAGCTAGGGTGCCCAAGACTTTTGCATTGCACTGTAGAAATTTTATGTATTGCACTGTACTTCTGCTAAATAAACAAATTTCATGACATATGTGAATTATGATAAATCTGATTCTGATATGGGTCTCTATTGTGGATTGAGAGGGGGAAGTGGGCAGGGAGAGGGGAATCATGGTTGGGGAAAAAGGGGATGGAGAGGGGAGGGAGCGGGAGGCAGAACAGAGACATTCTGTAATGATCAATAAACCAATTGATTGGAATCCAATGATCTTGCCTGGTGTCTCAGGGCTGGGCCCAGGCCACCCCCCCCTCCCCCACCCCGGCACTCTTTCTCTGCCACCCGTCCCACTCCCCTCTCACGGCACTTCACCCTCGCTATTCCCAATATCCTTTGCCTCAACCAGGTTTATAAACTCTCTCTCGTTCCACGTTAACAAATACGTGTCAACCCACGCGTGCTAAAGTCTTAGACGTCCGAGCTATATACATGTGCTTAAGAGACGGAGGGTGGTTCATAGAGGTGTAGAGATGGCAAAATTAACCAAGGAGTCGCAGAAGGAATGACCTCTGACCTCAACCAGAATCATTGCAGAATAGCATCTAAATTTCTGACCAGGCCTTTTGGGACTGAGTGCCGTGCTTAACCATTTCTTGTAAAGCAGTTTCCTTTTGGTTTCCCATCACTGATACGGTTATACCTTTCGATTTTAATGTTTCGAATAGTTTTATTTTTAAATTGTTACCCTAACAATGTTGGTCTCAACTGCTCATAGGCACTTCCCCAGTTCTCTCCACTCCTTCCCCACTCTACAAACTACAATACACTTTTCATTTTTTTTCAGTTCCGATTGAACTCTTTTCCCCTGTCCATTGATGCAGCTTGACCTGCTGAGTGCTTCCAGCTTACTCAGTTCATACTTCGGATATTGCTGCAGATTGTTCCAGAACTGAGATGAATTTAGTACATGACCTGAGATCAGTCACGGTTTTTCAGCTCATATGCACCTGTAACTCCCTTTGGACTGAGCCTCGAACACATTCACCTACTGACATGAATCCTCAGCAGAAGTTAGTACCAATCTTACATTAGACTAGGAAAATACTTTCACAAGTTAAGACACAATTCCACTCGGTGATCTGTGCTCGATATGCCCCTGGTCTGTCTGATCAATTATGCTCACAACGTCACGGGACTCCAAGCACAGAATGTTACATCGGAGTTATGGAGCAAAGTACTAACCTGCTGAGAAAATCCACAAAAGAATTGGTATAAAAACTGAGGAAATATGAAGCAAACATTCTGCAAAACAACAGAATATGAGATAAGACAAAACATCACAAACAATGGCATCAGAGGGATTGCAAACTCACTTAAGGCAACATTCACTTCCCTCATACAGATGATTTCACGCAAGGTACTGAGAGACTTTGGACTGATAAATGCAATGTAAAAAAAAATAGTTATCAATATGAAGCTCTAAAGGAAACACTGAAAAAATTAGAGCATGTACAAGCAATACTACTGGAGGAAATATGTTAAAGGATTCAAAGTTCTAACCGGGAGGATGTGGAAGACCAATTAAATTAAATTCCGGTTAGATGGCAGATACGGTCAATGAATGTTAGTTGATTGTGCATGAATAGGGATACATAATCAAAAAATATTTCACCATTTATTAATGAGATCAATTGAGTGAAACAGGCCACAAGGCAGGAACATCATTTAAGAGGGGTTTCAGCATAAAAAGCAGTGGGGCCTAAAATTTTACCCCAGCTTTGAAGTGACTGAACGACAGGGATCGTGTCTTTGACAAATGTTTCACAGCAGTGTGTATGCTCCTGGAGGGGGATATTCAGAGTTGGTCAAACAGATAGCTTTCAAGAAGTATCATTCAGGAGAATGGAAAGGTATGAGGGGCAATTTCCAGAGCTGGGCAATGTGTTAATCAGGTGAACACACAAGAAAACATAAGAGATGAGGCTTGCGCAGCGAAGTTATTGATGGCTTTGAGTTTATGTACTGTGGACCATCGGAAGCTGACCATGAATTCACTGGAATTATCAAATCCAGAAATACCAAAGGTGTGGATGAGGGTGTCAGTGCCAGATAAAGGGAGCCGTTCTGAGTCAGGTATTACTACCACACTGCAGCTTAGTGCCAGCATACGGAAATGCGAATTAAGAGAGGACTATGCATCCCCTCAAATCTGCACGGCCATTGAATAAGTTCATGACTGACTGGACTGTAACATCAACCTTACCTTCCTGTCTCTACCTGATTATCTTTTATCTCTTTGCATATCTAATCTATTTAGTTCTGTCATAAAAATATTCAAGGACTTGCTTCTGAGGAAGTCCCAATGACCCACGATTCTCTAAGAGAATATTTACCTCACCTGTGTCTTAAATGGCATAACTGCTGTTACATGCAAACACTGGCTCCTGGCTCTAGAGTTTCCTACAAGAGGAAACAGCGTCCTTTCACACAACCTGTCAGGACATCTGGTGTGTTTCTATCAAGCCCCCTTCACCCATCAGATATCCTGCTGACTGACGCAAGCCTAACCTAACATATCCAAGCCACAGAACTCAGTGACAGAGTCCAAAGATGATGGCTTCAGCTTTCCCAGTGCTTAATTGAGGGAAATGTATGCTCATCTTGGATGTCGGCCAAGCACTCTTCTGATTGAGCTGTCAAGAGAGGCTAATGCTAGCTTTTGTCAGAATAAGCTGAAATAGGATACTCTGCTTTCAAACAATAATCAGGAAAGGAAAAAGGACTTTGCAAGGAGTGCATGATTCCCTTGTGGCCATTCCCCTCAAAAGCAAAACCACCATGTTAGGTGGATAGGGAAGAATGACCATTCAAGACCAGCAGCAGTAGCCAGGCCTGTGGAAAGGTATCGGCTGACAGGACTCTAATGTTAGGAGAATTGATAGTTATGGTGGTGGACAGGAGATTCTGTACCACTGAGGGGACTCTGGAATGGTCGTTTGCCTTCCTGGTACACAGCTCAGAAGGGAGGGGTTATATTGAGCTTGGAATAGTTATCAGGTTATTGGCCGAGGGGCCTGTACTGTTCTATGTTAGATATCCGTGAACTAAGTGAAAATAGATGGAGTCTATTGCTGAAGATGTAATCCCATTCAAAATCTTCACTGCTGTTTCCAACACCATACAAATAATGGTTTATGCAGCATTAATTAGTGATATTATTTTAAAAACAGGCAAAGTTTTAAGGCAATTCATCTTTTTCCTAAAAGGAAGAAATAGATATGAATATAATTCACCTTGTAGAAGAAATACTGGACGAGTTCAGCAATCCGAATATAGTAAAAATGGCCATGGACAAGCAACAGCTTCCTGAGATGTTTGAACTTGGGAATACAATAGTCACTGTTCCGTGCAGCTTGTCGGCCTTCCTTTCCCAAAATACCTGCGGAAACCAAATGTCGGCTGAGCAGATAGTCAAAGAATAAAAACAATCACAATATAAAATGGGTATTCAAATGATGTGCTTGCTTTCTTGTTTCAATCAACATATCCTCTGCAACACACACAAAACGCTGGAGGATCTCAGCAGGTCAGGCAACATCTATGGAAAAGAGTAAACAGGTTTCAGTGAGATCCCCCTCGTTTTTCTAAACTCCAGCGAGTACAGACCCAGAGCTGTCCAACATCCTTCATACATTAACCCTTTCATTCCCAGGATAATTCTTGTGACCCTCTTCTGGTCCCTGTCCAATGGTAGCACATCCTTCCTTAGGCAAGAGGCACAAAACTGCTCACAATACTCCAAAATACTATGAGCAACAAAAGAAAATCTGCTGGAGAAACTGAGCAGGTCAGGCAGCCTCTCTGGGGATGGTGTGACAGGGGTGGGTAGTAGTGGGAAGAAATTGTCACTGTTTCAAGCCAAAACTCTGCATCAGGACTGAGATTGGGGAGGAGGGGTAGCCAGTATAAGGGAGAGTGGAACGCCCACCAATCACCTTGGGCCCCCACAACTGCTGCTTGAACTATTAAGTTTCCTGAGCAGATTGTATGTTGCTCCAGTTTCCAGCATCTGCAAACTCTTGTGCTTCTTTTTAGGAAGGTACACTCAGTTCAGGTTAAGGTCAATGCCTGATTAAAGCTGTGCTGTGCAATATTGAGCTTGCTGGAACGCATAGGATTCAACTTGTTTATATACTTAGGCAAAAAATAGACACGTAACAATGAGAGAACCATTCACTAAGGTGGGAAGTAGGCCAATTCATTGCAAAAACATTCAAAAGCACCAAAACCTGCAAATAAGCCCTCTGTTATCACGTTGTACACCGCTGTAGACTGCAGATGTTTTAATTCTGGTTTTGCAAAGTACTTAGTGCAACATTTTTGTTGACAGATCAACTGGCTACTGTAAACTGCACCTAGCCTAGGTGGGTGTCAAGAGAGTTGGATTGTGAGGAGTTGGAGTAAATGGCGATATGAGTGAAAACATAGGAATAGCACAGATGGGCGTTTGATGGTTAGTATGGTCAAAGAACCAGTTTCCATGCTGTATGACTCTGCTCATTAAATACCATCCATATCATGCAACTTTCCAAGATATATTAGATGTCCCAGCATTAAAACATGCAAAGCACTTTGTTCTCTAAATAATTCTAGTGCTACTTGAGAAAAGGTTTGGATGGTTAGGTCACAAAGGGAATGGTAATGGAGATGACATCAGTGAAGGAAGCCTTGAGCACCTTGTAGCTGGGGAAAACTACCAAATGGCACCACCTGACACACACGGGAGAATATATAGTCAGAAATTAGCAAAACAATGGTGAAATTTTTTTTTATTTCTGTGTCTGTCAAAAATATGAGAAAACCCATGGATCTATCAAGAGTAAGAAATTAAATGAAATTAAGATCTTCAAAAAAAAAAGCACCAGAAGTTAGCAAACAACACACACAAAATGCTGGAGGTCAAAGTTCGAAGTAAGTTTATTATCAAAGTTTGTGTTTGTCACCATACACTACATTTTCTTGCAGGCATTTACAGAAAAAAATGAAAGTAATAGAATTTCATGGAGAGCTATACATGAACAAAGACCGACAAACAACCAATGTGCAAAAGACAAACTGTGCAAATAAAAATAATACTGAGAACATGAGTTGTAAAGAGCCTTTGAATAGGAGTCTGTAGGGCATAGAATCAGTCTGATGTAGTGGTGGATGAAGTTATCCGCACTGGTTCAGGGGTCTGATATTGGGTCAATAAATGGTTCTGAACCTGGTGGTGTGAGACCCAAGGCTCCTGTGCCTCCTGCCTGATGATAGCAGCAAGAAGAGAGCACGACCTAGAATGTGGGGTTCCTTAAAGATGGATGCTGCTTTCTTGTGGCTGGGCTCCATGTAAATGGTGGAGAGGCTCTGCCTATGATGGACTGGACTATATCCACCACTTTTGGTAGTCTTTTCCATTCCTTTGCATCGGTGTTTCCATACCAATCCATGATGCAACCATTCAGGATACTCCCCACTGTACATCTATAAAAGTTATCAAAGTTCTTGGTGACATTCTGAATGGACACAAACTTCTAAGAAAGTAAAAGCACTGTCATGCTTTCCTTGTGGCGACAAGTAGGTGCTGTTTCCAGGACAGAATCACTGATAGGTAAACGCCAAGGAGTTTAAAGCTACTGACCCTAACCTCCGCTGTTGCCCTAACGAGGACCTCCAGCTTCTTCTCACAGTAGTTCCCTCCTGATAGGTGCACCTGGAGGAAAATGAACAGTTGACATCTTGGGCTGAGAGCCTTAATCAGGACTGGAAAGAGAGAGAGAGCAGATGCTGGAATAAAAGTGTGTGTGTGGGGGGAGAGTCCTGTTTGACTAATACATCAGAGTTCTTTAAGGTCAGCCTGGTTGGAAGCAGAGAGGGTGTTCATCCTTGCCCGAGGTGTCAGGGATGAGGAGACAAAGTCCCCAAATAAGGGCTCAGCATTTGGGAAGGAGATGAAGAGAAACTCGTCACATAGAGGCTGGCAAATCTTTGGCGTTGTCGATTCAGCACAGCACTGTGAAGGTTCAGCCACAGAGTTCAACAGTTTCATAGATATTAGAGAAGAGTGGAGAAAATGATTCTTAGCTAAAAGATTAGGGCAGGGCTAAATGGCCAGATGGCCTTCTCCTGTTCTTAATTCTCATGATATCATACTTTAGCAATCTTAGATTAGCTGAGTAATTCTAGACAAAATTCAATTGTTTGCAGCTGCAGCCAAATTAAATTAACTACCAGAGCTGTTTCCTGTTTCTCAACAATTACACTCATGAATTGAATAAGGAAATTTTTCATTCATAGATTAATATGGCTTCTTAACTCTTGGATTTAAAGTCTGTGTTTCGGTCTCCCAAAAGGACTCCTTTTTATCGATGTAGCCACTCACAGTACAGAGTCCTTCCAAGTCTTACTACAATAACTAAATCAGCCTGAAGACACACACGTTTTAGGAACAGGTTCGTCCCCTCCACCGTCAGATTTCTGAATGGTTAATGAGCCTATGAACACTACTTCACTACTTTTGCTCTTTTACACCACTCATTTAATATTTTAATGTATGTTTCAATAGGTCAATAGGTACATTTAATGTCAGGGAAATGTATACAATATACATCCTGAAATTCTTCTCCTTCACAAACATCCACAAAAACAGAGGAGTGCCCCTAAGAATGAAAGACAGCTAAATGTTAGAACCCCAAAGCCCCCCCAACTCCCCCCACCCACACATAAGCAGTAGCAAAGCGATGATCCCCCCTTTCCACCAGCAAAAAAGCATCGACACCCCCCTCCCGACCAAGCACTCAAGCATGCAGCAAAGCATCAATAAACTTCTTATTGTAATTTGGTGTATATTTTATGTATAGCACTGTTCTGGCTGCTGTAAAACAACAAACATTATGACATTTGTCAAGATCAAAAACCTGATCTGGACCTGATGAAAATGAAGGACTTGTGTCCAAGTCAAAATGGTGAGCGATTTATAGAGGAACCTGCAGGAGGTCTTGTTCTTATGCTCCTCTGCTTTGTGTTTCATCGAAGTTTTATACCGTAGCCATACAAAACCTTTAATCAGACCGTACTTGGAGTACTGAGCGCAGTTCTGGTCACCCCATTACAGGAAGGATGTGGAAAGGGCACACAAGAGGCTTACTAGATGCTGGCTGAATTTGAGGACAGGAGCTACAAAAAAAGGTTGTACAGACTTGGGCTGGTCACCCTGGAGTGTCAGAGGCCGAGGGGAGACCCAACACAGATCTTCTAAATTATGAGATGCATAGTTAGGGTAGACAGTCAGAATCTTTTCCGCAAGATAGGAATGTCGAATGTGATAGGTCCTAGAATGCGTTACCATGGAAGTAGTGGATGCAGGCAACTTGGGGAAGTTTAAGAGGCTTTTAGATAGACACATGACTGTGAAGGGAATGGAGGGATATGGATGATGGACAGGACAATAGACAATAAGTGCAGGAGTGGGCCATTTGGCCCTTCGAGCCAGCACTGCCATTCACTCTGATCATGACTGATCATCCACAATCAGTACCCCGTTTCTGCCTTCTCCCCATATCCCTTGACTCCGCTATCATTAAGAGCTCTATCTAACTCCTTCTTGAAAGCATCTAGAGAATTGGCCTCCACTGCCTTCTGAGGCAGAGAATTCCACAGATCCACAACCCTCTGTGTGAAAAAGTTTTTCCTCAACTCCGTTCTAAATGGCCTACCCCTTATTCTCAAATTGTGGCCTCTGGTTCTGGACTCCCCCAACATTGGAAACATGTTTTCTGCCTCTAGCATGTCCAATCCCTTAATAAACTTATATATTTCAATCAGATCCCCTCTCATCCTTCTAAATTCCAGTGTATACAAGCCCAGTCGTTCCAATCCTTCAACATATGACAGCACTGCCATCCCGGGAATTAACCTCGCGAACCTCCGCTGCACTCCCTCCATAGCAAGAATGTCCTTCCTCAAATTTGGAGACCAAAGCAAGAATGTCCTTCCTCGAATTTGGAGACCAGGAGGAGGTCAGTTCGTATCAATTAGCATCATGGATTAAATGACCTACTTCAACAACAATTTTTTAAGTATTTCTACCATAGGTCTCCTTTAAGAATGGCGAAAAATGATTTAGAAGAAAAGTAGGAAAATATGCTTGAACAGAATTTCCAAACAAGCTTCAGGGGCTGAGTGATTCTTTCACGTAACATACTTAATTGTTCCAGAAAATACTTCATACTCCCCAGGAAGGTAATTTGGATCAAGAGAAGATGAGATTCTTTTTTCTTCCAAATTCCACTCATGGTTAAAACCCTTTTTCTCTTTTTGCTCATCCAATTTATGTTACTGTGAGAGATTCATCACCCAGAGTACACAGATGGCAGGAGATGACAAGCACAGTGTAGTTTAACTGCTCTGATATAACAAAGACATCAGCACTGTACTTCCCTCAGTGCAAATATCAAAAGGGCAATGCAGTGGCTACAGTGCGATTCAGTGCCCAGTTTCCCATCTCATCGACAAAAGCGTGTGGCAGTGTTTTCATCGTCGGCTATCATAGCCAAGCTATGGAAGGCTGGAACTTGATTATGATACCTGAAGAGTGGTTTTCAGGATCCACTGGGATTCTTCCGGATGAAAAACCAATAAATTTGGATGCAAGAATTTCTCTGGTTAGCTCTGTTCTGACATTAGATCCAAAATGTATGTATCAGCTAGAGGCGATGAGCAGGACCCAACTCACTCCAATCTCCCTGAATAATTGTGTCTATAAACTACAGCATGAAAACACTGTGAATAATGCACACGTGCATCCCTAACTCCTGAATGTGTTCCTCCAATTGTCACTGCTTCTGGAAATGGTTGCAAGAAGATCATATGCCACAGAAGCGATTAAAATGAATCTCATCATCTGGAAGTTGCCTTCGTCCCAATAGATTTATTTGAAGGGAACCAAGAATCATCTAACTTGTTAGCTCTGACTGCTCGCAGCAAAATTAGTAGTTCAATGGAACTTTTGCTAATAATCACCAACAATCTGAAAGGTCAAAAGTAGAATTCCCTTTCATCTAGGAAATTAACCTAGTTCACAATGGTGAATGACAATGTCCACACTCTCTTCAGATCCTTTTTGATTTTGTCACTTTAAACAGAATGATAAACAAGTTCTCACGTTGGGTAGAGAATATTAGACAAATGTGGAAAAGCATGTGGCTAAATCAGTACAATTTGTAGCCACACACATACCTAGCCAGAATATTTTTTGACATCCCATTCTCATCTCCAAAGGAGCAACATAGTTTCCTTCATTTAAAAAATGTGGTTCTTTCTTCCAAGACAATTTAAATCAGTTATATTCACTCATTCATGGGTCATGGCGACATATCTGATGTAGGTGCTGAATCAATGCATAGTTATGAAACAAATGTAAAGTACATCACACGTCAGAAATCTGAATGAAAGCAGGAAATATGATGTGTTGCTTGAAATTCCAGCACCTGCAGATCTCCTCATGCTTGCGTTTTTAAATTGTAGTCCTGACGAAGGGTCTCGGCCCGAAATGTCGACTGTACTTCTTCCTAGAGATGCTGCCTGGCGTTCACCAGCAACTTTGATGTGTGTTGCGGGAAATATGCAGCAGTTTTTAACCTGAAACATTAACTCTCATCTCTCTCTCTCTCTCTGTTACAGATGCTACCTTAGTTACTGGGTATTTGTCGGACACCAGTTTGCTGCTATCCAGACAATCCCAGGGCAACGGTTGACTACAGAATGAGTTATGCAATAGTGAAACATAATTATTAACTCAATCTTCTTCTTAAGTTTTAGAGACTGACAAGAAGGTCTTATTGACAAAAAAAGTGAGTTGAACAACAGTTTGCTGCCATAGATGCCAAAGAGTATGAAAGGAAAACTTTTAAATGATGTAGTGTTTTTGCTTTCATGTGACATTGAGACTCAGCAGCCAGACTTCTTATTGGTCACAATAAATCATTCTGGGACATTTTTTTTTAATTGTTTGGAAAAAAAGTTAAATGCACCTTACCTATTCCAACATGAGCTTCCAGTATCATACTGACATCGTTTGCACCATCACCAATTGCCAAGGTTATGGGGTGTTCTTTTGAAGCTTTTATCAGTTTAACTATCTGCAAATGAGGATTAGAACAAACCTATGTAAAAGATTGACTGGCAGTTCCTATGTAAGGCAGTAAATATAATAACGTTGAGAAATGATCCAGACTGCATCAGCCACACTAATCAACACAGATCCGCGCACTCCATTCCCCTGTGCTGGCTTCGAGACTCCAGTGCCTCCTAGTGACAAATACCAGAACCCTGTCCTGGTTAAGCTTGATTGTACCAGAACTTCCTGGCACAAACAAACTTACTCCAAAAAAAAAATCTGCATCTTAATGGAAGCAAAGCCAATGAGAGTTTCAACTTACATTAAAAATATAGATTCAGACATTTGTTTTCAAAGGCAGCCTCAGCTGAAGATGTGACACTGGCCTGTGGAACTCCGGTCGTGCTGTCCTCGGGTGAGCAGATGATTGATTACTGAGAACCAAAATCTTTTTTTGTTTGAGGTATGACTCCAGATACTGTAATGGTTTGGCTTTGATTTCCATTCAGTTATTTTATTAAGAGTTACAGGCTGCTCAGGATAAATGTGCCCTCTCCGTCCAATTACACTCACGTGACCAATTAACCTACTGTATGTGGGAGGGAGCTGCGGCACCCGGAGGAAACCCCCACGGTGACGGGGTGGACAAACAAGCAGCAGGAAATGAACCCGAGTCGCAGGCGCTGTAGTAGCGTTATGCTGACCGCTACACTACTGTGTCGGCCTCATAAGGGCACCAGACGCACCATTGTGTCAAAAGCTGCCTTGAGAGGAGGGACAGTTATTTACCTCATCTCTGGAATTCAGACCTTTTGCCGATTTTTGGACCATGACTGGAGCAAGGCCTGGTCCAGAATGGCCTTGAAGAAACTGAACTTGGCATTGAGCTTTCAAGTGCAACAGAAAAATGTACTAATCAGGTATAATTTATGGCTAATGGCACTTACATTTAGCATGTAACATTCAAGGCTAACCTGTGCTTTCTGTAGAGGTGCCATTCTGCAGCACAAAACCCCACTACAATGGCGGCATATTTCCAGGAAAATATCTTTGTAGCTGCTTGTACTGCCACTTTCTGCAGGTTTCAGGACGAGAGACAGCGTGGCCCCATCGATGATCAGACCATAATCGTGTAAATCATTCTGAGAAAATCTAAAACACAGCAGAAAATCTAAGCAGAAATTAACTATCATTTTACAAAAGGTTAAGATTTGGTTATGGTGGTGCAGCAGCTGAATTACTGAACACCAATTTCACATCTCACATAAGTAATGGAAGCCAATAGAGTTTCAAATGCATGGAGACAAACATTTATCACTCAATTTAGTCACAAAGATTCGAATGTAAAAAGGCAACTGATGAATGGAAGGAACCCTCACATTGGGCTTAATGTCACCAATCCACTCTGAGTGACTAATACTTCACTGCTTTCCTCCTAGCCCACTAATAACCTACAATAATCGAAACCATTTTCAGTGGTTCATTGAAATAGCATAGTATCACCTGCCGAGGAACCATGAATGGCTACAAGTGCTGTCTCCTTTAACATTTAACTAATCTTAGAAGTATTTGAATTCAAAAGACCGTTGCATTTTAAGATGATTAACTTAAACAAGGGGACATAATTTTAAGGTGATTGGAGGCAAGTATGTGAGGGGGTGTCAGAAGCAAGATTTTTTTTGAAACAGAGAGTGGTGGGTGCATGGAATGCGTTGCCAGGGCGACGGTAGAGGCAGATACATTAGAGACATTTATGAAACTCTTAGATAAGCGCATGGATGACAGAAAAATGGAGGGCTATTTAGCAGGGAAGGGTTAAATTGATCTTAAATTAGGTTAAAAGGTTGGCATAACGCTGTGAGTTACAGAGCTTCTACAATGCTGTACAATGCTGTATATTCTAATACATATACATTAGAAATTCTTGATGGTTTAGTGCCTGGCAGAGTTTAGGATATGGTCTTGCCTCTTCAGAGCATCTTTTCAGCTAAGGTGAGGCTTGCCATAACAGCATTACGTTGCACAAAACACCTCTACAGTGTCTTACCAAATAGGCAATCGCTGGTGATTTCACAAATGTGCCTTGGCCCTTATTAGTGTGTGTGGGCTGCTTACCACTAGTAAAAATATCTGCTACACTATCCCAAGCAAAAAAAAACTGCTGGAGGAACTCAACAGGCCAGGCAGCAACTGTGGAGACAAAGGGATAGTCAACATTTCAGGTTGAAATCGTGCATTAAAACTGTCTCTGCCTATTTTCCAACCACATCTCCCTCTTTGCCCCAGTTGTCTCCATCTTCCCATCATTCCCCTTTCACCTGATTTCACCTATCACCTGACAGCCTATTCCCCACCCCACCACCCAACTCTCATCTCATCTCCCCTCTATGCTCTCAATCCTGATGCAGGATCCTGACCCAAGACATTCACCATCCTTTGTCTCCACTGATACAGCCTGACCCACTGAGTTCCTTCAGCAATTTGCTCATCTTTGTTACAGATTATAGTATCTGCAGTCTCTCACATCTCAGTGAAATAGTAAAATCAATTTTGGGTGACCACCTCAGGCAAAGTATACCACCTTTCTTGCATCTTCAGGATTATTGGTCTACCTGGACGACCATCTATTTGCAAAGTATTAACAAATTTCACAACATACGCCAGTGATATAAAACCTGATTCTAACTCCCTTTGGCCTCTTATTCTCTGTGATGTAGAGAATGATGGATCGACACTGACTGGTGCAGTATTTCTACTTCACTTACTCACGCATATCTGCATGACTTTAGTACTTGCAACATCATTCTCCGGTGTCCAAACTAAGCATTGAAAACCTGTCGAGGGATATATTTTTGTTACTCTTCACAGAACTTATTTCCTATTTCAATTCTACTTCTCATCGTCATATTTAGTCTCTCCCTACATACATCTACAGCACTTTCAGTACCTTCTGCTGCTTACATTTTTCTGATCGTGACTACCTCACCTTTGCCATGGACAGAAATCCCTCTACAAATCCATCTCCAGCAGGCTTCTTCCATGGAGAGGTCAAACCAATGTACATCTGTAAGTTCTGTCTAGATGAACATACTTCATCTTACTTTAGACTTTAAACAATTCCTCTAAATCCAGAGTGCTGTTCTGAGAACCCAAATGGTACTGTTACATTTAGTTCTTTAAGAGATATGTGGATCATTTCCTCAAAACTCTTTCCTCACATCTTCCAGAAATAAATCATCTGCAATATCAATGGAGTTTCCTGATCAAAAAATATCCCAACATTGATTCTGATACCTATCCTTCAATTGTCTTCATAATGTCCACCTTCAATTCCTCCTCTCTCTGAATCTTCTATTTTCACTTCAGTTGGGTTAACATTGATTAACCCAGGGATCTATAGGTCCCATAACTGAACCTTCTCTCATGCTATCATACAAGGACTTTGTTCCATTCTTCCGATTTCCATTCATATATTAAACTTGTGCCACCTTTCACACTAATGTAACAATATATTTTTTTCTCATATCCAAGTCTCCACTCCACTCCTGATGACCGTATCCATTCCAATTCAGGAACTATTGCTTCTTTCCAAAACCCTGAGTGGGTTTGCCTTTCAAACACCTTGCATGCGCCACCCTCTGCCATTTCTGACATGTATATACAACGCCAATGCTTAACACATCTCCTTTCCTCTCATCTTTCTCAAGGAAGAACTTACTGCCCTACTTTCTGCAAGGTTCCACCAAAAGTTATGAGATACACCAATTGTGGTTTAACTGATGTTCTGGACAAATTGATTTTCGCTTCATCCAGTTACTCTACCTTTTAACAGAACCAAAATGAAGTCATGTTTCAAATAGGGGAAAAACACTAAATTACAAATTTTAAGATAATAAATTATTAGGTTTTCTTACAATAGAAAGGTTTAAAATGTGATCACAGTCCAATTATTAACTTTAATGCCCACCCTGAATAACTGTCTCTCCGCAAAGTATCACTTTGTCTCAGAATTGTTCTACTCAAATCAAAGAGCACATCATGTAAATTTTGCTCTTCTATTCGTTTAGTTGTCAACTCAAAGAGTTCTGTAGTTCTTCTGAAAAGCTTGCATGCATAGCATGTGGCTGCAGCCGTTTCCATCTTGTCTCCTGTGAGAACCCAGACTTTTATTCCAGCCTTTTGCAAAGCTTCTACAGTCTCAGCAGTCTTGTCTTGCAGTCTGAAACAGATCATATTAAACAATTTCTGACTGCTTAAAAAATCGGAACAGATTCAACATCATCCTATAGCTCCATTTACTGCAACATAACCAAAAGATGGCTAAAGATTAAAACATGCACACAAATTCTTTGATAATGAACATCCGGGCCGAGATATTTCCCTTGGATGGCTTCCATGATATGTAAGAAATTAATCAGGGATTTTATGGTATATATTTTTCCCTTTGCTTTTGCTTCTTCAGGGAATTACATGCCACCGCTATGTCTTCTGCACGTGCCTGCTTCTGTTAAAGGATGCACATGTGCGCCGGGATGTAAAGGGGAAGTGATGATGGGAGAGATAGTAATGGAAGAGTTGAGAGTAAATTAAGTAACCATAATGCTTCAGTCAGCATTAATCTTCTCATGCTCTTCATTGTTGCATTGCAAATTCAAACAATTGCTTTTGAAATGTATTTATTTAATATTAGGTAAATGGAACTATAGCTCATGGCAAATCCTTGGCTTGCTGCCTCATAGCCAGACTTGAATATTCTGCAATGCACGCAGCTCAAGGCAACCTGTGCTGGAGGAATTCTTATTGCCTGTCACGGACAGAGTGGAAATTGCAGAGGTTGGAGAGGGGACTACAATATCAACCGTGGAGAGAAGGGAAGATGGGGGTGGAAGAGAAAAAAGGAGCAAAATGGGAGAGGATCACAAGGAAGAGCAGGTGTGAGGTTCACGGGCAGAGTCAATATCTGGGTGCTGGTGGGGAAGACTGAGGGTGACAAATGACCTGGGAATAGCCTAAGTGAATTTGCAATAAAAATTGTGATGAGTTTGGATGTTGTGGAAAGTGGGGGGAGGGGGGCGCGAGGTTAAAGCCATCTACCAGGAAAAAGATGGTCATTCTTACACTATAGCAGCAGCCCCAGTAAAGCCAGACTTTAAAAAAACAAATGCCTTCCTATCTACAAGTGTACTTACGCATTTTGTGTTCGTGGTATCAAAGAAATATTGAAAGCCAATTGGTGTGTGCATGTTTGAGCCAGCAAATCTCAACCTAAGCCAGGCCTGCAAATGATCCCAAGTTTACACATGTGGATTCCCCTTTCTATTTGAATGAAATTAGCTGAATCTACAACAATTTCGGTTCTAATTGGATGTACATATATGCATCTCTGACTGACCTGTCCTCCACTGCTGTTGCTCCCAGTAAATTAAAGTCCCTTTCAACCACATCGTAAGCTTCAGCAAGCTTCTTGTCCCTGTCCTGGAGGGAGAGCTTTGCATTCTGGAGGAGTGTGTGAACCTCTTCATACTTTTCACAGCTAAGAACTTTGTACGCCACACATAATGTTCGCAGTCCTTCCTAAAATGATTAAAATTCCATTCAATTCTGCAACAGTTCTGGTGCAAACAAGAGAGAATAGATTCTGCGCATGTTACAGCATTAAAGCACCCCACAAATATTTAACGTCTGCAATTATTTAAACACCTTTAACATCTAGAAGCAACCTTCAGCTTAACATTTTTGGTCAGTTTTGTTAATTTTGATCGTAACATCAAGTTCCTCATCGTGAAATCTTGCAACATTTTGGATATTGAAAATAAAATGTAAATAAAACACAAGGATATGGTTGGTTGGAGTAATACAATACATCAGAGATGAGTTTGGATCATTTTCAGACTGCTGAAGATCATACTTCCAGAGAGCAAGATGTTTCTCTGCACTCCCAAGACACTCATAAATGATAAAGTGCAATCTTCACTTAGAGTGAACTTGCTGCTGTTAACATTTGGCTGTGATATTTGCTGGGCATTAGAACTGAGAAAAAAATCATTTCTGGACTATTAGTCTTCACAAATGGCATCCTTGCCATTGGACATCAGTCAATGTTGACTTGAAGAAACTTTTAGAGTTTTTTTTGAAGAGGAAGGTAAAAAGGTAGATGAGGGCAGGGCAGTGGATGTTGTCTATCTGAACTTTAACAAGGCCTTCAACATGGTTGGCTGGTCTGCAAGATTGGTTTTAGGTTAGGAATCCGGAGAAAGCTAATTAGATTGATTCAAAACTGGTTTGGAAGTAGGAAACAGAAAATGGAGCTTGAAGGTTGTTTCTTGGAATGGAAGCCAGTCCCTGTAGCACTAGCCATCAGTGTTGGGATCCTTGTTGATCTTTACTTATATAAATAATTCGGGTGCCAATGCACAAAACTTGATTACTATGTTTGTGGGTGACACAAAATTGGGTGGTGTTACTGATAGTGAAGGAAGTTATGATAGATTGCAAGTGATTCTTGATCATTTAGGGAACTGGGCCAAGGAGTGGCAAATGGATTTCAATACAGATGAGTGTGAAATAACGCATTGTGGAAAGTCAAAACAACATAGGAATGGTAGGGAGTGTAATGGAACAGAGTGACTTATGAGTACTAATGCGTGTTAATTGAAAACGGTGGCACAGATAGACCTGGAGGGTTACGATAGTATGTTGCAGTTATAAGTGTTGTTGAGGCTTCACTTAAAGTACCATGTACAGCTTGTGTCATGTTGTTAGAGGAAAGATGTGGTTAAACTGCAAAGAGTACAAAAAGGATTTACGAAGATTTTATGAAACGAGAAGGACTTGATTATAGGGAGAGTTTGGGCAGGTTAGGTCTTCATCCCTTGGAATGTCGGAGAATGAGGGGACAATCTTATAGAAATGTTTGAAGTTATGAGAGGCATAGATAAGGTGGATGCCAGGGTAGGGGTGTACAAAAACTAGGGGCGTTTATTTAGGGTGAAAGGGAAAGATTTAAAAGGGACTTTTCCATGAAGAGGGTGGTGATTATATGGAACAAGCTGCCAGAAGAAGTGGTTGAGAAAGGTACAAAAGTATCATTTAAGAAGTGTTTGGATAG
The DNA here is from genome assembly GCF_030028105.1 of Mobula birostris. Classification (NCBI taxonomy): domain Eukaryota; kingdom Metazoa; phylum Chordata; class Chondrichthyes; order Myliobatiformes; family Myliobatidae; genus Mobula; species Mobula birostris. The sequence continues at coordinate 174,109,766 of NC_092374.1, read as the reverse complement.
GTACAGGAGGGGCAGGGCATAGAGAAACATGGACTAAACACAATTTATGGTTGCCAAATCTAAGTATCAGTTTGGAACAAATGAAGATGATGGAAGCGGTGAGAATTACATTTGTGAAATTAATGCATTATTCCATAAGGACACAGGCTGTAACCAACAGGGTAGAGCAAAGAATTTTCTTCAAATCAAACCCAAAATGTGGAAGCTTGATATTACAGCAACACCAATATTGCGGTAGCAGATGCAATGATAGAAAGCGGATGCAGTTGATCCCAGAATTGCACATAACACTTTCTACCAGAGACTATAGACCTAGGAAGAATGACATCGGAATGACTGTCTGCCATATACTGGTTCGTCACAATGGCAGCAACCATAATCTCCTTCTCCCCGCACCTTCCCTGCAACATTCTGCAGATATAGATATCTAGAAGCTCAGGATTGCCGTCTTTCCAATACAGCACCAACAATACACAAACCCGACTGAGCCAAAGCTGAATCTTCTCTTCAATGTCCACATTTTAACCTGGAAGGTTAAGCTAGACAAAGTAGGTCTATGTTAGAAGTCCCAATACAAGACACATCAGAATGGTGCAGTACTGCCCTGACGTACCACTGCATTACGTTGTACTCGCTGCTGTACCAGCTCGAGCTTCCCCTCCTTTACCCGGGGAAAAATGGACGAGTCTGCTCCTTTACAGAACAGTATTATTTCTCCTGGTTAAAGACAATAACGTAAAAATTATTGAAGTACACAAAGACAGGCTGAAATACTCATGGGCACAGATGATCAACAGTGGATTTTGAAAAGGCAGGTTAGACACTGAATTTACCGAAACAAGTTTCCAAAATAAACACTAAAAGTCTCCTACAGAATAGCATAGACTGTATAACATAGGCTTCCTGATGCATTTACATTCCATCTAATCCACTCACCCGAATTTGATCGAACGATGACGCTCATCCTCCGTCTCACAGAGTCGAAGTTCAATATCTCGAGCAATTCATACCTTGGGAAGATAAAGTGGTAAATAGGTTTATTATTGTCACAATTACTAAGGTACAGCGAAAAGCTGAGAGTACAGCACTGGGCTGAGCATGCACGGCCAGCCTCAGCAGCGACACCTAACGGAGCAAAAGGGCAGGGCAGCTCTATTTCCAAGCGTCACATCAGACTGCACTGCCCTTCTCTCACACACCTACCAGAGCAAAAGGGCAGGGCAGCACTATTTCGAGCAGTCACATTCAGCTAATCACCATCAGCATGTGCAGGATTGGGACAGATCTAACTGCCACCCATCAATAAGAGATAATTAAATCTTATTGTAATGACGTACTTCGAGACACCCATCAAACCCTTTGCTGCAGTCAAAGGACAGCGGTGACTATATCACATCCATTTAGGAGAGCGCCAACCACATCATCAAGAATAATCAGCATCCTTTGGTGTTACTGCTTCCTATCTTCTATCCAGTATTAGGATTTTAAAAAATGGTCAGCCTAATTCTGCCGTGTGGAAAGGGAAGGGGGACATAATGGTCAAGAGATGATGCCAAACGTCATTGGGAAGCGGCAAGGAGAGGGAGAGAACAAGAATCGGATGAGGCCAGGGCCGCAGGACTCCAGGATCAAAGAGTCAGGACAAAAAAAGATGACAGAAGAAGAGACAGATGAGGAGAGGCATGCACGTCTCCAGGATCAGAGACAAACAACAAACAGCAGAAGAGATGAAGAGACGGGGAATGAAAGGGCTGCACGTCTCCAGAATGACAACGAGAGGCACAAGGGTGGCAGATAAACCAGAAATAATGCCATCAAAAGTGTCCTTCGTTAAATGAGGAGCAGCTATATTTGCTTTGCTATGCGTCATTCTTCTTTAATAAACTGAGCTTTTCTACTTTATTTTCCAAAGCAAAGCGATACCAATAGCATTCAGAAAAATTTATTGTTCATTCTGGTCACATCAGACTGCACTACCCTTGTCTCAAAGGGTGCCCCAATGGGTCACCCTGTTGTCTAGTAATCAATAAACAGCAGCCTTGCTATCATTCAGGGGCTCCAAAGCCGAGTGGAGAGTCGGTGAGATTGCATCCACTACAGTCTTGTGGCAGTCAGCAAAAGTGAAGTGGGTCCAGGTCTTTGCTTAGGCAGGAGATAACTTTAGCCACAACCAACCTCTTCCACATAATACTCATTGAGGTATGGAACCTCTGACAGCGGATGTGAGACTTCGACAACGTCCTTGAAAGTTCTAGATGGAAGGTCAGCACCTGCCAGTTACACCACGGAGGCCTGAAGTGTTGGAAGGGTTCACCCTCTTTGAAGAACGTTCTGACGTCCACCTCCAAGGCAGAGATCACAGGGATGCACAGGTGAGTATCAGTCTCCCTGTCAAAGTGTCCATAATAGGTGTTTAGCTCATCGGGGAATGAAGCACCATGGCCTTATACAGGAGACAGCTTCGCTGAGCGCCTACGCTCCATCTGCTAGAAGAAGCGGGATCTTCCAGTGGCCAAGCATTTTAATTCCACTTCCCTTTCCAACATGCCAGTCCACGGCCTCCTCTACTGTTTTGATGAGGTCACACTCAGGTTGGAGGAGTAACACCTTATATTCCGTCTGGGCAGCCTCCAACCTGACGGCATAAACATTGACTTCCCAAACTTACGATAATGATCGCACCCCCTTCCCTTTTCACCATTCTCCATTCCTTTTTCCCTCTCTCACTTTATCTCTTTAGCTGGCCATCAACCTCCCTCTGGTGCTCCTCCCCCTTTTCTTTCTTCCATGGCCTTCTGTCCTCTCCTATTAGACTCCCCCTTCTCCAGCTCTGTGCCTCTTTCACCAATCAATTTCCCCTTTCCCCTCCTGGTTTTACCCATCACCTTGTGTTTCTTCCTCCCCTCCCCCACCTTCTAACCCTGACCGCTCATTTTTTTTTACTTCGGTCCTGATGAAGGATCTCGGCCTGATAGGGCTGCCTGGCCTGCTGAGTTCCTCCAGCATTTTGTGTGTGCTTCTTGTTTGCCTCGTATGCTGTTAGGTTGTGCCTTATAGGAAGGTAATGGCACGCAAACCATAACACAGCAGTTCGGCATCCAATTGTGTTTCTAACTTCGGAAAGAATTGCCTTCTCAATCTCACGATGGCTTTGTGTAGGCTGTACCTGGGCTTCTTGTTTCACCGGTCTTGAACATCACAACAGTCCGCAAATCTTCTGGTTCATCCGCAGCTTCTCATTTGGGCATGTTTGGATGTTCTCAAAGGCACACACCCATCCACACAGATTTTGAAGAAGCTGTTGACTACTAAGGCATATCCATTCATATCCGAAGATGAATCCCCAAATACAGATCAGTCCATCTATTCAAACAGTCCTGTAAGCGCTCCTCCGTCATATGGTCAAGGTAAGCCTCCCTTAAACACATCTCCATCATACAGTCAAGGTAAGCCTCCCTTGACCATATCTTTAGCATGCTCACAATGGATACTGCAATCCTCAGTCTCTCCTAAACGGTGGGAACAAGGAACTGCCAGGTAATTGGATTTGCCAAAGTGAGAGCATGGAATGGCATAGTATGCATTCTTCATTAAGAATGGTGTAACAGTGCCCAAGTGTTGGCTCCTCAGGTAGTTTCTTGGTGGTAGTCTGTCAGAGACTTCGAGCTGGTCTGGTTTGAAGTCCCTTGTAATAATCGGAAAGGCATTAAGTTGTGCTGTCTCATAACTGGTGATCACGGTGCTCAGCTCCACCGGTGCCACCTTGATGTCTGCCACCGCTGGAATGGACTCTGCAATCAGAGACAGAACCACCACCACTTCTGTGCACCACAATGAATCAGTCATGAAGCAAAGGCTGCCGCCTCTGTCTTTATCTGATGCTGCTGTCCAGTCTACGCAGTGGCAGGTGAGGCCCTCGGGCTGGAGTGATATGTCCAGAGTGCTGGGTGTGAGCCATGTCTCCATGAAATAGAGTGCACAATAGTTTCTGATGTCCCTCTGGTACTGCATGCTTGCTCTGAGATCTTCAATTTTATTTTCCAGAGGCTGTACATTAACCAGAAGGATGGTAAGAAGGCAGTGGGAGAGGGGGTGGGGGTTAGATTTGGACACATGCTATAGTTTTGCCGGCAGCACTCACTGGCAGCTTCTGCAGATGCAATGTTGAAAGTATCCTGACTGGTTGGATCACTATCTTGTAAGCTGCAGAGAGTAGTGAATCAAACTTGCTTGCTGTCCACTCAGACTTGGACCAGCTGGACAACAGCAATACCTACATTAGGCTGCTATTTATCGATTACAGTTCAGCATTCAACACCATCATCCCTTCAGTGCTAATGAAAAAAAAACTTTAAAACCTGGGCATCTGTACCACTCTCTGCAACTGGATTCTTGACTTCCTCATCGGGAGACCAGAAACAATTGCAGGGTGAAAAAATTCTGACTGCTTACGTTATCTACGCCCCTCAATCTAATAAACTTCTATCAGATCTCTCCTCAGCCTTCGACTCTCCAGATAAAACAACAAGCAGCCAAACCAGGAGCTCCCTCAGCACCACCCAGCATCAGCCCGAGAGTCCCGTCTGCACTACCTGGCAATGGCCCAGCACTACTTCCTGAACTACCTGGAAGTGGTAGCCCCTACACCAACTGGCAAAAGCCCAGATGCTCCCTCAGTGCTATCCTACATCAGCCTGAACACTCCCTGGGTGCTGACCCAAAACCAGCCCAGGAGCACCCTCGGTATGGTCTTAGGGGGTCATCAGTATTGTGATGATATTGACCTGAAAGCTCACTAGGTTCTGAGATTATCTTTTAAACAGTTCCAAACTTGTAAAGTTTATACCTGTAGGCCTAAGCCTTTAAATTCTGTCCCCAGTCTGAGGCAAAGAATTAAAAACTGCGAAGTAGAAGCAGGTGCAGACTGTGACACATCTTCTCCTTCAGTTTCCATAATTACAGAATTTGTTTTAAAATTGGTTTCCCTCTTTCAAACTGCGCATACTATACCTTTCAACTGCAGCTTCTGCATTCTCAATCTCCATAAAATTGTCTTTTAGCTGCAGAAATGTGTATCCGTACCTGAAAATGTAAAACAAAATCAAATAGTTACTTGACTGAAAGAAATATGACCACCACTTTGAAATATATAAAGATGCTCCATTATAGATAAGGAAATTTCAAATTCAAAATCAGATTTAATGAACCCACTGGCAGATTATTACCATGAAACTAGTGGGTTGTTGTGAAAATGAAACTCGATAATTTGACGCCCTTCAGGAAGGTGAACTTGCTCTCGTCACCAGATCCTGGCCCATGTATGACCACTCCTCAAGTCATGGAGTCATGCAGCACAGAGGTGAGCCATTTAGCCCTTCGCATCCATGCTGACCCATCCACACTATAATCCCATTGTGTCTTTCTCTGCCTTGTCTATTTAAATGTCTGACTAAATGCACCTGATTCCACCACCGTTTCAGGCAGCATGTTGCAGATATCAACCACTGTCTGTTCAAAGAAATATCCCTCAAATCCTCTTCAAATCTTCTTCCTTTTACTTTAAACATGTGCTCTTTTGTTTTGGATCCCTCTCCTATGGAAAAGGATTTTGGCTATCTAGCCTACCTGTGACTTTCATAATCTACCAGGCCACCCCTCAGCCTCTTTCAGTTCAGGGAAAACAGCCCCAGGCTATCTAATCTCTCCCAATATTGTAAATCCTCCAGCCTAGGAGCAATATCCTGGTGACTCCCCTCTGCATTATCCCCAGCACAATCACACCCTCCCTCCAGTGTGACAATCAGACTGGCACAAAACATGGTGTAGCAAAACACCTGATGGGCTGAATGGCCTAATTCCACTCTTATTTCTTATGGCTTTTGAAAAATTGCAACGTAACATTCCAACTCTTATATTCCATGTCACAATCTACAAAGGCAAGTGTGCCATATGTTGTCTTCATCACCTGTGTTGCTACTTTCAGAGAACTATGTTCTCGGACCCTTTAGGTCTGTCTGTTCATCAACATTCCTTAGTGTTCTGCATAGATCTCACCTTGTGTAACTTCGCAAAATGCATCCTGACTTACACTTGTCAGAATTGAATTCCACCTGCTGAAGCTCTGCCCAATTTTCCAAATGAGCTGTATCCCTCTGAAACAGCGGACAACTTTCCTTGCAATCCACAACTTCAATTTTTGCGTCATTCATAACTTCCTAAATTTCCAAGTCAGTAAGATATACTGTATATCAAAGAAAGGGTCCAGCACCACTCCCCACGTCACTGTTCACAAACCTCTGATCACAAAAACGTCCTTTCACCAACCTCTGCCTCCTATCACCGTATCAATGTTGGAGTCAATTAGCCATTTCAACATGGATTCCATTAGCTAATACTAACCCACATGCAGACCCTTTCCAAATGATTTACTAAAGTCTAGACAGACGAAATCTACTGCCCTGCGTCATCAATCGACTTCATTACCCTCTGAAAAACTTTACCAAATTACTGATACAGCATTTTCCCTGCACAAAGCCATGTTGATGATTGCCCCTCCCTTTCCAAATATTCATAAATCCTATCCCACAGGACACAAGACGTGAAAGAAAAGATTCAAAAGATCAACATTGTCGCATGTACATTGAAACTGAGTGAAATGCGTCAGCTGTGGCAATGACCAAGGCAGTCCGAATGTGTGCCGTGGGCCGCCCCCAAGTGTTGCCATGCTTCAAGTGCCAACGTAGCATGTCTAGAACTTACTAACCCTAACCCGTACGTCTTTGGAATGTGGGGGGAGCCCACACAGTCACAGGGAGAATGCGCAAGTTCCTTACAGTTAGCGGAAGGAACTGAATCAGAATCAGAAACCCCGATTTCTAATCACCAGTAACCGCTCTGCTACCTGTGCCGCACTCTGCATTACCTGTGCTGTCAATTCAGAGCACCGGTGAAGAATACATGACACATTTGCCTTTGCACAGAATTTAAGAGTTGGGATGTTGCAATTTTTCAAAATGCTGGATAGGCCACAAGACATAGGAGTCCAATTAGGTAATTCAATCCATCCAATCAGAGTTGATTTATTTTTTCTCTCTTAACCCCATTCTCCTGCCTTCTCCCCATAACCTTTGACGTCCTGCCTAATCAAAAACCCATCGATCTCTGCCCTAACTGTACCCAATGATTTGGCCTCCAAAGTCAAAGACTTAGCCTACCCTGTTAATACCTCAGAATCTTCAGTCCCACTTCTCATTCTTCCAAATCCCAGTGAGTATTGTCCAATCTTACTTTAACTTCGATGGACAACCCCTCAGCCCAGGAATGAATTTACATTGCATCAACACCTGAGCAAACATGTTAGACTTTCTTCAATAAGGTGTTTGGAATACAAAAGTCAGGAAGTTTTGATGAATTGCAAGGAACAATGGAAAGATTTAATTTTGGTTACCGTGAGTAATTTTGGTCTCTGCACTTGAAAAAGATACTTGCCTTGATGTTAGTGAAGTGTGGAATTACTGGATTGATGCCTGGAATGAATATCTGTATGATAAAGTGAATATTGGTCTGAAATCACTGGTGTTTAGAAAAGTAATAGGTAAACTCAGAGACAAACAAGATTCAGTGAGGGGGACAGGCAAGATGTGAAAATGATTATTGTATCATTTTGATTAAGATTGATAGATTTTGTGGGAATTAAGGAAATCATATAATTTGCAGATCAAATTGGAAGTCATTTTCTCAATGAATATCAGGGCAGGTGCAAGGAGCCACAGGTCCTGTTCCTGCTTTAATTTATTAAGCTTAGCAAGCAGTTTAATAAAATGATTAACACGGAAGGAACAGTTAACTCTGTTGGCTACAGTAATGAATGAGGGTATGCAAGAGGTTTAACAAGGAAGGGCTGAAGGGTTAACTATAATGACAAGCAATTGGCAAGACTGGAGTGGTCTTTTGAAAGGAGACCAATAAAAGTTTTATTTTCTATAAAGTCGGGGAACCTAAATGAGGAGAATTGGAAGGGCATTAGGGGGTTAATGGGCTCCTGTGGTGTTGTAAATTGCTACGGGCAACATCTTGATCACACAACAATTTATAAAAGTTACATTTACATACCATATTTAAAAAGAAATAAGCAACCAAGCAAGTTAGAGCTTAAATAGACAAGAATGGAACGGATCCCCCTCCCAGCTACCTTTCCCTTCACCTGACTTCACATGTCACCTGCCAGATTGTACTTCTTCCTCTCCCTCACCACCTTATTCTGCCTTCTTCCCCACTTCCTCTCCAGTTCTGATGCAATATTTAAGTGTGCCGACACTGACCAAATCAAATGCTAATTTGTCACCGAGATTGAAAATCTGGCTGAATGTGTCACAACAATAACCTCTCACTCAATGTCAGGAAGACCAAGATGCTGATTATTGACTATAGGAGGAGGAAACTAGAGGACCATGAGCCAGTCCTCAGCGGAGAACCAGAGATGGAGAGTGTCAGCAACTTTAAATTCCTCAATGTTATCATTTCAGAGGATCAGTCTTTGGTCCAGCACATACTGTTACAAAGAAAGCACAGCAGTGCCTCTACTTTCTTAGAAGTTTGCAAAGATTTGGCATGTCATCTAAAAGTCTGACAAACTTCTTTCCATGTGCAATGGGGAGTGATACTGGCTGATTGCCTGCTATGGAGACACCAATGCACGTGAATGGAAAAACCTTCAAAAAGTAGTAGATATGGCCCAGCCAACCACTGAGCTTACCTACACGGAGCACTGTTGCAGGAAAGCGGTATCCATCCTAAAGGACCCCACCACCTGAGCCATACAGCTGCTGCCAGGAAGGTGGAACAGGAGCCTCAGGACCCACACCACCAGGTTCAGGAACAGTTATTACTCCTCAACCATCAGGCTCCTGAACCAGAGGGCATAACGTCACTCACCTCATCAATGAACTGCTCTCACAACCTATGGACTCACTTTCAAGAACTCTTCATCTCATGTTATAATATTTATTGCTTATTTATTTGTTTTCATTTTGTATTTGCAGTTTGATGTCTTTTGCACACTAGTTGTTTATTGGTCTTGTTGGGTGTGATCTTTTCATTGATTTTATTGTGTTTTTTTGTATTTACTATGAATGCCCGCAAGAATATGAATCTCAGGGTTGAATATGGTGACATATGGACTTTGATAGCTACACACATCAAAGTTGCTGGTGAACGCAGCAGGCCAGGCAGCATCTGTAGGAAGAGGTGCAGTCGACGTTTCGGGCCAAGACCCTTCGTCAGGACTAACTGAAGGAAGAGTGAGTAAGAGATTTGAAAGTGGGAGGTGGAGGGGAGATCCAAAATCTCCCAGTGGCCACACATTTTAATTCCACATCCCATTCCCATTCTGATATGTCTATCCACGTCCTCCTCTACTGTAAAGATGAAGCCACACTCAGGTTGGAGGAACAACACCTTATATTCCGTCTGGGTAGCTTCCAACCTGATGGCATGAACATCAACTTCTCTAACTTCCGCTAGGCCCCACCTCCCCCTCGTACCCCATCCGTTATTTATTTATATACACAAATTCTTTTTCTCTCTCCCCTTTTTCTCCCTCTGTCCCTCTGACTATACCCCTTGCCCATCCTCTGAGTTCCCCCCCTCCCCCTTTTCCTTCTCCCTGGGCCTCCTGTCCCACGATCCTCTCATATCCCTTTTGCCAACCACCTGTCCAGCGCTTGGCTCCATCCCTCCCCCTCCTGTCTTCTCCTATCATTTTGGATCTCCCCCTCCCCCTCTCAAATCTCTCACTAGCTCTTCCTTCAGTTAGGCCTGACGAAGGGTCTCGGCCTGAAACGTCGACTGTTCCTCTTCCTGGAGATGCTGCCTGGCCTGCTGCGTTCACCAGCAACTTTGATGTGTGTTGCTTGAATTTCCAGCATCTGCAGAATTCCTCATGTTTATGGACTTCGATAATACATTTACTTTGAACTTTGAACTTTGATGAAGGCTCTCAGCCTGTAACATCGACTGTTTATTCCTTTCCATAGTTGCTGCCTGCCCTGTTCAGTTCCTCCAAAAACTTGAGTGTGTTACTCCAGATTTCCTGGATCTGCAGAATCTCGTGTTTGGAATGGAGACTGGAACAGGTACAGTATACATAAATGATTGGGATGAAAATGTAGGAGATCTGATTAGTAAGTTTGTAGATAGTAGAGCTTTAGATAGTGAGGAGGGTTGTCAAAGAGGTTCAATCAAAACAAGTGTGAGGTGTTGTACTTGGGTGGTCAAACTCAAAGAGAAGGAATACAGTAAATGGCAGAACCCTTAGAAACACTCATGTTGGTGTGCAAGTCTTTATCTCCTTGAAAGTTGCAATGCAACTAGATAGGGTGATAAGGAAGGGATAGAGCACACTTGTCTTTATTAGCTGGGGTGTTGAGTATAAAGCCAGTATGGTTTCCTGAAAGGAAGATCCTGCCTGACAAACCTACTGCAATTCTTTGAGGAAATTACAAGGAGGGTAGACAAAGGAGATGCAGTAGACGTGGTGTCCTTGGATTTTCAGAATGCTTTTGACAAGGTGCCGCATATGACGCTGCTGAGCAAGATAAGAGCCCATGGAATTACAGAGAAGTTACTAGTGTGGGTGGAGCAACAGCTGGTCAGCAGAAAACAGAGAGTGGGAATGAAGGGATCCTATTCTGGCTGGTTGCCGGTTACCAAAGGAGTTCCACAGGGGTCGGTGGTGGGACTGTTACTTTTTATAATGTACGTCAATGATTTGTGGCTATGTTATTAACTACGTTATTAACTACGTTATTAAGGTATTTGTGGCTAAATTCGCCAAGGATACAAAGATAGGTGGAGGAGCGGATAGTGTTGAGGAAACAGAGAGGCTGCAGAGAGACATTGTGGGGCAAAGGTCCTATCATTCTATGGTTTAGAACTATAAGGGTACGATGGTCAAAAGGCAGAGATAGCATGGAGTGAAGGAAAAGAGTGAGCAAGAGGAAGGAAGAACAAGAAAGAAAGGAAAAAAGGAGGAAAGACAGAGGGAGGAGAGAAAGAGAAACAGAAAAAGAAGAAAGCAGCTGAAAAGAGAATGGGGAAAAGGTATAAATTGAGAATGAGGGTGGGGAGAGGTGAGGGAAGGGAGGAGAAGGGGCTAGGGGATGAGGAAGGAGGTGGGAGATAGAAGGAAGGGGGGGGATCGGGTAGAAAAAAAAACAAAAAAAGGGCTAAAGAGAGGCAGTGAGAGATGCAGATCCAAGTCAGAAAAAATGAGCAAGAGAACAAGGAGAAGATCTGGAGTGAGCAAGACAGGAAGTGAAAGATAACAGAGAGGGGAAGGAATAGGAAGGAAGGTAAGAAAGAGCAAGAAAACCAATGCAGACAGTAAACATGAGCAGGAGAATAGGAAAGAAAGATTGATGGTACAGTGGACAATGAGGAAAGCTGACGAAGATTACAACAATACTAGATCAACTAGGAAATTGGGCCAGGAAATCATAAATGGAATTTAACCCAGAGAAGTATAAAGTGACGCAATTTGTAAAACAGGACAGGATATATGAATGTGAATGACAGGGACCTGGGAAATGTTGTAGAACAAGCACATAGTTCCCTGTAACTGGTAACACAGGTAGACAAGAGTGAAGATGATGCATGACATTTTTGCCGTCACCAGACAGAGCATTAAGAACAAGATTTCGGACATAACAAAACAGATGTACAAGACGTGGGCAAGATACTTAGAGTGTTACGTTCAACTCTCGCGGACTGACGATAAGAAGGACATGAATAAGCTAGTAAGGGTGCAGAAAAGATTCACAAGAATGTTGCCAAGACTGGAAGGTTTGAGTTATAAGGAGAGACTGGACAGGCAGGGGAAAAGGTGGTTTATAAAATCATGACAGGCATGAATTAGATGGATTGTTACAGTTTTTTTCCCCCCCAACGTAGAGGCACCTTGGATGAGTTGGGCCGTAGGGGCCTGGTTCCCTGTTTTATGATTCTATCAATTTATGATCGGGTTTAAATGAAAATATATTTGAGGACCAGGATGACAGTCCAGTGGTATGGAATGTGGGCAACTAATAATTAAAAACAATTAATATTTCTTGGTCCCTTCAACAAGACTAAGACAACTGTGCTGCTCCAAAGAGTGTTATATGAGGTCATTCTTACCCTCGGCCACAAGACTATAATCAGCCAACCTATAGCCAGGGAAGTGATGATCCCCCTCCTGTTAGACTGTTTAAGGTAACCTTTTTTTCTATTTATTCTTCTTACTTCTCTTCTAACATTTGGATATCTGTGAACTTGTAATGCTACTGTGACACTGTAATTTCCTTTGGGATCAATAAAGTATCTATCTAAGGAGATATACTATTTTAGCATCTGATTTTGAAGAAACTATAGGTACTGACAAATGCTCGGGGTTAACTGGCGACCTATCCGGGGGGGGAGTCTCGTACTCTCAGTCGCTTCACGCCACAGAAACTGGCATAAGCACCGGCCTGATGGGCCACAAGGCTCGGGACAGACTTCAACTTTAAATTTTGGGAATGCAGGAGACATGGTTAAGGGTGGCCTAGGTGTTGATGGCTATAAATTTCTAATAAGCAGCACAAGAGGGGCAACCCACCATCATCAGATACTTTATCCCACTGAAGGCACTTGGGGTGGCAAGGTGCAAACAGCTCTCAATGTTTATAATTATAATGCCCATCAGGTTTTGGCTGAATTTGACTTGGAGAAAAATATGAACCTTTTTCACAAAATGTTTGGTTTTCTTCTCAGGCTAAGCAGTTTCAGTATTGACATAGTCAAGCAAAGCACATGATTAATCTTGATTCTATTAATTAAATATCTCAGAAATAGAAGATAAACTGGTAATCTGTGGAGCGGTGGTCTGTGAGATGGGGCAGTTTTCTGGAAAGCATTGACCTGTGAATAACAAGTTTTAGAAATGGTAGGTGTCAGGAGTTTCATTTTCAGCAAAGGTCGAAAGTGTCATTTGTTCCAACTATTTGAACCTAATTTGTGGATTCTGAATACAGTCTGTGTGTAGCAAGTTCAATCATATATTAAACAGTAATTGCGGAATTAATTCACAAAGGTTTCCTTACAAAGAGCTCGGATATTCAAAAATGAACGTTCCACACAATTGCAGTCCGTGTTCTGCATCAGTGACAAGGAAAAATTGTGAATTCTCATCTTTTACACAATACCCCACCACCCTCCTTCCCACGCTGTTTATAATTGTGTTCAGTACCTCTTCACACCTTCCACCAGAGCAATCTCATCTGGTGAGGAGGAAATATAAACTGAGGACCTCCGACATTCCTGGCGCTGCTTTGGGTAATCAGTTTGGTCTTCCTTCTTAACCTGGACCGTGTGGCAAAGACAAAGTGCACGGAAAAACAGCTCCTCTCTTCCCTAGAAGTAAAACAACCACATTAATGATGGCCAACTAAATAGCAGTTGGACATGACCCCATTTGCCCTGTACCCTACTTTGTCCCAGAGACTGGGCACTTATTTATCCTTATAATGTATCCATGTAGTGTAAAACTATAAAGGCTCTTCCCTTAGAGCTTGAACTGGAAGGCGATAGTATCAACAGGCCAATGCTATGTAAAGGAATGATTCAGTTCACTATTTCTTCTAATATCTCATCAGGATAAGTAATAGGAAGTACCTACTTCCCACAGAGATAACAGCCCCACTGGATATCAAAATATTCAGTGAACACACCACAACGTTTGGAGAGACTCACTGAGAATGCTGTTCAGGAGCAAGCTACCAGCCCGGCTACTCTGTGACAATATTTCCATTTCCCAGGAAACAGCCACTGCTGTCAAGGTCACATTCGTTGGACCTGCGCTGCTAGTGATGGGCCACTTTCACCCTTTGCAGTTTTTCTGGTGATGGTACCCCAGTGCTGCTGGACAGAGAGTTGTCTGGACGTGGAGCAAGGCCACACGTAAAAGTAAATTGTAAGCTGGGAATCCTCCAGTAGGCCCCCTCAAAGTGCTGGGTATCAAGGGGATGACAGAATATAGACTGTCCCGATTAAGATGACTTGTTCTTCAAATCCCGATCCTTGACAACTTGAGCCTGACCTTTCATTCAATATTTTCATATGGTTTGACCTATTGCTCTCCCAGTTACCCTCTCGAAACTTCGGATTTGATCAGACAGTATTTCTTTTTTCTTACTTTACTCTCAATATGGGCTGCCCAGTCCCCCTTTCTTTTCTTATTTTTTTCTTTTTTATTATTTTTTGTTTTTGTTTATAGAGGATAGTGGGATTTTTTTTCCTATATATAAAATTATAAAAGTTTCTTCTTCTCTTTTTATGAAATGATAAGATGAGTATTTTATCTTTTATTATATACAAATAGATTAATACTATGTATGATCTCGATAATGCTTATTTTACCTTTTATCGATATAGATATCTGAGATAATCCTGACCCGGATCTGGGCCGTACCCTCTAAATATCCGGACCTGCCTCTTGTTTTTTTTTTTTTTTTTTACACTACCTTACTTTTCCTTTTCTATTTATGATTTATAATTTAAATTTTTAATATTTACTATCGATTTGTACTCCAGGGAATGCGAAGCGCAGAATCAAATTTCGCTGTGATGATTGTACGTTCTAGTATCAATTGTTTGGCAACAATAAAGTATAAAGTAAAGTAATCCTCCTCTTGTTTGTATATATGTACTTTTTAAAAAATTAATAAAAAGATTGAGAAAAAAGACAACGTGAGCAGCATCTTGGATCTACCCCGCCTGCTGTTCCACACTACGTTACACTTTGCCTGTGTAGGCTGCTCCTTTTCTCTCACTACTTTATAAGCACAAGACACTCTAGAAGAGGATGGGAATCTGGAGAACACACGAAATGCTGGAGGAACTCAACAGGTCAGGCAGCATCTATGGAGGGGAATAAACAATTAACATCTCTGGGTGAGTCTCTTCATCAGGGCTGGAAAGAAAGAAAGAAGAAGCCAGAATAAGAAGGTGGGAGGAGGGGAGGGAGTACAGGCTGGGAGGTGATCAGTGAAGCCAGATGACAGGTGATAAAGGTAAAGTACTGAAGAAAGAGGGATCTGATGGGAGAGGAGAGTGGACCATGGCTGAAAGGGAAGGAGGAAGTACACCAAAGGGAGGTGATGGTGATCCATTCTGACATCTGGAGACCAGGCAGTTCCCCAGTGCTTCCCCTCTTGCATCATTTAACCAGGAGTCATCCTCCCCATCTATAAACCCCTCAAAATCCCTCTATCGTGTCGCTCTTCAGTCTTCTCCACTCCAGGTAAACCAAACCCGGCCTCTCTCATCGCTCCTCAGGGTTGAAATGCAGACAACATCCTGGCACATTCTCCAGTGAATCGTGTCCTTCCTACTCTGTGGCAATGTGAGACGTTGCAACATTTGAAGGGACTGTAAAGTGACAGTTGCTCAAAGGTCACAGATTTCCCAAAATGTACTGAAGAATACACAATTCTGACACTGAGCCTGGCCAGAAAGGAAGAGGGGGTGGGGAGAGAAGAGGTGAGTTGTAGTGACAGGGGATTCATTGATAGGGGAACAGAAAGGAGGTTCTGTGGATGAGAACTTTACTCCTGGATACCAGGGAGATGTTGGGGCTATCTCAGAACAAATTTAAAGGTCAGTGAGCCTAACATTAGTAGTGGGAAAGTTATTGAAAGGTATTCTAAGGGACTGTTTATAGATGCATTGGGATAGACAGGGACTGATTAGAGATAGTCAACATGGCTTTTGTGTATGGTAGGTCCAATAACCAATCTTAAGAGTTTTCTGAGGAAGTTACCAGGAAATTTGATGAAGTCAAGGGAGTGGATATTGTCCATTTGGACTTTAGCAATTTCTTTGACAAGGTCTTGCATGGGAAGTTGGTCAAGAAGGTTCAGTCGCTCGGCATTCATTGAGGTATTACATTGGATTAGACATTGGCTTTGCAGGAGAAGCCAGAGAGTGGTAGTAGATGGTTACCTCTCTGGCTGCAGGACTGTGACTAGTGGTGTGCTGCAGGGATCAGTGCTGGCTCTATTGTTGTGTTATCTGAATGACAATATGGTACAATGGACCGGCAAATTTGTGGATGACATCAAGATTGGGAGTGTAGTGGACAGCGTAATATGCTATCAAAGCTTGCAGCAGGATCTGGACTAGCTGGGGAAATAGGCTGAAAAATAGTAGATGGAATTGAATGCAGATAAGTGTGAGGTGTTGTACTTTGGGAGGACTGACCAGGGAGGGTCTTGCATTGTGAGCCAGTGGTAAAGCACCAAGGAGTCCACAAACAAAGGGATCTGGGAATACAGATCCATAATTCCTTGCAAGTGGCATCACAGGCTTTTAGGGTCATTAAGAAAGCTTCTGGCCACTGGACTTCATAAATCAGGAGTTGGATGTTATGTTGTAATTGTATAAGATGTTGATGAGGCCTAATTTGGAGTATTGTGTGCAGTTTTGTCACCTACTGATGGAAAGATGTAAATAAGATTGAAAGAGGGTAGAGAAAATTTACAGGTACTTTACCAGGACCTGAACACTTGACTTATATGGAAAGGTGCAGATGTTGGGACTTCATTCTCTAGACCATAGAAGAGCAAAGGAATACAAAATTATAGGTATATGTAGCAGGCTTTTTCCACTGAGGTCGGGTGGGACTACAACCAGAGGTCATAGGTTACAGGGAAAAAGTGAAGTGCTTAAGGGGAACTTCACTCAGAGGGCAGTGAGAGTGTGGAGCAAGCTGCCAGCGGAAGAGGTGGGCGTGGGTTTGAGTTCAACAATTAAGAGAAATATGGGAGATGAATGGGAGTACATGAATGGGAGTCATCAGGAGTGCTACGGTCCAGGTGCAGGTCAATGGGAATAGGCAGATTCATGGCTCACAATGGACAAGATGGGCCAAAGAGCCTCTTTCTGTGCTATAGTGTTCCATGACTCCAAGAATCAGGACTTGGGTTGATTTATTTTTTATTCTTTATTTAGCAATACCACCCTGAACAGGCCCTTCCAGACCGAAGAGCCACGTCACCCAGCAACTCACCCATTCAACCCTAGCCTAATCAAAGGACTATTTACAATGACCAATTAATCTACTAACTGGTACGTCTTTGGACTGCGGGAGAAAACCAGAGCACCTGGAGGAAACCCACGTGGTCATGAGGAGAACATTCAGATGCCGCCAGAATTGAACTCTGAACTCCAATACCCCGAGTTGTAATAGCATCACACTAACCGCTTTGCTACCATGGTGCCTATTGTAATTGCTGACATGTATAGTGGTCACTGAGGTATCAGTAAGAGTTTGGAGCTTTGAAGGGTATCAAAAGGTACAAGGTTTTTTTCCATGTTGTGCTCCCAGAGTATATGGTGCACTCAGATACTATGAATAGGTTCAAGAGGCATTTACACAGACACACAAGTAGACACAGCAGTGTGGAGAAACAGAGGGATCTTAGGGTCCACATCCACAGATCCCTCAGCTACTGAGCAAGTTAGGTGTACAGGATGATGAGGGGGATTGATTGTGTGGATAGTCAGAGGTTTTTTCCCAGGGCTGAATTGGCTAAAATGAGAGGGCACAGTTTTAAAGTGCTTGGAAGTAGGTACAGAGGAGACGTCAGGGGTAAGTTTTATTTAATCCAGAGAGTGGTGAGTGCGTGGAATGGGGTGCTGGCAACAGTGGTGATACAATAGGGTCTTTTAAGAGACTCCTGGATGAGTACATGGAGCTTAGAAAAATAGAGGGCCATGGGTAACCCTGGGTAATTTCTAAAGTACATGTTCAGCACAGCATTGTGGGCCAAAGGGCCTGTATTGTGCTCAGGGTTTTCTATGTTTCTAAGTTGATAGGGTTGTTCAGAAGGTGCACGGTGTGATAGCCTTCATTAGTCAAGGGATTGAGTTCAAGGGTCACAAGGTAATGCTGCAGCTCTCTAAAACCTTGGTTACACCACACTTGGAATACCGTGCTCATTTCCGGTCATCTCCTTACAGAAAGGATGTGGAAACTTAGGAGAAGGTGCAGAGGAGACTTACCAGGATGCTGCCTGGATTAGAGAGCCTGTCTTATGAGAAAGTGAGCAAGCTAGGGCTTTTGCCTTCAGAGTGAAGGAGGTTAAGAGGTGACTTGACAGAGGTCTTCAAGATGATAAGAGACAAGTTCAAGGTGGACAGCCAGATACTTTTTCCCAGGGCAGAAAAGGCTAACATGGGGGGAGGGCAAAATTTTAAGGTGATTGAAGTATGGGGGGGGGGGGGGGGGCGGGGTATCAGTGGTAACTTTAAAAATAAAATGCAGAGTGATGGACGTCTGGAGCACACAGCCAGGGCTGGTGGTAGGGGCAGATATGCTGGGGACATTATAGAGGCTCTGATGACAGAAAAATGGAGGGTTATGTCAGAGGGAATGGGTTAAATTGATCTTAGAGTAGGTTGAAAGGTTGGAAGAACATTGTGGGCTGAAGCATCTGCACTCTGCTGTAATGTTCAAACACTGAAGATGCAGGTCAGCAGGATTAGTGTACGTGTGAAAAGAGGCTCATTGGCTCTCATGAACCAAAGGGATCACTCTTGTTAACACAACTCTATGACCTTGGTACAAGTCATATGGAAGTTCAAAGATGATTTTTTAAAAACTTGTTACACAGGCAGCATACTAATTAGTGAATTGATGGTAGATTTCAGGAGCAATTGACCATAAACTGACTGATGGAATAAGCAGACACGTTATCATCGATAAGCACTATTGTTCCCTCAAGGACATATAGCAGTAGGTTTATTTTAAGTCATCCTAATTTGAGCAATATTCACAGTGCATTCTGTACTCCTGTTTTGGGCTGAGTTCCTGACAAACACCGAATTTAAAGGGCCCAGAGGTCATTTCTTCCTCTGGGCCAACTGGATTGCTGCACTGCCCCCTTGTGGTACACTCTGCAATCAGCAGAAACTGTAGTGATTCTGGGGTGGGGGGGAGACACAAAATTCCAGTTAGTCAAAGAGTAATACAGCACAGAAGCAGGCTCTTCAGGCCCATCATCCATGCCCATCTAAGTTAGTTCCACTTGCCTGCTTTTGGCCCATATGCCGAAATGCTTCCTATCCATATAACTGTTTAAGTGCCTTTTAAATATGTTATTGTGCCCACCTGAACTGCTTCCCCTACCAGCACATTCCATGTAGACACTACTCTCTGCATGAAGATATTGCCCCTCACCTTAAAACAATGCCCTCTTGTTTTCGATTCCCATTCCTGGTTATCATTCTCATCTGCGACGTTCATGATCTTAGCTTCCTCTATAAGGTTACCCATTAGTGGAATCACAGGCAAGCAGGAAAGGATGCAAAAATGGAGGTTGCCAGGACTCAAGGTTCAGAGTTGTAGGGAGAGATTTGGAAGGCATAGATCAGCTGGGCCAAAGAATCAGTTTCTGAGATGTGACTGGTGTCATAAAGCCACACATCCATAAATTATTCTTATTAATCACACACTTTTCATAAATGCATGCTGATTTGAGCAAATCCCACTTTTAAATGTTTTGTTCTTTATTTGCTTATCATGTTTGCAAGTGTTTCTTTCTTTTAAATATATAATGAGGAAGCTTGGGATCATCAGCATTTCTGACGGTTTATGTGCTACCAGTAAGCAGTCTCTGAGAGCACAGATATAAAATAATGCAGCCATGTAGACTTATTTTCATAAGTGTCGATCTTGCCATATTCAATTAATTACTCTGCTGCTTTGTGATCAGCAGATGCTTTATCACCACAAATTTAATGTCGTGCCTTTTCTTAAACTTCTGCAACCAGCCTGCTGAGTACCTTCAATTTTCAGTTCATCGTGATAGATCTTTGCTTGCTTCATAATCAACATACTATTCAGTGGCACATATTCACTCCAACAGTGACAAATCCACTTTCAATACACGATCGAGATCTTCATTTTTCAGTTGATGCACTGTTTTGCTGTTTTTCGTTAATTTCTGGTTTGTGAGGTCGCTTGTCAGAACTGTGTGGGGCACAGATCTGTGCACCTCCTGGGACCTTTCCACCACCTTGTGCAATTTGCCATCTGTGACATCATGCCAGTGCTCAAAAACAATTGACTTCAGAAGTTTTCGGATTTTGGAATTTCAGATTGGGGTACTCAAGCTGGAGTAGTTTATAAAATTGTGAGAAGCATAGATAGGGTGGGAAACAGAATGTGAATCTTTCTCCCCCAGGGTAAAACTGTCAAATAGTAGAGGCCATGGTGATACAGTCACACACACAGGTGCCATAGTGCTGCTGGAAGCAGACAATAACAGTGTTTAACAGGTATTTATAGTCACACATATGCAGGGGATGAAGGGGTATGGGCATTATACAGACAGATGGGACAAGTTTAATTTGGCATCCTTGTAGGCACAGACATCACAGGCAAAGGACTTCTTTCTGTACTGTTGAGAGTTTGAAATCTGGAGCAGTGCTTGAGGGGTATAAGAAAGACAGACGTTTGCTGCATTTAATTAATATTTTAGGTAAGTAATTGAAACCACAGCAGGGGACTGGAAAATAGGATGAGTGGAGATGGGTATCTGATGGGTGGTTGGAAAAGCACAGTGGGCTTCAGAGCACATTTCCGTGCTATATGACTTCTCTATGAAAGTACAAAAGATGGGTTGATAAGTCTCCAGGGTTTGATCAGGTACACCTAAAAACACTGAGAAGCTCGAGAAGAAATTTCAGATGATATTTGCATCCTTGTTAGTGACAGATGAGCTGGCTGCAGACTGGAGAGTGGCTAATGCGTGCATTTATTCAAGGGCTACAAAGAGTACCCTGAGAACCATAGATCAGTAAGCCTACTAGAGCTGATTCTGAGAGATGAGGGAAACAAGCATTTGGAAGGACAGGTTGATTAAAGATAGCTTCCCCAGCAGAGGATATCTTCAAAACACCATGATGCCATTGAAAAGGAGAAGATGGTGGCGTGACACATGTCACAGTGGCCACTCCGGTGAATGATATCTGTTATCTGTCAAGTAGGGTGCCGTGCACAATCCTGATTTGATGGAGACAGATGTGAGAGCACAGAGGAACATCTGGTGAAACTTCTGAAATGCCTGTTTCACTGCAGGGGCTACTGTGTGATCCAGAATTTCCAGACGGGAAGGCCCCGAGTCCTCGGCTTTGCTTGTTACTTGGCGGCCGGGGTAGGGTCGAAGCGCTCAGCAGAGATGGTGCTCAGTGCTCGGTGTCAAAGGGCTGGTCGGAGGCTTGAAGTTTTCGGACGGACTCGGAGTCCGCTGCAGTCGGGTGCTTCCAATGCATTGGCAAGTTTGCAGCGCTTGGCGTTCATGGCAGGGAGAGTTTCTTCCTTCTGCCGTCTGCGTGAGATGATGAGTCGATCGGGACTTTGAGACTTTTATTTTACTGTGCCCATGGTCTGCTCTTTATCAAATTACAGTATTGCTTTGCACTGTTGTAACTATATGTTATAATTATGTGGTCTTGTCAATTTTAGTCTTGGTTTGTCCTGTGTTTCTGCAGTATCTTTCTGGAGGAACATTGTATCATTTCTTAATGCATGCATTTCTAAATGACAATAAACGAGGACTGAGTGTCCTCATAATCTAATCTAATCTAATCTAATCCGATAGTGGCATCCATCATTAAGAATGCGCCAAATCATCCAGGACATGCCCTCTTCTCATTGCTACCACCAAGGAGATCATACAGAAACCTGAAGAGAGAGACTCAGCGTTTCAGGAACAGTTTCTTCCCCTCCGCTATCAGATTTCTGAATGGACAATTACTCCATGAACAGTACCACACTCACTTTCCTTCTTCCATGCTTTCTGCTCTACTTTTTTAATTTATTTTGTTATATATCATGTGCCTTATAAAAGCATTCAGCTCCCAGCCCTTTGTCACCATAAATGAGTATTACAACCAGAGGTTTTGATCAAGTTAACTAGGAGTTCTTGTGAATCATATGCTCCTTTTTCCCCCCCACAATAGAGCCCAAAAAGCAGGGAAAACTGTAAAGCATGAAAAGGTAAATATTCAAAACCTGAGATGTCAGCAGTTCAAAAGCAGTCATCCCCGCTGCTCAGTATTTAGCTGAACCACCTCTCACAGCTATTGTAGCAGGAAGTCGTTTTGGATAAGTCTCTATTAGCTTTGCCCATTTCTCCTTGTAAAACTGATCAAGCTGTGCCGGGTTAGTTGCTGCAAGTTCAATTCACTGCTTTATTGGTGGACAGCAGGGGAGCTGCGCGGCTTTGTACAAAGAACAAGGCCTCAAGCCGTGGCGTTGCCTGTTTGAAGAGAATGGAATATGCAGCCTAATGGTGGAGTGCAAACCCACGGTCAGCTCCATTACTCGCATCGAGCAAGACTGAAATCAACGAGGATCAGAGCAGGAGGCGAGCGGGAGTTCAGCGCAGTCTGCCTGCATTTGAGAGCACGAGTCTTGGGTCTGGGGCAAGGTTTGATCAGTGTGGTCTGTGGATTGGACTTGCTTTTAAGAGGATTCTGTGGATCTTGTTGTGTGTTTCTGGTTACTCTTTGTTGCTATTTTGCACAATTTTAATAGGGGTACTGTACTTTAATGTGGACTGGCTCAGTAGTAAACAAGCCACACAGCGCTAAATTAAACTGAACATTTATTCTAAGACCGTTCCAAGGACTCAGCAGCTTGATATTTAATATGCTGTGTGGTATTCACTAGTTTTTTGCTGTCTGTGTGACTTGTTCTTTTTTGTGTGTTGAGTGCTTAATATTTTTTTGAATGGGTTCCATGGTGTTGGTTTCATGGCTGTCTTTGAGAGGACAAATCTCAGGTTGTATACTGCATACGTACTGTGATAATAAATGTAAATCTCTGACTTTTACAGGAGAAGGGGCAGAGTTGGTGCACTCCACCAGAGATGCTGTGGTGCAGACTCCAAGCTGGAGTTGGTGCTGCTCCCCAGAATTCGCTCGGCAGATGACAAGCCATACTGTCTTCCACTGCAGACTGCACACCATTCACAAACTCAGGGTCCTGGGCTACTCTTTTTTTTTTAAATGTGACTTATTTTACTGTCATCTTGTACATGTGCTTGCTATCTTATACATGTTACATGTGCCTGGTGCTGCGTGTGACTGTTGGTATTGTGCTTTGCACCTTGGCCCTGAATAACGCCGTTTCGCTTGGCTGCGTTCAGGGGTATTCATGTGTGGGTGAATAATGAAACTTGAACTTAGTTGGGGAGCAGTGGTGGACAGCAGTCTTGAGGTCTTGCTAGAGAAGTTCAATCAGGTTAAGGTCAGAACTGAATGGGCCACTCAGGGACATCAATCTTCTTCGATTGAAGCCGCTCCATGGATGCCTGGCAGAGTGCTTTGGGCTGTTGCTCTCTTGAAAGACAAACTTCCTCCCCAGTTTAAGCTTTCTGGCAGAGGCTGGCAGGTTTGTATCCCGAATCTCTCGATTTAGCAGCATTCACCTTCCCATCAATCCTGACCAGATTTCAAGACCCTGGTGTTGAAAAGCTTCCCGTCGCATAACACTACCTCCACTTTACAGCAGGGACGGTATTACCTGACTGATGTGCAATATTAGATTTACGCTACATCTACCACTTCATGTTGCGGTCAGAAAGTTCCACTTTATCCAAGCACAAGATTTTTTCCCACACCTTTTCTTCTAAGTGATGCTTTGTAAAGTCTTTACGGGAAAGGATATGCTATTTTTTAATCCAGGGCTTCTTCCTTGCCACTCTTCCATAAAAACCGTCTTTGCGCAAGGCCTTAGAGATTGCAAAGCCATGGAGTTCATCTCCAGTTGCAGGCACTGACATCTACTGCTCACTCAGCGAGACTGTTGCTGTCACAGTCACCTCTCTCACAAATGCATTCTTCTCTGGTCACTAGCTTTAGAGGAGCAGCCTGACCTATACAATATGCTTGTGGTTTCATATTTCTTTTCCACTTTTTCATGATGGACTGCACTGATCTCTGAGGCATGTTCACTAGCTTTGATATCTTGTATCCTTCCCCAGGTTCGTGCTTTGAATCATTCCCCGGCTGAATGCTCTGTTGTCTTCATTTTCATTTGGCCTGTTGAAAATCTACCATACTGTTGGACCTTCGAGAGAGGGGGTATTTGTTCAGATGATCATCCGGTTTTCTATATCAACAAACTGGGTGAGTTGATAAAGTAATAAAGAGTATTCCATCTGAAGGAATTTAGCATCGTAATTACAAAGGGGATAAATACTTTTTAAGCCTCAATGTTGGCTTTTAATTTTTAGTAAATTGTTGACAGGTTTTGGACTTCTTTTAATTTGACCTGATGCACAGTGTTTTGTGGATTAGCTCAAAATCCCACTGCAATATTTTTTAAATTTAGAAAGTGGGACAGTAAAATGTGGAAATAGTTGTGGGGATGAATACCTTTTCAAGCATTGCATACTTAATTAAAATTCTATAAATTTGAGTATGTATTGCACTATACTGCTGCCACAAAACAAGAAGTTTCACTGCATATGCCAGTGATATTAAACCACATTGTAATTCTGAACACTGCTCTATGTAATAAGAGCTAGAGGTATTCCCAAGGGAAAACTGCTAAGGTAGAGCACTTGAATATGAACAGAGATAGAAATATGAATCCACGTATCTCAAAGGAAATGGAATGCCCAAATGGAGGAGACCAACTACATATCCATTAGCATCACAAAATTGAAGGATAATGGGCTAGAAATTGACATAGAAACATAGAAAATAGGTGCAGGAGTAGGCCATTCAGCCCTTCAAGCCTGCACCACCATTCAGTATGATCATGGCTGATCATCCAACTCAGAACCCTGTACCAGCCTTCCCTCCATACCCCCGATCCCTTTAGCCACAAGGGCCATATCTAACTCACTCTTAAATATAGCCAATGAACTGGCCTCAACTGTTTCCTGTGGCAGAGAATTCCACAGATTCACCACTCTCTGTGTGAAGAAGTTTTTCCTTATCTCGGTCCTAAAAGGCTTCCCCTTTATCCTTAAACTGTGACCTCTCATTCTGAACCTCCCCAAAATCGGAACAATTTTCCTGCATCCAGCCTGTCCAATCCCTTTAGAATTTTATACGTTTCAATAAGATCCCCCTTCAATCTTCTAAATTCCAGCGAGCATAAGCCTAGTCAATCCAGCCTTTCATCATATGAAAGTCCTGCCATCCCAGGAATCAATCTGGTGAACCTTCTTTGTACTCCTTCTATGGCAAAGATGTCTTTCCTCAGATTAGGGGACCAAAACTGCGCACAATACTGAAGATAAAGAATCAAAAGCAACATTTAGCTTTTGTTTTTCTACAGTTCAATGATATTCCAGAGAAACTGCAATTCAATAGCTCAGCGTTGTCCTAGGGTCAGTTTCTTACCTGATCCACTAATGCAACAGGTGCATCAATAAAATCAATTGCTGCGTCGCTGTAGAAGCTCTGGCCATTGGACAGAGACTGAGACACGTGCACGTGGCCATCAATACAGCACTCGATAAACTCCATGTTATTCTCTGTCAAGGTTCCAGTTTTATCTGTGAAAACGTATTCAACCTGTAATAGAAACACAAAAAAAATCCAGCAGGAATAGAAACTGTCATGAAGAGAGTCATTATCAAGCGACTAGTTTAGCACAGCACTGTATGAGATCTAGTACATGAACTATTTTTGTTTGATTCATTTCCAAGTTCCAATACTCAGGACAGGTTTTATTGTAATTCCAAATTTAATCTCACTAAGGAAAAGATGTCTAGTGTCACACAAATGTCATGTCAGAGGAGATTCTGAGAGATGTGTATTCTGATTGAAAACCCCAAACTACTCAGCCTCTCGAATGATCTACAGGTCATCCAGTTCGAGCTCCCTAAGGAATGCCATTTCTCAGAAGTATAGTCATCACGGACACTAAAGGACTCATCGACCTCTCAAGAACACACCATCGCCCTGACTGCCATTCCCACTGCTCTGTCTAATAAGAATGAATGGAAACAAACTTACCAGAACCTCACCTTAACCTCCTCTCACTTCCTCCACTTCATGCAAAAGCCTCAGCTCTGATACTGGCCCAAATCACAACAGCCACTCCATTTTTTAAAAAATTGGCTACAGTCAATTAACAACCATTAGCAAATGTAGCTCTTTTAGGCTGCTACTCACTGAAACTACACAAAAAATCCTGAGACTGTTTTCTATAATCTCCTACTTTTCATTCCAAATCCCAGCTCCTACTTGCTGAAACACTTGTCAATCCTTCCAAAACATTAATTACTCAGGAATATTCAGATCCTGGTCTGTCATCTCGCAGCTGTTGGAACTTAATCATGATAGATGCAATGTCTTGCAGTTTGGGATGTGAACGAGAGATCAGACACATTCACAGAATGAGGGGTACAAAGAAACCTAGAATTCCAAGTTCCCTAATTGTAACAATAATAGGACAGTGACAATGGTACAGCACAATTACCTTCGGCCCTAGCCTACAAAGGCAAGAGTGAGATGTTATATTGCAACTTTAGGCCACATTTGGAGTACTTCACTTTGGAGTGAAGGACGATGAGAGGTGACTTAAGAATAGAATAGGCATCCGTTAGTCTCGCGAGACCATGGATTTGCACCTTGGAAGGTTTCCAGGGCGCAAGCCTGGGCAAGGTTGTATGGAAGACCAGCAGTTGCCCATGCTGCAAGTCTCCCCTCTCCATGCCACCGATGTTGTCCAAGGGAAGGGCATTAGGACCCATACAGCTTGGCACCGGTGTCGTCGCACAGCAATGTGTGGTTAAGTGCCTTGCTCAAGGACACACACGCTGCCTCAGCTGAGGGTCGAACTAGCAACCTTCAGATCACTAGACCGACGCCTTAACCACTTGGCCACGCGCCAACGCGGTGACTTGAGAGTTGTAGACAATGAGGCATAGGCAGAGTGGGCAGCCAGCAACTTAATCCAAAAGGGAGACAATGGCTAACAAGCTAACAGTGGCTAATACTAGATGGCATAATTTTAATGCGATTGAAGGAAAGTGTGGCAGGAGGATTTTCATTGCATAGGACAGAGAGTGGCAGGAGCATGGAACACACTGCCTGGTGGGGAGGGTTGGATAGTATAGGCAGATACATTAGTGACATTTGAAACTCCTATACAACCATATTGGTGCAAGAAAATGGACGGCTATATTGGAGGGAAGCCTTAAACTGATCTTGATGGCTAAAAGGTTGGCACATCTTGGGCCGAGGACCCATACTTTTCTCTACTGTTCTATGTTCTGTTGTACATGGCTCTGGCTGCCATATTATAGAAGGGATCTGATTGCCCCAGAGAGTTCAGAACAGCTTCACTAAAGGTGTTGCTTGGATTTTCAGAGGTGGTAGAACAAGATGCAATTACTATCTTAAAGCAGCATTTATAGACACTTAAATAGGCAAGGCATAGATGTGATGGGCGAAAAGGATCTATTCCAAAAAATGCATGACCATCTTTTAATGGATGTTAAAATCAGAGCCATTTCTCTCAATATGTGCCATCAACTCATTTGTGTTGTTATGAATGTTTTGTGCATTCAGATGAAGAGCTTGCCTGAAACTTTGATATTTAGCCAATTTTCTCCCTTAATCCCCATCTGTCACTGCTCTGTCACACAATCCATTCCTCATTCCAATCATCACTAACGATGTCACTACATTTGAAGCTTCCAAATGTTCTTACTTCAGCATCACACACACAAAACACATCTCATGTTCTACTTTACCAACTTCGCTTTGCCCACGTGAAAACAGCATTTTATCATAGCTGAATTTACAAGGGATGTAACATTTTGTGTGTCACATGTGGAGTTTGCAACAGCACAAGGCATAGAATTGATAGATTGAAGGATTGTAGATGTTGAATTCGGAACCAAAACTCTACTGCAGAAACTCAACAGGTCAAGTCTCGCCATGGAGAGAAAGGTATGCTCCACGTTCGGAATCAGAGTCCAGGGCAGAGTGTGTCAAGCGTTGAGAGGGAAGTGTGAGACATGGAGTGGTAGGTGGCAGTGGAATCAGGCGAGGAGGTGAATGTTGTGCAGGTCTGAGTCAGCCTGGAGGGAGGAAGGGAAGGGAAGGAAAAAGAAGTCAGAAACAGAAAGTGCTGGTGAGAAAGGACAGACGCAATTGCCCCTGTTTTCTGTACCACTAAGTTTTTCTTTCTGCATTTGGCCCATATCCAATATCTCAACACTGAACTGATTCCACAGCCCATGGAACTCTCTTTCAAGGACTATACCACTTGGAGTACTGTGCTCAGTTCTGGTCACCTCACTACAGGACGGACGTGGAAACCATAGAAAGGGTGCAGAGGAGATTTACAAGAACTTTGCCTGGATTGGGGAGCATGCCTTATGAGAATAGGTTGAGTGAACTCAGCCTTTTCTCCTTGGAGCTATGGAGGATGAGAGGTGACCTGATAGAGGTGTATAAGATGAGAGGCATTGATCGTGTGGATAGTCAGAGGCTTTTTCCCAGGTCTGAAATGGCTAGCGCAAGAGGACACAGGTTTAAGCTGCTTGGAAGTAGGTTCAGAGGAGATGTCAGGGACAAGGTTTTTTTTTAAAAAAAATTGCAGAGAGTGGTGAGTGTGTGGAATGGGCTACTAGCAACGGTGGTGGAGACAGATACAGTAGAGTCTTTTAAGAGACTCCTGGACAGGTATATTGAGCTCAGAAAAGTAGAGGGCTATGGGTAACCCTAAGTAATTTCTAAGGTAAGGACATGTCTGGCACAGCTTTGTGGGCCAAAGGCTCTGTATTATGCTGTAGGTTTTCTATGTTTCTAACTTATGTTCTCAATATTGGTTATTTATTACTAGTTTTTTTGTATTTGCAGAGATGGTCTTCCTTTGCACATTGGTTGTCAGTCTTTGTAGGTTTTCCACTAATTCTATTGCAGTTCTTTATTCTACAATGAATGCCTGCAAGAAAATTCATCTCAGGGTATATATACATACCTGCCCAAAAGTCCTTTAAGTGTTACAATTGTACCACCTGTGCCAGCCAGTTCATTCCATACACCCAGCATCCTGTGTGGAGAACTTTCTCCACAGGTTTCCTTTCAATCTTTCCCCTCTTACCATAAACCTATGCACTCTAGTTTTATACTCCTCTACAATGTGAGAAATACTGACCATTCTCCTTACATCAGCCCCTCATGTTCAATTCAAGCTCCTGTGAAGTCATCCTTCAGCTGTCCTTGCTGCAGGGATAATAATCCCCAGCCTATCCAGTAACTCAAAGCAACGTCCTTGTGAACGTTTTGGTAAATTATATTGGTAAATCGAAATCGGTTTATTATTGTCACACATACTGATTGACAAACTTTGTTTTGTATGCCAAGCACACACACACAGCTTGGAGGTAGAACAAAGGAAAACAATAACAGAGTGCAGAAGTGTTACAGTCACAGAGGAAGTCCAGTAAAGGTAGCCAGTAAGGTGCAAGACCATATGTGGGAATTACGAAATCAAGATCTGTATTACTGTCCTAGGGAATCATTCAATAGTCTGATAACAATGGGATAGAGGTGGTCCTGAAGCCTGGTAATATCTGTCTTCATACTTCTACATCTTTTTATCTCTGTGGTGGGGCAGGGGAGGTAGTGGGTATATCTGGATTGGGAGGGGTCTTTGATTATGTTAAAGTGCAGATAGTGTACTACCTCTAGTTTACTCATATCCTTCCTGTAGTACGATGACCAGAATATTCAGGTATGGTCTCACATGTCATCCCAACACTCATACTCAAAAGTTATAGATGGAGAGTACAAGGTCAGAAATGAGAGATGATCATTGGAAAAGTCTGGAGCTGATAAAGACAGAGGCCTATAAAAACCAATGGACTGAGGGAGGAGACCTCAATATTTTTGTTTGGCTGGGCTATTAAAGATTACAGGTAGATAATGAGATACAAATGGACCATGATGCAACTGAAAGGTGAAACAGTGGGTTTCAAATTCATTTCTTTTACTAAGTGCAAGCCTAAAATGTAGTTCAATCTTAAACACAATATCTTCTATAAAAGAGCCAAAAGACAGTGGTCACATAAAGACGAGGATAGAACATAGAATAGTACAGTATAGGCCCTTCGGCCCACAATGTTGTGCCGACCCTCAAACCCTGCCTCCCATGTAACCCCACCCCACCTTAAATTCCTCCATATACCTGTCTAGTAGTCTCTTAAACTTCACTAGTGTATCTGCCTCCACCACTGACTCAGGCAGTGCATTCCACGCACCAACCACCCTGAGTAAAAAAACCTTCCTCTGATATCCCCCTTGACCTTCCCACCCCTTACCTTAAAGCCATGTCCTCTTGTATAGAGCAGTGGTGCCCTGGGGAAGAGGTGCTGGCTATCCACTCTATCTATTCCTCTTAATATCTTGTATACCTCTATCGTGTCTCCTCTCATCCTCCTTCTCTCCAAAGAGTAAAGCCCTAGCTGCCTTAATCTCTGATCATAATCCAAACTCTCTAAACCAGGCAGCATCCTGGTAAATCTCCTCTGCACCCTTTCCAATGCTTCCACATCCTTCCTATAGTGAGGCAACCAGAACTGGACACAGTACTCCGAGTGTGGCCTAATCCGAGTTTTATAGAGCTGCATCATTACATCGCGACTCTTAAACTCTATTCCTCGACTTATGAAAGCTAACACCCCATAAGCTTTCTTAACTACCCTATCTAGATGCACTACGAGTTGATGACAATTAGAGCTGACCACTATTGAACAGTGCTTGTTCATTCATTTTGAGGGGGGAAAAGTTGCTAATAAATTCTGAAATGTATATTTAAACACAAAGTCTCAGTTACCTGGTTAGGCATGGTCAAAATAAAACATTACAACTGGGCCACAAAAATTATTCACTTTGTTCCCCTGGTTAACCCTGCAACAATACATTTTTTTTAAAAAATCAGAACAACTTTATGGATACTCTTATTATTCCTTTCTTAACATCATTGGATAATCCCCAAAACTATTTTTATTTAAATTTCTTCACAACTATTCCCCTCAAACTTTTCTAACCTTCTTCCCTAAACTGATCTCCCTCACACCTGAATCCTCAGTGCCTCCCAATTTCTGATTATTGCTCACTCATTCCTTTCCTTACAAATCAGCCCTCCTAAGATTTCCCAATAAGTGGGGAATGAATCATTCAACTGTTTTCAATGAAGAGGCCACAGCTGTTGCTTGCTGGCATTGTTCAATTTTGGACAATTTCTGGGCTAAATCTAAACTTCCTGTCGCGAGCAAAACTTTTCACCGTATGTTTTAAAAAAATGAACCAACCTGCCCTAATTCTTCATTCAGATCTGATGTGTTCACTGTTGGTCCCTCATAAACTTCATCATCAAACATTTCCTCGTCCCAAGTAATGAAGTAGGAGCCCAAGAACTTCTGCATCTCCACAGTGACATACATGGAGACTGGAATGATGTAATTGAACAAAACCATGAAGGCCAGAAAATCTGTTAACGATGACAAGATCTAGAAAGAAACAGAAGAAAACTCTAATTTGCATTTATACTAATTTTTATATGCAAATTGTTTCAAACTCTAAGGCAGAGGGGCAGATTTATTTTGTGGGGAATGGAGTGATATGGGGTTAGCAAAAAAAGATAACAGCCAGACCTTTACGCCTAATACTACTTTGAGATTTTGCTTTGGATGTTCCTATTTACAAGAATTGAGACAAATCCAGTTTGAGTAATTACTGCTCTTTGAGTCCACTCTCCAACAGAGGGATACCATTAATTGTGCTGTCAAGTGGCTCCCCAGAAGTTGCTTTCCAATAATCTTATTGCTAACATCTAGTTTGAGTTTTACCAGGAATAATTAGCTCAATTGTTCAGTGCTTATCCAGGCATGGACAGATGTTGGCAAGCCAGAGAGCTATGCAACTTTTTATATTATTGGGTAGATGAACTTTGCAACTTCTTCCTTCTGTTGTCTGTCCACACCATTGACTGTGGTCATTCATGTAGGAGGTTAATCTGATCTTTCGACAGCTCTGCTCTGGCCATTATATTTGTTTCTCTAGTTCAGCAAGCCAGGAGTCCCATACTGCCGTTTCACCAGACTGACTCCACACTTGGGTTGCTCACTCCTCAGCCCTTCCACACTCTTCTGTGAATTAGACTGATCCCCCTGTTCTGATCACAATAATGACGAGGGAAATCCAGGCCACAGTACCATGTATTGCAGTGTTGTATGATTCGGCTACTCATGAAGGCACACAGCACATCGTGAATGGGCAGCATAGTGGTTAGCATAATGCTTTACAGCCCCAACTGTAAGATAGGGGTTCAATTCCTATCACTGTCTGTAAGGAGTTTGCATGATTCCACTCCACCCCCCATGACCTTGTGGGTTTCCTCCGGGTGCTTTGGTTTCCTCCCACATTCCAAATGTATACAGTTAGGTGCAGAGAGTTGTGGGCACGCTATGTTGGCACTGGAACATGGCAACACTTGCAAACTTGAGAGTTGTATTGACAGCATCCTGAGTAGCTGCATCACGGCCTGGTTCAGAAATTGTACCATCTCGGATCGTAAGACCCTTCAGCGGATAGCGAGGTCAGCTGAGAAGATCATCGGGGTCTCTCTTCCCGCCATCACAGACATTTACACCACACGCTGCATCCGTAAAGCAAACAGCATTATGAAGGACCCCACGTACCCCTCATAAACTCTTCTCCCTCCTGCCATTTGGAAAAGGGTACCAAAGCATTCGGGCTCTCATGACCAGACTATGTAACAGTTTCTTTCCCCCAAGCCATCAGACTCCTCAATACCCAGAGCCTGGACTGACACCAACCTACTGCCCTCTACTGAGCCTACTGTCTTGTTTATTATTTATTGTAATGCCTGCACTGTTTTGTGCACTTTATGCAGTCCTGGGTAGGTCTGTAGTCTAGTGTAGTTTTTGTGTTTTTTCTTACGTAGTTCAGTGTAGTTTTTGTATTGTTCATGTAGCACCATGGTCCTGGAAAACGTTGTCTCGTTTTTACTATGTTCTGTACCAGCAGTTATGGTTGAAATGACAATTAAAAAGTGACTTGACTAGTGCGATCCTCACTAATTTGATTTTATGTAAATGGCACGTTTCACTGTATGTACAAAGGTAATCTGCATGCAAGAGCAGGTTTGAGCTGCCAAGTGCATTCTGAATCCACCCCATCACGTACAACTACAGTACCACACAGCAAGGAGAGTGCTCTCTGTGCACAAATGCAACTTTGTTTTCACATGAACTCTGCAGTAACCACTTTTACCAAAGCTGTCATGGACAGCTTTATCTGCTGCAGCCAGACTGCCAAAGACTAGATCAAGCAGAATGACAGTTCATGACCTCAATACCCGCCACAGGACTTGGTGGTAGTTATACCCAGAACTATTTATCTAGCTAGATTGTTATCAAGTGGCTCTTGATAAAGCTGCTAATTTTACTGCAAGTTGTTCATGGAGAAGTCATAGTTGATAATAATTACAAGGAAGTTTCCGCATCTGACCAGATGACATGAGATTTCATCGGTCAATATGATGAAAACTGGAACTACATCTTCTCATTGTACGCCATTCTTGAGGGTAAAGGAGTTATTTGTTTGTATTTCTTTCTATGTCAGTTTACTGATTCAGTACTTACGTTGTGGTTTCCTCTACACCAGGGGTTCCCAATCTTTTTAAACCATGGATCCCTACCATTAATAGAGGGGTATGTCAACCCCAGGTTGGGAACCCCTGCTCTACACTGAAGAAACCAATCCCAGATACCTACTGTAAAAAATTCTCTATCAAGTACATGGGTTGGGGGGGGGGGGGGGGAGAGAAGGGGGAAGAAACACTGAACTTTCAGCCACAACACACCCCCCCACCTTCCATCTCACTCCCACTATGACTTTCATCTTTGACTGCCTCCATTGGTCCAACAATGCCCAAAATAAATATGAAAGCTTGCTAGAGTGGCCATCTTTGAAATGGAGTTTATTTCAAAGAAAAAACAATTTTAAAAAATGTTTCAGAACTATGTCCCCTAACACACTGTATTCCAAGGTGTGGTTCATGATGCAGCTGATTCACCCATCTGTTTCAGATCGGCATCAAGAGTATCAGTGATGTGCAAAATTCTGTGCTTCTTATATTTCTGTCTGGATGTCACACAAAGTAGGTTTCATATTGTCATTTACCTTATTTTTCTGGCGTTCTGTCTGTGTTTTCTTGTTAAACCAAGGCTCATCTCTCATGGAATCACTCTGCCATACATACTTCAAGACTGTAGTTGTCAAAGCTTTACTGATCAAAATGCACAGGTACACAATGAGGAATGCATTCATTGATCTGTTAAGAAAAGCAAAAATCATGCTGAACATCTGTCAGTTAGAATCGCAGCCACTAAGCGAGCAGATACACAACCCACGTCCTAATTATGACCTGAGGGGCACAGCTATTTTGTCACCTCATTGGCTTACTTTCAAACTCTGCCCACAAAGTAATACAAATCCTTTCATCCCCTCCACTCCAGTATGACTAACAGTGTAGCACGGATATTTAGCACAAACAACTGGGAATATAGTAACTCATCCGTGAATTAATTACTAGGTCTCTTAAGAATTCTTTCACTGTTTGACTGTTACATCAGTCAATCTACTTGCCAGTTTTCTCTTTCGAGCTCTTTCAGTATCTATCACAGAGATAAGCAAAATGGCCCACCACATCCACGCTGATCAGTGGGACCCATCTGCATTAATTCCATCTTTCAGAACTGGCCTTGGGTCGTTCAAGTGTTCGTCTAGACACCTCTCAAAAGCTGTAAGCTCTGTTTCAATTACACTCTCGGCAGTGCATTTTAGGAACTCCCTGGGCGAAAAAAGATCACCCAAAGATCCCATCAATACCTGAATCTATGTTTTCTAGCTTTATTAACCTCTGAAAAGAGGATCATTTCCTGCTTCTACCTTATCTATACTGCTAATCATTTATACACCTCAATATCTCCTTGCTTGACCACCTCCATTGCAGGGA
Source organism: Mobula birostris (assembly GCF_030028105.1). Taxonomy (NCBI): domain Eukaryota; kingdom Metazoa; phylum Chordata; class Chondrichthyes; order Myliobatiformes; family Myliobatidae; genus Mobula; species Mobula birostris. The sequence continues at coordinate 174,074,662 of NC_092374.1, read as the reverse complement.
GAACAGACAGAGGCTCTCCCAACTCTCTGCATCAACTAAATCCCAGACTGACTCCTGCTGAATCTCCTCTACACGCTTTCCAGTGCTTTAATATCTTTCCAATAACAAGGTGACCAGAACAGCACACGGTGCTCCAACTGTGACCAACGTCCTATCACATCCTCCTGCTCTTGTATTCCACAAGACATAGAAGCAGAATTACATTATTCAGCCCATCGAGTTTCTCTGCCATTCCATCACCGTTAATTTATTATTCTTCTCAAGCCCCTTCTCCTGCCATCTCTCAGGTTCTTTATTAGTCAGGCATCAAAGGTTACTGTCAACCTCCGCTTTAAATAAATTCAGTGAATTGGCCTCCACAGCTGTCTGTGCCAATGAATTCCACAGATTCACTACAGGCCCTCTGGCTAAAGAAATTACTCATGGCTGTTCTAAATAGCTGTCTCTCTATTCTGAGGCTGTGCCTCATGGTCCTAGACTCTCACACTAGAGGAAACATCCTCACCACATCTACTCTATCTAGGCCTTTCAATATTTGACCTATTTCAATGAGATTCCACTCCTCCCCGCACCCCCCCCCCCACCACACACACTCATTCTTCAAACCTCCAGCAAGTACAGGCCCGAAGTATTCAAACACTCCTCACATGTTAACCCTTTCATTCCTGGGATCATCCTTGTGAAACTGCTCTGGACCTTTTCCCAATGCCAGCACATTTTTTTCCTCAGACGAGGTGCTCATAATTAATCACAACATTCCAAGTGTGATCTGACCGATGCCTTATAAAGCCTCAGCAATATATTCTTGCTCTTATATTCTAGTCCTCTCAAAATGAATGCAAACATTGCATTTGCCTTCCTTACCAGCAACCCAATCTCATGTTAAACTTTAAAGGAATTTTGCACAAGGACTCCCAAGTCCATCTGCACCTCTGATTTTTGAATTTTCATCCTATTAAGAAAATAGTCCACTTCCCCACATTATATTCCATGTCTCTTCTTTCCCATTCCCCCCACTCTGTCCAAGTCCTTCTGCAGAATTCGCAGAACACTACCTGCCTCTTCACCCATCTTGGTATCATCTGCAAACCTGGTCACAAGGCCATCCATTCTGTCATCCAAATCATTGACATACAATGTAAAAAGTAGTCCCAACATCGACCCCTGCAAAACACTTGTAGTCACTGGAAGCCAGCCTGTAAAGGTTCCCTTTATTACCACTCTGCCTCCTGCCAATCAGCCAATGCTTTATACATGCTAATATCTTTCCTGTAAATCCATGGGCTCTTATCTTGCTAAGCAGCCTCATGTGCTGCACCTTGGCAAAGATGTTCTGGATGACTGCACTTACTTCTGTCCCTGACACTCTTGAACTGTCGGCATACTCTTTGTGTCTTCCTCAGTGAAGACTGAGGCAAAGTACTTATTCAGTTTGTCCGTCATTTCTTCATCCCCAGTACTACAGCTCCAGCGTCGGTTACCAGTGGTTCGATATCTACTGTCTTTTACGCAGTATACTGTATATCTGAAAAAGCTTTAGGCATCCTCTAATATCATTGGCTAGCTGAGCTTCATATTTCATCTCTTCCTCTTTTAGTGCTTTTTTAAGTTGCCTTCTGTTGGTTGTTAAAAGCTTTCCAATCTCTGTATGGCCCACTAAATTTTGCTCTATTGTATGCCTTCTCTTTTGCTTTTATGTTGGCTTTGACTGCTCTTGTCAGTCACAGTTGTGTCATCCTGCCTGTCAAATATTACTCTGGGAAGTATCTACCCTGTGCCTCCCAAAATACTCTCACAAACTCCGGCCGTTACTGCTCTGCCGTCATCCCTGCTAGTGTCCCCTTCCAATCAACTTGGGCCAGCTCCTCTCTCATGCCTCCATAATTCTCTTTACTTCATTGTAATACTGATACATCTGATGGTAGCTTCCCCCTCTCAAACTTCAGGGTGAATTGTACCAGTGACCCCTGTTACCATCCAGGGGGTTGGTGTGGACATGGTGGAGGATTACAAATACCTGGGGATACGAATTGACAATAAACTGGACTGGTCTAAGAACACTGAGGCTGTCTACAAGAAGGGTCAGAGCCGTCTCTATTTCCTGAGGAGACTGAGGTCCTTTAACATCTGCTGGACGATGCTGAGGATGTTCTATGAGTCTGTGGTGGCTAGTGCTATCATGTTTGCTGCTGTGTGCTGGGGCAGCAGGCTGAGGGTAGCAGACACCAACAGAATCAACAAACTCATTCGTAAGGCCAGTGATGTTGTGGGGATGGAACTGGACTCTCTCACGGTGGTATCTGAAAAGAGGACGCTGTCTAAGTTGCATGCCATCTTGGACAATGTCTCCCATCCACTACATAATGTACTGGGTGGGCACAGGAGTACATTCAGCCAGAGACTCATTCCTCCGAGATGCAGCACAGAGCGTCATAGGAAGTCATTCCTGCCTGTGGCCATCAAACTTTACAACTCCTCCCTTGGAGGGTCAGATACCCTGAGCCAATAGGCTGGTCCTGGACTTATTTCCTGGCATAATTTACATATTACTATTTAACTATTTATGGTTCTATTACTATTTATTATTTATGGTGCAACTGTAACGAAAACCAATTTCCCCCGGGATCAATAAAGTATGACTATGACTATTATAATAACTCAGACCTAAGGATTCCTTTACCTTAAGCTCCTTAATCAAATCCAGTTCATTACACAAAACTTAATCCAGGATAGCTGATCCCCCAGTGGGCTCAACCACAAGCTGTTCTTAAAAAAACCCCATCTCGTAGGCATCCGACAAATTCCTTCACTTGAGATCCAGCACCAACCTCGTCTTCCCTAATCTACCTGCACACTGAAGGCCCCCATTGCTATCATAACATTGTACTTTCTATCTCCCATTGTAATTTATATCCCACACCCTGGCTACTGTTCGGAGGCCTGAATATAATTACCATAAAACATAGAAGCAGAAATAGGCCATTTGGCCCATTGAGTCTGCTCCACCATTCAATCATGGCTAATTCTGTTTTTCCCCTCCTCAACCCTGGCCTTCTCCCCGTAACCTTTGATGTCATGTCTAATCAAGAACCTATCAATCTCTGCCTTAAATACATCTAATGACCTGGCCTCCACAGCTGCCTGTGGTAACAAATTCCACAAATTCACCAGCCTCTGTCTAAAGAAATTTCTCTACATCTGTTTTAAATGGACACCCCTCACCCTGAGGCTGCGCCCCCTTGTCCTAGACTCCCCCACCACGGGAAACATCCTTTCGACATCTACTCTGTCTAGGCCTTTCAACATTCAAAAATTTTCAATGAGATGTCTCCCTCGTGTTTCTAAATTCCAGTGAGTACAGACCCAGAGCTAAACATTCCTCGTATGATAACGCTTTCATTCCCAGAATCATCCTTGGGAACCTCCTCTGAACCCTCTCCAATGCCAGCACATCTTTTCTAGGATGCGGAGCCCAAAACTGTTCACAATACCCAAGGTGAGACCTCACCAATGCCTTGCCTCAGCATCACATCCTTGCTCTTGTATTCTTGAAATGAATGCCAACATGGCATTTGCCTTCCCCACCACTGACTCTACCTGCAAGTTAAACTTTAGGGTGTTCTGCTCAAGGACTCCCAAGTCCCTTTGCATCTCAAGGTTTTTGGATTTTCTCCCCATTTAGGAAATAGTCTGCACATTTATTTCTACTACCAAAGTGCATGACTATGCATTTTCCAACATTGCATTTCACTACCAGTGTCTTTTATCTTTTCATTTTCTTAACTCTATCCACAGGATTCTACATCTTCTGACCCTATGTCACCTCTAAGGACTCGATCTCATTTTTTTCTAAACCAACAGAGGCACCCTAACTCCTCCACCTATCTGCCTGTCCTTTTGATAAAATGTACATCCTTGGATGTTACGCCACCAGCTAAGATTAAGATCTATTTTCAGCCACAACTCAGTGATGCCCAGAACATTATACCTGCCAATTTTTAAACTGTGTTACAAGATCATCTGCCTTATTCCATATACTGCATGCATTCCAATACAACTCCTTCTATCCTGTATTCAATACCCTTTTTGATTTTGCCCCCATGTTACACTTCAAGTCACCCCACTGATTGCAATGTTGTCCTATCATTTGCCTGTCCTACATCACAGTCTCACTACACACTGTACCAGCTGCTTGATCTTCAGCCCCATCACTCTTGTTCCCATCTTGCAGCCAAATTATTTTAGAATCTCCCCAACAGCTTGAGCAAACCCACCTCAAGGACACTGGTCCCACTCGGTTTCTGGTAAAACCTGTAGTTTTTGTACCGGTCATACCTTCTGCAGAAGGGATCCCAATGATCCAGAAGCTGAAACCCTGCCCCCTGCATCAGATGCTCACTCATTCATCTTTACCTTCGCTCCAGTCCTGTTTTGACTAGCCTGTGGCACTGGGAGTAATATCTGTATTACTCCTGAGGTGGTCCTGCTCTTCAGCCTCTTCCCCAACTCCTGTTACTCACTGCACAGGACTCTTTCCCCTTTTCTATTTACGTCATTGGTGCTGATCTGCACTGTGGCCTCTGGCTTCTGACACTCGCTTCTGCAACCGCTCCGAGACGTCCTTGACCTTAACACTTGGGAGGCAACACACCACCTTGGCATCTTTCTCACAGCCACAGAAACTCCTGTCCGTCCCTCGAGCTGTTGAGTTGCCCATCACTCTTGCACTACCTGTCTTTACCATTCCCCGCTGAGCCTCAGAGCCAGCAGCAGTGCCACTGGCCTAACTGCTGCTGCTGTGCCCCACAGGACATCCACCCCAGCAGTATCCAAAGCAGGGGAATGTCCACACTGCACTGACCACTTCCTCCCTTTACTTCTCCTGGTGGTCACCCGTCTACTGTCCGAAGCCTGCTCTCGTGGCGTGAGCTCCTCTGTAAAAGTCTCACCCATGAGGTTTTCAGCCTCCCCGATGCTCCTGGGTATATCCAGCTCCATCTCCTTGACGTGGTCAGTCGGGAGCTAAAGTTGGTACACTTCCAGCAGATGTCGCCATTAAGGAGATTGTTAGGTACCCCGAAATCCCACATCTTACAGGGGGGAGCATCCTGCTGCCTTAACTACCATCCTGCCTACACCTGTTATACCTTTAGCTCAAACCCCTTAAGCTCAAGTTCTGCAATTGACTGTACGAATCGAAAAAGCTCAGCACTTGTGACTTCCTCCTGTTCTAACCGAAGCTTGTTGAGCCAACTGGAACACTATCCCACTCCGCTTACAACTCTCTTTTTATTGGCTTAAATAAGACTCGCTCCCAAAGAGACTTGCAGTTTTCAAATGGCCCCAGCCCAGCAAGATGTCGGTCTCTCACTCCGTACTTCAAACACCAGCATCCCCTATCCCTTTTTAACCATGTTATCTACCTGTGCCAGCACTTAAGGACTTTGAGTTTGCACACCAAGATCTCCCTGGCCCTCAGTACTCGTTAAGACTTTACCATTCATGGTGAACCTCCTTGCTTTATTAGTAATCCCAAGATGCTCCTAACAGACGGGGCCAAGGAACTGGAGCTGTAGCTGGTTGGTCATCAGCTTATTCAGGAGAGTGCGGTGACAGACAGGAGCCACAGGGAGGTATCACACCCAAGTTGGAGGACGCAGGTAGCTGGGTGACTGTCAGGAGACAGAGAGAGAGGGAATAACAGACAGAGTCCCCCTGTGGCTGGTCCCCTCAGTAGAAGGTATGGACTACGGATATTGGGTTTTTTTTGGGGTGGGGGGGGGTAAAGAAGAACAATCCACCAAGGGATAACACAGGAACCCCAGGTCTCTGGCACTATGGGCCAGAAGGGAAGGAGGATAGAAGAGGAGAGTGGTGGTAGGAGATTCAATAGTTATAGGAACAGACAGGAGATTTTGTGGGTGTGAAAGAGACCCCTGGATGACATGTCACACCCCAGATGCCAGGATCATCTCGGATCAGGTCCACAGCATCCTTAAGGATGAGCAGTTATGACACACATTGGTACCAATGACATAGGTAGGAAGAGGGATGCAGCCCTGAAGGGAGAATACAGGGAGTTAGGTAGGAAGCTGAAAAACAAGACCTCAAGGATAGTGATCTCTGTGCCATGCACCAATGAGGGCAAGAATATGAATAATATGACAGTTGAATGTGTGGCTGAAGAATTGATGTAGGGATCAGTTGTGAACAGCCTGGTTCAGAGACCCTCTAGGTCACAGGTTCCCAACTATTTTTAATGCCATTATCCAAGGGGGTTCCCAAACCTCGCATCAACACAATAGAGATGAAACAGTCTATGATTACCTCCTCACAAGGAGATACTGCAACAGAACAATGGTCATACCTTCGTGACATCATCCACGAATCAGCACTCTCTATCTTTGGAAGAAAGACCACAAAGACCAGTGACTGGTTTGAAGCAAAGTCCAACATCCTGACTCCTGTCATCAAAGCCAAGCGTGCAGCTCTCACAGAGTACAAGCGCTCACCATCCGACCAAACACTCCAGGCACTTCGAGCTGTTAGAAGCAAAGTGCAACAGACTGCAAGACAGTGCGCAAATGGCTACTGGCTCCAGCTCAGTGAGGACATTCAGACAGCAGCTGTGACAGGCAACATCAGATCGATGTATGATGGTATCAAGAAGGCCCTTAGCCCATCGCAGAGCAAGACAGCACCCCTGAAGTCATCAAGCAGTGAAATAATCACAGATAAAAGCAAGCAGATAGAACGCTGGGTAGATCACTACTCTGAGTTCTACTCGAGGGAAAATGTTGTTGTTAGCTCAGCCATTGATGCCATCGATTGTCTACCAGTCATGGATGAACTCGACTCCAAACCAACCATTGAGGACCTCAGCAAGGCAATTGACAGTCTGGCCCCAGGGAAGGCTCCTGGCAATGATGGGATTCCTCCAGACCTGATCAAACACTGCAAGAGCTCACTCCTCCAACCTTTACATGAGGTCCTCCGTTAGTGCTGGAAGGAAGGAGCCGTACTACAGGACATGCGCGACTCCAGAATCGTCACTTTGTACCAGAACAAGGGTGATAGGAGCAACTGCGACAACTACAGGGGTATCTCCCTCCTGAGTATTGTCGGCAAGGTCTTTGCTCATGTAACTCTGGCATGTCTACAAACTCTGGCAGAATGGGTCTACCCTGAGTCTCAATGTGGTTTTTGTGCAAGGAGGTCAATTGTTGACATGATTTTCTCACTCCATCAACTCCAGAAGTGCAGGGAACAACAGAAAACCCTCTACGTCGCTTTCATCGACTTGACCAAGGCTTTCGACCTTGTCAGCAGGGATGGGCTCTTTCAGGTTCTCAAGATCAGCTGTCTCTTAAAACTCCAAAGTATCATCAAGTCATTCCATGACGACATGAGGGCTACTGTTCAGTATGATGGCAGCTCATCAGAATCCTTCGCTATTCATAGTGGAGTCAAACAAGGATGCGTGCTGGCCAAACATTATTCGGCATCTTCTTCTCTCTGCTATTGAAGCACGTGTTTGGGTCGTCGACAGAAGACATCTACATGCACACTAGGTCTGATGGGCAGCTGTTCAACCCTGCATGACATGCTGTTTGTCAATGACGCTGCTATAACCTTGCACACCAAACAGCAACTACAAACTCTCATGGACCGCTTCTCTAAGGCATGCATGGACTTGGGGCTTACCGTCAGCCTAAAGAAAGCAAATGTCCTTGCCCAGAACGTAGTGGAGACACCTGTCATTACCATCGATAATTACGATCTAGAAGTGGTCCACGAGTTCACGTACTTGGGGTTGACCATTAGTGACACTCTCTCCCTCGATGCTGAAATCAACAGGCGTATTGGCAAAACAGCATCGGTCCTTGCTCGACTCTCCTCGTGGGTCTGGGAGAATCCGAAACTCACTACAAAGACCAAGACTGTCGTATACAATGCATGCGTTATCAGCATCCTCCTGTATAGTAGCGAGACTTGAACCATCTACTCCAAACAGGAGAGGAAACTCAATAGTGTTCTCCTGCGCAGCCTTCGCTGCATCCTCGGCAACACCTGGAGAGACAAAGTCCCAAACTCTGAGGTCCTCTCCCGCGCTGGACTTCCCACAATGTTCACGCTTTTAAGACAACGCAGACTGCGCTGGCTGGGCCACGTCCGTCGTATGAAGGATGGTAGACTGCCAAAGGACATCCTCTACAGAGAACTAGCAACAGGCCAGAGGAACGTTGGTAGACCCCAGCTTCGCTTCAAGGAGCTCTGCAAGTGCGACATGAAAGCCTTAAAAATCAACACAGAGTGCTGGGAGGATACAGCAGGTGACCGCAACAAATGGCAAGGTACTCTTCAGCAACACCTAGAGCAAGGTGAAAGAGTGATCCTGAGTCAGTTTGAAGAGCGGAGGTAAACGGAGAGCACAGCGGACAATTCCACCACGCCCTACGCATGCAGCAACTGTGGCAGAGCCTGCTGTTCTAGGATCAGCCTCAATAGCCACAGTCGACGCTGCTTGACAAACCAGTGACTACCAGATGCGCAGTACCCATGGTTGACCACGACCGACGGAGGCCACTAACTAACTCTAACTGTGGACCCCAGGTTAGGAACCCATGGCCCAGACAGAGACAGGAGTTGGTGGTTAAGGAACCGAATCAATGCAAAAGACTTAAAGCAACACTTTGGTCTTCCCAATATTTAATCGCCGAGGTCTAATGCATTCTCACTGAAATTACTGATATGAATCAATAGCAAAAACCAAAAAGACTACTTTATACCACCAGGAATACATTTTCAGAGCAATTCTGCAAATGTATTAGTCTCAGTATTCTGGTTTCAAGTGGTAATGTCAGGGAGCTCACTTTTCTACAGCAGAACGCTTCTGAGATTTGGATTGATAATTCAATGCCATCTTGGTTTCCATGCCCGTGTATATTGCCACACCTGAAACACAAGCAAAGTATAATGGAGTAAAACAAACTATATGAAATACTGCACAAATATCAATGTTTCCTAATGCTTCCAGCAACTATTCTCTAGATTTTCAACAATGGAGCACAATTCAATTACTTATAGTTAATTCTCTGAAGTCCCACATCTAAGCAGATTCAAATCCAATTTGAGGAATTACCAAAGAAACTACCAGATAGCTGTGCAAGTTAAATGATCAAATATTGTTGCTAATTAATCCTCTGGATAGATGAGAATTAAATGCAGTAAATTTAAATTACCTAATAAACTTAAGGATTTTATTGTTACTACAATATTTTGGCAGTATAACTGCAAATGAAATGTCTACCTCACGTAATTTCACAAAGTGAGGCAGCCTAAAGCACTTGAACAATTTGTAACCAGCTTCACTGCATTAAAACACTTTCGATCAGCCAAATTAAAGAACTCACAAGTCAGGCTTTCTGGTTTGTGCCCACTGCTAGCAGGTTCTTAAAATAACAAGAAAAACCTGAATACCTCAAACTATTTTTTTCCTTCCCCCCCCCCCAACTCAATCCTCAACATCTTGTTTGTTTTATTGGTTTTTTTTGCATACTTGTAAAGTTTATGTTTAAGTTCAGGTAAATTTGTTTTCTTGTCAGCCACTGTGCTGCTGCAAAAAGCTGTAGGTATTACGCCTATGAAAACAAAGTTGAACTTGATTGAAGGCTATAGAGGTCCTAATGTTACGAATGCTTATATCACTTCTGCTTCAGTGAACATATTCCTGAATAGGAGGTATTCAGACCATTTACAGGAGTCAGGAGGACTGTTCTAACCAAGGGAGTAGACACACTTGACCTAAACATTATAAAATGACTAGCACTAAGTGAATAGAAAAATAAAACTGCATGCCACCATGAATGGAACTACACCACCATACATAAAAAGTTAGAAGGCGTTTTTACCATAAACTGATTGTGTATTTTTTAAAGTTGCTCCTCTCAGCAGCACATTCTCCGATCCCAAAGGCCTGTTGAAAGTTTAAAAGTTTTTAGAAAAAGTAAAGATATAAAAGAAAATTGCAATGTTTAGGTGACTTTAAATTATTTTGTAAATGGAGGCTAGGTACGTTCCTCAGCCAAGGTGAGATTTACAAACAAATACAGATCTCTTCCCTCACACAGTAAGTAAAACTGTATGGGTCACATTAAATTATTTAAGCAGAGGATGCCCTAAAGTAAATGAGGCAATGTGAAGTTAAGACATAGCTTGGGGTGGGTGGGCACAGTTTGGGGAAATATTAGACTAGATAGAGGAACAACATGACCATGCAATGAATCATAGTCCAACACCAGGTAAATGCATCACCGAGGTAGAAGAATCTAAAGGAACTGCTACCAGTACAGGGAAACTATTCCCATTTCTCACGCTCAGTTTTTTTCCAGAATACCGGGCAGCATTGTGGTGCAGCTCGTAGAGCTGCTTCATCACTAAAACAACACATGTTCCATCACAACCTCTGGTCATGTGCACGTAGAGTCTGTGATAGTGTGGGTTTGCCAAAGTGTTCTGGTTTCCTGGCACATTGTTTAAAAAAAAAGTGCAAGAATCACTAGGACACGTTTCCATGTTGTAGGACTCAATCTAATACATAGGAAATCAAGATATTGACTATGTATTACAGGAGATTAAAGCAAATTCTACTTACCTTGCAATTGGCCCCTCTGACTCATGGTAAATATTGATTCGACCAACAAAACTACAAGTGGAAAAAAAATCATTGCAAACAATGCTGTTAGTAGGGTTTGTGGAAATTAGAATCCAAGTTTAGAGACTACCCAACCATCCCCTCCATGACAAGAGAGCAGAAATCACATAGTCTCATCCTCCTGCGTTGATTAATTGAACTGATCTCAACACTTCAAATAGGTATGATTGTCTCGGAGGGAACGGTGGGTGTTAGAGGGGAGGGTAGAGCTGGAATGGTTGAGGGAAATGTTAGACAAGATAGAGGAACGAATGACCATGCAATGAATCATTATCCAACACCAGGTAAATGCATCACCAAGGTAGAAGGAAAAGGAACTGCTACCAGTACTGGGAAACTATTCCCATTTCTCAGGCTCAGAATCTGCCACTATTAATAGCAGAGCAGAAAAGTTAGAGGTTTAACAATGGATAAATATTTTGATAAACCTGTTTTTTAGTGGAGTGATTCATATGTAATGGCTTACTCTTTCACAGATATAAATGTGTACAAAATGAACTTACTGACCACATTTTACAAATACTATGCAGGCTCCTTCCACCAGGATTGAGGGTTTAAACTGATTTAACATGGGATTTGATAGACACATTTATTGATTAACAATTGGATTTTGTTGTTGAATAACAAAATGCCTTTTTTGGTTGGCTGCCAATGACTAGTGGTGTCCCACAGGGGTTGGTGTTGGGTCTGCTACTTTTCACATTACTGACCCGGATGACAGAACTGATGGCTTCGTGACCACATTTGCAGAAGATTACAAAGACAGTAGGTAGTTTTCAGGAGGTAGAGTCTGGAGAGGACTTGGACAGATTAGCAGAATGGGCAAAGAAGTGGCTGATGGAATCTCATGTTTGGAAGCACTTTGGTAGAAGGAATAAAGGCATAGACCATTTTCTAAATGGGGAGAAATTTCAAAAGTCTGAGGTGCAAGGGGGCTTTAGAGTCCCAGTACAGGATTCACTAGCAATAAGGAAGGCAAATGCTTTGAAAGGACTAGAATACAAAATGATGCAATGCTGAAGCTTTATAAGGTGCTAGTCAGACCACATTTGGAGCTTAAGCACATTATTAGTAGTTATGAGAGCCATATCCAAGGATGAATGTGGTAGTATCAGAGAGGGCCCAAAGAGCTTGACAAGAATGATCCTGGGAATTAAATGGTTAATGTATCAGGAACGTTTCATGGCTCCGAACCTGTACTCACTACAATTTAGAAGAATGAGGGGGGTGGTCTCATTGAAATCTACAGAATATTGAAAGGGCCGGATACAGTGAACGTGCAGAGGACATTTGCAATAGTTGGAGAGTTGAGGGCCAACTGTTAGGCACCATCTCAGAATAGAAGGATGTCCCCTTAGAACAAAGATGAGGAACAATTTTTTTTAAAAAAACAAGATGGTAGCAAATCTATGGGATTCATAGCTACAGACAGCTGCGGAGACGAAAGTCATTGGGCTTATTTAAAGCAAAGGTTGATAGGTTCTTGATTAATATGGATGTCAAAGACAGGAGAATTAAGTTAAGAAAGAATATAAATCAGCCATGACCAAATGGTGGAGCAGAGTTGATGGGCTGAATGGTCTCAATTTTGCTCCTATGTCTTATGGTATTATAATGGAGATCCGAGTCAGACAAGAAAATAATGTAAAGTACTTCAAACAGAACTGTAGGATGAACTGTCTCAACAATTTTTCATTTACGATGGGTCATCCATCTTTTTGTTTGCACAACCTGAAGACACAAATCTTCAAAAAGAATTAGGTACTTTTCAGAGAAATCAAGGAAGAATAGCTGGTTAGATTGGGTTGAATGTCAAAAGTGAGAGTGAGGAAATAGATTGGCCAGATATTGACAGAGAGTGGGGAGATAGTACAATCTTAATAGGCATCTGGGGACTGGATGAGTGTGGTATTCAATGGGATCAATCACTAAGAGAGAGTGAGATTTGGCCAGCATGAGAATGAAGGAAAAGCAGGACATAGATGGGTGGTGAGCATGTGGTAGGTCAGATGTTAGAAGTTGCAGTAGGGAGAAGATTAGGATCAACAGAAAAATGAATAAAAGCAGTAGAGCATTGGGCTTCTCATGATCTTTTGCACGGCAGAAAACACAGATGATTTTTTTTAAAATCTCAGTACAGCTGCCGCAAAACAAATTTCATTTCACAAAAACAATGATAATAAACTTGATTTTGATTCCCTTAATTCTCAATCCTCTTAATACCCAAAAACCCAACATTCAGTGACTGGCAACACACATCAAAGTTGCTGGTGAACGCAGCAGGCCAGGCAGCATCTCTAGGAAGAGGTACAGTCGACGTCTCAGGCCGAGACCCTTTGTCAGGACTAACTGAAGGAAGAGTGAGTAAGGGATTTGAGATTCAGTGACTGGGCCTCTACAGCACACCTGGAATTAGGATTGGAAAGATACATGACCATCCAGGTGAGAAAATTCCATTTCATTCCAGTCCTGAATGACTGGCCTGTTTTGAGACTGTGACACCTAGTTCCAGAGCTGCCGTCCACAGGTCCTGCAGTTCAAGTTGAATCCTGGCCTCCACTGCTATCTATGTAGAACTGGCATTCTTCCTGTCACTACTTGGAAGGCCAGGCTGCTCCAGTTTCCTCACACACCTCAAAGACGTGCAGAATGGGAGTTCAACTGTGAATGCCCACTAGGTGAGCGGCAGAATTTGGGGTTGGGGAGGGGGGTTGATAGGAATGTGGGAGAGATAAATGGGATTAAATGTAGGATTAGTGAACATAGGTGTTCATTGTCGACATGTTGCAACACAAGGCTTGTTTCTCCGCCTGTTGACCGACTCAATGAATCCATCCATAAGACGTAGGAGCAGAATTAGGCTATTCAGCCCATCGAGTCTGCTCCGCTATTCCATCATGGCTGATCCTGGATCCCACTCAACCCCATACACCTGCCTTCTCACCGTATCCTTTGACCGATCAAGAAACAATCAACTTTTGCCTTAAATATACCCATGGACTTGGCCTCCACCACAGTCTGTGGCAGAGCATTCCACAGATTTACTACTCTGGCTAAAATATTACTCCTAACCTTTGCTCTAAAGGGTCACCCCTCAACTTTGAGACTGTGCCCTCTAGTTCAGGATACCCCCACCACAGCAAACATCCTCTCCACATCTACCTTATCTAGTCCTTTGAACATTTGATCCCCCCACATTTCTCTAAATTCCAGTGAGTACAGGCACAAAGCTGCCAAACTCTCCTCATATGTTAACTCCTTCATTCACAGAATCATCCTCATGAACCTCCTCTGGACTCTCTCCAATGACAACACACATCTTTTCCAAGATATAGGGCCCAAAACTGTTGGCAGTACTCCAAGTGCGACCTGACTAGTGTCTTATAAAGGCTTAGAATTATCTCCTTGCTTTTATATTCTATTCTCCTTGAAATAAATGCCAACGTTGCATTTGCCTTCTTTTACCACAGATCAACCTGTGAATTAGCCTTATGGAGTCTTGCGTGAGGATTCCCAAGTCCCCCTGCAACTCTGATGTTTGAGTTTTCTCCCCACTTAGATAATAGTCCGCACTATTGTTCCTTTTGCCAAAGTACATTATCATATATTTCCCAACACTGTATTCCATCTGCCACTTTTTTGCCCATTCTTCCAACTTGTCTAAGTCCTGCTGCAATTGCATTGCTTCCTCAGCACTACCTAACCCTCCACCTATCTTCGTATCATCCACAAACTTTGCCACAAAGCCATCAATTCCATTATCCAAATCTTTGACAAACAATGTAAAGAGTAGTGGGCCCAAAACTGACCCGAGGAATACTATTCAACAGCAGCCAACCAAAACAGGTCCCTTTTATTCCCACTCATTGCCTCCTGCCTGTCAGCTATTCCTCTATATATGCCAGAATGTTTCCTGTAATGCCATGGGATTTTATCTTGTTAAGCAGCCTCATTCATGTGTGGCACCTTATCAAATTCCTTCTGCAAATCCAAGCAGATGACATCCACTACTTCTCCTCTGTCCACCCTGCTTGTTACTTCCTGGAAGGATTCTAACAGATTGTCAGGCAAGATTTCCCTTCACAAGAAACTATGCTGACTTTGACTTATTTTATGGCAAAGTTATTACAGATGGTAGGGGATTCTAGGACAAGAGGGCACGACTTCAGGATTGAAAGACGTTCTTTTAGAACAGAGATGTGGAGAAATTACTTTAGTCAGAGAATGGTAAATCTGTGGAATTTGTTGCCACGAGCAGCTGTGGAGGCCAAGTTATTGGGTGCATTTAAGGCAGAGATAGATAGGTTCTTGATTATCCAGGGCATCAAAGGGTATGGGGTAAAGGCAGGGAAGTGGGGATGACTGTAAGAATTACATCAGCCCATGATTGAATGGCGGAGCAGACTCGATGGGCTGTACGGCCTACTTCTGCTCCTACATCTTATGGTCTTATTATTAGTTTCCAAGTACCTTGAAACCTCATCCCTAATAATAGATTCCAACACTTTCCCAACCACTGAGGTTAGACTAACTGACCTATAATTTCTTTTCTTTTGCCTTCCTCCCTTCTTAAAGAGAATGATGTAACTTCCACCTCACCAGCATCATTTTCCAGTGGTCCAATATCAATTCTCAACCCCCCCCCCCCTTTACTCTTATATAACTGAAAAAACTTTTGGTATCCTGCTTTATATTGTAGGTTAGTTTACCCTCATTTTTCCTTCTTATAGCTTTTTAGTTGCCTTTTGTTGGATTTAAAAAGCTCCAACTTCCCACTCACTTTTGCTATCGTATATGCTTGGCTTTTACACAGTCCTTAACTTCCTTTGTCAGACATGGTTGCCTACCCCTGCCATTTTAGAGCTTCTTCCTCTGTGGGACACATCTACCTTGCGCCTTGCAAACTATTCCCAGAAACTTCAGCCATCTCTGCTCTGCCATCAACCCCACAGTATCCTCCTCCAATCCACCTGGGCAAGCTCCTCTCTCATGCCTCTGTAACTCCCTTTTCTTCCATTGCGATACAGATACATGCGAGTTATGCTTCTCCCTCTCAAATTGCAGTATGAATTCAATATTATGATCACTGCCTCGTAAGGGTTCCTCTAGGTTAAGCTCCCCAAGGTCAGGGTTATTACACAACATCCAGTCCAAGATAACCTTTCCCCAATTAGGCTCAAGTACAAGATGCTCGAAAAAGCCATTTCACCGGCATTCAACGAATTCAAATTCCCTCTCTTGCAATCCGACACCAACCTGATAATCTATGTCTTTTAGTCTCTCACCAAGGAAATGTTCTGCAATTCTTTAAAAAAAATAAGAAGGTAGATTACCTAATTTTTCCATGGTACATTTTATACCTCAAGTTTTTGCCAATTTTCTCGGGGATTAAGCTGGCTGTTACATTACAGGGTGATGAAGTGATGAGTAAGTGGGATGCTGAAGGATACAAAGAGTGAGAGGTGACGGAAACTGGACTCTTGGATACTAAAAAGAGCAGAGAGTGAGGGATTTAAGTAAATGGGAAATTGAAGGATCTAGGGATACAAGAATGTTTGTGATTAGTATGCGTGCATTACTGGAAAAGTACACAAACTGTTAGGAACCACCCACCCTTCCTACCACTGCTGTCCCAGTTCTACCAGCACTCACTTGTACAGATCAGGTTGGGGCTGCTCACACTCAATCGTGGCATTCAAAGAGTCCAATTCTGCCTCAGTCCGCAAAGATTTTGTTTCTTGAACAGCATGATATGTCTGAAAGAAGAAATGTGAATTCTTAAACATCTGTTCTCACTTGAATTCATCTGAGGCGCAAATAGTATCCAGCACCTTTCTGAATTAGCTGCTGTAGTGGCATCAGC
Source organism: Mobula birostris (assembly GCF_030028105.1). Classification (NCBI taxonomy): domain Eukaryota; kingdom Metazoa; phylum Chordata; class Chondrichthyes; order Myliobatiformes; family Myliobatidae; genus Mobula; species Mobula birostris. The sequence continues at coordinate 174,058,085 of NC_092374.1, read as the reverse complement.
ACTGGAGTTCGAGGTATAGAATATGGCTAGCTCCTTGCACACTTTCCATCTGAGCGGGTTCTAGCAACTTGGCCTCGTAAGAAACAGACAAAACGCTAAAGGAACAGCAAGGTTGCCGCCTGATGCGCCACAAGGCGTGGAGAGGAATAACAACTTTTCTTAAAATCTCCACAGCACACAAATCACATGAAACATGGGGAAAGTAATAATGCACCACAAACTGTGGGGAATGTTGATCGGGAGGTGGCCAAACAGCAGCTTAAAGTAGCAACTCTCATGTCAAGTTGGACGTACCACCTAAAAGCAACATCATTTTCCGGTTCCCCTCCAAGTCTAAAACTATCCCCAACTACTTCTGCAACTACTGATGGAGATGTTTGAGGAGACAACCAACAAAATTGGTGAAGGCAGGGCAATAGATGAGGTGCACATGGACTTTCCCCAAGTCCTTCAACAAGGTCCATACAGTCAGCTGGTTCAGAAGATCAAAGCACATGAGATCCAAGCCATGGTGGCAAACTGAATTGGAAATTGGCATGGTGAAAGGGGGCATAGGGTAGTGGTAAAGATTTTTTTGTTAAATGGAAGTCAATAACCTGTGGTGTGCCACAGAGATTATTTTTGGGACCTTCATTACTTGTCATAAATTTCATTGACTTAGATGAGAATGTAGGTGGTCTGACTATCCACAATAGCCAGTAAGGATGTGAACTTGAATAGGATTCCAGCATTGTGTGTGTAAACCGGTCTTAAAAGGGTCAAACTCAGCTATGAAGCTTCACAAGTTACATGACCTACAAATATATTGCATATAGACTAAGTTTTAAATGGGTTAAATAGCAGTGTGCAAGGCTTTACTTTGTATACAATGGGTCAAGAGAGATGGGCAAGTGGATTCTGTTGAAAGCATGGACTCTTCTTATTGAATGGAAATCATTCAAGTAAGGGCATTCACAGCCAGATGCAATCTTTCAGAATGTACCTTTGTACTTGACTCTCCATCCAAGCTCGCGGTAGTGACAAAACATGTCCCATTGTCACTACTTGACGATAAGAAGACCATGTCACAGGGAAAAGTTTCATTCTCTTTGGTCATCACAATGTCACCGACCTGCGGGTAGATTGAAACCTTTATGAAAAGTGTAACAGATTCTTCCTCTCACCACCTTTCAAATGCCCTTGGCTCACACTCCTTCCTAATCCAAATACTCTCCTCCCTCAGGTCAACATCTCAGCTGATATCCTCATCCCAATCTCAGCCCCTCTACTGTGCCTTAGCCTTGCACTTCAACTCTAACCCACACCAACTCAAACCCCACCCAACTCACAGACAGAGCCCTACCAATCCCCTCTCGGTTCCACCTCGTCCACACTCTGAATCTGCCTCTTCTCCCGTGCTGATCTAGAGATTTCTACCATTTCCATACCTGCAGTTTGCTGCTCTGCGTTTGAACCAGCTTTCCATCCTGGATGATGTGAACAGGACATTTATTCACTGCATTATCTGCTTTATGCCGAAGCCAATCTTCATAACCCTGTCAACGGAGAATGAATGCATTTGATTGGAAGCAAACATTACCATCTCCAATCACTCCAAGTGGAATCCCAATTATAAAGTTGATGACAAAGTCAGAATGCATGTGGCAATGAATTCACAGCTGCCCTGCTTCCAGTTCTCCACATGTTACTTCATAGTTAATATTTACTGAACATTTCAATCTTCATGTCCTCTGCAACTAATTCCAAAGGAAAGGAAATAAAGACGTTGATGCAGAACAAAAATGATATGATTTCAAATACACCCAACTATCAAGACCAAGTAGTTTTGCATTGAGGCAAACCAAAACTATTCCAAAACACCATGGCAAGGCAGCAAAGGTCAAAGGCAACCCACCACCTGCAATGAACCCCAGGATCTGACTGCTCTTCAGGAAACCCATTGCCACCATCTTCAATGATGCACAGAGCCTTTGTGCCTGTTGAGGGGAACCACAAACCATAAACAGCACAGTCAAGCTGTCAATGCATTCTCATGGGAAATGATATCTCATTACACGAGTTTCTACCTGCAAACCACCAGAAGCAACACCATGGGACACCTTTTATTAAATTAAAAGAATATAATGCTTGACACAATTGTGGACATGCATCAAGAGAGATTGGAAAAAGTTGTCTTGTACTCATATTTTACAAAAGTAGCATGGACAAGGAAACTGCAGTACTATTATTCTGTAACCATAAAGGTGGCAATACCTCTCCTCAGGCTGCTACAAAGAAACAGGACAACAAATTCAGCCCTTGGAGTTTGCTCCACTGAAGGAAAAGTCAGGTCAGCCCTGATCGCATCCTGACATTCAATTAAATCTTGATGATCTGTAACTCAACTCCACTGATGAGCCTCGATTCAATAAACATTCATTAAAATTTACCCAATTGACATTGATCACAGTATTAAAAACACATTCATGCCCAGTGTGACCCCACTCTCAGACCACCACCATCTTGCTCCCCATTCCTAGTTCAACCACCATTTCAAAGTAAACATTTCCTTTACTCCATTTCAATGTTAACCCCTTCTGCTTGTGACCTGCCTCCAAGTCAAATAACGGGGGCGAACTGGGGAATTGCAGGAACAGTTTACTGTCCACAGCCCACCTGTTTGATTGCTGTCACCGTGATGACAAAGAACAATGGAAGTCCACTTGTTACCGGACTGGTTGGAGTATCAATGATTAACTGAAAATAAAAGCAAGGTTTTAATCCAATGTAGAAAAAAAAAAGTTGAATTCTAAAGATTTATTGTCTCTTGTTAATTGTAGAGGAAAATACACAAAACTCCACTCAAACATGAAATACGAAATATTTTCTCCTGTATTCATAAATACTCTTAAGTGTTAATGTATTACTTGGCCTCTGAATCACCTGCTCTATCTGCACATTGGCCATAAAACACAGCTAGGTCCTCTGAAACATCAACACCATCCAATTGCTTGTCAATTAAAGAGTTTCCAGCTTTTCTTGCAAAATGCACCAAACTATTCCACATTATGTCCTATCTGCCAAGTTCTTACCATATTGCATTGCATCCTCATCTGTAGTCTCAAAGTTTCATAATAGCAGACAATCTAGGAATATAATATAGCTTAGGGGACCAAGTATTCCCCGCACCTCCTTATCCTGGCTTCTTCCCCTTTCCTTTCCAATCCTGATGAAGGGTCTCAGATCAAAACGTCAACTCTATTTCTTTCCACAGATGATGCCTGATCTGCTGAGTTCCTCCAGCATTGTGTGTTACTCTGGATTTCCAACATCTTCAGAATCTCATGTTTATGACTTGCTGCTCCACTACAAAGTCTCTTCAGGGCATACCTACCCTGAAGTTTAAAATCTCTCTTTGACGCCAGTTCAATGAGGCAGTCTCACTGCTCCATCTCTGGTCTCTGCTGCTCTCCAATTCTTTGACCGCGTGCGCACGTAGACTCACTGCAACAGCGTCTTCCAGCATGTACTCCTTCCACTCCCCCACCTTCATTCCTCCTTCCTGTCCAGTCCTCATGAAGGGTGCAGCCCAGAAACATCAACTCTTTATTCCTGTCCACAGATGCTGCCTGACCACCATTTTGTGTGTTACTCCCCATGCACATCTTGGTTTTACCCTACTGGAGATAATACTGGCCCAAACACTCTTCTCGCAGCTTAACAAGCTTTTATTGTCTCCTTCCCAGTTTTGACAAAGGGCCTTTGACCAAGAGCATTAGTTCCACATATAAAGCCTGACCTGCCAAGTAACTATAACTTTCTGTTTTTGTGTCAGATTTCCAGCATCTGCAGGTTTTCCTTTCAGTTTCGAAGCCTCAGCCCAGGAATTAACGCTATCTTTAATTTACCTGGTCGGCCACGAATAAAAATAACTTTCTCTTTGACTTTGTGTGCATTAAAAAAACATTTATTTTCTATCTCATGCATTTCTTTAAATGTCAGTCATAATAGGCACTGCATCTTCCAAATCAACCCTTTGCATTTAGTTTCCTTCATTTCTATTAAGGGTCATTTCACAGTGAACAACACCACTTCCAAAATCATTGTAACCTTCTTTAGTCGGGTCACTTTTCCTTAAAAGACTTTTGACAAATGTATCATGAATTGAAAATGAAAAACAAACTTCAGATGTTGTAAATTTCATATAAAAATAGAAAATACTTTAAAACACATAGCAAGTCAGGTAAAATTTGTGCCAGATCATCAATTAACCTTTACTGATTGCACAATATCTGATCCAAATCAGCATTTTCCCTCAATAATTCCACAACATATTGATCTAGAAAAGCAACTTGTATACAAGTCAATCACTTTAAGGCAAATATTCTTTCTTCAGTCAGAGGGAGGTTTAAGTCTCCAATCCCACATATCTCTAAATTTACCAACTTGTGCCAACTCAATATTACAACCACAATTTGTTAGCCATATATAAAAAAAAGTTTTCTTCCTTTGACCATTTTAGCTCAACCCAAATTCCTAGTTCTTTGTGAGAATCTGTCAAGCCAACACCACCATTGCACCGATTTCCTCCATTCCCGAGTGCTAAGCCGGCCATTCTTCCCTTCCTTCTGTATTTGTTTATTACAACTTTTATTACATTGCAGACCTAAAGGCAACATTATTTCTGTTTACTTCCATTCATGTAATTTGTAAATGTTCTCACAGTATATGAAAACTCAAATGCACTTAATTATTTTATCATTTTTTCCTGAACATAACCTCTTACCATTTTGTTGCTACTGTCATTTACACATATACTACATTTCCAACATCCCTTTCCCATTTTCCCCCTCTCTCCCCCTCACCCCCTTCCCCAGATTTCCTGTAAGGTTTCCATCCCCTACCAAGCTAACTTAAACCCTCTTCAATATATAAAGTAACTTGCATTGTGCTGAAAAGTAGGAGACATTAGATTTTGAATGAACGATACATACCTGCACGAGAAATATGATTAGAAAATAAAAGTTTGCAATTCTTCTGAACTGTTCAAATAAGTTTTTGGGAATGAAGTTCCAGAAGGTGTACTGTTTAGATAAGGAAAGAAAAAGTGAAAACAGGTGAATTAAAAAGTTACAACAGCATCCAAAGAAATATCAAATATGATTTAAACATTTTTTTCCAATTCAAAACCATTTCTTCCTATTGGAAACAAATGCTAAAATATTTTCTTGCCGTATGATGAACTTCCAAAGAAAACATTAAGAAAGAAAGGATTGTCTGTAGGATTAAACATCTATAAAGTTAACTCAAGTTTTATTTTCCCAATACACCCTGCCCAATCTGCTAGACATTTCCAGTATTCCCCTTTTGGATTCAAGTTCCAGCAACAATTCAGATCTGCATTTCATAGCTTGAACACACTTACTTTTTTTTTGCATTTCAACCCTTCCTTATTAATCTGCTAACTAGGTGGCTCAGTAAACACTGGGATCACCTGAGTAACCATGCTATTGCCTAAACAGATATTCCATTTGACCTATCCATTCATCAACCACTCAAATGCAAAACTAGCATTTTTCAACTTATCTTTCCCAGCTCTGACGAAAGGTCTTCAATCTAAAAAGATATTGCTCTCCACAAATGCTGCCTGATCTGCTGAGTATGTCCAAGATTTTCTGCTTTTATTTCAAACAGAGTTTCGAGCAAACAAATATTGACGGATGTAATGCTTTTCTTTGTCTATTTGACACTACAGACCAACATGATGGGCACACAAATACAAGGATGCATCATGTGATGAGCAAGAGCAAAATGTGGTGCAGTTATTTCAAGGGGCAGGGGCAAAGGTTATAATAGACTGGATGTGGATACCCATTTCAATTCAACTTCTCACTCCCATATATCTGTCTTTGGCCTCCTCTACTAAAATAACGAGACCAAACTCAGGCTGGAGGAGCAACACCTCATATTCTATCTGGGTAGCCTCGAGGCTGACTGATGAACATCAACTTCCCTTCCCTTGATTTCCATTCCCATTCAGAGTACCCTCACCCCTTCTACTCACCTGCCATCACCTCCCCAGTTCCCCTCTTCCTTCCCTTCCTTTCTCCATCATTCTCTCCTATTAGATTCCTTCTTTTTCAGACCTTCACCCCTTCCACCTATCACCTCCCATTTTCTTATGTCATACCCCCTCTCCCACCTATCACCCAGCAGCTTGTACTCCTTACCCTCTCCCCACTTTCTCACTCTGACCCTTTCCATCCTTGTCCCCGGGGGGGGGGGAGGGTCAGCCAAAAACATTAACTATTTATTCTCCTCCTCTATCGACGCTGTCTGACTTGCTGAGTTCCTTGCTGACTTGCTTTGTGTGTTGAAGATATCCAACATCCGCAGAACCACATATTCAAGACTACAAATTCTTCTCCATGGAAGGAAATGAGGCTGACAAGGTATGCAAAGATTAGGAGTTATAATATTGAGCAGTGAGGAACCATTTCTCTTAGCAGAGAACATTAATGAGGTGACACCAGAGAATGTACCCGATGGAAACTGGAGCGACAACAGGTGCAGGTGTAGGCCATTTGGCCCTTCGAGCCAGCACCGCCATTCACTGTGATCATGGCTGATCATCCACTATCAGTATCCAGTTCCTGCCTTATCCCCATAACCTTTCATTCCACTATCTTTAAGAGCTCTATCCAACTCTTTTTTGAAAGCATCCAGAGACTTGGCCTCCACAGCCTTCTGACAAGCTGGAGGAGCTCAATGGGTTGAGCAGCATCTGTGGAACGACAGGATGTAATGGTTTGGGTCAAAACCCTGCATCCACAATTGAATGAAGGGAATTACAGAGGCATGAGAGAGGAGGTTGCCCAGGCGGATTGGATGGGGATACTGGTGGGGATGACGGCAGAGCAGAGATGGCTGAAGTTTCTAGGAATAGTGCACAAGACACAGTGTAGACATGTTCCACTGAGGAAGCAGCTCTCAAGTGCAGGTGTAGGCAATTGTGGTTGACATAGGAAGTTAAGGACTGTATAAAAGCCAAGGAAAGGGCATACAAGGTAGCAAAAGTGGCTGGGCAGATGGATGATTGGGAAGTTTTTAAAATCCAACAAAAGGCAATTAAAGCTATAAGGGAAAATATGAAACATGAGGGCAGACGAACCAACTAAAGCAGAATACTGCAAGTCTTTTCAGTTAAATGAAGAGTAACGGGGGGGGGGGTCAGAGTTGATAATGGACCACTGGAAAATGATGCTGGTGAGGTTGTAATGGGGGACGAAGAAATGGTAGATGAATGTAATGGGTACTTTGCATCTGGCACACTGCTCGTGTCTTCCACAGTGAATACAGAGGTCCGTGAGTGTCAGGGAGCAGGAGTGAGTGCCATTGCTTTTTCAAAGGAAAAAGTGCTAGGCAAACTCAAAGGTCTTAAGGTGGATAGGTCACCTGGGCCAGTTGGACTACATACCAGAGTCCTGAGAGAGATTGCTGAAGAGATAATGGATGCATCGGTCATGATCCTTCAAGATTCACTTGATTCTGGTATGGTCTCTGAGGACTGGAAAATTGCAAATGTCACTCTACTCTTTAAGAAGGGAGGAAGGTGAAAAAAAGGAAATTATAGGCCAGTTAGCCTAACCTCAGAGAGGCAGTGGCTGTCATTTACTTGGATTTTCAGAAGGCGTTTGATAAGGTGCCACACATGAGGCTGCTTAACAAGATAGAATCCTATGGCATTACAGGAAAGATACTGGCATTGATAGTGGAATGGCTGACAGGCAGGAGACAGCGAGTGGGAATAAAAGGGGTTTTTTTCTGGTTGGCTGCCAGTGACTAGTGATGTTTCTCAGGGGTCAGTATTGGGATCACTGCTTTTTACATTGTTTGTCAATGGTTCAGATAATGGAATTGATGGCTTTGTGATAAAGTTTGCAGATGATAGGAAGACAGGTGGAGGGGCAGGTAGGACCAAGAAATTGGAAGAATGGGCAAAGAGGCAGATGGAATACTGTTTTAGGAAATGTATAGTAATGAGTTTTGGTAAAAGGAACAATAGAGCAAACTAATATCTAAATGGGGAGAAGGTTCAAACATCAGAGGTGCAGAGGGACTTGGAAGTCCTTGTGCGAGACTCCCAGAAGGTTAATTTACGTGTGGAATCTGTGGTAAAGGTAAATGCAATGTTGGCATTTATTTCAAGGGGAATAGAATATAAAAGCAAGGGAGGTAATGCTGAGCTTTTATAAGACACTAGTCAGGCTGCACTTGGAGTACCATCAACAGTTTTCAGCCCGGTGGCTGTCTCCATTAACAATAAGTACTCCTGTTTGAGTACTGTTGGTGGTGGTGGTGTGGGGGGGGGGGGGGGGGGGGAGGGTGGATGGCCTACCTGGGGGAAGCAACAGTGGCCATGCCTCTGGCACAGAGTCTGGCCTTGAGGCTCAGAAGGGTAGGGAGAGGAAGAGGATGGCAGCAGTGATAGGGGACTCTATAGTTAGGGGTCAGACTGGTGATTCTGTGGACTCAGGAAAGAAACTCGAATGGTAGTTTGCCTCCCAAGTACCAGGGTCCGGGATGTTTCAGATCGTGTCCACAATATCCTGAAGTGGGAGGTAGGATAGCCAGAGGTCGTGGTACATATTAGTACCAACGACAAAGGTAGGAAAAGGGAGGAGGTCCTGAAAACAGACTACAGGGAGTTAGGAAGGAAGTTGAGAAGCAGGACCTCAAAGGTAGTAATCTCGGGATTACTGCCTGTGCCACACAACAGTGAGAATAGGAATAGAATGAGGTGGAGGATAAATGCGTGGTTGAGGGATTGGAGCAGGGGGCAGGGACTCAGATTCCTGGATCATTGGGACCTTTTCTGGGGCAGATGTGACCTGTACAAAAAGGACGGGTTACACTTGAATCCTGAGGTACCAATATCCTGGCAGGGAGTTTTGCTAACACTATTGGGGAGAATTTAAACTAGGATTGCTGGGGGGTGGGAACTGAACTGAAGAGACTGAGGAAGAGGCGGTTGGCTCACAAATAAAGAAAGCTTGGAGAAGTGCAAGAGAGAGGATAGGCAGGTGACAGAGAAGGGATACACTCAAATCGATGGCTTGAGATGTGTCTATTTAATGCAAGGAGTATTATGAACAAAGCAGATGAGCTTAGAGCATGGATCAGTACTTGGAGCTGTGATGTTGTAGCCATTACAGACTTGGAAGGTTCAGGGGCAGGACTGGTTACTTCCAGTGCCAGGCTTTAGATGTTTCAGAAAGGACAGGGAGGGAGGCAAAAGAGGTAGGGGTGTGGCACTGTTGATCAGAGATAATGTCACAGCTGCAGAACAGGAGGAAGTTGTGGAGAGATTGTCTACTGAGTCACTGTGGGTGGAAGTTAGGAACAGGAAGGGGTCAATAACTCTACTGGGTGTTTTTTTCTCTTTTATAGACCACCCAATAGTAACAGGGACATTGAGGAGCAGATAGGGAAACAGATTCTGGAAAAAGGAGTAATAATAACAGGGTTGTTGTGGTGGGAGATTTTAATTTGCCAAATATCGATTGGCATCTCCCTAGAGCAAGGGGTTTAGATGGGGTGGCGTTTGATAGGTGTGTTCAGGAAGGTTTCTTGACACAATATGTAGATAAACCTACAAGGAGAGAGGCTATACTTGATCTGGTGTTGGGAAATAGAAACATAGAAAATAGGTGCAGGAGTAGGCCATTCGGCCCTTTGAGCCTGCACTGCTGAACCTGGTCAGGTGTCAGATCTCTCAGTGGGAAAGCATTTTGGAGATAGTGATCACAATTCTATCTCCTTTACCATAGCATTGGAGAGGGATAGGAACAGACAAGTTAGGAAAACACTTAATTGGAGTAAGGGGAAATATGAGGCTATCAGGCAGGAACTTGGAAGCACAAATTGGAAACAGATGTTCTCAGGGAAACGTACAGAAGAAATGTGGCAAATGTTCAGGGAATATTGGCGTGGAGTTCTGCATAGGTACGTTCCAATGAGACAGGGAAACGATGGGTGGGTACAGGAACCGTGGTGTACAAAGGCTGTTGTAAATCTAGTCAAGAAGAAGAGCGTATGAAAGGTTCAAAAAAAAAAACAAACTAGGTAATGATAGAGATCTAGAAGATTATAAGGCTAGCAGGAAGGAGATTAAGAATGAAATTAGGAGAGCCAGAAGGGGCCGTGAGAAGGCCTTGGTGGACAGGATTAAGGAAAACCTCAAGGCATTCTATAAGTATGTGAAGAGCAAGAGGATAAGACGTGAGAGAATAGGACCAATCAAATGTGACAGTGGAAAAGTGTGTATGGAACTGGAGGAGATAGCAGAGGTACTTAATAAATACTTTGCTTCAGTATTCACTGCAGAAAAGGATTTTGGTGATTGTAGGGATGACTTACAGCGGACTGAAAAGATTGAGCTTGTAGGTGTTAAGGAAGTGGATGTGCTAGAGCTTTTAGAAAGCATCAAGTTGGATAAGTCACTGGGACCAGACGAGATGTACCCCAGGGTACCGTGGGAGGCGAGGGAGGAGGAGATTGCAGAGCCTCTGGCAATGATCTTTACATCATCAGTGGGGATGGGAGAGGTTCCAGAGGATTGAAGGGTTGCGGATGTTGTTCCCTTATACAAGAAAGGGAGTAGAGATAGCCCAAGAAATTATAGACCAGTGAGTCTTACTTCGGTGGTTGGTAAGTTGATGGAGAAGATCTTGAGAGGCAGGATTTGTGAACATTTGGAGAGGCATAATATGATTAGGAATAGTCAGCATGGCTTTGTCAAAGGCAGGTCATGATTGAATTTTTTGAGGATGTGACTAAACACGTTGATGAAGGTAGAGAAGTAGACGTAGTGCATATGGATTTCAGCAAGGCATTTGATAAGGTACCCCATGCAAGGCTTATTGAGAAAGTAAGAAGACATGGGATCCAATGGGACCTTGCTTTGTGGATGCAGAACTAGCTTGCCCCCAGAAGGCAAAGAATGGTTGTAGACGGGTCATATTCTGCATGGAGGTCAGTGACCAGTGGTGCGCCTCAGGGATCTGTTCTGGGACCCCTACTCGTCGTGATTTTTATAAGTGACCTGGATGAGGAAGTGGAATGATAGGTTAGTAAATTTGTTGATGATACAGCAAACTTGGGGGCGTTGTGGATAGTGTGGCGGGCTGTCAGAGGTTACAGCGGGACATTGATAAGATGTAAAACTGGGCTGAGGAGCGGCAGATGGTGTTCAACCTAGATAAGTGTGAGGTAGTTCATTTTGGTAGGTCAAATATGATGACAGAATAAGTATTAATGGTAAGACTCTTGGCAGTGTGGAGGATCAGAGGGATCTTGGGGTCCGAGTCCATAGGACACTCAAAGCCTATTGTTTTTTTAAACACGGATCACATCACGCAGCATCCACACAAACGAGATTTCAGAAGTTTGGGGGGGGGGTGGCCAGAGAGCATCTTTCCCTAGACCAGGGGTGGCCAACCTTTTACATTCCATGCATCAATTTTTTCACGCACGAGTTCAGATGCGCCATACAACTCTCGTACCCCCATTCAATTCTTGTAAAAATGTTAATAGACATATTTAGCATTTTTGCATGATATAGATTTAATATAAAAACAAGATAAACATTACTTATGTTAATGAGACTGTTAACATATATATTTTCTTCTTTTGATTTCTTCTTTTTCCTTAATCACATATTCTCTCCATAACTCAGACCCAAGCACTAGCCCCAGTTTTCCTTCTATTTCAGTCTGGTGTTGTGTTTTATAGTCTATTAAGATCATGTCTTCTATTATGTGACAGCGTTGTCACAAACAATGCAGAACTGTTTTCCTGACAGACCCACTATAAATAAGAGCTCACTTTCCCACTGTTCATTGAATTCACACCTGCTATCACTTTCTGCTTTTCTTTTGTTCATTTTCTTTTGCACTGTGATGGGTAACTGAATGTAAAAACAAGGCTTAATTATCGCAAAAGTACAAAACTGCACGTGTTCACAAAGGACGAACAAAGCACAACTCCGTAGCGCACGAGTGTCAATTGTAAACTGACTGGCAAAAACCTGCGACGCACTGCTGGTGCAGACACCTGGCACCTCAGGATCAAACAAGTATCGAACGTGTATTGAACAGTTATGGAATGACTGCAGAACAAAAGTCCTTCTTTCCTCGTTTGACTCATTGAAGAGTTTGTTTTGAAATTGAAAACAGATTAATGTGAAAGAAGATAACATTCACTAAAAGATGTGCACAAAATAATAAAATCGCTAAAAATAATTGCTAAGTTTTAGATTTATTCTCAGTAAAACCCATTTCTAGCTCTAAGCTACTTGAATTCCTGTTACAGATTTTTTTTTCTACAAATCGGTTTTTGGTTAATACTTTTTGCATGAGTAGGCTTACTTTTTTTTATTATCATCACTGGGGTGCAATGCGCCATAGTTTGACCATCCCTGCCCTACACTAACGCAGCCCACCGAATCTGGGGTTACACATGTAATTGTTCACCAAGTCTTTCACTGGTTACAGCTGCATCAGTATTTTTCTGGAAATCTCTTAGTTTCAATGGTGGGTATCATGTTACTTTAATCGGTCTACTTAGTTGGTTAAATATTATCTGTTGGAATTTCAAGGGAATCAGTGGTCTAGTACAAGACCAGGCCACCTTCCCGCACCCACTCTCTTCACTGCTCTTTCCTCTTTAGGTCTCTCAAGCTTCCATTCTTGCAACACTTAATAAAACAATCATCAGCAAGAAGGTTTATGCCTTATTCTTAACTTCTGAAGAACTTTTGGACTGCAAAAGCAGCAGGGTTCAACACTTAAAAATAGTTGCATTAGCCAGAACTTTCACTCAGTGGAGTGGCCACTTTATTAGGTACACCTGGTCTTTAATGCAAATTTCTAATGTGACAGTAACTCAATGTATAAAAACGTGAAGACATTGGTCAAGACGTTCAATTGATGTTCCGACCCAACATCAGAATGGGGAGGAAATGTGATCTAAGTGACTTGGACCACACAATGATTGTTGGTACCAGACGGTGAGGTTTAAGCATCTTAGAAACTGTTGATCTCCTGGGATTTTAAATAGTCACTAAAATTTACAAAGAATGGTGTTAAAAATTTAAAACATCTCATGATTGGCAACTCTGTAGATGCAAATTCCTCATCAGTGAGAGAGGTCAGAGGAGAACAACCAGACTGGTTCAAGCTGACAGTAACTCAAATAACCAAACTGTACATTACAACAATGCTGTGCAGAAGAGTGTCTCTGAATGCGTGGCACATTGAACCTTGAAATCAATGGACAACAGCAGCAGAAAATCATGAACACAAACTCAGTGGCAACTTTATTAACTACAGGAGGTACCTAATAAAAAGTGGCTACTAAGTATGGAGCAAACAGCCAGAATCTTTCTCCCAGGGTAGAAATTTTAAATATTAGAGAACATATTTCATGTGGGGGGGGGGGTAGTTTAAAGGGGATTGTTTGAGGCATAGAGAATGGTGGAAGCAGATTGATAGTGTTGTTTAAGATGCTTTTAGATAGACACACATGTAAAGAATGGAGAGATGTGGATCATGTGCAGGCAGACGAGATTTAATTTGATTTGCATTGTGATCACTCCATGTCATTCTGTTCCATGTTGGAGCCTCATCAAGTCAAATTGACGAAAGCAAGGTTGCTGAAAACACCAGCAGCCAGAGTTAGGGGGTGGCAAAGAGAAGTACAAATAGATTATGAGTAATAAAGAGGGAAAGTTAGGATCTTCCTATGGGCACATGGATAGTACTCACTCAGTGATAATGGTTCTGGTAGGTTGAGCCCCTCACCCAATACTAAAGTTATATTTAATACATCTGTTAATGCAACATTTCCCACATTTCCTATGTATTAGAATTTACACAAGTCATCTTAAGCAAGTCTTAGATGCTAAGCACAAGAGTTTGTGCAGATGCTGGAAATCCAGAGCAACTTAAAATGCTAGAGGAACACAGCAAGTCAAGCAGCATCTATGGAGAGGAATAAATCGTCGACATTTTGGGACGGAACCCTTCATCAGGACTCAGATGTCATTTGACATCATTGTGATGCTTGGTGGCCTCTAAACGCCAGAATATTATGCATAAGATACTTCTGTTCCCATTTAAAGATGGCCTTCCCTTCTCTAGAATTAGACCAGCCCTGATCTAAAGGAAGAAGTTCAGTTAACAATTCAACTCTGGTTGATTGGAATGCTGTAAATGAAATGCGAGTTATGATATGACTATTAACTGATCAGGTACTTTGCCCACCAGTGTAATTGCACACTTCCTCAGTGTTTCCTGCCAATGCAGGAATTTGATTATGCTGAACGCCTCCAGTAGAATACCTTCTCCTCAAAGACCTCCTCCAGCATGTCAACTGGGTTCTGACTCAAACAGTTTTGCTTTTGAAAAAGAAGTCAATTTACAACTACATGTAACCATATTAAGGACCAATAACCCAGAGGACTGGATTCATCCAGAGAAAAGAATTCAAATATATTCATGCAACCACTGGAATTTAAATGAAACTGAATACAGTCGCAACAAAAATACTGGAAGAACACAGCCAGTCAAGAAGCATTTGTCTTAAAAGAAAATGGTAGCATAGTGACATTCACAGCACGCTGGAGGAACTCAGCAGGTTGGGCAGCACCAGTGGAAACCATGAGTCAATGTTTTGGGCCGGAACCCCTCGTCAGGAGATGACCCCAACAGACTCACAAGTGAAGTGTTGCCTCACCTGGAAGGACTGTTTGGGGCCCTGAATGGTGGCAAGAGAGGAGGTGTAGGGACAGGTGTAGCACTTAACGCTTACAGGGATAAGTGACGGGTGGGAGATCCGTGGGGATGGATGTGTGGATAAGGGAGTCGCGGAGAGACCAATCCCTGCGGAAAGCGGAGTGGAGAGGGAAAGATATGCTTAGTGGTGGGGTCCTGTTGAAGGTGGCGGAAGTTGCGGAGGATAATGTGCTGGATCTGGAGGCTGGTGGGGTGGTGGGTGAGGACAAGGGAAACTCTGTCCCTGTTGTGGTGGTGGGAGGATGGGGTGAGGGCTGAAGTGCGGGAAATGGAGGAGATGCGGGTGAGGGCATCATTGATGACGGTAGAAGGGAAACCACAATCCTTAAAGAAAGAGGACATTTGAGATGTCCTGGAACGGAAAGTCTCATCCTGGGAGCAGATGCGGCAGAGACGGAGGAACTGGGAATAGGGAATGGCATTTTTGCATGTGGCAGGGTGGGAAGAGGTATAGTTGAGGTAGTTATGAGAGTCAGTGGGCTTGTAGAAGATGTCAGTGGACAGTCTGTCTCCAGAGATGGAGACCGAGAGATCGAGAAAGGGGAGAGAAGTGTCCGAGATGGACCAAGTGAATTTGAGGGCTGGGTGGAAGTTTGAAGTAAAGTTGATGAAATTGACGAGCTCAGCATGGGTGCAGGAAGCAGCACCAATGTAGTCGTCAATGTACCGAAGGAAAAGTTGGGGAGCAGTACCAGAATAGGTTTGGAGCACAGACTGTTCCACATAACCAACGAAGAGGCAGGCATAGCTGGGGCCCATGCGAGTTCCCATAGCTACACCCTTGGTCTGAAGAAAGTGGGAAGAGCCAAAAGAGAAGTTATTAAGTTACTTTTTTAAAAACACAACAACAGGAATTCTGCAGATGCTGGAAATTCAAGCAACACACATCAAAGTTGCTGGTGAATGCAGCAGGCCAGGCAGCATCTCTAGGAAGAGGTACAGTCCTGACAAAGGGTCTCGGCCTGAAACGTCGACTGTACCTCTTCCTAGAGATGCTGTCTGGCCTGCTGCGTTCACCAGCAAATTTGACGTGTGTTGCAGTTACTAAGTTATCCTCACCAGTTCTCCACCACCACTACCCTCCTCCGGATGGCGGAACTGGTTCTCACACTTAATAACTTCTTTTTCGGCTCTTCCACTTTCTTCAGACTAAGAGTATAGTTATGGAAACTCGCATGGGCCCCAGCTATGCCTGCCTCTTCGTTGTGAGTCTGTTGGGGTCATCTATTGCATTCGGTGCTCCCGGTGCGGCCTCCTCTACATCAGTGAAACCCGACGTAGATTGGGGGACCGCTTCGTCGAGCACCTCCGCTCCGTCCGCCACAACAGACAGGATCTCCCAGTAGCCACCCACTTCAACTCTGCTTCCCACTCCCATTCAGATATGTCCATACATGGCCTCCTCTACTGCCATGATGAGGCTAGACTCAGGTTGGAGGAGCAACACCTCATATACCATCTAGGTAGTCTCCAGCCCTTTGGTATGAACATAGAATTCTCCAACTTCCGGTAATTCCCACCCCCTCCCTTCCCCTATCCCTATGTCACTCTGCCCCCCCCCCAGCTGCCTATCACCTCCCTCATGGTTCTGCCTCCTTCTACTACCCATTGTTTTCCTGCCTATCACCTCCCTGCTTCCCCTCCCCCACCCCTTTGTCTTTCAAATTACTGTTTTTCAACTGAACCTACCAGCCTTCTCTTTCCAACCCTCCCCCACCTTCTTTATAGGGCCTCTGCCCCTTCCCTTTTCAGTCCTGATGAAGGGTTCCCACCCGAAACATTGACTCATCGTTCCCACTGATGCTGCCTGACCTGCTGAGTTCCTCCAGCGTGTTGTGAATGTTGCTTTGATCGCAGCATCTGCAGAGTATTTTGTGTTTATGGTAGCATAGTGGTTAGCACAACGACCCGGGTTCAGTTTACATTGCTGCTATAAGGAGCTTGTACGTTCGCCTGTGATCACATGGGTTTCCCCTCACAGTCCAAACACGTACCAATTGGTAGATTAATCAGTCACTGTATGATTAGGCTAGGATTAAATCAGGGGATTGTTGGGTAGGGTAGTTTGAAGGGGCAGTGGAGAATGGGAGAATGGGAGGATGGGAGATGGGGGGGGTAGAGGGATGAAGAGAGAGTAAGTGAGTTAATATTTTTCAGCTCCATGACCCGTCTGCCCTCAGAACTGGGAGAAGAGGGTGACACAAGAGACGAAAGGTGAGGGAAATCTGAAGCAACATACAAAACACTTAACAGATCAGACAGCACCTACAAGGGAAATGTGCAGTTGTTGTTTCAGGTCGAGACCCTACATCAGGTTAGAGAGTAGACGGCCAAGTTTCCAAAGCAGAGCTGGGGAGGTGGGTGGCGCAAGACAAACAACAAGAAGTACTGACCTTTAATGAGGCATTTTCAGGAAATTCCAAAAAGAGACAAAAGGACAACAAAAGGGGAATGATGAGGGATGTTCAGCAGAAATTGGGAAATTAGATGTTTATTTCAAAACGCAACAAATTTGTAAAAAAAACTAGTTCAAGAACACCCTCCAGGGGAAGAAATGTGACATCATTATCAAACCATCTACACAAAAGTCAAAACCGCATCACTATGGTTTACTCTTAAAATGCCTTCTGAAACAGCTCAACAAACCATAGTTAAACAGAATCAGGTTTAGTACCACTGACATACATCATCAAATTTGTTGTTACGTAACAGCGGTGTATTGCAATATATAACAATAAAAACTAACAACAAAAAAATGAATCTATATGGGCAAGTCAGCATCAGGGAACCAAATTTGGACATGGCAAAAAAACATTTCCAGCCAGTCAGCCTTGTAAATTCCTCCTAGCAAACATCTGTGGATACGTTTCTAAATTGGAAACACTCATTCAAACAACTTTGCAATTAACTTTACAGAATCATATTTAAGACAACGTGCCAGGCAACTCCATGTACATTCTGTCCCATCTGGTATTGGGGTGGCGGGGGGGTGAACAGGACAGGGAATGGGTGTCACAGAGATTATTCAACTACATGCCATTAGCTCTGGAATTCCAAACATTTTAATCCAATCACCTCAAGTCTCCCAACGTCAAAGACAGCACTGATAAGGATGACTCGTTGAGTGCAGCTCTGATGGGAATATTTAGTGACTCACATTCAAGACTACTACAGCCGAAATCCACAGGAACAGCCATGGGTACTTCAGTAAGCAACAATGTTCCAACAGATTTCAAAAATCTATCGATACTCAAAAATTGGTGGATCCCAGTCTGCAGACTTGGGTCACAAGTGCAGTTTCCCTTCATGAAAAACGTAGCACAGAAGGTATGCTGGGCTGCAAGCAAGATTGAAATACAGGGGCTTCATACCCCCACTCCCAAATAAATATCCTATTGGCAATTGTGTAGTCTCTGGAAAATAAAACTTAAGACTTCAGAGCAAGGTGCTATACTAGAGGGACATCCAAGACTGCTGTGTACTTTGCTTCACAGAAACATGGCAACCTCCAGCATTTCAGATGCAGCACTACAGCTCAATGGCTTCACCATTCACCGTAAAGGCAGGACAACTCAGTCTTTTAAAGGCAGACAGGTGGAGTATGCTTTATAATTAACTTAGCACCGATGTGGTGGTTTTGTCTCAGTCCTGCTCACCCGAACTGGAACATCTAGCAGTCCTTTTTACCTGCCGTGGGAGTTTTCCCACCATCATCCTGGTAGTGGTGTACATTCCACCCCGGCACGCTCTGGACGAGCTGAGCAACCTAATCAGCAGGTACAAAGCAATGTACCCTGATGCCTTCCCCATCACTGTGGGGGACTTCCACAGGCCAGCCTGAAGAAATCTCTGAATGACAACCACCAACATATCACCTGTGGAACCAGAGGAGCCCACACACTGGGCCATCGTTATCCGGCCATCAAGAATGCTTACCACGTCATCACGTCACACTTTGGAAAGTCCGATCACCTGGCGGTACTTCTACTCCCAGCATACAGGCAGGGACTGAAGACCACAGTACCAGTGGTGAGGACCAAAGGATGGTCAAAGAAGGCAGAGGAACACTCACAGACCTGTATTGAGTCAGTGGACTGGACAATATTCAGAGATTCGTCTTCAAGTCTGAATGAATTTGCTACAGTTGTCACCAACCTAATCAAAACCTGTGTGGATGAGTGTCTGCCTTCAAGAACATACTGGAGACATGCCCAAATCAAAACAATGGATGAACCAGGAGATTCGTAGTCTGCTGAGGGCTAGATCTGTGGTATTCAAGACCGGTGATCCAGAACTATACAAGTCCAGATAAGAATGAAAAAAACAATTCTGATTGAGGCCAGACAGAATCAGATGCATGTCACCCCTGGCAAGGTTTGCAGCCCATTACTTTCCTACAAAGAAAATGGACTATTGTGAATGGTAGCGATGCTTCACTCCCAGATGAGCTCAGTTCTTTTATTTGAAATAAAAATACTTCTATGCAAATCCCTGCAGCATTCAGTGATCCTGTGATCTGTGTCTCAGATACCGACGTCAGAATGTCTTTCAAGAAGGTGAACCCTCACAATGCATCAGGTCCTGACTATGTACCTGGTAGGGATCTGAAGACTTGTGCCAACCAACTATCGGGAGTGTTCCAGGACATCTTCAATATCTCCCTCGTGCAGTCAGAGGCTCTCACCTGCTTCAAAAGGCAAACAATCATTCCAGTGTCCAGGAAGAGCTGAGCAGCCTGTCTCAATGGCTATTGTCCAGTAGCACTCACATCTACTGTGATTAAGTACTTTGAGAGGTGGGTTATAGCTAGAATCAACTCCTGCCCAAGGACACTGCAGTTTGCTGATATCAGTGGATGCCATCTCACTGACTCCACTCAGCCTTGGATTACCTGGACAATGGTAATACTTGGCAGAATGGCATTTTACAGTTCAGCGTTGAACACAATCATACTCTCAGTTCCAGTCAAAAAGCTCCCAAACATCGGCCTCTGCATCTCCTCCTGCAACTAGATCCTCGACTTCCTCACTGGGAGATCAGTCTGTGCGGATCAGAGATAACATCTTCTCGCTGACAATCAACACTGGCATACCTCAAGGATGCTTGCTTAGCCCGCTGTCCCACTCCCTCTCTATACCCACAACCATGTAGCTAGTTACAGCTTAGATACTATCTATAAATTTGCCAACAACACAACTATTGTTGGCAGAAGTTCAGACGGCAATGAGCAGGCGTCCCGGAGCGAGATAGTTCAGCCGTCTCTGTGGTGTCACTGCAACAGCCTTGAACTCAACTTCAGGAAGACCAAAACAATTGATTGTGGACTTCAGGAAGGACAAGTTAGGGGAACACACACCAGTCCTCATTGAGGGATCAGAAGGGGAAAGGGTGAGTAGCTTCGAGTTCTCAGGTGTCAACTTCTCCAAGGATCTATCGTGAGCCCAACATAGGAATGATAGATAGATAGAGAGATATACTTTGTTGATCCCAAGGGAAATTGGGTTTTGTTACAGCTGTACCAACCAAGAATAGAGCATAACTATAGCAATACAAAAACCACAAACAATCAGACAACAATATGCAAACAATGCAATATGCAAACAATGCAATAACAAAGGAGGCACAACAGTGGGTATATTTCATTAGGAGCTTGAGGAGAATTGGTATGTCACCAAAGACACTCAAATTTCTACAGGTGTCTGCAGAGCACTCTAACTGGTTGCAACACCATCTTGTATGGAGGTGTCACAGCACAGAATACAGGATTGGAAACCCTGCAAAGAGTTGCAAACTCAGCTAGCACGATCGTAGGAACTACCTTCCTCAACACTGAAGGCACCTTCAAAAGGTGATGCCTCAAAAAAGGAAACAACCATCATTAAGGACCCCATCATTTCAGACATGCCCTCTACTCATTGCTACCTTCAGGGTGGTGGTACAGGAGCCTGCAGGCACACAGTCAAGAGATTCAGGAACAGCTTCTTCCCCTCCGTCTTCAGATCTCTGAATGAACAATGAGCTCCATGAACACTTCCAATACATTTCCCCCTCTTCTTGCAGGAGTTATTTTTTAATATTTTTTTTAATATCTACTTCTTGTAATTTATAGTTTTTATTACTGTATTCTAACATACTGCTGCTGCAAAACAAATTTCATGACACCTGCCTGTGATATGAAACCCGATTCCGACATCATCAGGTTAAACAATCAGCAAAGAATACATCGCCTGACCACCTCCCTACCATCCTCCTTACCAGTGAGTTAATACTCCATGTTGAATACGTGGAAGCACAGACTGCCCAAAAAGAAATACAATGTCTATCACTAAGAATAATGTAGCAGGACCACCATCTATAGAGTTAGTAGACTTGAATGACAGCTGCCAGATTGAGTGCATGTCAGCAATATTGGGGTTAGAATTGACCAAATAAAAACCTCAACTGTCACATAAAAATTGTCCAGTTCACTGATGCTACGGTGACTGGCCTGGCTTCTGATGTCCCAAGGGCTTTCTATAATCTGTTATGTGTAAATCAGGAGCACAATAGACTACTCGCTGTTTGCGTGGGTGAGTGCAGTTCCAAAAACAGTCAAATCTCTTAACACAACACAGGAAGGAGGAATCCGCTTGATTACTGTCAATGGTAGGTGGTGATCAGGAAATGTGTTCCTTGCTGATGGTTTCATTTGATGTTGAGAGATTTCTAGGATTTGGAGTCAATGTTCAGAATTTCAAAGCCAGCTTTCTAAAAACTCATCTCCTCCACCAGCAGCACAGTGATTTAGTGTGCACATCTACAGACTCACCTGTAACACTCAGACCACAATCACTTCCACCAAGAGCAGGCGCTGGAAATGCAGAGAAACCGCAGTATCTGCAACCTCCACTTCAGGTCACATACCACTGACTTGGAAATATCAGCACACCTTCATTGTCAAGGATTCTAAATCCTGGTATCCCCATCAAACACAATGAGGGAGATATCTGTGCTAACCGCCTGGCAGCCGCTTACTCTAATCCGGGGGGGTCCCTCACCTTTATCATGCCGGGGACCAAAAGCTATCAAGCAATGGGGTCTGTGGGCCCCAGGTTGGGACCTCCCTGCATCCTACCCAACCCATTTTGTTCTGCCCTCACATTCCCATCAATCTCACCAGACCCCCCTCCCCCACCTACCTACTGCCACTCATCTGCACACTTGGGGCAAATTACTGGTAACCCTACTAACCCACACTTTTTGGAATATGGGAGACAGCCCATGCGGCCACAGAGAGAACGTGCAAACTCTAAATGGACAGCGGAAGTCAGGACGGAATCCAGGTCACTGAAGCCACATGGCTTCACAAGCTGGACCATTCTTTCTGATGAAGGTACTCCCACAAAAGTGTTGGGATGGAGTTTCATGGTCAAGAACTAGCCACGATCCAACTCACATTGGTGTGCAACTTGGAAGATAAACCTACAGGTGGAGGTGTTTCCTTGTGTCTGCAGCCCTTCTTGTTGGTGGCAGAGTCATGCATCTGGGAGGTCCTGTCAGAGGAACTGCAATGCATTTTACAGGTGGAACACACTGCGTCCGCTGTGTGACAGTAGCAATGTGAATCTAAGTTCGGTGTGGCTGATTAAGTGTTGATCAAACTGGCTGCTCTATACTAGACAAACTTGAGATTGTGAATGGTGGAAAGGCCTTGGAACATCAGGAGGGTTGAAATACCCAAGCCCCGACCTACCTTTATGCAGCCGATTCATTTGAGCTTCTGGTCAATAGCAATTGTCAGGATATTGTTGAAGCAGTGTCAGCAATGATAAATGCTTTTTCAAGTTCTGCCCCATATCCCACCATGCATAATAAAACTAACTGAAGCTATCCAAAGAACGGAATACTGATGGGTAGTTAGGAGTAAACAGGTTTGTTTTGCATTTCTGTGAATCTCTTTGGTCTAATCACTGGAGTCTTGCAAAGAATTAATCAGAAAGGGACAACATTCCATTTCCTATCCTTTCCTGTTAAGCGTGTAGAGAGTTCACAGCATGCTGCAGCTGGCGTGATTATATTGTCTGGTGCAAGTTCTCAAATTCCAGATATATAAAATTCAACACTGAACTTTATCAGGATTTAAACTCTGACGACATGGTGTTTCCATATATTAATTTACAACTAATAGCAATTCCATTTAAGAATTAGCACTAAGAAAAGAATTGTGTAATACTTCTCACTCGATTCAGTTTTAAGGTCGGCTAAATGACATGAAAAGAAATTTGAAAGCTATGAGAGAAAGCTCAGAATGTAAAGTTGAGAGCCAATAGACCCACGTGTCAAGTATCTGAATCAGAGGCTAACAGTATCCAATTTCCTGCTGTCAGACAGAACATTAAAGACACATCAGCTAGAAATATCACATGAGTTTGCTTACATGAGAAAATCTTTTGTCCAAAAAGGAAGAGCTTGTGTAACAACTATCCAGAGGATATCAACAAAAACTTTCAAAGTTTAAAATAAAATTTATTAGAGTACATACATGTCACCATATACAACCCTGAGATTCTTTTTCTGCAGGCGTACTTAGCAAATCTATAGAACAGTAACTAAACAGAATCTGTAGACATCAGGAACTGTAAACGAAACAAACTGCACAAATGCAGATAGTAAATGAATAGCAATAATGAGCACAAAATAACAAGACAAAAGAGTCCTTAAATGAGTGAAGTTATCCCCTTTTGCTCAAGAGCCTGATGGTTGAGTGATAGTAACTGTTCCTGAACTTGGTGGTGCGAGTTCCTGAGGCACCTGTGCCTTCTACCTGATAGCAGCAGCGAGAAAAGATCATGGCCTGGGTGGTGAGCATCTTTGATGATGGATGCTGCTTTTCCATGGCAACATTTCATGCAGATGTGCTCAGTGCTCAGAGCGTTTTACCCATAGGGTACCGGGCTGAATCCACTATTTTTTGTAGGATTTTCCGCTCAAAGGCATTGTTCCCATACCAGACTGTAATGCAGCCAGTCAGCACATTTTCCACCACACACTTAGATGTTTGCCAAAATTTATGATGAATGCCAAATCTCGACACCACTCAGCTCAATTACATTCCTTCCAATTTTTTCTCTAAATTTCATCTCCTGCTTCCACAAATCACTTCCTACCCCATTCACAGCCCCTCCAATGGTTGGGTCTAGTCAACCTAATTAGAACATGTATTGCTTCCCCAGTGTCTCTAGTGGCAAAGTATTTTATTCTCAGTGCAAAGAACCAAATTAAAACAAAAGCAAACATTTACCTTTGAAGATACAATTCTGTTATCAGGATATTTTTGTAGAATATAAGCATCCGTGCCATGAGGGGGTTCACGATGTCCAATATAAACTGTCCGATTATCCACCCAGTTTTCTTCTCCGACGCACTAAACAGAAAGACCAGCAATTATTGTTGAAAACATTTCGCAATATTGTTTCTAGCTATTGAAAGAACTGCTGAAATAAGTGTCTTTATATAGTTTGCAGTCATGTAACTTTCAAAGATAGAATATACAGTGGCCACTATTCTGTAAACCTGCTCATTAATGCAAATATCTCATCAGCAAATCATGCGGAAGCAACTCTATGGCATTAAAGCCTGCAGACATGGTCGTCAGTTTCAGTTGCTGTTCAGACCAGACGTCAGAAATGTGATCGGAGTAACTTTGACCGTGGAAAAATTGTTAGTGTCAGAAGGGGTGGTTTGAGCATATCAGAAACTACTCATCTCCAGAGATGTTTGCAGTTTCTAAAGTTACCAGAGAATGGTGCAAACAATCCTAAAATCACACAGTGAATGGCAGTTCTGCGAACAAAAATGCTCTATTAAAGAGGGGTTCAAAGGAGAATGGTCAGTCTGGTCCCAGCTGCCAGGAAAGCAACAGGAACTCAAAATGCACACATTACAACAGAGGTGTACAGAAGAGCATCTCTGAACACAACATGTTGAAGTGGATTGACTACAAAAGACCATGAACAAGCACCTATTAGGTACAGGATTTAACTAATAAATTGGCCACTGGGTTTAGGTTTTTAAATTTCTGCAAAAGCACATTACAGCTTCTATCCCTACTAACAGTTCTGACAAATAGCATGAGATTCTGCAGCCTGCATCACAAAACCTGCTCATGCTACAATTTATATTTGCCTCAATGTGCTCATCTACCTTACCGTTGGTTTGAGTCCCATTCCCTCACCAGATGAGTTTAGACCCTCCCAACACTAACCAATATCTCTACCAGGATATTAGCTCCTCTTCCAGTTCATCACATGCACCATCTCTCTTGTGTGGGTCAACTCTACCCCAGAAGAGATTCAATTTCTTCTCCTGTTTTCAGTATCTACATTCTGATCCTCCCCATCTCCCTTGTTCTGGTGTTTCAGATCCTTTCTGTTCCCCATTTATACCTTGTCACAACTTTTGTTATTCTGTCACCTCTTAGCCACGTTCAACCAGCACCATTACCAGTGATCGTTAAATTGCTCCTGATCTGAAGCCCATCACTTTTATTCTGTTCACTCAACCACCTTACTTCCACAACTTGAATTTTTATTTCCAATTTTTCCAGATCTATTGCTGGATGAGGCATGTCCCAAACTGATAAATGCAGCAAATAAGTAAATTGCAATGGTTCTGACTCTAATTGTTAGGTGGCTTCTATGGCAACACTAGAAACCTTGGTTGAAAAATAACAAAAAAAGTCTGAAGCAATTATAAGTTAGCCAGTTTAACCAGTGATAGGAGTGCTTCTAAGGAACAGTATGAATTATCTTCAACCATACTTCCATGGTAGCTGTAATATCCCAGTCCCACATATCAATTCACACTGAGTTCTAAGGGACAGCATCAATCTTCATTAATTAGCAACACTCAGCATGAATTTGTTAAGGAAAACTCACACCCACGCAACTTGGAGGTAGTAACAAGAGGCTAATGTTATCATTCCATTTTAATAGATACAGAAACATGCAACAGGATACACAAACAAGCATCCGTAAAAGAAAAAAATGGCCGTAGTTCAAATACTTTTGAGATAATGAGGTTATTGTACATGCATTTTTGGCAAGATAGCGTATCACTGCCTGGTCGAAAATAGTTGACGCTAATGGGATCGAAAAGGGAAGTGGATCCGAAAGGGAAGTGGATCCGAAATTAGCTCAGTGGCAGGAAGCAAAGGTTAATAACTGATAGCCAATTTTCGAGACCAGAAGGCTGGCACTAGTCGATTTCACAGGACTCAGGACTTCAATTGTTGCTTTTTGAATATTTTAAATCATTGAAATAATTTTGACAAGCGTAGAGAGCACAAGGTAGTTTTGTAAATGATACAAAAATTGGCCACTTCACTGCAGAATGATTGTTTAAGCAGAGAGAATTTTTTTTTAAATGGCAAATGGGATTTAATCTCGAAGTGCTTGGCTGCATATGAAGAGATCCAACAAGGCAAGAGTATATACAATAAATGCAACTATATTGTGGTCCGGAAGAACTGAGGATCCTTGGAGAATGTGAAGTGGACCTCAAAAAGGACAGGTCAATAAAAACAGTATAAAAGTACACACTGGATGCTTCCCTCAGGCAAGACATAGAACACAAGAGGAGAGTGATTATACTGAGACTGTATACACACCATTTGGACGACTACTCAAACACTGTACACAGTTCTGGTCATATTTTAGGGAAAACGCCATTGCATAGGATCGAAAGATTTATGGATTTGTCAGAACTTGTTTTCTCCACCACCAAAACTCTTCCCACACACAAAAAAAAAGCAGAGAGGTTTAACTTACAAGTGTCCTAGCTGAAAAAAAACTGGAATGATCTTATCAAAGGGGTCAAACTCTACAGTCAATACGTAGAGATTGATTCTTTCCCCCACCTTGGAAGTTGTAGGACTGTCCAAAAGTCACGTTTAAACAGTACCAAGTTGAGGAGCGTGACAGAAGGTCTGTTTGGATCAAGTTGTCCTTATTAAATTGACATAAACTGATGTCTAAATGCCCTTCATGAAAACTCCCTGATCCAAACGGTGAACCCTGCTTGTCTTGCCACAAGAACACCCCACCTGCTGAATATTTCCAACATTAAGTTTTTTTTAATATTTCAAATGCCCAGTGACTGCCATATTTTGTTTCTCAGGTGTTTTGTCCAGTAATCCAACAAACATTTAAGGATTTAATATGTCTGAATTTATTGTCATTGATCTATAATACAACATATGAAAATGTGACATCTTTCCCATGTAGAAAAGAATTGGCTTTTCACATATAGCAATCTTAAAGTTAAACATATTTAAACTGCAACTTGCCTTTTCCCCTTTACAGGTGCTTAATATCCCTATCACATGTTTGAATGCTCTCCTCACTGCTACATCAAACAGGTACAGGAGCTGTAGGTCCCACATCCCAGGTACAGCAGCAGTTATTAACCCCACCCCCTTAACCATCAGACACTGAACCAGCATGGATAACTTCACTCATTACAACAATGACCCAATTCCACAACCTATCAAGTCACTTTCAAGGACTCTACAACTCATATTTATTACTTATTTATTATTATCATCACTTTTTGTTGTATTTGCACAATTTGACTTTTGCACATTGGTTATCCTTCTGTTTCTGTGCAGCTTTTCATTGACTATTGTGTTTTTGTATTTGCTGTGAATGCCTACAAGAAAATGAATCACAGGGAAGTACAATATGACATACATGTACTTCGATGATAAAATTTACTTTTAACTTTAAAATGGAAATGGCAACTTTAACCCTGCCAAGCATAACCCACCACTGACATCAAAATGAAAATCAATCCCCGACTACTAGCTAATAAGCAGCAATATTTTTGTGTAAAGAAAGTCAAATCTCTCTCTACATTAAAGACCAATTCAGAGCCTGTTATTAATGCCCCAGAACATAATCAGGTCCCATCTGAAACCTTTTCAAAAACAACAAATGCAAGAATAAAGAAAGTTCAAGATCCTGATGGTTATTAACCCTGTTAAAATGCTATTGAATAACACATTGTCGCTGAGCTCTCATGCTGGTGTGGCGTGCCAGTCAGGATAGAAGTGGAATGAACTTCAAATTAATTACTGGTATAGCAGACATAAAAAAAATTGCAGTGTGCCAGCCAGTGAGATTACTGTTCGACCTGGAGTTAATTATTCTTAAATCAATAGCCCAAAAAGGTAATTATCAGTTGTAATTTTGTCAGTTTTTGTTCTCGAAACCAGCACTACACATGCCTTTGGGCAAGTTATGGATTTAATAATGAACATCAGCTTTATGGAGGGGAGTTACAAAAGTGACTTTTAGTCAGAGATGATTACAGTTGTAAATCTAACAAGCTGTAAGTCCTCCAAACTGATCACCAAACTTCGCCAGCTTCGTATCAGCTCATCCCTCTGCAATTGGACCTTGGACTTTCTGACTAACAGATCCCAATCAGTTAAGTTAGACAACCTCTCCTCCTCCACTCTCACCCTGAATACCGGGGTGCCTCAAGGCTGTGTGCTGAGCCCTCTCTGTACGCCCTTTTCACCTGTGACTGCGTTCCTGTACATGGTTCTAACTCCATAATCAAGTTCGCAGGCAACACCACGGTGATTGGCCTGATCAGAGGAGATGACAAGATGACAAGATGACAAGGACGAGGTCCAGCACCTGGCCGCGTGGTGTGCCAACAACAATCTGGCCCTTAACACCCAGAAGACCAAGGAGATCATTGTGGACTTCAGGCATGCTAGGAGCCACATTCACATCCCCATCTACATCAACGGAGCTGTAGTGGAGCATGTATCAAGCTTCAATTTCCTTGGTGTCCACATTTCCAAGGATCTCACCTGGTCCCTGAACTCCTCCATCCTGATCAAAAAGGCACAACATGCAGAGCATCAAGAAAGCTCACCTCTGTCCCAGGATACTGACGGACTTTTACTGCTGTACCATTGAGAGCATACTCACCAACTGCATCTCAGTGTGGTATGGCAATTGTCCCATATTGGACCGCAAAGCACTCCAGCGGGTGGTGAAAACTGCCCAGCAGATTATCGGCACCCAAGTGCCCACCATTGAGAATATCTACCTTAAATACGCCTGGGCAGGGTGAAAAGCATTATCAAGGATGCATCTCACCCTAACCATGGACTTTTTACTCTCCTCCCATCCGGTAGGCGCTACAGGAGCCTCCGCTCCCGCACCAGCAGGCACAGGAAGAGCTTCTTCCCTGAGGCTGTGACCCTGCTGAACCTCATATCACAGCGCTAAGCAGTATTGCATCTGTATTGTACTGGCTCAGTATTTTTATATTTATGTGCTGTAGCACTTATTTTTATTCGCAGTTATTTTGTAAATAACACTATTCTTTGCATTTCTGGTCAGATGCTAACTGCATTTCATTGGCTTTGTCTCTGTACTCGGCACAATGTCAATGAAGTTGAATCTAATCTAAACTTTATTAAATACATAGCATATTAATAAATTTGGGGGCTAAAATTATGGCTTTGTGTGGCGGGGTGGAGACACATCTCTGCCAAAGGAGAGCAAGACATTCCTTCTCTCCGCTAGCCTGCACATCGCAAATCCTGATTATGCAACCACTGACACCAGGCAGGCAATCTCTGAAGAGCATCGATAATGGCTGGGGTAACCCATCTTGTAAAGAACGCAACAGCAAACCACTTCTACAGAATTTGCCAAGAACAATCATGGTCCTGCCGAAGGGTCTCAGCCCAAAACGTCAACAGTACTTCCCCCCCCCCACCCACCCCATAGATGTTGCCTGGCCTGTGGAGTTCCTCCAGCGTTTTGTGTGTGTTGCTTGGTCATGGAAAGACTCTGATCATACAAGTCATACAACACAGCATATAATGAATGAACAAGAACTATGGCTGGTTACAACTCCATTCAATGTAGGGTACATTGAGGAAAACCAGCACCTTAGTGTACAAATCTAAAAAATCTTAAGATGGCAACAGAAGACAGGATAGATGTTAGCCAAGGCATAAAATACAAGTAGAGAAGTTATGGTACAACTTTTAGGCTACAAGAGGAAGATTTTGATTAGCTCTGGTCACCACATAATAGAAAGGAAGAGATTGTACTGAAGAGGATACAAAGGAGGCTCACCAAGACATTGCCATTACAAGGAGATATTGAGTTTGTTTCTCTTGAAGCAGAGAAAACTCTGGGAGAGGGGAACCGACAGAGGGACACAAAATTATGACAGGTGAGATGGTAAGAATATCTTGCACATGCCAGAGGAGTGTAAGAGTAGAGGATGGAGGATTAGAAAAGTGAAAAGCAAAAGGTTTATTGAGAAGGTGGAGGCAAGTACCAACAGTTTAAAATCATCTTGATGAATATTTGAACTACCTGCACAGAACGCCAACAGACTAAATGCTGGTAAATGGGACTGGTATAAATGAGTACATTATGATTAGCATAAACAGAATTTCACAATACATCATTGCAGATGTCCTCACAGCATCTTCAGCTGATTTAATGGCTTCTCCAGAGCAAGGGGCAGACGATTCCATTGTGTGCTGACAACTTCACAGATAAGTACAGTAAGTGCCCTGTGCTCGCCTACACTGAGTGATCACTGCAGCCACACAACCCAAGCAGAGTTTGAAGTGCCAAATTAACACTGGAGCCAGGTGATAACTTAACACCTCCAGCAGGGGAAGTCTAACCACTTCCTCTTACTATTAAACAGCAGTTCTATCGCTGAGCCACTCATCAACATACAAGGTCAACAATTACCAGAAGGCTAACGAGACGAACCTTGCAAATTATTAGCGGTTGGATATGATTGAGGAGAGAGATTGGCTATCAGCACCTCCTCACTTCCCAGTCCCTCTAATATCATAAAGGCTTAATTCAGGAATGTAATGGAACATTTCCTAATGGCCTGAATTAATGAAGTTCTAGTGCTACTCACAACGCATGGCAGCACTGAAGACAAAGTTATCCACTTAACCTCTCGCTCTAAAAATTCACTTCCACAACTGTCAGCATATTTTGGGCACAATGCAATTTCTCCTTCTACAGATGCTGCTAACACGCTCAACTTTTCCAGCATTTTTCTTTCTTTTCCCCCCATTTTGGGAGTGGGCCAGTGGGGAGTTCAGGATTTGGCGAGGAGAGACGAGGGCTGCAAGTAGATATTTTCATTTAATTTTTCTTTCTTGTTTCACAGTTAAAGCAGTGTAGGTGCCAGGCAAGATAGTGGAAAGCTCCTCTTGATGGATGTGGGAAGGCAGGAAGATCGCCAGTGCCCCCAATGACGATACCTGCAAGAAGAGTATCTAGTTGCACCTTCATTCAGACCACGTTAAGGAACTGGGGCTGGAACTGGATGAACTGCAGATCATTCGGGAAGATGAGGGGTTATCAACAGGACATACAGGCAGGTAGATAGTTACACCCAAGGTGAGGGATGAGGGTAAGAGAGTAACTAGGTGACGATCAGGAGGGGAAAGGAGGGCAGGCAGCCAGGGGACAGTAGCCCTGTGGCTGTTCCCCATAGGAATCAGTATACTGGGTTGGATATTGTTGGGGGGGGGGGCATGCAGAAGGGGAAGAGAATGATCTAGCAGAGAAAAGCCACAGTTGTCAGGTATCTGACTCAGAAGGGAGTGGGGAGAAGAGGAGAGCTGTGGTGACAGGGGATTTGTTGGTTAGGGGAACAGGCAGGAGGTTCTGTGGACACAAACAGTATTCCAGAATGGTATGCTTCCCAGGTGCTGGGGTCAGAGACATCTCACATCAAGTCCACAGCATTCTTACGAGGGAGGTTGAGGAGCCAGAGGTCATGGCTCATGTCGGTACCAATGACATGGGCAGGAAGGGTGAGGAGGTCCTTCAAAGTGAGTTCAGAGAGCTCGATGCCAAATTGAAGAACAGGACCTCCAGTGTTGTGACCTCAGGATTGCTACCTGTGCCACGTGCTGGTGAGTCCAGAAATAGGAGGATCACACAGTTTAACATATGGCTAAGGAGATGCAGGAGGGAGGGCTTCAAATTTTTGGACCACTGGGCTCTCTTCCAGGGAAGGTAGAATGTGTACATAAGGGACTGAACTGGAGGGGGCCTAATATCCTTGCGGGGGGGGTTGCCAGTGCTGCACAGTGGGAGGGGGATTTAAGCTAGCTGTGGGGGGATAGGAACCAGAGTAGGAGGTGGAGTGTTTTTGGGAAAGACGTTAAGACTACAAGGTGACGAACAGAAAGATTGAGCATGATGGAACTAATGCACTGAGTTGTGTACATTTCAATGCAAGGATGCAACAACCATTGTTGGAAAGGCAGGGGATCTCGGGGCATGGATCAACACATGGAAATATGGCAATGTAGCCATCAGTGAGATTTGGTTGCAGGAGAGGCAGGACTGGCAGCTCAATGTTCTGGGAGTCCGTTACATTAGATGTGATAGAGTGGGAAGGGTTGCATTACTCGTCAGGAAAATAATGTCACAGCAGTGCTCAGAAGGACAGACTAGAGAGCTTGTCTACTGAGGCTACATGGGTGGAACTGAGGAATAAGAAAGGGATGACCATGGTAATGGGATATTATAGACTAGCCAAAAGTCCACAGAAGTTAAAGGAACAAATTTGTAGAGGTCACACACTGCTGCAAGAAACACGTGGTAGTGATAGTAGGTGATTTTAAACTTTCTGCATATTGACTGGGACTCCCACACTGCAAAAGGGCTGGATCTGATAGAGTTTGTCAAATCCGTTCATGAAATTTTCT
Source organism: Mobula birostris (assembly GCF_030028105.1). Taxonomy (NCBI): domain Eukaryota; kingdom Metazoa; phylum Chordata; class Chondrichthyes; order Myliobatiformes; family Myliobatidae; genus Mobula; species Mobula birostris. Next base: position 174,025,478 of record NC_092374.1, on the reverse strand, counting down.
CAACTAGAATGAGTATGATACTAGATCTTCTATTAGGAAATGAGACAGTGTAGATGACAAGTTTGTCTAGGGGAATACTTCGTATCTAGTGATCATAATGCCATTAGTTTCAAGATAATTATGGAGAGGATAGGTGTGGCATCAGGTTGAGATTCTAAATTGGAGGAAGGCCAATTTTGATGGTATCAGAAAGGACCTGGTGAAGTGGATCGGGACAGGTTTTCTGGTGAAGGTAAGCGGAAGGCCTTCAAAAGTGAAATTTTGAGAGTACAAGCTTGTATGTGCCTGTCAGAATAAAGAGAAAGGACAACAGGTTTAGGGAGCATTGTTTTGAGAAATATTGAGTCCCTGGTTAAGATGGAGGAGGAAGTGCACAATAGGTTATAGGCAAGAGATTCATTTTCTCATGGGCATACTCAGCAAATATATAGAATAGTAAACGTAATGGAATCAATGAACCAGCACCAAACTGGGCCTTTCAACCAGAGTGCAAAAGACAACAAGTTGTGCAGATGCAAAATGCAATAATATACTGTAAATAAATAATAAATGTAACCCTCAGTTCGGCTAGCAGCCTAATATAGGGGAGGATAGCCCCCCAGCCCGGCCAAACTTAAGAAATCTCATTTGGGAGAATGCTGCGTGATGTGACCCGTTACAAATCAATACCATGAAATAACAACCAGTACACAATATGTGATTAAATGATTGAACTTTATAATTCTTAATTTGACTATATGGTTAGTAAAGAAATCAAAAGAAAAAGGTGAAAAGGCCCATTCTCATGAAACAGTCTAATGCGCCACGCTGGAGCTCACTAATAAGGCCATTCGTCCGCCATCGACCTCCTCCGATCGTTGCTCACCTTCGGACCCTCACGGCAAGTCCACTCCATCCAGCGGTCTACCAACTCTCTCCATTCGCGTCTTCTCTCCTCATCTCTCCCCAGCAAAAGACTGCGAAATCACAGCTCCCAGACACACAAGAACGAACAACATCCTGATCATTGGCTAACATGCCCTGTTACCTCTAGTCATAACCCAAACATTTCTGCTACAGAGAAACCACTACCTTAGCAGTGGAACATAATAGAGAAGCCATTACATTAGCATTGAAACCTTACAGTGTGTTACATAAATATATCAAGAACATGAGGTAAAGAGTCCTTGAAAGTGAGTCCATTGGTTGTAGGAACATTTTAATGATGGGGCAAGTGAAGTCATCCCCTTTGTTCAAGAGCCTGATAAGTGGGTAATAACTGTTCCAAAACCTGCTGGTGCAAGTCATAAGGCTCTTGTACCTTCTTCCTGATGGCAGCAGCAAGAGAGCACATCCTGGGTGGTGGAGGATCCTGATGATGAATTCTAATTTTCCACAAGTGCTTCATGTAGATGTGCTCGATGGTTGGGAGGACTTTACCCATAATGGACATTGGTATTTCCATACTAGGCTGTGATGCAGCCAGACAATATACTCTCCCATGTCACTTGATTTAACACTATAAGGGATGATAGTATTCAAGCCCTTCCACAACTGTCCAGCATCCTTCGCAGATTCAAGTTTGGTCCAGAATTTCCACTTCACCAGTGAGATGGCTTTCTGGAGATTGTATCTGGACCTCGTGCGACCTTCTTGGTCTCTAGACTTGAATGCCTCTGATCTGGCTCTCAGGTTTTGGAACTCATGGTTCATCCAGAGATTCTCATTAGGGAAGGCTCTGGATGATTTTGTGGGAACACACTCACCTACAGCCATTTTAAAGTCTGTTACAACCATGGTATATTTATTTAGATCTCTAGAGTGCTTGAACACTGTCTAGTCCACCAACTCAAAGCTGCTCCTCTGCCACCCCTTTGTTATCTTAATCTCTAGAGCTTTGCTCTTTAGCCTCTACAGGAAGAAGGATAGTCAAGTGAGCCGGTTTACCGAAATGCAGTCTGGGCAAAGAACGGTGAGCATTCTTTAACTTAGAATAACAGTGATCTATTATGCTGGGACCTCTTGTGCTACAGGTTATGGTTGTGGTGGTTTGCATCCATCTGTCTTGATGGACAATGGGTGAAGATCAACATCATCACAAGCCTGGGCAGAAGGTATGGAGATTGAGATGCCTAATCAAGATCCGCCTCTTGGCCTCACCAGCGTAGTCCAAAGGAAAGCTTATGAAGCAATACGTTTGGCACCGGTTTGGCTGCAGGAGCTGCCGGAAGGATGTTAATGACATCCACTGCCTTCGGGGCTCCACTCTTGATTTGCTGTCTGGGTTTACTCCCATAGCCTTTGTCTCTACCAAGGCTGCCCACTAGGCAGTGGGGCTATTTACCTATAGCTGGGGATCTGGCTCACAAGCACCAGGCACGTCCACACACTAGTGAGCCTGTGTAAGACATTTTCAAGGGCCAGACCTCTTCCCCATCCTCTATAGTTCAACCTGAGTCCAAAAGGAGTTCAGTTTCCATGTGTCATTAGCGAGGTGGCACTATTTGAGGCTTGCTGTTGGAGAGGCTATGTACTGGAAGGGAAAGACTTACACATTCAGCTCTCCTTTTCGCAAGACTGCTAGCCAACACTGGAAGCTGCAAATGAGAGTAACAAGCACTACCCACTACACTACCACACGAGACGCATCACGACAACCATTTTGGCAGGTTATATGCTGATGGTAATCGGGCCGGGTTTTCTCCAAACAAGCCTGGTTGAAGTCTCCGACTATGATTTGAAATGTGTTGGAATGGACCATTTCTTGTTTGCAGACAGCGTCATGCAGTATTGCAAGCTCTTGTTTATAGTCAGCCACTGACGGTATGTAGACTGCAGTCAAGACTACGGAGAACTCCCTAGGTAAATAAAGCAGATGGCATTAGGCCATTATACTTTATAATACCAATTTGATGGAAGTTACATATCGGAGAACCAACAAGAGTTCAATCATTAAACACCCAGCTCCTCCATTTGCCTTTCGCGACTCAGCAGTTCAGTCCATCCTGTAAATCCAGAAGCCTTCGGGTTTTAGCACTGTATTTGATGTGCCTGGAGAAAAATCAAGCATACAATGGATGAGATTTTCAGTTCTCTTCAATACAGCGGACTTACCCTCAGGTCTTCAATCTTGCTCACCAGCAACTGCACATTTGTCAACAAGATGTGTGTAGAAAAGGGCTCATCCCTCTGAGTTTCAACCCGACTTGGAATACCACCCCCGACCCCCTGCCTCGCATTCGGCCATGCTGATGAGCCTTCAACCTCCAAGAGGTGCCGTGCCTGGCCAGTCCTTCTGTCAATCGTGAAATCTGAAGGCTATTCAGTTAGTTTAGAAGTCCGTTGCTCAAAGGGAAGTTACTGCTGCAGATTGCAGTGAGAGTAGTTCAAAAAAGGAATATTTAAAATAATTTTTGGAACAATTTTCTGCAACCCTCAGAATGTTGCCAATGATCACCAGACCCATCTTGCAAATGATGTATTTGTGGAGTACAAGGCAGGCAAGAGAACACTTAAGAGGGAAATCAGGAAGCTGAAAGAAGACACGATGTTCCTCTAGCTGACAGGGTGAAGGAGAATCCTAAAGGCCTCTACAGATACATTAAGAACAAAAGGACAGACCGGGACAAAATTGGTCCTCGAGGATCAGAGTGGTCATATCTGCATGGAGCTAAAACAGATAGGTGATATCGTAAATGGATTTTTTGCATCTGTATTTACTTGGGAAATGAATACAGAGTCTTCAGAAGTGAGGCAAAGCAGCAGTGAGGTCATGGACCATATACAGATTACAGAGGAGGTGCACGTTGCCCTGTGGAAAATTAGGGTGGATAAATTCCCCCGTGCCTGACAAACTGTTCCCTCAGATCCTGTGGGAGGCTAGTGCCGAAATTGCAAGGGCCCTAGCAGAGATATTTAAACAACCTTAACAACAGGAGAGGTGCCAATGGATTTGGAGGATTGCTAAAGTTGTTTCATTGTTAAAAAAAGACTGAGAATCAGGCAGGAAATTATAGGTCAGTGAGCCTGACATCAGCAGTGGGCAAGTTATTGGAAGTTTTCCTAAAGGACCAAACAGATAAGTATTTGGATAGACTGGGGCTGATTAGGGATAGTCGATATGGCTTTTTGCATGGTAGGTTGTCTCTAAGCAATCTTAGAATTTTCAGGAAGTTACCAGGGAAGTTGATATATCTACATGGATGTTAGCAAGGCCTCAGACAGAGTTCCACATGGGTGGTTGCTGAATGGGACTGGACAGATAAAGAGTAGTGTTCTGTGACGATGACTCAAAAAGCACCAAGGATCAGCAGATATTCACTATATCCATTTACATGCATTAGGAATTTGCTGTCATGCAGCAAAAACATTTAACAATCATAAATGGGCAGAGAATTATATAAAAATAAAGTTAGGCAAGTAATAAAGTGTACACAAATACCAGCAGGCATTTGCAATGTAAACATTATCAAAAGTTGTTTAAAGTGTTACAGTGCTGTGACTGCGGACATAGAGAGAGTGGGCGGTGGAAGCCAACTAGAATGGTTCATCAGATTAACTGCCTGGGGAGGGAAACTTTGAAGATGGAGACAAGTTTGTGATTTAATAACCCAATAACACTTCCCAGTGAAAAGACAGGTGACATTAACAAAGACTTTTCCTGCTTTATTTTAGTTCTGGACAAGTCCTGCAGTGATGGTAGACGGCAGCCAAACAACAGCCTGGTTTGGAAATGTCATTTTTCTTTTGCAATTCCTGAATCTAAATCTGGCCTAATAATGTAGTAATGTCTTCACAAACTATATTGCACTTATTCAAAAATGGCAATGCTCGGCAGTAACATCAACACTCCTCAAATTAATAGCAAGTGCACAAGATCAGCCACATGCATCACATTTTTTAGGCCATGTGCGTTACCTGCCCAGAATACACCCACTAGTCAGTGGTACATCCACCACAGATGCTGCATGGAGTTCAGCAGCTGTGTACAAGTACATAATTGCCACTACGCTTACACAAAGAATGTGAAAGTAGGTCCTAGGATGTGCTCAGAGCTCTTTTCTGGGACAGGTACAACTCCAGATCTTTTTCTCCCCCCTCAAAGAAGCCAGGGATAGAGAGAGAAAATAGCCAGTTGCTAGGGAAGAGGCAAGGCTGGAAACTAAAGGCCATGCATTTATTCTTCCCAGTACTTGGTTAACCCCCCAGGAGGACCACAACCTTGTCGTAGGATTAGGAGGCTTGTGTGCCTCGATGACCCGGAGAGCTATCTTGGCTGAAGTCAGGGCCTTGTAGGGTCACTCATGGTAAACAGGTCAAAGGATAGAGGCCAGACTAAGAGTGGTCCACTAGGTTTGGGGGCGCATCAGTGCCAACAACCCCGACGGGGCAAAAGGAAATTATTACAGAAGCAGTAATGAAGAATCCTGATGGCCAAGGACCGATAGAGATGGAGGACCTCCATTGCTGACCTAAATGCCAGCAACATAACAGGTAGTAACCAACTATTTGATGAATCATATTTTGGCAAGGCACACAGAGGAAGTGGCAGTATCCCTTCATCTTCCTTACATCCGGGTGCCTATGCAAACATCTCAGTCTCTAATGCATCTGCCTCTACCACCATACTGGGCAGCACATTCCAGGCATTCACGACTCTGAATAAAAACTTACCCCACACATTCCATTTGAACCTACCCCCTCTCACATACAATGCATGCCCTCTGGTGTTAGACATTTCGCCCCTGGTAAACAGATACTCTCTGTCCACTCTATCCACACCTCGCATAATCCTGTAAACCTATCAGATCTTCCCTCAGCCTCTGGCATTCCAGAGCAAACAACTTAAGTTCATCCAGCCTCTCATGAAAGCACATGCCCTGTGAACCAGGCAGAATTCTGGTAAATCTCTTCTGCACTGTTTCCCAAGCTGCAACATTCTTCCTATAGTGGGGCAACCAGAACCATATGCAATACTCGAGATGAGGCCTAATCAGAGTTTTACAAAGTTGCAACATAACCTACTGACTTTTCACCTCAGTGCCTTGACCGATAAGAGCAGGCATTCCATAAGCCTTGTTAACCACCTTATCCACCTGTGTAGCCACTTTCAAGGAGCAATGAACTTGGATCCCAAGACCACCCTGCTCGCCAACACTGTTAAGGATCTTGCCCCTAGTAGAGTACTACCTCCTTGCATTTGCCCTACTAAGGTGCAACACCTCACATTCATCTGAGTTAAACTCCATCTGCCACTTCTCTGCCCTTATCTGCAACTGATTTATATCGTGCTGTATTCTTTGCCGGTCTTCTACACTATCCACAACTCAACCAATTTTGGTATCATCCGCAAACTTACTAACCCACCCATCTACATTTTCATCCAGGTCATTTATATACACCACAAACAGCAGAGATCCCAACACAGATCCCTGTGGAACACCACTAATTACAGACCTCCAGCTCGAATAAGTCCCTTCAACCACTATCTTCTGTCTTGTATGCACAAGCCAAGTTCTGAATCCCACCAGCCAATTTGCTGTGGACCTCATGCATCTTAATCTTCTGGATTAGCCTCCCGTGAGGGACTTTGTCAGATGCCTCACAAAAATCTATGTAGACAACATCCACTACCGTACCTTCAATGTCTATCATCACCTTGTCATTAAACTGTCAGGTTGGCAAAGCATGACCAGCCATGCACAAAACCAAGCTGGCACTCACTAGTTAAGCCATGGGTTTCCAAATGCTCATATATCCTACCTCAAGAATTTTCTCCAGCAATTTCCCTATAGCTGATGTGAGACTCACCAGTCTATAGTTTCCAGTATTTTAACTTTTTTCCTTCATTATATAGAGTTACAACATTCGTCACTCTCCAGTCCTCTGGGACTTCGCCTTTGGCTAGAGAGGACACAAAGATCCTAGTCAAGGGCCCAGTAATCTCATCTCCCGCCTCCTTCAATAACCTGGGGTAAATCCCATCAGGCCTTAATACTCATTAGCAGGCCCAACACTTCCTCTTCCATGACCTCTAAACACCCTAACATATTTATACACTTAGCACTGATCTCCTGGTCCTCTACATCCTTTTCCTTGGTAAATACTAAAGCGAAGTACTCATTAAGGACCTCACTCACATTCTCCACATCGAAGTAAATGTTCTCTCCCTTATCCTGGAGTGATCCCACCCTCTCCCCGGTTATCCTCTAGCTCTTGAGGTATGTATAGAATGCCTTGGGAGTCACCTTAATCCTACTTGACAATGACTTCTCATGGCCCCTCCTGGCTTTCCTAATTCCCTTCTTTCGTTCTCTTCTGGCTTCTTTATAATCCTCATGGGCTTCATTTGATCATGACTTCCGAATCTTTACATACTTCTCCTTTTTCTTGACTAAATGCATCACCTCTCTAACATTCAAGGTTCTCTCATCTTTCCATCCCCATCCTTTCTTGTAACAGTAGCATACCTTTCCAGCAAACACCCCTTACATGTCTGATGTGGACTTGCCAGAGAAAACGTGTTCCCAATTAACACTTCCCACAAGGACCATACCCATCCTTATCTATAGTTATCCTGAAAGTTATGGAGTTGTCCTCACTCTTCCAATGACTGTTCACCCACTGAAAGATTGGTTACCCGGCCAAGCTCATTACCAAACACCAGGTTCAGCATTGCCCCTCATCTCTTGGACCATCCACATATTGATTTAAGAAACCTTCCTGGATATATTTAAATTTTGTCCTATTTAAACTCCTAACACTAAGGTGGTCCCAGTTTATATTAGGGAAGTTGAAGTTCCTCCCCCCCCATGACAACAACCCTACTATTTTCACACATTTCCTTAACCTGATTATCTGTCTGCTCCTGAATGTCCCAGGGACTATTAGGGGGTCTGTAGTTCAATCCCATCAGTGTGATTGCACCCTTCCTATTCCTGAGTTCCACCCAAATGGACTCAGTGTCAGATCTCTCCATTATTTCTCGCTTGAGTGCAGCTGTGATATTATCCCTGGCTAGTAGTATAACTCCCCATCCCTTTCACTTCCTCCTCTGTTTTCTAAAACTTCAAAAACCTGGTACATTAATCACCCATTCCTGCCCTTCTCTCAACCAAGTTTCAGTAATGGCCACAACATTGTTGTTCCAGGTACTGATCTAAGTTCATCACCCCTATCCATAACACTCCTTATATTAAAACATACACACTTCAAACTATCCAACCCATCATACCTGTTATTTTGATTTTGCTTTTCAGTACTTTCCCTGACATCTACCTTCTGGTCCAATCCTTCCCTTACTGACCTGGGACTCCAGCTCCCAGCCCCTGCAAAGCTAGTTTAAATGCTCCCGAGTAGCATCAGCAAACCTCCCGGCCAGGAGATTGGTTACCCTCCAGTTCAGGTGCAACTTGTCCCTTTTCCCCAGAAAAAAATCCAATGATCCAAGAACTTGAAACAGAGTCCTTGCACCATCTCCTCAGCCACTCATTCATCTGTGCTATTGCCCTATTCCAACCTGCACTAGCCCGTGGCACAGAGAGTAATCCTCAGATTGCTAACTTGGAAGTGCTTCTCTTTAGCCTCCTTCCTAACTCTATATACTAACTGCGCAGGACCCCTTGGCCTTTTCTGCCGATGTCATTGGAGCCAACTGTTGAAGCCTCTAACTGTTCCCCCTCCCACTTAAGAATATTCTGCAGCCACTCTGATACATCCTGGACCCTTGCACCCGGGAGGCAACACACCATCCTGGTGACACACACAAAATGCTGATGGAACTCAGCAGGCCAGGCAGCATCAACGGAAAAAAAGTGCAGTCGACATTTCAGGCAGGAGTGGACTGCACCATCAACTGTACGTTTTCTCCCCCCCCCCCCATAGATGCTGCCTAGCCTGCTGAGTTCCTCCAGCATTTTGTGTATGTTGCTTGGATTTCCAGCATCTACAGATTTTCTCGTTTATGACACCATCCTGGTGTCTCTTTTGCGGCAACAGAATCTCCTTTCTGTCCCCCTAACCATCGAGTACCCTTTCACTACTGAACTGCCTGAATTTACCCTTCCCTGTCAAGCTTCAGAGCCAGAAACAGTGCCACCATCCTGGCTGCTGCTGCCATGATCTGATGGGTCATCCTCCTGGCCATAACCAAAGAGGTATACTTGTTGCTGAGGGGAATGGCCACAGGGGAACCCAGCACCGACTTCCTAATCCCCTTACCTCTCCTGGTGGTCACCCATCTACTGTCTGAAGCCTGTACTCTGGGTGTGAACACCTATTATAGTTGAGACTTCAAAAGTCTCAACTATAGTATCTTCAGTCCAAATGATCCTGAATACATCCAACTCCAGTTCCAACTCCTTGACCTCGTCAGTCAGGCCCCGAAGTTGGGAGTACTTCCCACAGATGCAGCGATCAAGGAAACTGCCAGGTATCCTGAATTCCCACATCTGACAGGAGGAGCGTCCTATCCTGACTGCTCTATACTAAGAAAGAAAAAGGCTTACCTCTTCTTAACTGTGTCCTTGCCTGTTCACGTCAAAGCTTTTCAAGCCAAAGCCTTCACACTCTATCACTGGCTCACTCCGATAATGGCCGCTCCACTTGAGCCTACCCTCCTTTTATTTGTAGCTGGGTTTCGGCCCGATGCCGACACTTACTGTACCTGCGCAGTCCAAAGAGACCAGCCTTGCCCAAGCTGGGCAAGTTGACAAGTAGTCATCACCAATAACTTCAGTGTATATATGCTGACTCAACTCAGTCAGAGTATTCTTTGGCACTCGATCACTACATCTTTCATCATAAATACCAACATTTTCACTGCCACTGACAGTTCAGCCAAAAGTTTATTCCCTATTTTCTCTGTCCTCTCTTCAATGATCAGGGATAGTTGTAATCTTCTGATTCACAGCAACAATTTCAGAATCTAACAGATTTGGAAACACCATCACCAATGACTCCACTAGCTCCATGCACCAGGATTTGGATCCTTACCAGTCTTTATTCTCCCTAGCTTCTCGGTGCAATTTTTACCTTAGTGTTCTAACACCCTGCTTTATTTCTTCAAATGAATTCTTCATTTCTTGTCATGAGAGAGAGAGTCACTGTTTAATTTCTCTGCTACTCCCCTGTTCCCCAGTCAGTCTGCAGGGAATGAAATTGCCTTGGTTTATCCTCTACTACACCCTTGTTCCCTAGTGAGTCTGCAGGGAACAACATTTCCTTGGCTTATCATTTCCATTTTGTATGCTCAGAAGCTCTGCCAGTCAATTTTCGTTTCACACTACTTGGCCTTTTTTTAATATATAAATCAATTTCTTGATCCTCTGCCAAGTTCCAAATTACTCTCAGGCTTGCTGCTATTTCTGGAAACTTTATCATCTTTCTTGGATTTAAAATTAACTTCAATTTCTCTCAACCATGAATAATTACTTCTCCTTTTGCTTTGCGCCTTAAAAACCTTTTATTTTGCAATTTTTACATTTCTTCAAAGTCTAGCCATTGGGTGCGACAGACACAATGCTAACACCAACAGAAATGCTGCCTCGCTCCCCCAGTTAACAGGCATGTGAGGACTTCACACATTCTTGCGATGACCTTATAAGTTTCTTCCAGATGCTGAAGCTTCATTCCACATTTTTAAAATGTGCAGGCTGATAAGTTCACTGACTACTGTCATTTGCAAGTAGGTGAGTGGTAGACTACTGCAGGAGTAGGGATGAAATCAATAGAAACGTGGGGAGGAGCACTATTGTAGGATTACTGTTAAATGGGCAAAATGGTTGGCACAGACTTGGCAGAATGTGTGCCAACCATGGTACTGTGTCATTTTATGACTATAGTTGCCTTCCAACACGTTCCCCCACTCCATCGAAATCAGCCAACTCTCCTCCTCAGTTTGAGCTACAAACGCGAAGATGAAGAATAGATCCGTGAATGGAAATATAGGCAAAATAAATAAACAATGCTGCAGATGCATTCAATTTCACCATGAAGACGTTGAAAGATGGCAAGATCAATCAAATGGTTCAATTTATTACAGAATGTATGCAGCATACAACCTGAAATTCTTTCTCTTCACAGACATCCATGAAACAAAAACCCAAAGAATGAATGACAGAAACATCAGAACCCCAAAGCCCCTTTCTATGCACAAGCACATCAACAGGCAGAAACAAGGGAAACAGATGACCTAATTCACATTTGACAAAAGATATCATGACTCGTTTGGGTACTGTGACAGTAAATGAAGAAATAACAATACATTCCCAAGTCCCGATGGCACGTGCAACAAGGAAGGGGCTCCCCAATGGTAGGGTAATCCATTGTTTCACATCCTTCTCATTGTAGAGGTCACAGTTGCAAGGCGATATCCAACATACTTTCACTAAGTGCTACAGTCGTACATATAGTCATGGTCTGCCCGTGGTGAAATGTGTAAACATTCAGGGTGAATTGCTCATCACGCAGGCTGCTTTATCCTCAATAGCATCATGCTGTTGGAACATCCAAACAAAACAATTACATTTTCAACAGCTTTTATTCGGAAGTTACAGAAAGAACTTCCATATTGTAAACAATGGGTGCAGCCCCATTAGCTTAGTTGGTCTTAAGCAGGGCACTGGGGTCAAGTACAAGATTCTGTCCCTCCATTCCCTTCCTCTTCTGTAGAAAAGCAAGTGCTATTGAATCCATTGCACAGACATGGGGCTAAGATTCCCACAAATCAGAATAAATCCTACATTTTTCCCCCAGAAGTATCATTGAATTAGGGTATTATAGGGTGACCAGGGAGGGGTAGTACAACAGGCAAAGGGGCTTGTTTTGTCCATTCAGGGCAGGTCACTCATTTTTGGCTCCCACAAGACACTCAACTCTCACCTGTGACTCCAATTACCTGCTTGCGCGCAACAGTGGCCACGGCTTTGGGTGGGTTACGCTAGGTGGGAGAGCCAGCAGACCTCAGCCTTGTGAGATAGCAACATGCCTGGCCTTGTATGTGAACTTATCTCCAGCAGACCGGATAGATGAGATCTAATGACCAGGAAGGCGGTTCTGCAACATTGAGTGGAGAGCCAGGGGCATGATCAAGCACCGAAGTAGTCATGGTTATCCACTACAACTGTGGAACACCCCAGATATGATGAGGAATTGTACCACGGGACACAGACTTCTGAGGTCAAGACTGGAACCGCCCCAGGCCAACAGCTTTTCCACGTTTAAAAACTCTCCAGCACTGGATTCTTCACCATCATCTTTGAATCGCTTACTCCAATCTCAATCCTGACCAAGGAATCACAAGTGTGCTTGCTCCAAGGGCCGTATGCAAGATGACATGGCTTGGCAGAGTTTACCCTGCATTGGGTTAGTTGTGATCCAATATTTAAAATAAATAATATTGCATTTGCATGCTATGTAGCAGCAGAGACAGTACGGTGCCAAATTTAAAAAAGATATTTCAGTTTCTTGACTGACATATTCAAAGGCTCAGAGACAAAAAGCAATGCAGTACAACTTGTACTCCTTTGATTTTCTAACGGTATTATTGCATGAAGATCACTTTGCCCCTCTTTGATTCAAGGTACAACTCGTTGTCTACTGGGAAGGCCAATTACGATTGACTGCTCCTGATTTTCATTACCACACAAACTCCTTTGCTCAAAAATTGTCGCCATCAATATGTCCAGCATCTGTGGGAAATAAGCCTCAAAATGTAACCATCCTCAACGCAGCAAGTTCCTCATGACTGGTCGTGACTGTTGCAAAGTCAGCCAACTCCATCATGGGCACTAGCCTCCCCAGCATCGAGGACACCTTCAGAAGGCAATGCCTAGAAAAGGACCCCCATCAGATTGCCCCTCTGCCATCAGATTTCTAAAAGAGCAATGAAACCTCACTGTTTCTGTTCTCTTTTGCAATACATTTTTAATTGTAATACATAAAAATACTATGAATTACAATGTAATGCTGCTTATAAGACATAGGAGCAGAATGAGGCCATTCAGCTCATCAAGTCTGCTCTGCCATTCTACCATGGTTGATCCTAGATCCCACTCAACCTCATACACCTGCCTTCTTGTTATATCCTTTGATGCCCTGACCAATCAGGAAATTATCAACTTCCACCTTAAATACACCCACAGACTTGGCCTCCACCACAGTCTGTGGCAGAGCATTCCACAGATTCACTACTCTTGCTAATAAATAATTTCTCCTTACCCCGTTTAAAAGGTCGCCCCTCAATTTTGAGGCTGTGCCCTCAAGTTCTGGACCATCTCACCATAGGAAACATCTCTCCACATCCACCTTAACTAGTCCTTTCAGCATTTGCTGGGTTTCAATGAGATCCCCCTGCATTCTTCTAAATTCCAGTAAGTACAGGCCCAAAGCAGTCCAAAGCTCCTCATGTGTTAACCCCTTCTTTCCTGGTATCATCTTTGTGAACCTCCTCTGGACTCTTTCCAATGAGAACACACCCCTTGAGATATGGGGCCCAAAACTGTTGACAATACTCCAAGTGCAGCCTGACTAGTGTCTTATAAAGCCTCAGCATCATCCCCTTGCTTTTATATTCTATTCTATTCTCCTCCTAATAGATTAGATTATGAGGACACTCAGTCCTCTTTTATCGCCGTTTAGAAATGCATGCATTAAGAAATGATACAATGTTCCTCCAGAGTGATATCACAAAAAAAGACAAACCAAAGACTACATAATCATAACATATAGTTACAGCAGTGCAAAGCAATACCATAATTTGACAAAGAGCAGACCATGGGAAATGTAAAAAAATGTCTCAAAGTTCCAATCGACTCCCGATAGCCCCCGATAGCAGGCGGCAGAAGGGAGAAACTCTCTCTGCCATAAACCTCCAGGCACCGACAACTGTCATCGACAATCGCCAACATTGCATTCGCCTTCTTTATCACTGACACAACCTGTAAATTAACCTTCTGGGAGTCTTGCACAAAGACTCCCAATTCCCTCTGCACCTCCGATGTTTGAACCTCCTCCCCATTTAGATATTAGTCTGCACTATTGTTCCTTTTACCAAACTGCATTAGCATACATTTCCCACCTGTATGGCAACACTGCCATAAAACAACAAATTTCACAACACGTCAGTGATATTAAATCGGATTCTGGTGTCCTTTAAGGAAGATTTTTCTCCTATCGTCCTACATCTTTGCTCCCAAATGGTCAGTGTGCTGTTTCTTCTGCTCTAGTGCTGAGACAGGGGTACCTGCTGTAGCTTATCCAAGCTCTCAGGTAGCCTTCTGCTGGCAAGGAAAATAAGCCTGTGTATGTTCCCAGGTCAGAGGTTGCAATTACATTCAGCTGGCACTGACAGACATTTGAATGCCTAGTGCTAGACTTCTCAAAAATGCACTCTACCCGATGTCAGTCACTCCAAAAATAAAGATCCATTGAGTGAAAACTAAACATTCCCTCAAAGTTTTTATTTTTTTTTAAAAAACACATGTTGCTTCTTAGGCAGCACTGAATATCTACTAACTTATTATCCACAAAACCAATGACACAAGACAGGAACAGGTGCTTCAGCCCATCTAGTCTGTGCTGAACTATCAATCTGCCTAGACCAGATCTAATAAATATATATACACACACACCCTTCCCATCCATGTACCTATCCAAATTGCTTTGAAATGTTGAAATCGAACCCACATCCACCCCTTCCACTGGCAGACCGTCCCACACTCACCACTCTCTGTGATGAAGTTTCTGCTCATGTTCTCCTTCCACATTTCACCCTTAACCCATTACCCCCAGTTCTATTCTCACCACACCCCAATGGAAAAAGGCTGCTTTCATTTACCCCCTCTATACCTCTCAATTAACAACACATCTCCCCTCATTCTTCTACACTCTAGGGAATAAAGTCTTAATCTATTCAATCTTTCTCTACAATTCAGATCCTCAAGTCCTGGTAACATCCTTGTAAGAAGCTACCCATCTATATAATCTCATTTACCAGCATTTGGTCCATTGCTTACGATCTTGACAATTCAAGTGTTTCTCTTAATAATTGTTACGAGCATATCTGTTTCAGTCACCAACTCAAATCCAGATTCCAACTAATCTCTCAGTGAGAGGTACCATTCAATTTGGTACACCTCTATCAGCAGAATCCTTCCCCCAAACCTCTTCAGCTTCATGACATGCAGAGAGATTAATCTCCTCTGCACGCTCGTCAATGAAGTTACAGCCCTGTTACAGTTTAGTGACAGAAATGGCACACGGTATTCCAGATTTTTCCAATTCAAAGTTAAACATAATGTTTATATTATTACAATCAATGTCCAGCTGATGAAGGCAAGAAACCCACGGGCCTTTCTCATCATCTCTGTCTCTCTGCACTGTCATCCTTCTTACTGCATGTTCCAGTAAGAAGGATGAGGCAACCATTGTTGGCAAGGGAAGTCAAAGACAACATAAAAGCAAGAGAATATATTATAGCAAGCATTAGTGGAAAACATAGAAACAGAGAGAACCTACAGCACAGTACAGGCCCTTCAGCCCACAAAGCTGTGCTAAACATGTCCTTACCTCAGAACTACCCTGGGCTTACCTATAGCCCTCTAATTTTTCTAAGCTCCATGTACCCATCCAGGAGTCTCTTAAAAGACCCTATCGTTTCCACCTCCACTACTGCCGCCAGCAGCCCATTCCACGCATTCACCACTCTCTGCATAAAAAACTTACTCCTTACATCTCCTCTGTATCTACTTCAAAGCACCTTAAAACTATGCCCTCGCGTGCTAGCCATTTCAGCCCTGGGAAAAAGCCTCTGACTATCCACACGATCAATGCCTCTCATCTTACGTCACTCCAATGAGAAAAGGCTGAGTTCACTCAACGTATTCTCACAAGGCATGCTCCCCAATCCAGGCAACATCCTTGTAAATCTCCTCTGCACCATTTCTATGGTTTCCACATCCTTCCTGTAGTGAGGCAACCGGAATTGAGCACAGTACTCCAAGTGGGGCCTGACCAGGGTCCTATATAGCTCCAAAATTACCCCTCGGCTCTTAAACTCAATCCCACAATTGATGAAAGCCAATGCACCGTATGCCTTCGTAACCACAAATTAGAGGATTGGGAAAATTTTAAAAACACAACACAAGACAACTAAAAAAGCCATAAGGAGAAAAAAGCTGAAACGGCAAGGAGTCTGCTGAAGAATTTAGATTGGGAGAATGGGCAAAGAAATGGCAGATGGAACACGTAGAGAAATGCATCAACCTCTGGCTTAAATGTACATTAAGACTTGGCCTCCACAGTAACCTGTGCAACAAATTCCACAGGTTCACCACTCTCTGGCTAAAGAAATTCCTCATCTCTTTTCTAAAAGTACACCCCTCTATTCTGAAGCTGTGTCCTCTGGTCATAGAATTGAGGGATATCCATTTGGAACAGAGAAGATTAAAGATTTATTTAGCTAGCGGGTGGTGAATCTGTGGAATTCTTTAGCACAGAAAGCTCTGCATAGCAAGTCACTGGGTATATTTAAGGCAGAGGTTGATCGGTTCTTGATAAGCCAGGGTATCAAAGGTTATCGGAAGAAGGTAGGAGAGTGGGGCTGAGAGGGATAATAAATCGACCATGATGGAATGGCAGAGCAGACTTGATAGGCCAGATGGTCCAACTCTGCTCATTTGTCTTATTTTTCTTGCGCCTTATGGTCTAAGAAGAAGAATAGCCCTTAACTCGGCAGTGGAGTTATCGGGGCACCGTCATGACGGTGTTTCCATAGCAAGCTATTCTTGTTTTTACGAGGCCGAGTTGCTAGCTTGACGCTCAACCGGACTTGGATTCGAACTCGGGAACCTTCGCTCCAGAGTCCGGCACTGATATTATTGTGCCACCAAGCGGGACCCTTATGGTCTAAGGATGAACAAATATGGCAGGTACAGGAACCTTGAATTGAGGGAGATAGTAATTTTAGTCAAGGATGAAAAGGAAGCATATTTAAGGCTTAAGAAGCTAAAGCAAAATAGAGCCGCTGAGAATCATAAAGCTAGAAAAAAACTCAAGGGAATTAGGAGAGCCAGGAAGGTCCATGAAAAGTCCTTTGCCTGTAGGATTTTTTAAGAATCCCAAGGAATTATATACATACATTAAGAGCAAGCAAACAAAGTAGAGAGAAGGCAGAACAAGGATCAAGGAGGAAGCATTGTTTTGAGGCAGAGGACATAGGCAAGGTTCTCAGTGAGTATTGGGAAATCAAATGTAAAGAGACAGATAAAGGAAATGTTTCTGATATAGAGTTAAGAGTAATATTGTCAAGTTGATTGTCACTTTAATACCCAGCAGACACATCTGTGAATTGAGTACAGGGGAAAAAAAAACAGGTTACCCAGGTTAGTCAAGTTCATTACTAAATCACCAGGGGTATAATATGCCAAGATGGAAGGTGGCATATTATGCTTCAAATCATGTTGGTACAAGAGGTCAGAGTAGGACCAAGAATGAAAGAGGGAGGTAACTGGATGCTCGGGGTTACCCTTGTGGAATAGGGAGGCAAAGGGGTCTCTAATTTGAAATATTGACCATTTCCCTTTCCACAGATACAGCCTAACCCACTGACTATTTTCCAGTATTTTCTGATTGTTTTCAACTGATGCGTTGTGCAAAGTGGTCACCCAATCAGCAGTGGATTTCTTGTGTCGATGAACACCCTCATGGGCACTGAATGTAATAGTAAATGAAGGGCAAGTCAGTTGCTGTTTCACCTGAAAGAGATGAATTGGGCAAGTACTGCACACTCTGCAAATGTTATAGGAAGGAGAGGCTGGTGGAGAAATGAGGATTATGGAATCGTAGGAGGAATGGTCCCTTTAGAATGCTCGAAGGTGAAGATGCGTCTACTGGTGTAATCCTGTTGAAGGCGTTAGAATTACGAATGATCTATTGGAGTGAAGCAAATTATTGGATTGGCATACTCAACCACGTTTACTCCATTTCCTACATCCGCTCTTCTCCCATTCAAAGGAAGTGCAGGGCTCTTCCTGCCCTTTCCTGCACCCCAGCTAGTCCCACATTCAATGGATCATTACCCCATAATTGGTACCATCTTCAATGAAACTTCCAGACTCCTTCCCACGCTCTCTTAGCATTCTGAACAGACCACTTTCTCCACAACTCCCGGGGGTTTGGTTAAATCCTCAACCACTCCACTTCCCACAGCACGATCATGTGAAACCATAGCACATCAACACCTAGCATTTCACTTTTTCACTCCCAGCCGTTTTCTCAACATTAGAGGAACTAAACATGAATTATGTGAATGCTTTCAAAACTCCTCTATTCAGTCCCCAAGGGCAATCGTGACTTTCTAATTGTCGGTGACAAATTTATCCACCACCTTCTCATTCTGACCTTCATCCACTGGTTTCCTGCACTATCCTAATGAAGCACAATGCAGGCAAGAAATCAGATTCAAGTTTATTGCCATCTGATTGTACATATATACAACCAAACGAAACACATTTCACAAACAGTACAAAAAACATTACCACAAATAAGTTAACAGATACAATTGAAAATGCATGTAGCACGCAGCACAAATAAATAGCAAACACTCAACAGTACCGTAAACGGTAAACAGCTCGCTGTCCTAGTGACAAGACCTTGGTGGAGGCAGGGCATTCATTTACCTCACAGCCTGAGGTAAGAAACTGTCACCCATTCTGGCAGTAGTCCTAATGCTCCTGTATCTCCTCCCTGATCAAAAAGATAGTAGAGTAGACACCGGTGACACATCCCCTCTCAGTGGTTTTTATCATCTTGTGATCAATTGCACCTCACTGCTTTCTGTCCAAAAAAGCTGTGACCTTCGGGACTCTACACCATTCAATAATTTCCACTCTGATTCAAGGCTACTGAGCTGTAAGTAATTGCTCTCTCTCCAATGATGCGACCTGACCTGCATAACATCTTTAGCATGTTCTGCATTTACTGGAAGAGTCACAATGGGTTACTTCAGTTCTGTTGGTATTGCAATGCCACACTTGGGTCATTGTACATGAGCCACAACTGAAGATTTTATGAGTGCGATGACAGCTCACCAGATTAATTCCTAGCTCAGGGTAACACACTCAAAATGTTGGAGGAACTCAGCAGATCAGGCAGCATCCATGGAGAGGAATGCAGAGACCACATTTCAGACCAAGTCCCTTCATCGGAACAGGGTTTCGTCCTACGGAGGGGAGATCAAGTGTGCAAACACTTTCTGTGTTGTCAGCAGAAGAACAAATTACGATAACATTGAAAAACAAGCTTTTATTTTTATTTAGCAATGCAGCACGGTAATAGGCACTTCTGACCCAGCGAGCCCATTCTGCCCAATTAACTTACTAGCCCGTATGTCTTTGGAACATGGGAAGGAACAGAAGCACCCAGAGAAACTCACATGCTCATGGGGAGAACGTACAAACTCCTCACAAACAGCGGTGGAATTAAACCCAGGTCACTGGTTCTCTAATAGCCAAAGTCATGGAGCCACCATTTAAAAAAATAAACACGTACATGAAGTTTCTTCTGACAGGGGCAGGCTTTCAACATAGTCAGCAATTTAGAGTAGGGATAAGGAGAAGATTCTTCAGCTTCTCCATAGATTTCTCTGCCCGAGGGCACCAGAGGCACAGTAAGCATATACATTTACACAAGGAATTTTGGTTACTACTTGCAAACAAGGAAAATGGATATTGTACAGTAAGTTGAAGCATAGGAACAATATCAGATGTGTTCCTACAGAATTGGTAGAGCAGTAACAAATGGTTGAATTTGTGTTCTGTTTACGTTTCTGAATATTTATTAGCAGCATGGACAAGAATTCCATGTGGACCTTTGGGAGTTTTTACAACTCTGTTACAACCAAGAAATTGAGATCTCTGATGTCTTCAGACAGTAAGATTTAGGAACAGAACAAGGCCATTTGGCCCATTGAGTACACTCTGGCATTTCATTATGGCTGCTCCATTTCCCCTCTCAGCCCCAACCTCCTGTCTTCTTCCTGCATCCTTTCCTGCCCTGACTAATCAAGAATATATCAACCTCTGCTTAAATATACCATACGACTTGGCATCCACAGCTGTCTGACGAATTCCACAGGTTTACTACTCTGCGACTAAAGAAACTCCTCATCTTCGTTCTAAAAAGGAGACCCTTCTATTCTGAAGCTGTGTCCTGTGGTCTTGGGCTCCCTCACCATTGTGAAAACCCCCACAGAATTAAGGACAATTGTGGTAAACTATATATGTGTTGTAACCGGGTTAACTGTCTGGACACGCCCCTTTGCTGACTGCCCCTGTGGCTCCTCCCACAGAGTCCTGTATAAAGGTGCTCGCCTTGCCCCTCCCCCTCAGTCCGGGGACAAACACTCACCATGGAGGTCATATTGTACAGCGAATAAAAGCCTTTCAGTATTTTACCAAACCTCAGTCTTTTGGAGTTATTGAAGGTGCTTCAACAATAACATCCAATGACCTGTTGATTTTCAAGCTTTGCACCACAACACAAATGGAGCAAACAGCTTCAGCAATCTTAACTGTGCTGCTACAAGTCTTGGCCTAACAAAATGATTAGAAACGGACATGCTCCAGCTGCTCTCCTGGTTTCACTCGTTCCAAACACCAGCAAAGAGACAAGTAAACAAATAGAAATTCAGATAATGAAATCAGTGTCAGGAAAGGCTGCTAGCCAGCAAGAACAAACATAAGCAGCTTTACTTCTGACAGCAATAATCTAATTTAAGAGCATTATGTATTGATGAAAACATTAGGTAAAATTTTCACAAACAAGAGCAAACAAAAAAAAAACAAGATTGCAAGCCATTACACATCAGTATTGTTTACTGAAAGAAAGAAATCAGGAATGATGAATAAACCAAGAACTGACAATTCTTATTCACCAACTGGGACTAGATCAGGTCAATCGTTCGTTTAATCTCAGGTAATCCAGCAGTAACAATTTGCAAATGATTGCATCAATGCCAGATTGACAGCAATTCTGTCAGCAGTCAGTAGCTGGAGATCCCACTTAAATATTGTGCTTTTAATCTCCAGCTGCACACCACAAGAATGTTCAATTTCTCTGTCAAGGACATTGTTTTTTAGTAGTCAATGAGCATGAGTTATTGGATATCCTCATGCACTGAAATAATTTTTAAAAATAGTCCAAACTTGGCTCAGTGATTTACATTTCCTTCATTCTGAAAATTGTGGGTTCAAGCATTACTCCAGGACTGACCACATGATCTGGACAACTAATCGGCAGTCACAGATTGCTACTGCAATGTTATTTTCCAACTCTTGACTTTAAACCAAAGAGCCCACTTTCTCAACTGTTCAAAAAAAGTCCTACAATACTAAAGATAAGCAAAAAAGCAGCATTTCAACAAGCAATTATTCAAGATTCATTCATAAATTCTACCAACATTCCCCCTTCAGGGAATTGTGGCAATTATGTAGCACATGACAGAACTAGCACAACAGCATATATATTACGAAGAGTGGATTATTTCACCTCTCAAGTTTACTCTGCCATTTAATAATTTTATGGTTGATCGGATTGTAACCTCCATGCAGCATTTCTGTCGGCTATTATTTCAGTGAAACTTATTTCACACACTGATGCTCAAAGTAACTCTGAGAAATTGATTACTGAAGTTACAATTTATAATCCAATTCCGTGCTAAAATCTTGGGCTAGGTTTTGCACATACTATTTAAACCAGACATTCAGAGCAAAAAACACTAACTGTTGAAGGAACTCAGCACATCGGGTAATACCTGGAAGGATGGATCAATATCCCAGTGATCCATTACCCCTAACCTTTATTTCCCAGCTCTGTCTAGGTTCACCAATCATGTACCGGCTCATGTCTTGGCCCTTTTGAGTCGCTACTCTTCCACCACACAGCTGTAACGCATGGTCTTGACTAAAATACCAACCATCCCTCTGCCTCTGTAGACGCTATCTGACCTGTTGGGTTCCTACAAGACTTTGTATTTTGCTGTAGATTCCAGTTTCTTGCATATCTACTGCACATTTAGATGCATTTGAAACAGCAATACATAGAGATGGGAATTCCATGAGCTTAGGGCCTTGTCAACTGAGGCTACAGTTATCAATGTTTCAATGATTTTGTTTACAGAGATCAAGAAGAGTCCTTTAAAAGGTTCAAAGGAAGTTATAGATCTTATGATAGTGTCAGAGACAAATGATCCTTTCCTGGAAATAATGAATTTGGTTTTACACAGTGCATTCTGCAACCATAAAATATTCCAAGCAAGACACACTCACTTTTGAAAAGTTCATTCTTGCATGGAAATACAGCGTTCGTTTTGTAATTTGCATACTCCAAGAAACATTTAATAGGGTAGAATAAAAAGCTTGCTATATATATTAAAAACCACAAAATCCTATGCATCCTCAATAAGTTCATAACAGATTCTGAGGATGCCATTTTTCCAACTCAACCCGTGTTTCTAGATTTCATTTAATTATCAAGGTCTATCGGTCTCAGCTTGAATAAACTCAACTAAAACTTCAGTATCACTTTTGGATAGAAAATTTCCAAGATTTATAAAATGAGTGAAACAATCTATCTTTATCATAATTTTTTTAGCATGAGCACACCTCTGCCCTTCTAATCTGCCCTACCATTAAGTAATAAGACCATAAGATATAGGAGCAGAATTAGATCATTTGACCCACTGAATCTGCTCCACTATTTCATCATAGTTGATCCAGTTTTCTTCTCAGCCCCAAATCCCTTCATGCCCTGATCAATCAAGAATCTATCAACTTCTGATGCAGGTCTTCCCCAGGTTACAAAAGAATTCCACCCAAGAACTGTTCACAACACAAAAGTTTGGATATTGGAGGTGCAGCCACCGAAGAATATACTTAATTAAAATACATAGGCTAATCTAGGGCAGCATGTAGTTATGGCAGGGCATTTACCTCAACCATTCAGATTTTTCTTAAGATACAATGACATTGTGCTGTAGGAAAGCAATTGTCGACACTCAATAATATCTGTATTCTGCACAGAATGAAAGACTAATTTGTTTCATTCATGGTACGGAGATCATAAGTGCTTTTATCCCAACCAGGTATGAGACACAATGTTTGATTCCTACTGCCCCACATCCATCCTACTGTTCTCCCAAACCCTCCTCATGTTTAAGCTGTCCACAACTTGAGAAGAACCTATAATCACACATGACTTGATAGCAATCTCACTTCCACATACGTGCTCAAGGAACAAAAGGCCAATCAGCTATTCAGTGTCATTCAAAGTTATGACTAATCCAACCTCGGCCTCAACACCACTTTCCTTCACCATCTGTAAAATCCTGGGGGAAAAGAATTCGAAAGATTCAGAACCCTCAAAATAACCTATTCCTCAACTCTGTCTTAAACAAGTTTCAGAATAAGGTTCAGTTATGCACCCAGTCCTAGACAACCCAATTGCCCTTTGCAATGTCTATGAACTCCGACAAGATTCCCCCTGAAACATGTACATGTTTCCCCTTTCAGTGTTTTGAACAGATTGCTCTTCATGACCCAATGGTGCTCTTATGTCCTCATTTCCACTCATCTTATGGATTGGTGCTGTCCCTCCTGCAATAGCCATCCTTTCAGTCTTCCCTTTCCATCATCCAAAGACCCAAACAGTCTTTCTAAATGAAGCAGAGACTCGATCATGTTTCTTCAGATCTAATACACTACATTTGGTGATCACATTGTTTCCTTCAGTGAAGCACATTTTCAATAATTTCATCGCTGAGCCCCTCCAGCCAGTCCCAAGAGTGACCCAGGAGTTTCAGTTGACAGCCATTTTAATTTGCCATCCCACCAGGAAATGAGTCTACAGTCTGAAACAATACACAAGGCCCATTACAAGTTTGGGGGAACAGTCTCTCGTAACCCACCAATGAACTCTGCAACCTCCTGAATTCAGGCAACTTCTTGGTCTCCAGCTTTCTCCCTCTTGTCAGAATGGGAAAATCCTCTAGCTATGATACTAGTCCAGATTTTTTTCTCTATAATACACTGTTTAGCACTACATTTTACAATTCATACATTTGTTTTTTCTCTATCGAAGTTATTTCATTCTACCAGATATTCTTTTTGTGTTCTATACATCTCTACAGTTTGATATAAAGTTCTTTGCTCCCCTTCCAGTTCTGATGAAGAGTCCTTGACTTGAGATGTGAAGTCCATTTCTCTTCCCACAGATGCTGACGCTGAGTATTTCAACATTACTTTTATTTCAGGTTTTCAGCATCTGCAGGTATTTTTTTTTCCATTTCTGAATGAGATACACAGGACAGAACAAGCCCTTCCAGCCCGACGGGCTGCTCCACCCAGAAACTTGCCTATTTTTTTAAACACTAGCCTCGACACAGGACAATTTTCAACGACGAATTAACCTGCTGACTGATACCTCTTTGGACTGTGGAAGGAAACTGGAGCACCTGGAGGAAACCCACGTAGCTCATGGGGCAAGCATACAGACAGTATTGGAATGGAACACTGAAACACCCCAAGCTGTAACAGCAGCGCACTGACCACCATGCCACCATGGTGCCCAGTGTTAGCTCCTCTAGTCTTATACTTCTTGCAACAAGTGGCAATATTCCACTGGCCTTCTAATACTTCCATCACCTGCCAGCTAATATTTTGTTTCAAATAACAGGCCATCCAGATACTTTTGTACCTCAATATTTCCTAGTCTTGCTCTTATTAAAGTATAATGCCTTTTCATTCTCAGGGATACCTCATTTTCCTGCATTGAGCTCCACCTGCCAACGGCTTGCATACTTAATAACTTTATATCCAATCACTACTTCCCAACTTTTTGTATCAGCAACAAATTTGACAACAATCAAGTTCTTTACCCATGTCATTCAAATAGATTGCAGATGTTGAGATGGCACCTTTTTTTAAAAAAAAGCTGCAATCTCAATTTTCCCACAAGGAAATAGCCTCATCACATACACGTGGACTCGCGAGTGTTAAGAGGTCACTAGGAGGCAGATCTATAGCTGGAATGTATGCATGTTTATTCAAGATTCACCGCCCTTGGGCAGATCCCTCTGCAAATATCCTGCCAGCCCTTTGTAGTAACTTACATAATTCAATCAGATCATCCGAGCTCAATGGTGTGTGGAAAAGCCTTCTAATCGCTGTCAAGCCTCGTACCAGAACCCAGTGGATTTATTATTGCGTCTCCTCTAATGTCACCCCCTCCACCTCAAAACTCACTTTCCTCCTACCACTGCAAAACAACAAACTTGGATACTTTCATCAACACAAAACTGTGAACAGCTGACACCCAGTTGGAACACCCATTGTCTAACAGTGTTTTGTCTGATGTTAAAACTCAGCCCATTAACCCCCCCCCCACACACACACACACAATTTTATCAACAATGCATAAATGAATGAATAGGCGGGCGAAGACAACTTGAAAGAACGTGATAGAGTATAATTTATAGCAATTGGCAATCGGAGCGCAGCGTTAAATCAAAACTTCCACAATACACCACAGAAGACTTGCTTCAATCTGCCTCTTTCTGGTGGAAATAAACCGGGATCACAGGTATAGGTCTGTCTCAGCGGCTCCAGAGGCGCAATACCACAGGTTGTGGATTCCTCAAATAACAATAGCATGAAGTTAAACCGCACACGAAAACCCCTCACTTCCCGGAACTCTCGACGTCGGAGAGATTCCAAATAACGAAAAAGGTAGAGGCGAACTCCAACAGGATCGGCCGCCAGGACAGGAGGCAGATCCCGGGCGCGGAAATCGCTCCTCACTCCCAGCGTTTACCGGGGGCCTCGGTTCGGCAGCGATCACTCACCCAGCGGCGGATCACAGCCCCGAGCGAGCGACAGCCCATTGCGCTCTCCGCTCCGATTCTAACCCGCTGAGGTGCGGCGCATGATTCGTCTCCGCCCCCGACGCTCCAACCACCCCTCCTGAGCAACAAAACGCGCAGCGATTAATGGGTATGTCCCGTACCCTGGAAACCTGATATATCAGTAGGGCGGGGCACGGCCTCCAGTTGCTTTAAATATTTTATTAGCGTTCCCTTGCGATGTTTACACCAATCAGAGAACCTTTGGCTCCAGAAGTAAAAGACTATAATATTGCATATTGGACAGCAGTTTACTGGAGCACCAGATTTACATAAGGCATTCAGTCCTTCAATCAATGCCATTGCTGCTCTTGTCTACCCTTTTATTGGGGCACTGGCTGAAAGTCACTGTCCCATCCGACAGAACCGGCAAAGCCCCTCCCCATACAGTCAACTGCTATGGCCAGTTCTATTCTAATGTCGGAGCTCGATTATAATGACTTCACTG
This sequence comes from Mobula birostris, assembly GCF_030028105.1. NCBI lineage: Eukaryota > Metazoa > Chordata > Chondrichthyes > Myliobatiformes > Myliobatidae > Mobula > Mobula birostris. The sequence goes on along the minus strand of NC_092374.1, from coordinate 173,999,097 downwards.
ATAGTGAAACAGCGAGAGGACGTCTAGAGTAATCGCCGGGAGAAGCGACGGGAAGAAGGAAATGGTTTTACTCTGCTGAAAAGGATAATTAATGGCGCGTTGTTTCCCAGTTTAGTGGGACACGCCGGAATAAGTGCACCCTCCACGGGAGCCCCGATGTCCCCATCTAACCTACAGTTCCTTCTCAAAACTTTTGGTTTCTATTTTAATAATGATGAAGATTGCTATCCACTCCGTTACTCCCACTGCAAAATTTGGACCAATGTTCACTTCAACCTGTATGCTCTCGTAGTAGGTGCACACAGTCTACAGTATACTATTTACCACTAATACATACTGATAATTAAAACTTGCGCGTTCTCATGCGTAGTGGTCAAAAGTAAATGACAGATTAATAGTTATATTCATCTGGTCATTTGGAGGAAATTGTGCCATCTTACTCGGCCTATTTCGTACGTTGTTCCTGTGCCTGCGTTCTGATACGTTGGTCCTAATAAAGGGTCACGGCCCGAAATGTGGACTGTATCTCTTCCTATAGATGCTGCCTGGCCTGCTGCGTTCACCAGCATTTTTAGTGTGCGTTCTGATACCGCTGTCCAGTAACGTATCAGAGCAATCAGCTCTGTCCCTCGTGCAACACCACCCTCCAACAATCAGGGTCCATAACAAAACTCCCAAAAGCACGGGCGCCATTCCCATTATCTCAGAAGCAATCTTTCAGCAAAGGCAGATATCAATCATGAAATTTGCATTTTCCTTCTAGACCTCAGTCTTGAACTGGAGGTTGGAGGCCCTGGTCCTGGGACAAGGAGGTGGCCTACCCTGGAGTTAGAGGATGATCTGTTTGGGTGAGTGGTTGGGATGGTGGGAAAGGGGGCTTGTTGTTGCTGGTTGTGTTGTTCTGCTGGGCATGCTATATTGGTGCCAGATTGTGTGGCCTCCAGCATATTATTGGGTGTTGGTAGTTAATGCAAACGGCACATTTCACTGTATGCTTTGATATACATCTGATAAATAGATCGGGACTCCAAGTTAAAGCGCAAAACTCATGATCTGCTGGGCAACATTGATATATTGCTCTCATCTCTTCTGCTACCCCCCCCAATACTATTCAGTGATTTGCCCACCTACTGTGGGTATCTTCAAGCAGTCAAAAAATATCAGCAATGCAGTCTCTGTAGAATCCCCCAAATCCACTGGAAGGATAAGCAAACCAACATCAGTGTCCTCCACTGGGAAAATATCCCAGCACCGAAGTCCCAATTACATTCAGTTGGCTCTCCTGTGCAAGCCACATCATATGCCCAAACCAGAACCTTGGAAAAAAACACCTGAGTCCCAACAGTGTCCAGAGTGCAGAGGAAGAGATTTGTTTTAACATCACTTTTGGGGAAATGTATCCCCACTGTGAAGCTGCAACCCAAGACCATTCAGAAATGAAGCATTTGGTGTGGTCTGACAACCTTGAATCTATGCAATAGAGACAGCATAAATGAGCATACTACCTCATAAATACCCACCTTACCATGACATCAGACACCTCCTCATAAATGCCAGGAAGGTAGCATGTTAGCTTCACCATTCAATTCAGTATGCACAGGAGCCAATTTGTACTCATTGTGGATTGTTCATGTCTTAGAAGCAAGTAGGGGATGAAGGAATCACTTCTGCAGCCCTGTGAACCTTCTGTTTTCTGCTAGGAGGATATATTTCAAGCATTTTTATTACAATAATCGATTGCACATTGAAGACAATGATGTATTTTATGATTGTATCTGCTTTCACCGAGAAGTAGCTCCCAAGTCATCCATGTTTTTCAGGATCTCTTGAAGAACTTTTATTGTCAGAGGTGGTGCTGCATGGTACAGACAGGTTAATAGAGGATCTTTATTTCCTCAATGATAGGTGTGAGATCTGTTCTCTTTGTGTCAGTGAACAAGTTGGCAATGTCTTCAAGCTCTTCCCCTGAATGTGTATGTGTGATGTCTGTGCACTGCAAGTTGATGACTGAAACTATAATGAGCTTGATCCTGGAGCGGAGGCAAAGCAGGATGAAACTTCTTAGTGGTGAGGTGCAGCAATGTAGCAAGAATGACAGAAAAGTTTAGAGATAATACAAATTATGAATTACCAGCAAAATTAGGCCACTTAGATCATTTACGTCTCCATCATTTAACGACATCAAAGCTGATCTGACTGGAACTTCAACTCCTGTCTATGCTTGGCAATGTCTCACGCCTAGACTTCTCAAGTATCTTAACATTCAAAGGCAAATACAAGGAAATCTGCAGATGCTGGAAATTCAAGTAACACACACAAAATGCTGGTGGAACGCAGCAAGCCAGACAGCATCCATAGGAAGAAGCACAGTCAACATTTCGGGCCAAGACACTTCGTCAGGACTAACAGAAAGAAGAGATAGTCAGAGATTTGAAAGTGGGAGGGGGAATAGGAGATCTGAAATGATAGGAGAAGACAGGAGGGGAAGGGATGAAGCTAAGAGCTGGACAGTTGATTGGCAAAAGGGATACAAGGCTGGAGAAGGGAGAGGATCATGGGACAGGAGGCCTAGGGAGAAAGAAAGGGGAGGGGAGCATCAGAGGAAGATGGCGAGCAGGCAAGGAGTTATTGTGAGAGGGAGAGAGAGAGAAAAAAAAGGATATATAGATAGATAAATAAATAAGGGATGGGGTAAGAAGGGGAGGAGGGGCATTAATGGAAGTTAGAGAAGTCAATATTCATGCCATCAGGTTGGAGGCTACCCAGAGAGAATATAAGATATTGTTCCTTCAACCTGAGTGTGGCTTCATCTTGACAGAAGAGGAGGCTGTGGATAGACATATCAGAATGGGAATGGGACGTGGAATTAAAATGTGTGGCCATGGGGAGATCCTGCTTTCTCTGGCGGACAGAGCATAGGTGTTCAGCGAAATGGTCTCCCAGCCTGCGTCGGATCTCGCCAATATATAGAAGGCCACATCGGGAGCACCGGACGCAGTATATCACCCCAGCCGACTCACAGGTGAAGTGTCGCCTCACCTGGAAGGACTGTCTGGGGCCCTGAATGGTAGTGAGGGAGGAAGTGTAAGGGCATGTGTAGCACTTGTTCGGCTTACAAGGATAAGTGCTGGGAGGAAGATCGGTGGGAAGGGATGGGGGGGACAAACGGACAAAGGAGTCGCGTAGGGAGTGATCCCTGCGGAAAGCAGAAAGGTGGGGGGGGGAGGAAAAGATGTGCTTAGTGGTGGGATCCCATTGGAGGTTGCGGAAGTTACGGAGAATTGTATGTTGGACCCGGAGGCTGGTGGGGTGGTAGATGAGGACAAGGGGAACCCTATCCCTAGTGGGGTGGCGGGAGGATGGGGTGAGAGCAGATGTGTGTGAAATGGGAGAGATGTGTTTGAGGAAGGAAAGCCCCTTTCTTTAAAAAACAAAGACATCTCCTTCGTCCTGGAATGAAAAGCCTCATCCTGAGAACAGATGTGGTGGAGGCGGAGGAATTGCGAGAAGGGAATGGCATTTTTGCCAGAGACCGCCACATCTGCTCTCAGGATGAGGCTTTTCATTCCAGGACGAAGGAAATGTCTTCTTTTTTTAAAGGGGCTTCCCTTCCTCCACCATCAACTCTGCTCTCAAACGCATCTTTCCCATTTCACGCACATCTGCTCTCACCCCATCTTCCCGCCACCCCACTAGGGATAGGGTTCCCCTTGTTCTCAATTACCACCCCACTAGCCTCTGGGTCCAACATATAATTCTCCGTAACTTTCGCCACCTCCAATGGGATCCCACCACAAAGCACATCTTTCCCTCCCCCCACTTTCTGCTTTCCGCAGGGATCGCTCCCTACGCAACTCCCTTGTCCATTCGTCCCCCCCATCCCTCCCCACTGATCTCCCTCCTGGCACTTATCCTTGTAAGCGGAACAAGTGCTACACATGCCCTTACACTTCCTCCCTCACCACCATTCAGGGCCCCAGACAGTCCTTCCAGGTGAGGCGACACTTCACCTGTGAGTCGGCTGGGGTGATATACTGCATCCGGTGCTCCCGGTGCGGCCTTCTATATATTGGTGAGACCCGACGCAGACTGGAAGACCGTTTCGCTGAACACCTACGCTCTGTCCGCCAGAGAAAGCAGGATCTCCCAGTGGCCACACATTTTAATTCCATGTCCCATTCCCATTCTGATACGTCTATCCATTGCCTCCTCTACTGTCAAGATGAAGCCACACTCAGGTTGGAGGAACAGCACCTTATATTCCGTCTGGGTAGCCTCCAACCTGATGGCATAAACATTGACTTCTCTAACTTCCGTTAATGCCCCTCCTCCCCTTCTTACCCCATCACTTATATATTATGTATGTACGTGTGTGTTTGTTTGTTTGTTTATTTATTTATTTATTATTTCCCTTTTTTCTCTCTCTCTGTCCCTCTCACAATCACTCCCTGCCTGCTTGCCATCTTCCTCTGAGCTACCCTCCCCCTTTCTTTCTCCCTAGGCCTCCTGTCCCATGATCCTTTTGCCAATCAACTTTCCAGCTCTTAGCGCTATCCCTCCCCCTCCTGTCTTCTATCATTTCAGATCTCCCCTCCCCCTCCCACTTTCAATTCTCTTACTATCTCTTCTTTCAGTTAGTCCTGACGAAGGGTCTTGGCCCAAAACGTCGACTGTGCTTCTTCCTATGGATGCTGTCTGGTGGGCTGCATTCCACCAGCATTTTGTGTGTTGCTTAACGTTCAAAGGCTTTGCTTCCACCACCCTGTGAGAAGACATTCCAAAGGATCTATTGTTTAAAAGAGAAAAAACAAATTACCTCATGTCTTGTCTTTGATGGGTGAGCTGTTATTTTTAAATAGTTTCAAAGGTTTCAGAGGTACAATTTAATGTCAGAGAAATGTATACAATGTTCATCCTGAAATGCTTTTTCTTCGCAAACATCCACGAGAACAGAGGAGTGCCCCAAAGAATGAACAACAGTTAAACGTTAGAACCCCAAAGTCCCCCCCCCAGCTCCCCTCCCTCCCGTGCGTAAGCAGCAGCAAGCAACAATCCCCCCTCCCCCCCACCGGCAATAAAAAGCATCGGCACCCGCCACCTCAAGCATGAGCAAGGCAACAGAAAAGACACAGACTTGCAGTACTCCATAGACTACATTGTTCACCCGGCATTCGACATACCACAGGCTCTCTCCCTCCCTAATAAGGGAGAAAGAAGTGTCTCCGTTTCACAGTGCAAGGGGAGACATAACAAACAGCTCACTGGTTTACGATGTTAAAAGTCCATTGCGTTGCTTTTTCCGAGCTCTGTGCCCAAAGATCTCAGGTCTTCCATCTCCCACAATACACCAGTCTTCTGCTCAGACACCGACCTCCGATTCCCCCCCCCCAGGCCATGAAAACTCGGTCCTCCGAAGGTGAGGGGAACTCTTAGGCCGAGCCCTTGGCGTGCTGAACAATGGCCAGTTGTGAAACCCCGAGAGTGGGTCCCATTCCCGCAAAGAAACACAGTCAGCATGTAACTCCAGGTCAGGGTCTTCAAAAGAATGCTGAAAGGGAAAAATAGAGATATTAAAGATGGAAATAAAGCCGTTTGTGAAGATGCAAACAAAGGAGTCGCCATTAGGTGCCATTAATCCTCCTAAGCTCCGCCTTCGTGGGTTAGTGAACCCTGGTTCTAGGTGCTTCCACATGAGAAAAAAATCCCCTCCACCTCGGGAGCATATATGTTTAAGTGTACAGGATCACAAGAGACTGCAGAACATTGTAGACTCAAACGTTTCTATCATGGACACAACCATCCCTATCATTGAGGACGTTCCTAGGAGGCAGAGCATCAAGGGGGTGGGATCACCATCCGGGACATCCCTCTTCTCATTACTACTATCAGGGGAGGAGGTACAGGAGTCTAAAGAACACATAACACTTTAAGAATAGCTTCTTCCCCTTTGCCATCAGATTCCTGAATGGTGCATTAGACTAGATTAGATTATGAGGACACGCAGTCCTCTTTTATTGTCATTTAGTAATGCATGCATTAAGAAATGATACAATATTCCTCCAGTGTGATATCACAGAAGCACAAGACAGACCAAGACTGAAAAACTAACAAAAAACACATAATTATAACATATAGTTACAACAGTGCAACAATACCATAAATTGATGAAGAACAGGCCATGGCACAGTAAAAAAGTTCAAAGTCTCTCGAAAGTCCCACATCTCACACAGACGGGAGAAGGAAGAAAACTCTCCCTGCCACGCCCGACCACAGTCCGACTCTGATCAGCCCTCCGACACCCAGTACCAAGCACCATCTCTATCCGAACGCCTTAAACCCCTGAACGCTACCTCATTATTTGCCTTTACAACTGTTTATTTATTTTTGTAACCCACAAATTTACAAACTTACAAACAAAAGATTTCATGACATACGGTACACTTAGGGGCCACTTTACTAGGTACGGAGTGGACACTGAGTATATTTCTGTATGTTTGTGTCGTAGCTGATCCAGCTCAGGGTTCAATGTATTCTGCATTGCTCCTCTGTACACCACGGTTGTAATGTGTGTAATTTGAATTACTCTTGCCTTCCTGTCAGCTTGAATCAATCTGACCCATTTCATTAACAAGGCACTTTCACCCAACGAAATGCTCACTGGATTTTTTTTTTAAACTGTAGAGACCGTTGTGCATGAAAATCTTCAAAGATCAGCAAATTCTGAGATACGGAGATCACCCCGTCTGGCACCAACAATCATTCCGTGGTCAAAGTCATTAGATCACATTTCTTTTTCCCAATCTGGTGTTTGGTCCGAACAACTACTGAACCTTAATGATGTCTGCATGCTGTTATGCATTGAGGTGCCGCCACGTGATCAGCTGATTATATATTTGCATTAACAAGTAGATGTACCTCATAAAGCAGCTACTGAGTGTATGTTAATGACAATAAAACTGATCCTGATTTTTTTCTCAGTCCTTTGAGGCTCCAGCAGACATGAGCTTGCCCTATACAACCTCTCCTCAAAATGCATCTCATCCATTCCAAATTGTAATCTAGTGAACTTTTTCTGATCTGCTTCCAATGCATTACCACCTTTCCCTAAATAAGACCAATACTAAACACAGTTCTTTTGACAAGGGCTCATCATTGCCCAATATAACTGAAACATAACCTAGTTTTAAACTTAATTTCTCCAGCAATAAACCATACTATGTTTACCTTCTGATTTACTCACTTCACCTGCAAACTTATCTTCAGTGAATTTTCTAGACACTCAGATCCATACCAGAACTCTTCAATCTCTGAATATTGAGATAACATACCTCGTATCTATTTTCCCTGCCAGAATGGTTAGTTTCACATTTTCACAAGACTGTATCTATTTGCTTGCTCAGTTAACCTTTGTATCATATCGGATCAGATGTGAGCATGTGGCAGGTGAGCATGCGGCCTTTTCATAGTGCAGTGAAATGTTGGTCCTCCAATGTGCAGAAGTTTCTCCTTTGGGGGTGGGCTATTGAGTGCATGTTTTCATCTTGGTGGGCTGTAAGGTGCCTGGCACAAACTGGTACTAACATGACTCAGTAAAATCATATAATCCTACTACTCTATTGTCGCTCCAGCTCCACAGATACGTAACACTCTTCACAACTTAATACGACCTTGCTTGACATCTCTTGCTCTGAGATTGGGTCTGTTCCTCTTGGCGGGCCCTCATCTTGAGTTTGTAGATTTGTGACAGAAATTCCATTCCACCAGCAATCAGAAAGGTACCATCTTCTTTATTAGCTGGTGTACTAATACCAATAGTCGGTATACTGTATGACTTCTTTAACTTCACGTCAGGGCTGTCAGCAAAGCTGGACCAAGTAGTTTGGTTTAGAATGGGTCCTAGAGTGCTCAGTCAAGGACAGGGTCATGCTTATGGAATCCTTCTCAGTGTTCCTTCCTCCAGGTGCTGACTGAACATAGAACATAGAAATTTACAGCACATTACAGGCCCTTCGGCCCACAATGTTGTGCTGACCATGTAACCTACTCTAGAGACTGCCTAGAATTTCCCTACCGCATAGTCCTCTATTTTTCTAAGCTCCGTGTACCCATCTGAGAGGCTCTTAAAAGACCCTGTTGTATCCACTTCCACCACCGCCACTGGCAGTGCATTCCACGCACCCATCATCGTCTGTGAAAAATTTACCCTGACATCCCAGTCTTCAAATTGGACCTATCAAAATGAACCACTTCACACATCTGGGTTGAAGTCCATCTGCCACTTCTCAGCCCAGTTCTGCATCTATCGATGACCTGCTGTAACCTCTGACAATCCTCCAGGCTATCCACAATATCCCCTCCTTTCTGTCATCAGCAAACTTACGAACCCACCCTTCTACTTCTTCATCCAGGTCAATTATAAAAGTCACAAAGAGGAGGGGTCCCAGAACAGATCCCTGTGGAACACCACTGGTCACTGACCACCATGCAGAATATGAACCATCTACAACCACTCTTTGCCTTCAGTGGGCAAGCCAATTCTGGATCCACAAAGCAAGGTCTCCTTGGGTCCCGTGCCTACTTACTTTCTGAAGGAACCTGGCATCAGGAACTTTATCAAATGCCTTACTGAAATCCACATACACTACATCCACTGCCTTTCAGTCCTTGATAAGTTTGCTTATATCCTTGGCTTTCATGGGTGCTGTTAATATTTGGCCCTTAGATGTCCTTGATTCAACTGAAGAATCCATGTACTTGCTGATTATCTGTGAGTTTTTGGATTTTCAGTGCTCTTTCCACTAACTCCAATCTTTAGATGGAGGGTTTTCTATCAGACTTCAGCTTTCTGATACCTAGACAGCTGCTGAGGATGGATGTGGGTATCTTCAATAATCAACATATAACCTAAAAAAAAGTTAAAAGGAAATCAATTGATATTGGAATAAATGTAAAAACATGTTGTAAGAACTTCCATATTTTAGTGAAAAGGATTAGAGAAATGAAAGCAAGTGTGTATTTCAAGGAGATCAACGCAGGAGAAATTATAATAAGCAATACAGTTATACCTGAAATGTTGAATGACTGATTTAGAAGTGCCATCAGATTTGGAGTAGTAGCAAAAGGTAAATAAACTATCAGAAGAGGGAGAAAAAGAAAGAAAAAGCATTGGTACAAAATTTGAAAAGATTCCAGGAACTAGTTTCCAATGTCAGACTGGGAGATTAAAATTAATGGCTCAAGATATAATGGACAAGTTGGATGCAATCCTCCATTTCGAAGGATTTCAGTAAATTAGAAAGCCACAAATGTAACACTGTTTTACAAGGAAAATGGGAGAGAGTGAATACAGAATTGTAAATCAGTTGTCAGGAAAATACTGGTGCCCATTATCAAGCAGATTGTAAAAGAACGCATAAAAGGCATAACATGATTAGTGGATGTAATTTTATGGGAGAAAAAAGTGCTCGAAATCGCTTTAAGAGGTTTTGTGGATGTGACCAGCAGAGATTGAGGATTGATTAAGCATTAAGCAGGTCATCTTCTGGTTACTGATGTATAAGTAGTTGGGTGCCATTGGCTGTCAGTGCTGGTTCTAGAGCTTTTTGTAATCTTCGTAGAAAGGACTAATGCACACTTCCCGATGTAACAAACCTAGCTTGGAAAGTAAGTTATGAGAAGTTGCTGGATAAACAATTGGGCAAGGCAAAGACAGATTGTGCACTGGGTTGGAAAAAGAGAAAAAAGAAGTCTTTTTAAAGGTGAAAATCCAGTAAATGTCAATGCGAAAGGAAAGCAACACACACAAAATGCTGCGGGAACTCAGCAAGCCAGGCAGCAACTATGGAAAAGAGTAAACAGTCAACTCTTGGTCTGCTGAGTTCCTCCAGCATTTTGTGTGTGTTGCTGGGAATTCCAGCATCTGCAGGTTTTCTCCTGTATGTAAAGGAAAATATTAGTTCATGAAATTCAGAGAGTAAAAAGCAATATTAGCATAATTATTTAAACAAAGACAGACTGGAAACAATTGCTTGAAGGGAAACTACTTGACATTGTGCTCATTACAGAGATTTGGCTGTTACGATGGCAGAAATGCCTGCTGGATGTTCCAGGATTTAGATACTTCCAAAGGGACATGGAGAAGTAAAAGAAAGGGAGGACATCATGGAGGGATCGTCTACTGAGTCGGTGTTGTGGAAGTCAGAAACAGGAAGGGAGCAATCAGTCTATTGGGAGTATTCTATAGACACCCCTCCCCTCTCTCATTGCAGCAGAGACACTGAGATGCAGATCGTGAGGCTTGTTTTGGAAAGGTTCAAAAATAACAGAGTTGTAGTGATTTCTACTTCCTTAATATTGATTGACATCTCCTTAAAGCAAACTGGAGTGGAATTTTGACACAAGGAGTCTTGACACAATATGAAGACAGATTGACTAAAGGGGAGGCCATACAAGTCTGATTGAATGTTCAAGGAAGTGACAAAACAAATTGATAAAGATAGAGCAGTAAATGTTGTGTATATGGATTTTAATAAGGCATTTGACCATGGTAGGCTCAGTCAGAAAGTCAGGAGAGAAGGGATCCAGTGAAACTTGGCTGTGAGGATACAGAATTAGCTTGCCCACAGTAGGCAGAGGGCGGTAGCAGGTGGAGCATATTCTGCCTGGAGGCTGGTGACAGTGGAGCTCCACAGGGATCTGTTCTGTTAACCCCGCTCTTTGTGATTTTTATAAATGACTTGGATGAGGAAGTGATGATTGAGGGCAAAGTGGACAGCGCAAAAGGCTATCAAAGATGGCAGCGGGATCTGGACCAGCAGGAAAAATGTGTTGAAAAATGGCAGATGAAATATAATGCAGACAAGCGTGAAATGTTGTATTTTGGGAAGACAAACCAGCGTTGGACTTACTCAGTGAACAGTAGGACAACAAGGAGTGTGGTAGAACAGAGGGATCTGGGAATACAGATCCATAATTCCTTGAAAGCGGCATCACAGGTGGATAGCAACACACATCAAAGTTGCTGGTGAACGCAGCAGGCCAGGCAGCATCTCTGGGAAGAGGTACAGTCGACATTTCAGGTTGAGACCCTTCGTCAGGACTGATGAAGGGTCTTGGCCTGAAACGTCTCAGTTAGTCCTGACGAAGAGTCTCGGCCTGAAACGTCGACTGTACCTCTTCCTAGAGATGCTGCCTGGCCTGCGTTCACCAGCAACTTTGATGTGTGTTGCTTGAATTTCCAGCATCTGTAGAATTCCTGTTGTTCACAGGTGGATAGAACGCTTTTAGTACATTGGCCTTCATATATTAAAGAACTGAGTACAGGAGTTGAGATGTGATGTTGAAGTTGTATAAAATGTTGGTGAGGTCTAATTTGGAATATTGTGTGCAGTTCTAATCACCTGCCTACAGTGAGATATCAATAAGATTAAGAGTACAGGGAAAATTGACAAGGATGTTGTCTGAACCAGAGGACCTGAGCTATAGAGAAAGATTCAATAGGTTAGGACTTTATTCCCTGTGGTGTAGGAAAAACGGGGAGACTGTATACAGCGGTGGTAGAAAGTTTGTGAACCCTGTAGAATTTTCTCTATTTCTGCATAAACATGACCTAAAATGTGATCAGATCTTCACATAAGTCCTAAAACTAGATAAAGAGAACCCAATTAAATAAATAACATTATACTTGTTCATTTATTTATTGAGCAAAATGATCCAATATTACAAGTATTTGTTGGAGAAAAGTATGTGAACCTCTTGGATAATGCCTTCTACAGAAACTATTTGGAGTCAGGTGTCCCAGTCAATGAGATGAGATTGAAGATGTGAGTTGTAGAGGTGCCCTGCCCTATGAAAGAGACACTCAAAGTCAGGTTACTGACAGAGCCTGCTCTTCTCAAGGAAGATCTGTTTACGTGCACCATGCCTCATTCAAAACAAGCTTCAGAGGACCTTAGAAGAAGAATTGTAGAGATGCATGAAGCTGAAAAAGCTACAAAATGATTTCTAAAGACCTGCGTGTTCATCAGTCTACAGTAAGAGAAATTGTCTACAAATGGAGGAAACTTAGTACTGTTGCTACTCTCCCTAGGAGTGGGCGTCCTGCACAGATCACAAGAGCACAGTGTGCAATGCTGAAGAAGGTGTAAAAGAACCCAAGGTTGCAGCAAAAGACCTGCAGAAATCTCTAGAACTTGCTAAAGTCTCTGTTCACGTGTCCACAACAAGAAAAAATCTGAACAAGGATGGTGTTCACGGAAGGACACCACAGAGGAAGCCACTGCTCTCCAAATAAAAACATTGCTGAATGTGTCAGGTTTGCAAAAGACCACCTGCATGTTCTACAATGCTTCTGGGACAATGTTCTGTGGACAGATGAGACAAACGTTGAACTTCTTAACAGAAATGCACATTGCTATGTTTGGAGGAAAAATTCACTGCACACCACCAAAACCTCATCCCAACTGTGAAGCACGGTGAAAGGAGCATAATAGTTTGGGGTTCTTTGCTGCGTCAGGGCCTGGACAGATTGTAATTGTTGAGGGAACACTGAATTCAAGATTATGTCAAGACATTATGCAGGGGAATGTCAAGGTTGCAGTCCATCACCTGAAGCTTAACAGATGGATAATTCAACAAGAAAATGATCTGAAAGACAAGAGTAAATCAACAACAGAATGGTTTTGGAATGGTCAAGTCAAAGTCTTGACCTTAATCCTATAGAAATCCTGTGGAAGAACCTGAAGCGAGTAGTTCATGCATGGAAGCCCACCAACATTCCAGATTTGAAGCAGTTCTGTAAGGAGGAATGGTTTAACATTCCTCCAAGCTGAAGTGCAGGACTGATCAACATTTATCGGAAACATTTGGTTGAATTTACTGCTGTACAAGTTATTGCTGTACCAGATACTGAAAGCAAAGGTTCACATACTTTTTCCAACAAATACATGTAATATTTGGAGGGAGGAGAAGATGGCGACGCGACGCAGCTTGCAGCAGCCACTGCGGTGAATGATACCTGTTATCTGTCAAGTAGGGTGCCGTGCACAATCCTGATTTGATGGAGACAGACATGAGAGCACAGAGTAACATCTGGTGAAACTTCTGAAATGCCTGTTTCGCCGCCGCTGCTACTGTGTGATCCAGAATCTCCTGAGAGGAAGGCCCCGAATCCTTGGCTTTGCTTGTTGCTCGGTGGCCGGGGTGGGGTCGAAGCGCTCGGCAGAGATGGTGTTCGGTGCTCGGTGCTGGAGGGCTGGTCGGAGGCTCAAAGTTTTCCGACGGACTCAGAGTCGGCTGCAGTCGGGTGTTTCCAATGCATCGGCAAGTTTGCGGTGCTTCCGTGTGCGTGAGATGATGGGGCTATCGGGACTTGAGACTTTTTTTAGCATGCCCATGGTCTGCTCTTTATCAAATTATGGTATTGCTTTCCACTGTTGTAACTATATGTTATAATTTTGTGGTCTTGTCAGTTTAGTCTTGGTTTGCCCTGTGTTTCTGTGATATCTTTCTGGAGGAACATTGTATCATTTTTTAATGCATGCATTTCTAAATGACAATAAAGGAGGACTGACTGTCCTCATAATCTAATCTAAATATTGAATTGTTTTTCTCAAAACAAATGAACAAGTATAATGTTTTGTGTTATTTATTTGTGTTCTCTTTATCTAGTTTTAAGACATATGTGAAGATCTGATCACATTTTATGTCATATTTATGCAGAAATAAAGAAAATTCTACAGGATTCATAAACTTCCCAGCACCATTGTAGAGGTATACAAAATTAGGAGGGGAATTGAACTGAATTGACTTGACTTGATTTCTTACATCTTTCACATACATGAGTAAAAATCTTTATGTTATGCAATGTGCAATCATAGCAATTTATAATAAACAGGACAGTCAATGTAACATAGAAATACACTCAAATCAGTGTGTGTTAATCAGTCTGCTGGCCTGTTGGAAGAAGCTGTCCTGGAGCCTGTTGGTCCTGTCTTTTATGCTGCGGTACCATTTCCTGAGTGGTAGCAGCTGGAATAGATATTGTTTGGGGTGACTCGGGTCCCCAATGATCCTCCAGGCCCTTTTATCACACCTGTCTTTGTAAAAGTCCTGAGTCGTAGGAAGTTCACAACTACAGATGCACTGGGCTGTCCGCACCACTTTCTGCAGAATCCTGCAATTAAGGGAGGTACAGTTCCCATACCAGCCAGTCAGGATGCTCTCAATTGTACCCCTGTAGAAAGTTCTTAGGATTTGGGGTCCCATACCAAACTAGGTTAAATGGAAGCAGACTTTTTCCACTGAGATTAGGTGAGACTAGAGCTAGAGGTCATAGATTAAGGGTGAAAGGTGAAATATTTATGGAGACATGAGGGGGAACTTCATTTGGAGGGTGGTGGGAATGTGGAATGAACTGTCAGCATAAGTGGTTGATGTGGGTTTATTTGAATGTTTAAGATAACTTTGGATAAGTACATGGATGTGAGGGATGTGGAGGGCTATGGTCCAGGTGCAGGCCAATCGGACTAGGCAGAAGAATATTTCACACAGACTAAACAGTCTGAGGGGCCCGTTTCAGTGCTGTAGCACTCAATGACTCAAGTGGAAGGGGGGGTTAGCAGGTTTTTAGATGACACGAAGATTAGTAGTGTTATCGGTAGTGTAGAGTGTTGTAGGTTACAACGGGGCATTGAAAGGATTTAGAGCTGGGCAGAGAACTGGCAGAAATGGAGTTCAATCTGGAAAAGTGTGAAATGATACAGTTTGGAAGGCTGAATTTGAAGGCAGAGAGCAGAGTTGATGGCAGGATTCTTGGCACTGTGGAGGAGCAGAGGGATCTCAGAGTCCACATCCATGGATCTCTCAAAGTCTAAAGGTGGTTAAGAAGGTTTGTGGTGTGCTGGCCTTCATTAGTTGGGGGAAACTGAGTTCAAGAGCCACGAGTTAATGTTGCAGCCCGACAAAACTCTGGTGAGACCACAGTTGGCGTATTGTGTTCAGTTCTGGTTGCCTCATTATATTAAGGATGTGAAAGCTTTAGAAAGGGTACAGGGGAGATTTACCAGTCTGCAATCTGGAATAGAGAGCTTGTCTTATGAGGAGAGGTTGAGCAAGCTGGAGTGAAAGAGGACGAGAGGTGACTTGACAAGATGATAAGAGGCATAGATAGTATGGGAATCCAGCAAATTTTTTCCAGGGTGAAAATGGCTAATATGAGAGCGAACATTTTTAAGGTGATTGGAGAAAAATATAGGGGGATGTCAGAGGTAGGTGTTTTATACACAGCGAGTGGTGGGTACATGGAACACGCTGCCAGAGGTAGTGGTAGAGACAGATACACTAAGTACAGTTAATAGACTCTTAGACAGACACATGGATCCAAGAAAAATGGACGGCTCTGTGGCAGGGAAGGTTAAATGGTCGTTACAACATTATGGGTCGAAGGGTCTGTACGATGCTATATTCTAAATCAATCAGAGCAGTAGAGCGTATTCCGAAGAAGATAGTGAAGGTTCTGAATAAAGGTTGACCCATTAAAAGAAAAAGAAGAAGCCCATAATTCTCGACCCTGTTGATGTTGGGGAAGATGAAGCAACGGGAGGAGACACATTACAGATACCAAGTCCTCAACAACACCCTAAAGGTCTGGAGGTCCTTAGAAGGTGCAAGGCTGATAACTAAATTACGAGGGTGAGAGAAATAAGAAAATAAGACGAATGAACCATATGGATTTTTATGACAATCTAATAGTTAAGTGGTGAATTTAGTTTCTTTAAATTTGTAAATTAGTGACAATTTATATTTTATTGCTGCATTTAATAGGATTAGTACTAAGCTCTCCGATTGTTCATTCAGTTGTTTGTTCTTTGATGATGTGACTGGTGTAGTGTAGATAAGTGGATGTGGTTTATTATAAAACTCTGATAATTCATTTGTGTCAAATGAAATCATCGTGGATTGAGGTGGGCAGCCCTCATGTGTCACCACAGTGGCATGCCCGTAACTTACTAACCTCAAACTGTACAACCTTGTAATGTGGGGGAAACCAGAGCACCCGGGGGAAACCCTCATCTACAGGCAGCCACGAGAAGTCAACTCCGATCGCTGTCGCTCTAGAGCGATTGCATTAACCGCTGTCCCACACTGCCCCTTTTGTGGGAGACTGAGTGGTATTATTGTTCAAATGGGTATAGGCGTGCCTGTACACACGCTGTTGAAGGCCAACATGCAGGTGACGTAAGTGAATAAGACATACGGTTTGTTAGCTTTTAGTGAAAGACGATTCCAATATACAAGTAAGGAAGCTTTATTGCAATTGGCACCTGAAATATTGTTCAGATATTTTGTCTTCTGAAGATTTACTGGATTAGTTCCATAGATGCTGTATTTGCCACATTAAAATAGACTGGGAATGTGTTCTTTAGAGTTCAGAAGAAAGAGCTCGTACTCAAACACATAAAATTCTTAACAGGCTGGATGCAGTGAGAGTCTAACTGTCAAGCTGAGGACCATTGACATAGCTTGACATAGAAAAAGGGATAGGCTGTGATGAAGGGAGCTGTAGTGGCTAAGTCAGTATATTCGTTCAAAACAGTAATCAATAGTGCTTAGAACGTTATGGCAATCAGTGGTCACAGGGAAAATTTCACAGAAGTGAAGAGTTGATCTTACCAAATGCTGTTATTCCCTATGTTCCACTTTAATTATTGTGCCACTATCACATCACTAGTCACCTAGTTTCATGACAGTTTGGAGTCCAAAGAATTCATATGGGAATGAATAAACAGAGAGGAGGCAGTCATTTCATCATGGACTATATAAATATTATTGAATCTGTCTCAGCCACTTCCTCTGGCAGCTTGCTCCATGTGTTCACCATTGTTTGCATGAAAGAGTTGTGCCTCAAATCGTTTTCAAATCTTTCCCATCTCACCCTAAACCTACACTTTCTAGTTTGTTATTATTGTGTTGGCTTTACTAATGCCCGTGATTTTGTTACAAGGAAACTTCAGCTTGGTTTTCTAGAGTTTCATGATTGACAATCAAAAGCTTACAGATGTACAAAGGCAATTTGCAGCTCCAGGTGTCGTCTTTGGCATTCTTCTTCCGTCTTTGAGGTTGCTAAAACCATGTTGGTAGCCCAGTGAAACTTTGGGGGTACTTCTGTGAAATCAGATCCGTTAATTCAGTGAGAAAATAGCAATAACGTTCTCATGAATGGATGGATGCTAATACCTCATTGGTTGTTATATTGAGCACTTTCAACCTTTAGAAAAGAGATGCTTGGGGCACTGCGGAGAACTTTTCATTTTATTTATGTTTGACCTGGAAATAACAGAAAAAGTTCAGCAAGCTTAGAAATAAGGGATTGTGCGGAACATGTTCAGCAGATCAGCTTTTCCTTGTCAGAGTTATGAAAAATAAGAGCCAATCATGTTTAAAAGCTCCGTTCTTGATCGCACTTAAAACAAATACCGCTGGGTTTCCGCGCATTAGAGAAATCAAGGGTTATGGGGGACAGCTGTTACGGATCGGCCGTGTCAGAACAGGCCCGAGACCCAGTGTTTCAGACTACCTCTAGCAGGCCGCCGGCGGGTCACTGCACCGACATCTTGCAGACACACAGACGCTCGGTTGGCACGGGCAGCGGACTGCCCCTCCCCGGGAAGAGCGCGCCATTCCGCCCGCCGCCGACCCGACCCGACCCGACCCGGAACTAGTGACGCACACTTCCGCTGGAGTTCGCGGGCTCCGGGAAAAAATGGCGCTGCCGGCGGTGGGCAGGGAGTAAGGGGCGGCGAGCGGTGCGGGGATGGCGAGCTTGGATCACAAGTCGCCAAACCTACTGTTGCAGAGTCTGTGTTGCCGGATTCTTGGCCGCAACGAGGGTGAGTAGTGTCGAGGGAGTCCGAAGGTATCCTGGGCTGTTTCAGAGCCAACGGTTTGTGTTCAGGTGGATGCATTGGCGGAAACGCATGTCACATTGTGGTATAAAAACACAGAAATAGTAACCGGCTCAGTGGATAGTTAGATATCTCAGTTGTAACATTATGGGTTTAGATCAATTGCAGGGGTTTGTTTAAATCCAAATTTAGCGCTGGATGGCACCGAGAACGGTCTGTTATCTCATCTTTCACCTGAGATGTCAAACTGTGGCCTCTCTACCTGCCGAGGGCTTAAAAGATGCTACAGAGCAGACAGGTATTCCGGATGTTTTGAGAAATGTTTGCATTCGTAATAGCAGAGGCCAGTATTAATCTAGACAAGTGAGTTAAAGACGTTTATGTCATTTGTGGAGTTTGATATTGAAGGCAACTTTCCACGAATTCTCAGCGATGATTATGTTGAACTTTATGTGTTGTTAAATTCCATCTGGTTAATATCACTGGTTTGGCTAATTTGACCTCGGGCTCAAGATAATGTGGATTTTTAACTACTGTTTGAAATGGCTACTCAGTACCATTCAATTTGTATCATAACAACTATATTAAACGTGATGAAGTCCCTTCTGAAGTCTTGTTTCCAGAGTCCTCTTGACAGGCGTTTTGAATTTGGTTTCAAAGTTAGGAAAGCAATTCCACAGACCTTTCAAGCAAAATCCGGGCAGAATCATCCTTGTGTTAAACATTGTCACAATATGTTAGTCTGCTCTGTTGTAGTCCTCAGTAAAGACTGGGTGTAGATGTCATGGGTTGATATGTAAGTAGAAAGACACAGCTTTACATTGCATAGAGCTGATGAAGTTCAATGGCATTGGGTGAACATGGGGCAAGGAAAACTTTCTCCCGATTGCCATTACTGTCCACCCTAAGCTGATCAATCTTTTTCCCTGTTAAGTAACATTTGGGAAAAAAAAAATTGAGAGCAATGAGAGTACAGAAGTAAAGTAACAGAAAATACTGGAAAGGCTTAGCACGAGGGGCTACTACATCTACACGTGGGGAGAGAACACAGGCAATGTTTCAGGTCAGAGATCATGAACTACAAGGGCAGTGAGCACATGGGAAAGTTACCACATGAAGGTTCCTGTCTGATTGCATACGATCCTTGCATGTAACTATATTCACCATGAATTGTTACTTTTAAAAGTCCTTGAACTTTCTGTGCAGCACCACTATCAGGACACCAGAAAGGTAGAGGCATCTGGAATGTTGCCTTAAAGCCATCTTTTCAAGAAGGAGATGAACATTAAATAATGACTTATTTCATAAAGTAAACCAAGGCATCACTTATCCCTGGTGCCCCTCCTCCTTCCCTTTCTCCAATCGTCCATTCTCCTCTCCTATCAGCATCTTTCTTCTCCAGCCCTTTATCTTTCCCACCCACCTGTCATTACCTATCATATTCTAGCTATTCCTCCTCCCTACCTTTTTTAATTTTTCTGTCTTTTCTCCTTTCTTTTCAATCTTGAGGAAGGGTCTCAGCCCAAAATGTCAACTGTTCATTTCCATTGACCTGTCTGATCTGCTGAGTTCCTCCTTCATTTTGTGCCTTTTACTCTGGATTTCCAGTATCTGCAGATTCTCATGTGTTCTATCTGTAATTTGTTTGGTTATAAAAATGGAAAATAAACAAATGTTTTGGGGAAGAAAGTTCAGTTAACCATAAAGGAATTTCTGACTGAAAACAACAAGAGGTATTAAATATTTTGGATTATTTCTATGATTATTCAGATGTAGATTAATTTATTTCTAATTAAAAATAAAATTAATTTGCAATATGTCATTTCCTGGAGAGGACAATTTTTCAAGTAGGCTTAATTGATTTAGTAACTGAAACCTGAAGTAGGTAGAGAATGAAAAGAAATCAAGTTTAAATTCTTCCTTGCATACCAAGGCTCTTCGTCTTCCCTCCTTTGCAGTATCTCATGTTTTGGAAAGGAAAGACAAATTTGTGAGGTGTCAACTTAGCAGTTAGTCAAACCAGGCTTTTGGTAATGAGCCATATACTTGGCAGTGTAGGGATGAAAGAAACTTTGCACAGATGATCAGAGTTGGAGGAAATCTGGTAGTATAGGTGGGTGCATGGTGGTGTAGCGGTTAACATATCGCTTTACAGCGCCAGTGATCGGGGTTCAATTCCTGTCGCTGTCTGTAAGGAGTTTGTACGTTCTCACCGTGACCACGTGGATTTCCTCCAGGTGTTCCGGTTTCTTTCTGGATTCTGAAGACGTACGGATTAGGGTTAGTAAGTTGTGAGCATGCGATGTTGCCACTGGAAGCATGCTGACATTTGCTGCTGCCCCCCTGCACGTTTTCTGACTAGGGTTGGTCGTTGACACAGATGATGCATTTCATTTTATGTTTCAATGTACATGTGACAAATAAAGCTAATTTTTAATCTTTATCTAGCAGGGACCTGATAGCATAAAATCCTGGGTACATGTTTCCACTTGACTACACCTAGCATGAGGAATTAGTGTTTTCTGTCTAAGGCAAAAAAGGAGATTCGTTTTCTCTCTATGTGTCATAGATAGTTAACATTGTCCATTCATTTAAGATGAGCAACAGAGATAAGCCAGGTATCAGAATCAGAATTGGGCTTATTATCACTGGCATGTAACGTGAAATTTGTTAACTTAGCAGCAGCAGTTCAATGCAATACATAATCTAGCAGAGAGAGAAAGATGATAATAAATAAAATAAAACATGATAATAAATAAACAAGTAAATCAATTATGTGTATTGAATAGATTTTAAGAAATGTGCAAAAACAGAAATACAGTATATTAAAGAAAGTGAGGTAGTGTCCAAAGCTTCAATGACTGTTTAGGAATCGGATGGCGGAGGGGAAGAGGCTGTTCCTGAATTGCTGAGTGTGTGCCTTCAGGGTTCTGTATCTCCTACTTACACAAAATAATCTGCAGGTGCTGGGGTCAAAGCAACACTCACAACACGCTGGAGGAACTTAGCAGGTCGGGCAGCGTCTGTGGAAACAATCAGTCAACGTTTCGGGCTGGAACCCTTCATCCGGCCCGAGACGTTGACTGATCGTTTCCACGGATGCTGCCCGACCTGCTGAGTTCCTGTATCTCCTACTTGATGGTAATAATGAGAAAAGGGCATGCCCTGGGTGCTGGAGGTCCTTAATAATGGACGCTGCCTTTCTGAGACACTGCTCCCCTACGATGTCCTGGGTACTTTGTAGGCTAGTACCCAAGGTGGAGCTGACTAGATTTACAACCTTCTGCAGCTTCTTTTGGTCCTGTGCAGTAGCCCCTCCATACCAGACCGTGATGCAGCCTGTCAGAATGTTCTCCACGGTACAACTATAGAAGTTTTTGAATGTATTTGTTGACATGCCAAATCACTTCAAACTCCTAATAAAGTTTAGTCACTGTCTTGCCGCCTTTATGACCACGACGATATGTTGGGACCAGGTTAGATCCTCAGAGATCTTGACATCGAGGAACTTGAAGCTGCTCACTCTCTCCACTTCCTATCCCTCTATGAGGATTGGTATGTGTTCCTTTGTCTCACCCTTCCTGAAGTCCACAATCAGCTCTTTCGTCTTACTGACGTTGAGTGTATGTAGGGAAATCATTGATTGTATACTTGGAAAGGCAATAACTGATTAAGTTGGAAGGTTTCAGCCCGAAATGTCGACTGTACTCGTTTCCTAGATGCTACCTGGCCTGCTGAGTTCCTCCAGCATTTTGTGTGTGTTGCTCGGATTTCCAGCTTCTGCAGATTTTCTCTCCTAACTGATTAGGGGTAGTCAGCAGAGTTTTGTGAAAGGGAAATCTGGTCCCACAAACTAGATTGAACCAGGGTATAGAGGGACGTGGTCCTAATGTGAGCAAATGGGATTAGTGTAGGTGGGGAAAAAAGGTTGGCACGGACGTAGAGTCATTGAGTTATACAGCACAGAAACAGGCCCTTTGGTCAGACTAATCCATGCTGATCAACTTGCCCTATCCAAGTTAGTTCCATGTGCAGTGTTTGACCCATAACCTTATAAACGTTTCCAATCCATGTACCAGTCCAACTTATCTTTCAAAAGTTGATGTTGTACCTGCCTCAGCCACTTCCTCTGGCAGCACATTCTACATATATAACACACTTTGCATTTTAAAAAAAAAGTTGCCCCTCAAGTCCCGATTAAATCTTCCACCTTGCCTTAAACGTATCTCCTCTAGTTTTCGATTCGCCAATGTTGAGAAAAAGACACAGGGCATTTACCTTATCTAGGCACCTCATGACTTGATACATCTTTGTAGGATCATTTCTCCGTCTCCTGCGCTGCAAGGAATAACATTCCAGCCTGTTCAACTTCTGTATCAATCTGACTAAAATTAGGATCTTTTGTAGGTTTTTGCAAATAAAACTGCATGAGACGTTTCAGAAAAACGGTAACAACTGACTTATTGTACTCCAAACACTGAACACAAAGTGCAGTAACATAACTTCTTGCCATCACATCAGTCCAACCTCTTCAAGTGAACCCCAACTCGATGTTGATGGTTGTGAATTATGTACATTTCCATCAATTACATTACCCTACACTTTATTTCTTGGATTTCAGTTCTCATTGGATCTGTGCACCTGAATTGTTTCTAATTATGTTTGCAGCTGATGTGGCTCAACAGTTCCAGTATGCTGTGCGAGTTATTGGAAGCAATTTTGCTCCCACTGTGGAGCGGGATGAATTTCTTGTGGCTGAAAAAATCAAGAAAGAAAGTAAGTTTTTTTTTAAAACCAACTCTCTGACTTGTAACATGCATGTTAGATAAAGAGGGAAGAAAATTAACAAAGTAGCCATTCTTTTAGTTGTGAACTTGTACAGTATTTAACCAGTTTTAAATGTACAGAGATAAAGAGGGCCTACCACAACTAGTTTTATCATGCCTGTAATGGTACAACAAGGAAGCAGGTCTTTGCGGCCAAATCATCCATGTTGACTGTGATTCCCATTTGCCTGAACTTGGCCCGTACACCTCTATACCTTTACTGTCAATCTAACTGTCCAAATACTTGTTAAATGTTTTTAATGTACCTGCCCCAACCATTCCTCTTGCAACTTATTCCATATAAATGAACTCTCTGGGTGGAAAGAAAGTTACCCCTCAAGTTCTTATTAAATCTACCCCCTTCTCACTGTAAACCTCTGCACTTTTGTTCTTGATTCCGTAGCCCTGGGAAAAAGGCTGAGTGTGTTCACCCTATCTGTGCCTCTTCTACACCTATGTAAGAACCCTCCCCCTCCCCCCATTCTCCTATGCCCTAGTTAAAAATGTCCTGACCTACTCAACCTCCATCCATAACTCAGTGCCTTAGATTCTGGTAACATCCTAGTTAATTTCCTCTGCACTGTTCACAGTTTTGTGAGCGCCTTGAGAATTATATATGCACCAGTTGGATTACCCCTCAACTGACCTGATCGGTTTGACAGTTCTTCTTGAGTTTTTTTTCTTCATATCTGTCATCATCCATGGGAAATTCCTTTGATCCAATGATATATCTTTCTTTAAGTAAGTCAGCTGTTGGATGCTGATGCTTTTGCAACCCAAAGCTTTTTTTGTAAATGAGACATAAAACTCCTTGCTTACAATTGTTTTAAGTATTGCAAGAGCTCAAAGCAAACAAGAGCGAGAAGCTGAGAGAACAAAAAGGAGACCAGACTAAAAAGTAGTCATGGTTGTCTCATACTCGGGTCAGAGATAACAGCAAATTCCAGTCATAACAATTAGCCCATAAAATAGCCAGATTCGAGTAGCGTGGAACCTGCTACACCATGTGAAATAAGAGTTTCTAGAAAAATACAGAAGCAACTATACTACAATTGCTGGAAAATTCATTGATGTATATACTCGGTAATTATATAAAAATATGAGCAAGCACAGGGAAGTTAAACTACATACAAGAAAAATAACAATTGTACATCCCAGTTTTTTTTTAAAGCTGTTCGGGTGAAAAGAAGTCCAGCCAATAAATGTGGGTCATTACAATGTTTGTTACATTCCACTAAAGTTTCTGCACAAAGCACAGTTTTATTGAATGAGTAAAGTGTGAAGGATTCCTTGAAGTTTCACATTATTTATACAGAATTGAATTGGGTTAGGTGGCTTTATAGACATCTGATGTGCAGGCTTGATTATGAAACTCATTGTGCTGATGCTATTTTTTTGCAGTGGTGAGGCAGAGAAGGGAGGCAGATGCAGCTTTATTTTCAGAACTTCATCGTAAGCTGCAGTCACAGGTAAGTTTAAAAAAAAGTTTGTTGGATGGTGAAAACAAAGAAGAGTTGTTGCTCCTTTTAATATGCTTGAATGTCTAACCCTTAATTCGATGGTTCATTTTGAATTTTGAAACTAGATGTGTGGGGAACAACATCTGCAAGTGTGCAGTTGAAAATTTCTACTCGTGTTTGGGAATTGAGAATACATTCCGTTAGGTTAAATCATATCAAAGGACAGATTAAGGTGGTTGTGTTTGTTGGAGGCCAATTGTCTCAAACCCAGGATATGTCCTGAAGAACTTGTAGCAGTATCCTAGCCAAAACATTTTCAGCTTCATCATTCATCCATGGGAGGATATTTGCTGCTGATTGCAGTGTTAATCTCCCTTTGTAGGACTCATTATGAAGCTTGTCCTTAAGGTAGAACCAGGATTAAGCCCACCAATCCTTTGTGTCTTCTCCACAGTTCATTACTCATCCTCTACAGCAGCATAATTTTCCATCAGATTCCTCTTTTCCATTGGTTACCTAAATGTCTAGCAATCCTTTGATATGTGTTATGAATGAATTCATGACAAATCCCCCACAGTCCTGATAGTCCATGAACTCAGGAGCACCACCTCTTTTGTTTTGCATTACTGATTTATTCTGTAATTTGTACTAATTTTATGTAGTGCACTGTAATGTTGCTGCAGAACAACAAATTTCTTGTCATATAAGACAGTGATAATAAAACTGATTAAGATTATGTCCTTACAAGAGACAGGATAGGAAAAGACATAGTCTAGATAGCTGTAGTAGTCAGTAGGTTTATAGTACATGTTGGAAGATAGTTTGACAACTGAAGTAGAGGCAGACGGGTAAAAGATGAAGACAGGAGAAGAGGTGTTGGAAATAATTCAAGTTCTCAGCCAAGTCAAGCAATGTTCAGGTAATTCTTGCCTGCAGTCTTTCTAGTTTAATAATAACTTTTGTTTAACAGGGTGACTAAAACTGTACACAGTACTCTTAAGTGTGGCCTCACCAACATCTTATATAACTGCAAACTAACTTCCCAACTCTTACACTCAATGCTCTGACCAATGAAGAAGCCCTGTGTGTCAAACACCTTCACCACCCTATCTGAGATGCACTAGTATTCCCAGGTCTCTTTGTTCCATTGTGTTCTCATCAGTGAAGAGGAACGTGAAGGTACAGTCAAGCAGATGGAGAATCGTTTATACGTATGATTTGAATCAGTGGACTGGACCTCATTCAAGGATTTATCTTTGGATCTGAATGAGTATGGAACAGCTGTCACTGACTTCATCAAGACCTCTGTGGATGAGTGTGCCTTTGAGAACATACACAGTCTTGCCAAACTAGAAGCCCTGGATGAAGAGATTTGCAGTTTACTGGGAGCTAGATCTGTGGTGTTCAAGATCAGTGATCCAAGAAGATCAAGTATGATCTCTGGAAAGCCATTGTGAAAGTGAAAAGGAAATTCCCTGTGAAGTTAGGGACACAATATGATGCATGACAGCCATGGCAGGGTCTGCATGCCATTACTTCCTATAAGGCGAAACGTAACAGCACAAATTGCAGTGATGTTTCACTCCCTTTTCTAGTTCATCTTTCCGCATGATGTGTCCTAGGGAGCTTGTCACTTTTTAAGCATTCTTTGAAAGGAAGAATAACACTCATCATCATCATCATCAGGTGCCGTGCCCAGTCTGAGCTTTAACAGCCATGGCCCACACACTCCTGTTTTGGGTCAAGTGGATCAATTCATTGGTATTCATTTCCAATTCTCTGGCTGCTGTCTCCATCATCATTTGTCTTTGTCTTCCTCTTGCTTTCTTCCCTTCAATCTTTCCCATAATTACCGTGCATTCTAACTCCTCTTTCCTAATCACATGTCCAATGAAGTTACGTTGCCTTTTCATGATCTCGTACATTATTTCTCTTTTTGTGTTTGCTTTGTTCATGACATCCTCGTTAGATATTTGCTTCGTCCATGATATTCTTTGCATCCTCCTCAAAAACCACATCTCTGCTGCTTCAATTGGTTTCCTCATGTTACTAGATATTGTCCAACATTCTGAGCCATACAACATAACTGGATAAACATAACATTTCAGTACTCTGAGGTGGGTTGTCATGCTTAGTATTGGTCAGTATACTCTTCATTCTCCTAAAGGTGTCTTTCGCCATCCCTATTCTTCTTTTAATGTCCATGTCGCACCTGCCATCTGATCTCACCCAGCTTCCTAAGCAGCAAAGGTTCTGTAATTGTTTTATGTCTTCCCCGTTTATTCTCAGCCTGCAGATAGGATTCTCCTTCTTTTTGGATATCACCATACATTCTGTCTTTTTGCAATTGATAGATAGACCCATTTTTGCATTTTCTTCACAATTATAGCAATTAAGTTTTGTAGTTCTTCGTCCGTACTTGCAATTAACACAGTGTCATCTGCATATCTGAAACTATTGATGTTTTCACCGCCAACTTTGATTCCCAAGATGTCTCCTAATTTTTGTAATATTGTTTCACTGTACACATTAAATAAATCAGGGGAGAAAACACACCCATGTCTAATGCCACTCTTGATTTTCGTAAACTGACTCACTTCTCCATCTATTCTTACAGCGGCAGTTTGTTCCCAGTACAGATTTCTGATTATGCGGAGGTCTTTTGAATCTAGATCTAGAGTTTTCTGTAATATTTCAAATAACTTATTGTGCTTCACTTTATCAAATGCTTTTGTGTAGTCGATAAAACAAACAAACAAATCTTTTTGCACTTGAATAACTCGTTCTGATAGTATCCTTAACATCAATATTGTGTTTCTTGTACCTTTGTCTTTCACAAACCACATTGTTCTTTGCCTATTTTAGCTTGTATCTTACATCAAAATTCTTAGAAGTATCTTGGTGATATGACTTATTTTGAATTTATCATCCTGTGTAATTCACATTCTATTGCTCCAGCTTTCTTAGGAAGAGTGATAAATATTGATTTTTTTTTTCATCTCTTCTGGTATTATTCCAAAATAATAATAATCAGTCCTGGGTATGACTCTAAACTGCAATCGGTGATGAGAATAACACTACACTTGTGAAAATCTTCACAGCATCTGACAACACAGTTTTCTCTGTCTTGAAGGCTAATGTTCAAACATTCTTTGAGAAGATGAGCCCTTTCAGGGCATGAGGCCACAACGATGTACATGCCTGGGTAACGAAAGCCAGTGCAGACCAGCTGGCTGAAGTGTTGAGGGACAACTTCAACCTCTCACTGCTGCAATCAGAGATTCCCTTATGCTTCAAAATGGCAGTAACCATTCCAGTGTTCCAGAAGAACAGGGTGAGCTGCCTTAAAGAATATCGACGGGTAAATGCACATTCACAGTAATAAAGTGCTTCAAGACGTTGGTCATGGCTGGAGTTAACCCCTGCCTGAGCATGGACACAATTTCACTGGCTGTCCGCTCTGGAGCACTTAGACAACAGAAAACCATACGTCAAGTTATCAATTACAGCTTGGCATTCAACAAGTTCCTTACTTGGAGACCATAGTGTGGATCAGTGATAACATCTCTTCACGAACTGTTAACACAGGTATAAGGATAAGACCATAAGCCATAGGAGCAGAACTGTGCCATTCGGCCCATCAAGTCTGCTCCACCATACCATCATGGTTGATTTATTATTCCTTTCAATTCCATTCTCTTGCCTTCTCCACGTAAACTTTGACACTCTGCTTTAAATATACTCAATGACTTCACCTCCACAGCTGGCTGTGGCAATAAATTCCACAGATTCATCACTTTCTGGCTAAAGAAATTCCTCATCTTTTTTTCTATATGAGCTTCCCTCTTTTTAGGTGCTGTGCCCTCTGGTCCTAGACTCACCCACTATACAAAACATCTTCTCCACATCGACTCTATCTAAGCCTTTCAATAGTTGATAGATTTCAATGAGATACCTTCCTGCCCCATTCTTCTAAACTCCAGTGTGTACAGGCCCAGAGCCATCAAAAACTCCTCATGCATTAACCTTTCATTCCCAGAATCTTTCTCGTGAACAACTTCTAGACTCTCTCCAATGCCATCACGTTTTTATGTAGATAAGGGGCCCACAACTGCTCACAGTCCTCCAAGTGCCGTCTGAACAATGCCTTATAAAGTCTCAGCATCACATCCTTGCTCCTATATTCTGGTCCAGTCAAGCTAACTGGCTTACAAATTCCTTTATTCCACCTTCCTCCCTTCTTAGAGTGTGGGGTGACATTTACAATTTTCCGTTCCTTCAGAACCATTCCAGAATCGTGATTTTTGAAAATTCATTCCCAATGCACCCACAATCTGTTCAGCTACCTCTTTCAGAACCCTGGGGTGTGGTCCTTCTGATCCAGGTGACTTATCTATCTTCAGGCCTCTCGTCTTCCCAATCAAGCACTTTCCCCTTAGTAAAAGCAACTACATTCATTTCTGTCCCTTAACATCTGAATTTCTGGCATACTACTAATGTCTTCCACAGTAAAGACCGATACAGAACACTTAAGTTTGCCTGCCATTTTTTTGTCCCCCAATACTAATCCTCCTGCATCATTTTCCAGCAATCTAATATCCATTCTTGCCTCTTCCACACTGTATCTGGGGGAAAAAAGACTTCTGGTATCCTTTCATATTAATGGCTAGTTTACCCTCATATTTCATCTTTTCTTTCCTTGTGATTGTTTTAGTTGCCTTCTGTTGGTTTTTAAAAGCTCTCCAATCATCTAACTTCCCATTATTTTTGCTATATTATATGCCCTGTCTTGCTTTTATGCTGTCTTTGACTTCCCTTGTCAGTCATGGCTTGTCATCTTCCTTTCAGAATACTTCTTTATCTTTGGGATGTATCTATCCTGTCCTTTCTGAATTGCTCATAGATTGCATAGCCATTGCTGTTCTGCTATCATTCCTACTGGTGTCCCCTTCCAATCTCAGCCAACTCCTTTCTCATGTCTCTAATTCCCCTTACATCTGACTATCTTCTCCCTCTCAAACTGGATGTTGAATTCTATCATATTATGATCATTACCTTAAACTCCTGAATCAAATCTTGATCATGTCACAACGCCCAATCCAGACTTGTCTGAGTGCACTCAGCCACAAGCTCCTAAGAAGCGATGTCGTAGGCATTCTACAGATTCCCTGTCTTGGGATCCAGCACCAACCTAATTTTCCCAATCTACCTGCATATTGAAATCTCCTATTACTATCATAACATTGCCCTTATTATGTGCCCTTTCTATCTCGCGTTGTAGTTTATATCCCACATCCTGGCTACCATGTAGGGGCCTGTATGTAACTCTCCAACATGGTCTTCTTACTCTTGCAGTTTCTTAACTCTGCCCCCAAGGATTCTACATCTTCCAATACAACATCACCTCTTCCAAAGAATTTAATGTCATTTTTAACCAACGGAGTTATCCCACTCCCTCTGCCTACCTGTCTGTCCTTTTGATACAAGGTGTATCCTTGGATATTAAGTTTCCAAATATGATCTTCTTTCAGCCACAACTTAGTGTTTCCCACAACACCATACCTGCCAACTGTGCTATCAGATCATCTACCTTAATCCATATACTGCGTGCATTCAAATATAACACCTACAGTCCTGTATTCATCATTTTTGGCCCCATGTTACATATCAACTCATCCCAGGAGATCAGCAGTTTCTAACATACTCAAGCCACCTTTTCTGGCACCAACAATCTTTCCACAGTCAAAGTCACTTAGATCAGATTTCTTCCCTTTTCTCATGTCTGGTCTGAACAACAACTGAACCTCTTGACCATGTCTGTGTACTTTTATGCATTGAGTTGCTGCCAGATGATTGGTTGGATATTTTCATGAATGAGGAGGTATACCTAAAAAAGTGCCCACTGAGTCATTGCTGGTTTTACCATGAACTAACCTACCTTACTTTCAAATTCTTTACGCATTCAGATAAACAACCTTCAGATTTGTCTTGGTATCAGTTTCCCCTGTTGTTACTCACGTTGGAGATATTTTGTTCTGTATGTCTCTACTGTCTCTTCCTGATAAGTTCAGGTTATAACTGCCTGCTTCAAGAGCCTGATGGTTGAGGGGTAGTAATTGTTCTTGAACCTGGTGGTGCGAGTCCTGAGCCCGTTGTACCTTCCACCTGATGTCAGCACGGTCTGGGTGGTGAGGATCTCGCATGAAGGATGCTGCTTTCCTACAACAGTGTTTCATGTAGATGTGCTCAATGGCTGGGAGGGCGTTAGTCATGAGTTACTGGGCCAAATTCACTACCTTTTGTAGGACTTTCTGTTTAAAGACATTGGTGTTTCCATACCAGGCCTTTGCTAGGTGGATCCTGCTGCTTAAGTTCACTGAATTATAAGCAGTTCGTTGCTGCTTTGAGTAATTGAAGGATGTAATTCTATGAAGTACCATCAGCTTCTCCTGTCTTGGGACTGCTCCCTCAACCTTCTCTGTTTGAACAAAGATAAAATAGGAATAAAAAGTACAAACAAGCACAGTTTTATTGGGTTCAGCAATAATTCAGCAAAATGGAGTGGAACCTGTAATGTAATGGTAAATCATTTGTGGAGTAACAAAAGTCACTGAAGCAGGAGATTAAAAGCGCACAGCATAAGCATGTTCTCAAAAATAAAAAGGGTAAGGCTGCCAAGTCCAGAATAACTGTATGAGAAGGTCCACAGAGTATCGAATAAGATGAAAAGGGGAAGTTTATGTTAGATGCTTAGGACTCAATGTTACAGCAAGCCAAGAAGAACATGGAAAAAATGGGTGAAGTTATAAGGGAAAACAGAGTGGGGTCATGAAAAATATATTGGTAGGTAAAATAAAAAAAGTTATTTTAAGTACATAAATGAGCAAGAGGATAACAAAAGAGAGAGTAGGCCTAATAGAAGTGACAAGGGAGACAAGAGGCAGATATGGTTTCTGATTGAATACTTTGCAGCTGTTTTAACAAAAGTTCGGTGACAATGTTCAAGCAGTTGTTCAGAAGAAAGAGTGAAAATATTGGCTGGGATAAGTATATTAAGATATTAAACTGAAGAAGTTCAGAATTTTTGAAGGTAAATAATCACCAGGTTTCTTCCTGTAAAACAGACATAATTGAAAGCTTCGACCATCCTTCGCGGCGGTGCCAGATGACTGAAGGACTTGATTTAAAAGGAAAGCATAGCAAGAGAAACTGAGTGTGGTCTTTGTGAGGTTACAAAATAAACATTTAAAATTAAGTAAATATTTAAGGATGGACATGGCAGGACAGTTGATGTGTTTCAGCTGTAATGTGAAGGAGCTAGGATCAGAGAGTCATGGTTCAGAGTGAAACAGACCATGCGGAGGAAAGCGGGATTAAAGTGCTCGGCGTGGTCATGATGTGGTAAACAGGCCCTTTGGTCCACCTTGTCCATGTCAACCATTGTACTTAGGTATACTGGTCCCATTTACCGTCATTTGGTCTGTAACCCCCTTTGTCTTGGTGATTCAAATGATGGTATAGCTGCTGTAAGTGTTGCGAGTGTATGTGCCTCCACCACCTTAGGCAGCATGTTCCAGAAGCAATTAGCATCTTGTTGCCACATCTATAGTTTTAGCTAAAGGAGCTTAGAGTTGAGCTGTTTCAGACACTGCAATGCGTCACAGAATGGGAAAGTGACCTGGATGCTTTTCATTATCTAAAACAACAAGAAAAGTACTTATCCGTTAATCTGCATAGGAACTAGTGAGCATTTAGTACATAAGTTATTGTGTTTTCTTAAAATTTGTGAACATACCTGCTGAAATAGCACTCCCTTTCAAATCCTCAAGAGAAAAAAGATTTGAAAATATCTGCCATGCAAGAGCATCTTGAAACCGCAAGGGAAATGAATATGTAGTGCCAGATGTCTAGTCTTGTGACAGTGCTAATATTCCCCAATCCCACTCTCTTCTGCTGTATTTCAATTTAAATTTTTTTCTCTCTCTTGATTTGTTTGGAGTAAACTCATCAAAGCAAACCTATCAGAGATCCATTATCATGTCCTTAATCTTCTTGCATTGGCGCCATGGTTAACTTTTGTCTCTAGGTAATATAATTTTGAAGTTTCTTTTACTGTTATATGAATGGGTAAATTATTCAAAGACCAGGCATTGGAGTTTACTATTGTACTAAAGTGAAATGCAATTCTCTCCTACCCTCCTTATGAATGAATAGTGTTTACCCTCATGTTTGTGAACTACAATAGGTTTGATTACTACCTATTTTCCTCCTCCCTGCTATACTCTACCTTACTAGCCCAATACTCAAACCCAAGCTGCTTGTGTTTCTTTCTTCCTCCTATCTCCTCCATGCTGTTCAATGTGTGAAGAGCTATTGATACCTTGGGTGAGTGAATTGTGATAATGGTGAATGTTCATTAAAAGCATTTGCTTTTTTCTGCCTTTTACAGCACTTCTGCTTTGTAATGCATTATTCCAAGATGAAAATACGATTTGATGTAATGAATGTGTTTTCCTCCATGTCTAGGGTATAATAAAAAACAGATGGGCTGTACTCTACCTCCTGCTCAGCCTCAGTGAGGATCCACGTAAACCCCTGAGCAAGGTATTAAGAAATGGTTCTTGTTTGTTTAATCTTAACTGATAGGTTCCAATACTAACAACACACATCAAAGTTGCTGGTGAACGCAGCAGGCCAGGCAGCATCTCTAGAAGAGGTGCAGTCGACGTTTCAGGCCGAGACCCTTCGTCAGGACTAACTGAAGGAAGAGTGAGTAAAGGATTTGAAAGTGGGAGGGGGAGGGGGAGATCCAAAATGATAGGAGAAGACAGGAGGGGGAGGGATGGAGCCAAGAGCTGGACAGGTGATAGGCAAAAGGGGATAATAGAGGATCATGGGACAGGAGGTCCGGGAAGAAAGACAAGGGGGGGGGGACCCAGAGGATGGGCAAGAGGTATATTCAGAGGGACAGAGGGAGAAAAAGGAGAGTGAGAGAAAGAATGTGTGTATAAAAATAAATAACAGATGGGGTACGAGGGGGAGGTGGGGCCTTAGCGGAAGTTAGAGAAGTCGATGTTCATGCCATCAGGTTGAAGGCGACCCAGACGGAATATAAGGTGTTGTTCCTCCAACCTGAGTGTGGCTTCATCTTTACAGTAGAGGAGGCCGTGGATTGACATGTCAGAATGGGAATGGGATGTGGAATTAAAATGTGTGGCCACTGGGAGATCCTGCTTTCTCTGGCGGACAGAGTGTAGTGTTCAGCAAAGCGGTCTCCCAGTCTGCGTCGGGTCTCGCCAATATATAAAAGGCCACATCGGGAGCACCGGACGCAGTATATCACCCCAGTCGACTCACAGGTGAAGTGTTGCCTCACCTGGAAGGACTGTTTGGGGCCCTCAACCTGATGGCATAAACATTTTGGATCTGCCCCTCCCCCTCCAACTTTCAAATCCCTTACTCACTCTTCCTTCAGTTAGTCCTGACGAAGGGTCTCGGCCTGAAACGTCGACTGTACCTCTTCCTAGAGATGCTGCTTGGCCTGCTGCGTTCACCAGCAACTTTGATGTGTGTTGCTTGAATTTCCAGCATCTGCAGAATTCCTGTTGTTTGGTTCCAATACTAATGTGTTTTTCATGTTTCTCCCAAGGTACTACTTTTGTCTTTCAATAATGTTAAAACTGTGACTACTCAATGTTCCAGTCTTGATTCATCTGTTTTCTTTAGATGCTTAATAGAGCTTCTTTGCTTTTCAATTCCATCCTTATTGCAATGAATCAGAGCTCTGAATTTTACAGTTTTATTTGCTTGCGTTAGTACTCTTAATGGTTGTTCTCTTCTTCAATCTCATTGGGTGCCTGTTTTGTTGCTGGTGGGTACACATTCTGAAATATTCTTACTTGTCAATCTCTTGCTACTTTTGAAGGTTTATGGTGTATGCCTTTGTGTTGTAATACACAAGTATCAAATTTACGCTTCTAATTTAGACGCCCACATTATTTTTCCAAGAGATGAGCAACAGTAATCCTAGCACCAATACATGGAACACTGTTTCCTATAATTTCATACTTTTTTTAAGGTTAACTTTTATCTGGGAGTAACTGAAATAAGGAGCTTGTGCCCACGTGAAGTAGTCATAGTCATACTTTATTTATCCCGAGGGAAGTTGGTTTTCGTTACAGTTGCACCATTAATAATGAATAGTAATAAAACCATAAATAGTTAAATAGTAATATGTAAATTATGCCAGTAAATTATGAAATGAGTCCAGGACCAGCCTATTGGCTCAGGGTGTCTGACCCTCCAA
This sequence comes from Mobula birostris, assembly GCF_030028105.1. Taxonomy (NCBI): domain Eukaryota; kingdom Metazoa; phylum Chordata; class Chondrichthyes; order Myliobatiformes; family Myliobatidae; genus Mobula; species Mobula birostris. The sequence continues at coordinate 173,964,602 of NC_092374.1, read as the reverse complement.
GGGAGGAGTTGTAAAGTTTGATGGCCACAGGCAGGAATGACTTCCTATGACGCTCTGTGTTGCATCTCGGTGGAATGAGTCTCTGGCTGAATGTACTCCTGTGCCCAACCAGTACATTATGTAGTGGATGGGAGACGTTGTCCAAGATGGCATGCAATTTGGACAGTATTCTCTTTTCAGACACCACCGTCAGAGAGTCTAGTTCCATCCCCACAACATCACTGGCCTTACGAATGAGTTTGTTGATTCTGTTGGTGTCTGCCACCCTCAGCCTGCTGCCCCAGCACACAACAGCAAACATGATAGCACTGGCCACCACAGACTCGTAGAACATCCTCGGCACCGTCCAGCAGATGTTAAAGGACCTCAGTTTCGTCAGGAAATAGAGACGGCTCTGACCCTTCTTGTAGACAGCTTCAGTGTTCTTTGACCAGTCCAGTTTATTGTCAATTCGTATCCCCAGGTATTTGTAATCCTCCACCATGTCCACACTGACCCCCTGGATGGAAACAGGGGTCACCGGTACCTTAGTTCTCCTCAGGTCTACCACCAGCTCCTTAGTCTTTTTCACATTAAGCTGCAGATAATTCTGCTCACACCATGTGACAAAGTTTCCTACCGTAGCCCTGTACTCAGCCTCATCTCCCTTGCTGATGCATCCAACTATGGCAGAGTCATCAGAAAACTTCTGAAGATGACAAGACACTGTGCAGTAGTTGAAGTCTGAGGTGTAAGTAGTGAAGAGAAAGGGAGACAAGTGGAGCCCCAGTGCTGCTGATCACTCTGTCAGACACAAACAGTGTTGCAAGCACACGTATTGTGGTCTGCCAGTCAGGTAATCAAGAATCCATGACACCAGGGAAGCATCCACCTGCATCGCTGTCAGCTTCTCCCCCAGCAGAGCAGGGCGGATGGTGTTGAACGCACTGGAGAAGTCAAAAAACATGACCCTCACAGTGCTCGCTGGCTTGTCCAGGTGGGCGTAGACACGGTTCAGCAGGTAGACGATGGCATCCTCAACTCCTAATCGGGGCTGGTAGGCGAACTGGAGGGGATCTAAGTGTGGCCTGACCATAGGCTGGAGCAGCTCCATAACAAATCTCTCCAGGGTCTTCATGATGTGGGAGGTCAATGCCACCGGTCTGTAGTCGTTGAGGCCGCTGGGGCGCGGCGTCTTCGGCACAGGAACGAGGCAGGATGTTTTCCACAGTACAGGAACCCTCCGGAGCCTCAGGCTCAGGTTGAACACATGGTGAAGTACTCCACATAGCTGAGGGGCACAGGCTTTGAGCACCCTGGTACTGACACCATCCCATCCTGCAGCCTTGCTTGAGTTGAGATGTTTCAGCTGTCTTCTCACTTGTTCAGCTGTGAAGCCCACCGTGGTAGTTTTGTGTGGGGAAGGGGTATAGTCATGAGAGCAGGGTGGGGGACTGTGAGGAGGGGTAGGAGGGGAGAGTAGAATATGTGTTGGTTGGGGGCTGACAACAGATGGCTCACGTGGGGGATGGGCAGGGGCCACAATGTCAAATCTGTTAAAGAACAGGTTAAGTTCGTTGGCCCTGTCCACACTGCCTTCAGCTCCTCTGTTGCTAGTTTGCCGGAACCCAGTGATGGTCCTCATCCCCCTCCAGACCTTTCTCATGTTGTTCTGCTGGGGTTTCCACTCAAGCTTCCTCCTGTACCTGTCTTTAGCCTCCCTGATCCTGGCTTTCAGGTCCCTCTGTATTGCCCTCAGCTCCTCCCTATTTCCATCTCTAAACACCCTCTTTTTAGCATTCAGGATGTCCTTAATGTCCTTTGTAACCCATGGCTTGTTATTTGAATAACAAAGGACAGTTCTTGTTGGAACATTACAGCCCACACAGAAGTTGATGTAATCTGTGATGCAGTCTGTGAGCCCATCAATATCCTCTCCATGTGGGTCACACAGTGCCTGCCAGGTTGTCACCTCAAAACAAACAACCCTGGAGCGCCTCATAAGCCTCCTCTGACCATTTTCTCACTGTCTTCGAGGTTGCAGGTTTACTCTTCACCAGAGGCACGTAGCAGGGTTTGAGATGCACCAGGTTGTGATCTGACCTTCCCAGTGGGGGGGAGGGGAGAGGAGCTGTATGCATCTTTAACGTTAGCGTACATCAAATCCAGAGTCCTCTCCCCTCTGTTGATGAAAGTAACAGGAACTAGACAATGATGTGAGGGAGAAAGGAAAAAGAATGACATGAAGCAAGGTGATAAAGATTCCTGTGAAAACTTGACTAACAAACAGTCTGCTGGATTAACTCAATGGGCCAAGCAGCATGTATTGGGGAAGGGGTGAAGCACTTGTTGACATTTTGGGTCAAAACTCTGCATTATGTTTTGACCCAAAACTTGACTTGGTTTCCATCCAAAACGTCAACTCCTTTCTACCCACCCTCTACAGATGCTACTTGACCCAGAAGGGTTTGCTTTGACCGGATTCCAGCATCTGGAGTCTTTTATGTCTCTCACATAAAAACCTATTGAGCTACTTGGGACTCCATTAAAAAGAAAGTCAAGTGCCTTCAGTACAGTTTTCCATGCTCATATTTAGTTATAATGTAGAATTAAGTAATATTTGGTAATCATCTACAATGTACCAATCAGGTACAAAGGACTGTGGGCCAGGGGGTATTACTGATTTAAAATCCACTCTGATATGAGTTTGCATTTGTACGTATGTTCAGAAGTACTGAGAAACTGGAACACATTCTGCTTGGAACAGAATTTGACACATGACCTTAAGGGAAAAATTCTCTGGTAGCTTCATACATTGAAGATTGAGATCATAACTTGGATCAAGTGTTTTCTTTGCAGCTGATCCTTCCAGATTCTTATGTCTTAAGAAAGGCAGAGGAAGAAGCTATCATGATTCTGAATATCAGTGTGGGATTGAACCTGTGGTAGGTCCAGGTTACTTGAGGAATTGGGAGGTTATGCTTGTAAAAGTTCAGGACAACAGGTCTGGACTAGGGGCAAGAAGTTATGCCTTTTTTTTTCGCTGAGTTTTGCTCTTCAATATTTAAGAGATGCCCGGGATAATTAAGTTATTTTCTACGTTATCATTCAGTTTTGTGACATATCTCCAGTTTGCCAACTTTTTGTTTGTGAAGTGATACTCTGGTAGAAAGGAGGGACGTTATAGATTGAGTGGCAAAGATGTAAAGGATGTACAAAAACAGCGGCACTTGAATGCATATGTCCAAAAATATTTGTAAGCGGCAGGGCATGTTGAGAAAGTAGTTCATAAATCAATCGGAATGCCAGTATTGTAATTGGAGGTGTAGAAGGCAAAAGGGACGTTATGTTGAAACCGTATAGAACTGGATACCATACACCAGTTGTGATTGCCATGCTCATATTTATCATCCTTAGGCTCAATGTGAGGCCCCTTGAGAGAGTGTAGAAAAGGCTTATTGAATGGTTCCAGGAATGAGGGATGTCAGTGTTAAGATGGGAGCACAGGAATCTCAACCTGAGATGTCGGCTGTCCATTTCCTTCCCCAAATTCTGCCTAGCCTCTTCTTCCAGCAATTTGTTTTTTGTTTTAGTTTTTATTTCAGTGTTAAAATTACATTGGAGAAGCTGGTGTTCATGAACGAAAAGGGTTGAAAGGAGATTTGATGGAGCAGTACAAAATCATGGAGACGAAAGAGACTGCAAATGCAGGGATCTGCAGCAACAGACAAAAAGCTGAGGAACTCAAGTGGATCAGGCAGTCTATAGAGGAAAATGGATGATTGATATTGAAGGAAGCAGTACAACTGAAGGGTGCTGCCATTTCTCGCCTTGGATGCTGCCTGATCACAGGCTTCCTCCAGTTTGTGTGTTGCTCCATTATACGGTCGTGACTGGATTAGAAAAGTTAAATAAAGACATATCCCAATATTGAGTGGGTCCAGGAGTCAGGGAACAGATTTAAACTTGAAGCAACATTGTTTAATGCAGAGTGCAGTTGAATTATCGATCTTGCTATTAGTCAACCACTTTAAAATGAGAATTGGAAAAGTAGTTGAGACAATAGTTTGTTGAGGTTTGGAGAAAGAACAAGAGGAAGAGAATTGGACTGGCATGTTTTCCCTACTAGGAAACAGTTAAAATTGCTGGGCTTAATGACCACCACCTATGTCATTCTTATCGATATAACTTCTGCTTTGAAGCAACATAAGTTTGGATGTTTGATGTTTTTCTAGATTTAGAAATACAGAATGGTAACCAAATCTGCCCCAATGAGTCCATTTATACCCATGTGACCAATTCACCTAACTAATCAGTACTTTGGAATGTGAGTGAAACTGGATCATCTGGAGGAAAGTCATGCTGTCACAGGGAGAATGTACAAACTCCTTACAAACCGGTGAGATTGAACCCTGGTCACTCTCAGTGACGTAGTCCGGCAGCATAGCAGTCAGTGCAAACGTGATATAATTTTAATGTAATAACTTGAAGGACAATGCAAACTGTTCAGTAGCTTTTTGTTATCAATTTGTGTCATTCCTGTTCTGCTATTGGGATCTACGACTTAAGATCTAAGTATCTGTCCATAAAACACCTTTGTATAGGATTTCAAGGAGTGTTTTGTGTGGTAACCCTTGTTCATTGAATTTGAATTTGGCATTTTCTTTTGTAATATTCTAACTTCATTGTCTAAAGTTCTGTTATCGTGCTTTTCCAGGTCGCTAATTATGCAGCATTATTTGCGCAAGCATTACCAAGAGATGCTCATTCTACTCCTTACTACTACTCCAGACCACAGTCTCTTCCCCTGACTTATTCTGACAGGGCTGCTTCCTCTCAAAGTGTTGGCAGCATGGGAAGTAGTGGAGTTGGCAGCCTTAGCATTTATGGCTTAAATGGGCCAACACCAACCCCTCAGTCATTATTACCAGGGTAAGTAGTCTTCTTGTCTCTAACTTGAAAGTAAACTCATAGTAATTTATTCTAAGCTACCATAGAATGAATACTTTATACTTTGTTGTCGCCAAACAATTGCTACTAGAACGTGCAATCATCACAGCGATATTTGATTCTGCACTTGACACTCCCTGGATTACAAATATTAAAGATATTAAAATAGTTCAAATTTTAAATTATAAATCGTAAATAGAAAATAGAAAAATAGGAAATAAGGTAGTCCAAAGAAAAAACCGAGAGGCAAAAACCGAATGCTTCTGGATGAAGCCATTTGACTTCTGTGTTCAGGCCAGTCAAAAACTTAGCTCTCCAGATGAATCAGTCTTTTGTTATGTTTTGTAACTACAAAACATAAAAACTAATTAAAAGGAAAAAATGGGGAGTCGAACTTTGTTTTTGCTTTAAGTGAGGCACGTTAGTATGATGTGGCAGCGTAGTGATGTAGGCCATTTACGTACTTTTATATATATTTACAATATTACTCGAATATTACTGAAATATTAAATACACAACACTCCTCCCTGCTTAGCGATAAACTTTTAACTCGATATAGAATGCATTTCAACTTGTATACATATATACAGTACTGTGCTGAAGTCTTAGGCACATATATATAGCTAGGGTGCTTAAGACTTTTGCATAGTGCTGTGTTTGTAAATCTGGCGGGAGCAAAGGATGGAGTGCTGCAGGACGGATGTGGGATAGGTGGCACAGGGGGAGTGGCGGGGCAGGAGGTGGCGTGGGTGCGGGCACACCCAGCCCTTTATGTATATACTTATACATACTGTATAGTACAACTACTTTATAGACATCCACTGCATAGTAAAAAAATAAGTTGTCTCATTCAGGCCAAAATATTTAGTCGCCTTTCCCTTGTGGGATAATGGGATAACTGCTTGGCAGGTGAGACTTGTGACTGTGAAACTTTCTCGGGTTCTGGGGCCTCCTCCGTGTGGTTGTAGAAGTTGACTCTGGGACTGCAGGAAGCGGTTCTGACAGCTGTAGCCACCATTCTTCTCTAACAATTATCTCTACTGATCGACGTATCATCTCCAGATGGCGTCAGACACAATTTTTGACTGTGGAGGAGAGTGGTCCACTTCTGTCCTTAATCTAACAAAGTACTCACCTTTGAACACCTCTGTAGTCCCTCGCCAGGACTGCTTGTCCAAGAGTGAAACATCGAACCTCCTTGTTTGAGGAGCCTTCAAATGGTCTCAGCTGTTTGTCCTGCATACTCCTTTTGAGATTGGATTTGAAGGGATCTAAACGTGAACACAAAGGATGACTCAGGGACAGCATAGATGACGACTTGTTGGTAGTGGACTGTGCTGCATTGTGATATGTAAGGATGAAATTGATGAGCTTCTGATTCAGTGTCCATGTAGTGTGTTCTGCTGACATTGCTCGCAGAGCGTTCTTCAGGCTCCGGACAGGCCTTTCCGCCGAGCTATTTGTAGCTGGGTGGTGCAGTGCAAAGATAATATGTCTTATTCCATTCATTTTTAGGAATGATTTGAAACTGTTCCGCACCAAACTGTGGTCTATTGTCACTGACTAAGTGTTCTGGAACACCAGTTCTGTGATGAGGCTTCTTAATACACCAGCAGTTTGCTAGGCTGTAGAAGATAATATTGGGAACACTTAGCTGCATTCACAACTACCAAGTAATTTGTGCCCATGAATGGTCCAGCAAAGTCTACATGAATGCTCTGTCAGGGTAAGACAGGCCATTGCTAGGGATGGAGGGGTGATGCCCTTGGTATCTTCTAGTTGTATTGGCAACCCAAACACTACATGGCAAGCTGCTCAGTCTGCTGGCCCATCCACTAGGCAAAACTTAGAGCTAACACCTTCATTTTAACCACGACTAGATGATCACCATATAGCTCTTCCAACACCCTAGCTCTCAGCTTGGATGGTACATCAATTCTCAATCTCCACATAAAGCAACCCCTGTGGGGGAACTTGAGTTGCTGGTGCACGTCGAGCCATATTGAGTGGCATTGCAGTCCTGAGACAGTGTGGGTGTTTTTCTGGTTTCCCTTGATCGTCTTTGCCATAATAAGAAGACTTCTGATTTGCAATAGGGAGACTATGTCAAGAGGAGTGTCCTTTTTTTAAAATAAATTTTTCCGGTAGTTCCTTTTCCAAGGGTAAACCAGGATAATCCATCAGCATTTCCATGATTAGATCATTCTCTTGAAATCAATCTCGTGATTGTGTCCTCCAAGAAATAGAGCCCATCTCTGAATTCCCTTCTGTGAATTGAAAGTGGAGATTAGGGATTACTGCTGAGGTAAATTCTCTCCCATACAACTACTAGTTGAAATGTTTTACGCCTCAAAACTAGTTTCAAGGCCTCTCTATCAATCTGTGTATAATTTTTCTCTGGCGGTAAGGGTACGTCATGCAAAGGCTGTGGGGCATTCACTTCTATCACTCATAACATGACATCCACCTAATGGGGACCAAGAACTGGAGGAGCAAATTTGTAAGGAGATAGCAGATATTTGTAGTAAGCACAAGGTTGTGATTGTGGGAGATTTTAATTTTCTAAACATAGAATGGAAAGCCCATTCTGTAAAAGGGCTGGATGGTTTGGAGTTTGTCGAACGTGTGCAAGATAGTTGTTTGGAACGATACATAGAGGTATCAACTCAAGAAGGAGCAGTGTTGGATCTCCTGTTCAGGAATGAGATGGGGCAGGTGACGGAGGTATGCGTTGGGGAGCACTTCGGGTCCAGTGATCACAATGCCATTAGTTTCAGTGTAATTATGGAAGGATAGGACTGGACCTAGGATTGAGCTTTTTGATTGGAGAAAGGCTAACTTAGAGGAGATGCGAAAGGATTTAGAAGGAGTGGATTGGGACAATTTGTTTTATGGGAAGGATGTAACAGAGAAATGGAAGTCATCTAAGGTTGAAATTTTGAGGGTTCAGAATCTTTATGTTCCTGTTAGGTTGAAAGGAAAGGTTAAAAGTTTGAGAGAGCGATGATTTTCAAGAGATATTGGAAACTTGGTTTGGAAAAAGAGAGGGATCTTCAATAAAAATAGGCAGCTTGGGGTACTCGAGGAATATAAAGAATGTAAAAAGAATCTTAAGAAAGAAATTAGAAAAGCTAAAAGAAAATACGAGGCTGCTTTGACAAGTAAGGTGAAAATAAATCCACAGGGTTTCTACAGTTATGTTAGTGGCAAAAGGATAGTGAGGGATAAAATTGGTCCCTTGGAGAATCAGAGTGGACGGCTATGTGCGGAACCAAAAGAGATGGGGGAGATTTTGAACAATTTCTTTTCTTCGGTATTCACTAAGGAGAAGGATATTGAATTGTGTAAGGTAAAGGAAACAAGAAGGGTAGTTATGGAAAGTATGACAATTAAAGAAGAGGAAGTACTAGAGCTTTTAAGGAATATAAAAGTGGATATGTCTCTGGGTCCGGACAAGATATTCCCTAGGACTTTGAGGGAAGTTAGTGTAGAAATAACAGGGGCTTTGACAGAAATATTTCAAATGTCATTAGAAACGGGGATGGTGCCGGAGGATTGGCATATCGCTCATGTGGTTCCATTGTTTAAAAAGGGTTCTAAGAGTAAACCTGGCAATTATCGGCCTGTGAGTTTGACGTCAGTGGTGGGTAAATTGATGGAAAGTATTCTTAGAGATGGTATATATAATTATCTGGATAGACAAGGTCTGATTAGGAACAGTCAACATGGTTTTGTGCGTGGAAGGTCATGTTTGACAAATCTTACTGAATTTTTTGATGAGGTTACTAAGAAAGTTGATGAGGGTAAAGCGGTGGATGTTGTCTATATGGACTTCAGTAAGGCCTTTGACAAGGTTCCACACGGAAAGTTAGTTAGGAAGGTTCAATCGTTAGGCATTAATATGGAAGTAGTAAAATGGATTCAGCAGTGGCTAGATGGGAAACGACAGAGAGTAGTGGTGGATAACTGTGTGTCAGATTGGAGGACGGTGTGTGGCAGTGTGCCTCAGGGATCTGTACTGGGTCCAATGTTGTTTGTCATGTACATATAATCATCTGGATGATGGGGTGGTAAATTGGATTAGTAAGTATGCAGGTGATACTAAGATAGGAGGTGTTGTAGATGATGAGGTAGGTTTTCAAAGCTTGCAGAAAGATTTAGGACAGTTAGAAGAGTGGGCTGAAAGATGGCAGATGGAGTTTAATGCTGAAAAATGTGAGGTGCTACGTTTTGGTAGGACTAATCAAAATAGGACATACATAGTAAATGGTAGGGCATTGAAGAATGCTGTAGGACAGAAGGATCTAGGAATAATGGTGTATAGTTCCCTAAAGGTGGAATCTCATGTGGATAGAGTGGTGAAGAAAGCTTTTGGTATGCTGGCCTTTATTAATCAGAGCATTGAGTATAGGAGTTGGGATGTAATGTTGAAATTGTATAAGGCATTGACAAGGCCAAATTTGGAGTATTGTGTACAGTTCTGGTCACCGAATTATAGGAAAGATGTCAATAAAATTGAGAGAGTACAGAGGAGGTTTACTAAAATGTTGCCTGGGTTTCATCTCCTAAGTTACAGAGAAAGGTTGAACAAGTTAGGTCTTTATTCTTTGGAGCGTAGAAGGTTGAGGGGGGACTTGATAGAGGTGTTTTAAAATTATGAGGGGGATTGATAGAGTTGACGTGGATAGGCTTTTTCCATTGAGAGTGGGGAAGATTCAAACAAGAGGACATGAGTTGAGAGTTAAAGGACAAAAGTTTAAGGGTTACATGAGGGGGAACTTCTTTACTCAGAATGGTAGCTGTGTGGAATGAACTTCCAGCAGGAGTGGTTGAGGCAGGTACGATGTTGTTGTTTAAGGTTAAATTGGATAGATATATGGACAGGAAAGGAATGGAGGGTTATGGGCTGAGTGCAGGTCGGTGGGACTAGGAGAGAGTAAGAGTTCGGCACGGACCAGAAGGGCCGAGATGGCCTGTTTCGGTGCTGTAATTGTTATATGGTTACCTATACCATCATAACAGGGAAGCTTCACTGGACGATATGGATCATAATATATGAGTACAGTGTCTGATGTCACCATTTCCTTTACCTTTTTGAAAGCCGCCTCACACTGCTTTGCCCCTTGCCATTTCTTTCTGATCTGTAGTAATGAGTTCAAGGGGTGGGGTACAGTAGCCAGGTTTGCCAGGAACCTGTTGTAGTAATTGACAAATTCTAAAAAGGACTGCAACTGTGACACATCCTTTGGCATTGGGCCATCCACCATGGTTTGAATTTTCTCTGCACACTTGAGTAATCCTCAGGCATCAATGGTGTGACCATAATAAGTAATACTTGTTTCAAAGAATTCACATTTGTTGCATTGTGCTCTGAGCCCATAATCTTTTAATCTTTTTCATAATGTTTTGAGATTTTTGTCATCCTTACCAGTAACAATGAGGTCATTGAGGTAACACTCAGTGCCTGGGCAGCCTTGCAGCACCAGTTCCATGGCTTTCTTCTACCAGAGTCAGGTGCAGACGCTACTCCAAAAATAAGCCTATTATAGCAATGAAGCCCTTTGTGAGTGTTTGTGGTGAGAAACACTTTCGACTCTTCTTTCAGTTCCATCTGTAGGTAGGCCTCAGCTAAGTCCACTTTGCTGAATTGTTGCCCTTCAGAAAGGTTTGTGAGGATATTCTCTGTCCTGGCAGAGGGTATTGAGTACTGAGTAGATGGTGAACTCAGTCTTCTCAGATCCTGGCAGACCCATTCTTTGCTGCTGGGACCGCTGGCTTTGCCTATGGGGCTCCACTCAGCTTTGGAAAAAAATCCTTCCGCCTGCATGCGATTTAGCTCACTAGCGTGGATAGTACAAGGAACTGGACGGGTTTTGCAAAACTTGGGTGTGGCATTTTTAAACACTATTTTACCCTTGATATGTTTTGAGTTTTCCATTGCCATCCTTGAACATTGCTGTGACATAATCCAGTACCTTAATTCGCTTTCAGTTGACTCTGTTGCAGAGGATGTGACATTCAAATAGTGGATGGATGTTCAGTCAAGTTGTAGTTGTCCCAGCCACTCATGACCCCACAATGCTGGTCTTGTTTTTACCACTTATGTGACTGTGGTTGTTGTATTTCACTGTCATTCCCACAGTATAAGTTCTTAGTTGGATACAGTGCCTATAAAAAGTATTCACCCCCTTCAGAAGTTTTCATGTTTTATTGTTTTACAGGTGCAGCCAGTTGGTTTTAGAAGTCACATAATTAGTTAAATGGAGATCACTTGTGTGCAGTCAAGGTGTTTCAATTGATTGTAGTAAAAATATATCTCGAAGGTCCAGCTGTTGGTGAGTCAGTATCCCTGGCAAAAACCACACCATCCTGTCAAAAGAACACATCAGGCAACTCCATGAAAAGGTTATTGAAAAGCACACGTCAGAAGATGAATTCAAGAAAATATCCAAGTCGCTGAATATCACCTGGAGTATAGTTAAGTCAATCATCAAGAAAGAATATGGCACAGGTGTAAATCTGGCTAGAGCAGGTCGCCCTCAAAAACTGAGTGACCACGCAAGAAGGGTCTTGTGAGGGAGGCCACCAAGAGACCTATGACAGCTCTGGAGAAGCTACAAGCTTCAGTGACTGAGATGAGAGAGACTGTACATGCAACAACTGTTTTGCCCGAGTGCTTCACCAGTTGAAGCTTTATGGGAGAATGGCAAAGAGAAAGCGACTATTAAAAAACCTCACATGAAATCTCAGCTAGAGTTTGTCAGAAGGCATGTGGGAGACTGAAGTCTGCTGGAAGAAGGTTCTATGGTCTGATGAAACCAAAATTGAGCTTTTTGGCCATCAAACTAAATGCTATGTTTGGCGTAAGCCAAACACTGCACATCATCAAAAACACACCATCTCTATCATGAAGCATGGTGGTGCTTACATCATGCTGTGGGCATGCTTCACTATAGCAGGCACTGGAAGACTTGTGTAGGTAGAGGGTAAAATGAATGCAGCAAGATACAGGGAAATCCTGGAGGAAAACCTGATGCAGTCTGCAAGAGAACTGTGACTTGGGAGATTTGTTTTCCAGCAAGACAATGACCCCAAGCATAAAGTCAGGGCTACACAGGAATGGGTTAAAAACCACAAAGTTAATGTCCTAGAGTGGCCAAGTCAGAGTTCAATCCTCAATCCAATTGAGAATTTGTAGCTGGACTTGAAAAAGGTTGTTCACTTGCGATATCCATGTAATCTGACAGAGCTTGAGCAGTTTTGTAAAGAAGAATAGGGAAAAATTGCCATGTCCACACACTCAAGGCTGTAATTGGTGCCAAAGGTGAATCTATTAAATACTGACTTGAAGGGGGTGAGTAATTATGCAATCAATTATTTTGTGTTTAATATTTACAATAAATTTAGACCAATTTATAAGAATTTGTTTTCACTTTGACAATAATGATTCTTTTCTGTTGATCAGTGTCAAAAAGGCTAAATTAGTCCACTGTGATTCAACATTAAAACGTGAAACCTACCAAAGTGGGGGATGAATACTACTTTATAGGCACTGTATCTGCAGGTTTCAGTTCAGTGTCTTTGAAATCAATATAAAGAAGGAACTACTGGAGGGAGGGGTACATCACTGGACCTCCTGGCTAATGAAGTGGGGCAAGTGGTGGAAGTAGCTGTGGGCACTTTGGGTTCAGTGACTAATTCCATTAGTTTTAAAGTGGTTATGAAGTAGGATTATATATAATTATAAATAAGTAGAGCAAAAGAGAGCAGATTTTACTGTGGAGGAAACCATCGAGGCTAAAGAAATGGGGGAAATAAGTGCTGTTGCCTTGGAGAACATGTGAATTAACAGGGGGGAGGTACTGAAGGCCTTAAAATGCATTAAAGTGGATAAATAACAGATTCTGACCCATTGCATTCTCAGACCTTGTGGGAAGCTGGAGAAGAAATTGCAGAGGCCCATACAGGGATGTTTGCTTCATGTCTGGCCACAGATGAGGCTCTGGAGGTCTGGAGAGTGGCTCATGTTCAAGTTCAAGTTTAATTGTCAGTCAGCTATACATGGATACCCATGAATACAGCCAATCGAAATAGCTCAGTCCATGAGTGTTGCAGCAGTCTTCAGTCGAACACAACATATCTTTTCTTGTGGTGAGCAAACACCGGAGAGCAGCACCTACTCCAGCATGGGCTCCGCACCACACCACCTCCAGCACTCCAATGGAGTGCACCGACTCCAGAGCCTCTCTCCTGGGTGGCTGCAATTAGGTGACACCGCGGTTTGAGGCCTTGTCTGTGCTATGACCAAGACCATGCAGCTCCCTCGCTGTTTGCTTGTAGAACAGTGAATCAGACTTGCAGTTTTCCACATTACCAATGTCCAACAGGAACTTGTGATTGCAAGAAAAGTGACTAAGATGATCACTTGGCTGTTGGACTCCACAGCAACTCTGCGCACCAACACTTCTGTGTCGCAGGCAGCAGCACGGTCCAAACCCAGTCCAGCTCCTTCAGTTTCTTTTCCAATGAGCAACTTGCTGATGGGGTAGATCTACAGTACTTTTAAGTTCTTAATGTCCAGTGGGGTCTTGTGTTTGTAAAAAAAAAAAAAATTGTTTAAAAAAGACAATAACAGCTTTGGTTGGCTCCATAGAACTTGCTGTATCCAAGCACGTCGCCATTTTTAAAAAAGATAACAAAAAGAAGCCAGACTGGGGAGTCTGACATCGGTTGGAGGGGGTCCTGAAGGACAGGATCTACCAATGTTTGGAAAGGCAGGGTCTGATTTGAGACAGTCAGCATGACTTGTGCGTGGGGACAGCGCAGAAGGCTATCAAAGCTTGCAGCCGGATCTGGACCAGCTGGAAAAATGGGCTGAAAAATAGCAGATGGAATTTAATGCAGACAGGTTTGAAATATTGCACTTTGGGAGGTCAAACCAGGGAAGGACTTGCTCAGTGAAAATTGGAGCATGAAGGAATGTGCTAGAACGGGGATCTGAGAATACAGATCAACAATTCCTTGAAAGTGGTGTCATGGGTAGACAGGGTTGTAAAGAGAGTGTTGACATGAAGAAGGCTTTTGGCCCAAAATGTCGACGTTTCCATGGATGCTGCCTGACCTGCTTGGTTCCCCCAGCATTGTGTGTTTTTCTTGTGTTTATATTTGGCATGTTAGCCTTCATATTGAGTACAGGAGTTGGAATGTTACATTGAAGTTGGGAAAGAGGTTGGTGAGGCCTACTTTGGAGGTTTGTGTGCAGTTCTGGTCACTTGCCGACAAGAAAGAAACCAATTAAGATTGAAAGAGTACAGGGAAAAGTTATCAGCATGTTGTTACATCTGGACCTAAGTAATTGGGAATAGCTGAATAGGTTAGGACTTTATTCCCTGGAGCGTAGGAGAATGAGGAGGGATTTGATAGATGTAGAAGATTGTGAGGGGTATATATAGGGTAAGTACAAACAGGCTTTTTTCAGAGGGGTTGGGTGAGACTGGAACGAGAGGTCTTGGGTTAAGGGTGAAAGGTGAAATGTTTAAGGGGAACATTGTTCAGTCAGGATGGTGAGAATGTGGAACGAGCTGACAGCTGAGCAACACAGTCAGCCCAGATGAGTTAGGCTGACGAGCCTGTTCCACGCTCTGTGACTCGAGTGACTGCAGATGCTGGAGCCTGGAGCGTCAAACAGTCTGCTGAAGGAACTCAGCGGTTAGGCAGCATCGCTAAGAGGAAAGGCATAGTTAACCTTTCAGGTCAGAATCTTTTATCAAGACTGCCAGTAAACAGCTTGTCAAAGTTGAATAGCTACTTACTGTTATGTAATTTCTGTGCATTTCCCCCTCTTCCTTGGTGATATTAATTGCCTTTCCCTAATTGATTTTCTTTTCTTTCTCCTCCCATCCCCCACCAATTTTGTCCTTCATCCCTCCTCTTTCCCAGTTCATTATTTTTCTCCCTTGCTCCTCTCTGTCCTTCCTTTTCCCACACTCAATTCCCAGTCTCTGAAATAGCATCAACATAAATATTTATTGATTTATAGGTGCCGCGCAGTAACAGATCATTCTGGCTGAACAAGCCCATGCCACCAAATTACACCCATATGACCAATTAACCTGTTACCATTATCAGTTTCTCGCTGCAAGTGTTCTGCTGCCTTGATTTTCGTGTATTTTAAGTTGCATATTAATTACTAGAAAATAACATTCTTAAATGTAGTTATATTGGAAAATGTAACTTCTAATGCTTTTTTGTTTAATCACACTCAGACAAACCTATCAAAGTACAGCAACAGCAGATGCAATGAGACAGCAGTTAGGATCGCGGCTTGCGTGGGCATTGTCTGCTGCTCAACCCTCATCATTATCTACCTCAAAAGGACTTCCAGGCTCAATGTCTCGGAATATGTCAAGGCTGAGACGTGAAGGTGATCTTGGCTGTAAGTACTGTTTTGATTCCAACTTCTCTTGTAGTCAGCGGGTCAACATGGAAAATGTTTTTCAGACAACACGGACAAAATGCTGGAGGATCTCAGTAGGCTAGGCAGCTTCTATTAAAAAGTCGATATTTTGGGCTGAGTCCCTTCATTAGGACTGCTGAAGTCCTCCGGCATTTTTGTGTGTTGCTTTGGATTTCCAGCATCTGCAGATTTACTCGTGTTTATGTTTTCAGAGTCCTTCTATGGATTATCGTTGTAGTTGCGGGAAGTTCCTATGTGCACATTGGTTGTTATGTTTCCTATATCATATCAACTCGGACTATTTAATTGAGTGTAAACTTCCACTGGGGTTGGTTTCAAGGCGTTTGGCTTTTGTGGCCAATATGAGTTGTGGGGAGTTGTAGCTGGTGAGGTGGTGTGGCAAGACTGTTCCTGTGGGTAAATATGGGCATTTCAGCAAGTGGAAGAAATTTTAACATGTGCGATATGTCTCAATTGCTGTTTGATGGTGTAATTCTGCTTGTACAGTGGTCATACTGCATAATTTGTTCACATTTGATTTAATTAGATCTCCAATTCATGTCTTTTGCAAGATATTAGTAACCTGCACCTTGTTCAGCTTTATTTTTTTAAATGCAGTAGATTCCAGTTAATTGGGACAGATCATGACCAGTATATTTTGGCTGAATTAAGCGTCTGTCCCAATTAGCCGAAGTTACAAAAAGACAAAAGGTATAAAAAGACAAACTACTCTTCAACTGAGTAAAAATTATGTACTCAAGTGAAATAGAGAACAAATTAGAACACCACCACTTCTGCTGGTGCTTGGCCATTGTATTCAACGATGAAAGGAACCTCTGAACTTCAATTTAGATCGCGGGACAGCCAGGAGCCCCGCCGACCTGAGGGATCTGGAAGTAGAATAAGGGGTTAGAAAGTCTTCGATATAGGAGGGGGCCAGCCCATTTAGGGCTTTATAAACAAACAGGAGAACCTTAATATCAATTCTAAACCGTACTGGTAGCCAGTGGAGAGAGGCCAGGATAGAAGTAATATGGTCCCTCTTCTGGGCACCTGTCAGGATCCTGGCTGCAGCGTTCTGGACCAGTTGCAGGCGGGACAGGGACGACTGACTAATCCCAGTATACAGGGAGTTGGAGTAGTCCAAGCGGGAGGATATAAGGGCGTAGGTTACTTTCTCGAGATCTTTGAAAGAGAGAAACGACTTGATTTTGGCAATAGTACGAAGCTGGAAAAAACCTATGTGGGAGAGTTTTTAAAGTGGAAAAGCCATTGTTAAAGTAGAAGTCTGGGTCCAGTGGTATGAGTAGTCATCACAACTGGGGTCTTCTTTGGTTACAGTTCTGTGCCTACCCATCGCTCTCCACGGTGCAACGCAGAACTGTCTTCCTGGCCGTTGGGTCTCACTGTAGATCTTTTCTGCTTAGTCTGCTGGAGCTGACGTAGCATGCTAGGACAGGAATGTCCCTATCACATCAGGGTATCAGACCCACCACTACTGTTACGTCAACTCAGGTCTAGGGGGCTGGCGTCGGGCACGATGACGGACTCTCCACTTCTCCCTTTCCCTCATCAGTCTGTTCAGTTCATCTACATTAGCCGCGCCGCTGTCTTCTAGGAGCGTGTTGACTATAGTCTTGGGTTCATCCTCCCGTGCTTGGGCTCCCGTATGATGACTAGGCTGGCAGGTAGCTTGGGGTGGCGTAGACAGTGCCCTGCTAGTTGCAGTCTTCTCGCCTCAATTTTAGTGGTGAGCATCGGTAGGTCGTTATAGAACTCGACGTTCGTCATGTGCTGTTGCCAACTAACGTCAAGAGCCATCTGGAGCATTCGTGTAAAGCAACCATCTAGAGACTTCCGCATAGTCTTGGTGAGTGTCCACGTCTCGCATCCGTATGTGAGAATGGACTCTATGACTGCTATGAAATCCTCTTTTTAAGCCCTCTGGTCAGGTTCGACTTCCAGATTTCCTTCATGTCTTTCATAGCCCTCCACGCCAGTGCCTTCCATATCTTTATGTCCTTCTCCGAACTCATCATTCTTGACCTGAGGTACTTGCAGTCAAAGACTTTCTTACTGGTGTCATTCTTTATGGTCTTGAGAGTACCTTTGTCGCAGTTAAATGCCATGTACTTGTCTTTTTAGCGTTTAGGTGAAGTCGAACTTTATTGCACTCAATTTCCACTTTTGTCAGTAGCTGCTGTGCTTCCTCCATCTGGTCAGAGAGCAGGACTATGTCATCTGCAAAATCGAGATCTGTGAGCGTAAATGGTCTGACCTTATTGGTTCGTCTTGGTTTTATGGTAAAACCAAACTTGTCATGATCTTTGGTAGCTTGACGTAGAGCGTAATCAAGGATGATTATAAAGATGTAGGGCGCCAGAGTGTCTTCTTGCTGCAGACCAGCTAGGAGCTCGATCACTGCTGTTTCTCCATCTGGTGATACAACTTTTGCCATGGCTTTGGTATAGCTGGACTCTATTGCTCGCAGTAAATGGTCTGGCACTCCGTAAGCTTTCAGGATCTTCAGCATTTTACCTCGGTGAATGGAGTCAAAAGCTTTGCGAAAATTGATGTAAGTAAGCATGGCTGGTAGGTTGTTCTTCTTGACTTCCTCGATGATCCTACGGAGAGCAAGTATTTGCATTACTGTTGTGCGCTTCTGTCGAAAACCATTCTGATTGAATCAGACCCACCAGCTACCCTCAACTGGTTTAGCCTGCCTGTCGAAGCATTGTACTGGGGTTTGGCCACTACTACATCGAAAAACTACAGCACAATATAGGCCCTTTGGCCCGCAATGCTGGCGGAACATGTTCTTACTTCAGAAATTACGTAGGGTTAGCCATAGCCCTCTATTTTTCTAAGCTCCATGTACCTATCCAGGAGTCTCTTAAAAGACAGTGTCGTACCTGCCTTCATCACAATTGCTGACAGCCCATTCCACGCACTCACGATTCTCTGCGTTTAAAAAAAACACACTTGCCCCTGACATCTCCTCTGTACCTACTTCCAAGCACCTTAAAACTGTGCCCTCTTGTGCCCGCCATTTCAGCCCTGGGAAAAAGCCTCTGACTATCCATGCAATCGATGCTCTTCATCATCTTGTATGCCTCTATCAGGTCACCTCTCATCCTCCGTCGCTCCAAAGAGAGAAGGCCAAGTTCACTCAACCTATTCTCGCAAGGCCTGCTCACCAATCCAGGCAACATCCTTGTAAATCTCCTCTGCACCCTTCCTATAGTTTCCACATCCTTCCTGTAGTGAGGTGACCAGAACTGAGTACAGTACTCCACAAGTGAGGTCTGACCAGGATCCTAAACTGTAACATTACCTCTTGGCTCTTAAACTCAATCCTACAGTTGATGAAGGCCAATGTACTGTATACCTTCTTAACCACAGAGTCAACCTGTGCAGCAGCTTTGAGTGTCCTACTGATTCAGACCCCAAGATCTCTCTGATCCTTCACACTGCCAAGAATCTTACCATTAATACTATATTCTGCTGTCAAATTTGACCTACCAAAATGAACCACCTCACACTTATCTGGATTGAACTCCAGCTGCCACTTCTCAGCCCAATTTTGCATCCTATCCATGTCCCACTGTAACCTCTGACAGCCCTCCACACTATCCACAACACCCCTAACCTTTGAGTCAAGAGCAAATTTACTGACCCATCCCTCCACTTCCTCATCCAGGTCATTTAGAAAAAAAAATCACAAAGAGAAGGGGTCCCAGAACAGATCCCTGAGCACACCACTGCTCACCGACCTCCATGCAGAATATGACCTGTCTACAACCACTCTTTGCCTTCTGTGGGCAAGCCAGTTCTGGATCCACAAAGCAAGGTCTCCTTGGATCCCATGCCTCCTTACCTTCTCAATAAGCCTTGCAACGGGTACCTTATCAAATGCCTTGTTGAAATCCATATACACTACATCTACTGCTGTGCCTTCATCAATGTGTTTAGTCACATCCTCAAAAAATTCAATTCAGCTCGTAAGCCATGACCTGCCTTTGACTATTCCTAATCATATTATGCCTCTCCAGATGTTCATAAATCCTGCCTCTCAGGATCTTTTCCATGAACTTACCAACCTCTGAAGTAAGAGTCACTGGTCTATAATATCCTGGGCTATCTCTACTCCCTGTCTTGAATGAGGGAACAGCATCTACAATCCTGAAATCCTCCAATCCTCCAATCCTCCGGAACCTTCCCCGTCCCCATTGATGATGCAAAGATCATCGCCAGAGGCTCAGCAATCTCCTCCCTCCCCTCCCACAGTAGCCTGGGGTACATCTCATCTGGTCCCGGAGACTTATCCAACTTGATGCTTTCCAAAAGCTCCAGCACATTCTCTTTCTTAATGTCTATGTGCCCAAGCTTTTCAATTCACTGTAAGTCACTCCTACAATCACCAAGATCCTTTTCCATAGTGAGTATCCTCCAGTTCCATACACACTTTTCCACCGTCACATTTGATTGGTCCTATTCTGTCATGTCTTGTCCTCTTGCTCTTCACATACTTGTAGAGTGCGTTGGGGTTTTCTTTAATCCTGCTCGCCAAGGCTTTCTCCTGGTCCCTTCTGGCTCTCCGAATTTCATTCTTAATCTCCTTCCTGTTAGCCTTGTAATCTTCTAGATCTCTATCATTACCTAGCTTTTTGAACCTTTCGTAAGCTTTTCTTCTTGACTAGATTTTCAACAGCCTTTGTACACCACGGTTCCTGTACCCTACCACCCTTTCCCTGTCTCGTTGGAACGTACCTATGCGGAACGCAACGCAAATATCACCTGAACAATTTCCACATTTATTCCGTACATTTCCCTTACAACATCTGTTCCCAATTTATGCTTCCAATTTCCTGCCTGGATAGCTTCATAATTCCCCTTACTCCAATTAAACGCTTTCCTCACTTGCTGTTCCTATCCCTCTCCAATGCTCTGGTCAAGGAGATAGAATTGTGATCACTATCTCCAAAATGCTCTTCCACTGAGAGACCTGACACCTGACCAGGTTCATTTCCCAATACCAGATCAAATACAGCCTCTCCTCTTGTAGGCTTAATTACATATTGTGTCAGGAAACCTTCCTGAACACACCTAACAAACTCCACCCCATCTAAACCCCTCGCTGTAGGGAGATAGCAATCAGTATTTGGGAAATTAAAATCTCCCACCACGACAACCCTGTTATTATTACACCTTTCCAGAATCTGCCTCCCTATCTGCTCCTCGATGTCCCTGCTGGTCAAGGAATTCTTTCCTTACTCCATCCCCTGAAAGCATGAGGCATGAGGTCCCAGCCTGGTGTCTGATTACTTTCAGAGTTCTAAGACATGATATTGCCTGTACCTGGGCAAGTGTTTCCCCTTGCCTTATGGACTTCAAGATTTTATTGGCCAAGCAGTGAATGTACTTAATGGCCATCAGCAGAAAGGAATAAGGAAATGCCTGAAGTGGACAACAGGTTGAGCAGTAGAGAGAAAGAGTTGATGTTAAACAAGAGTTTTATGGTCTGATGATCTATGGCGTAGACAGAGTGGACATGGTGAGGATGTTACCTGTAGTGGGTGGGGGGGGGGGGTTGGTCTAGGACCAGAGGGCACAACCTCAGAATAGAAGGGTGCCTCCTTAGAACAGGGATGAGGAGTTTTTTTAGCTAGAGGGTGGTGAATCTGTGGAATTCATTGCAGATGGCGGGAGGCCAAGTCAATGGATACATTTTAAGAGGAGGATGATAGGTTCCTAATTCGTAAGGGAGTCAAAAGCTATGGAGAGAAGACAGGAGAATGGTGTAGAGAGGGATTATATCCATGATGGAATGGTGGAGCAGACTTGATGGGCTGAATGGCCTAATTCTTCACCTGTGAGAATCCCTGTAGCATCTGGTGACTCTGTGATCTTTGTTTCGGAGACCGACAACAGAGCATCTTTCGAGAGGGCGAACCCTTGCAAGGCGTCAGGCCCTGATGGTTTACCTGGTAGGCTCTGAAAATCTGTGCCAATCAACTAGCAGGAGAGTTCAAGGACATTTTCAGTCTCTCACTACTGCAGTCAGAGATTCAAATGGTTCTGTTTATTATCAGAGAATGTATACAGCATGCAACCTGAAATACTCGTCCTTGCAGACATCCACAAAAAAATCAGAAGAAACCCAAAAGAATGAATGACAGAAAAATGTTAGAACTCCAAAGCAAACCCCCTCTCCCCACTTCCTGTGCACAACCAGCAGCAAGCATCAACCTCACCCCGTCCCACCTTGCTTTCAAAGGGCAACAATCATACCAATATTTAGGAAGAACAGGGTGAGCTGTCTCAACGACTGTTGTCCAGTGGCATCTTTTGTGATGAAGTCCTTTGACAGGTTGGTTATGACTGGAATCAGCTCCTGCTTAAGGAAGGACCTGGACCTGTTGCAGTTTGCCTGTCACCACAATAGGTCTCCAGTGGATGCAATCTCACTGGCTCTCCGCTTGGCCTTGGATCGCCTGAACAATAGTAATACCTATATCAGGCTACTGTTATAGTTACTGTTGTGTTATTCAACACAATCATACCCTCAGTTCTAATCCAAAAGTTCCAAAACCTGGGCCTCCGTACCTCCCTCTGCATAGTCATAGTCATACTTTATTGATCCCAAGGGAAAATGATTTTCGTTACAGTTGCCCCAACCAAAAATAGAGTATAAATATAGCAATATAAAACCATAAATAATTAAATAGTGATATGTAAATTATGCCAGGAAATAAGTCCAGGACCAGCCTATTGGCTCAGGGTGTCTAACCCTCCAAGGGAGGAGTTGTAAAGTTTGATGGCCACAGGCAGGAATGACTTCCTATGACGCTCAGTGTTGCATCTCGGTGGAATGAGTCTGGTGCAACTGGTTCCTCAACATTTTCATTGGGATACCACAGTCTGTGTGGATCGGAAATAACATCCCCACCCTGCTGACAGTTAACATTGGCATACCTCGAGGATATACATGGGAGATTAGTGCAAGAACAGGAAGGCAGATTACTATTTGAATGGTGTCAAGTTAGGAAAAGGGGAAGTACAACGAGATCTGGGTGTCCTTGTTCATCAGTCACTGAAAGTAAGCATGCAGGTACAGCAGGCAGTGAAGAAAGCTAATGGCATATTGGCCTTCATAACAAGGGGAGTTGAGTATAGGAGCAAAGAGGTCCTTCTGCAGCTGT
Source organism: Mobula birostris (assembly GCF_030028105.1). Lineage (NCBI taxonomy): Eukaryota > Metazoa > Chordata > Chondrichthyes > Myliobatiformes > Myliobatidae > Mobula > Mobula birostris. The sequence continues at coordinate 173,942,015 of NC_092374.1, read as the reverse complement.
ACAGGGCCCTGGTGAGACCATACCTGCAGTACTGTGTGCAGTTATGGTCTCCAAATTTGAGGAAGGACATTCTTGCTATTGAGGGAGTGCAGCGGAGGTTCACGAGGTTAATTCCCGGGATGGCGGGACTGTCATATGTTGAAAGATTGGAGCGACTGGGCTTGTATACACTGGAATTTAGAAGGATGAGAGGGGATCTGATTGAAACATATAAGATTATTCAGAGATTGGACACGCTAGAGGCAGGAAACATGTTCCCGATGTTGGGGGAGTCCAGAACCAGAGGCCACAATTTGAGAGTAAGGGGTAGGCCATTTAGAATGGAGTTGAGGAAAAACTTTTTCACCCAGAGAGTGGTGGATATATGGAATGCTCTGCCCCAGAAGGCTGTGGAGGCCAAGTCTCTGGATGCTTTCAAGAAAGAATTAGATAGAGCTCTTAATGATAGCGGTGTCAAGGGATATGGGGAGAAGGCAGGAACGGGGTATTGATTGTGAATGATCATCCATGATCACAGTGAATGGCGGTGCTGGCTCGAAGGGCTGAATGGCCTACTCCTGCACCTATTGTCTATTGATACGTGCTTAGCCTACTGCTCTACTGTCTCTACATTCACAACTGTGGTTAGGCACAGCTCAAACGGCATCTGAAACTTGCCAACGACACTATTGTTGGCAGGATTTCAGATATTGACAAGAAGATGTATGGAGCGAGGTAAATCAGTGGTTGAGTGGTGTCGCAGCAATTACCTTGCACACAACGTCAGTAAGACCAAGAAGGAATTGATTGCAGGCTTTCGGACGTGGAAGTCAAGGGAAGATACACCAGCCCACATCGCGGGATCAGAAGTGGTAAGGGCAAGCAGTTTCAAGTTCCTGGGTGTCAACATCTGTGATTCTGGCCCCAGCATATTGATGTAATTACAAAGAAGGCATGACAGCAGCTGTATTTCATTAGGAGCTTGAGGAGAATTTGTATGTTACCAAAGGCATTTTTGTACCATGGAGAGTATTTCAACTGGTTGCATTGCCGTCTGGCATAGAGGGGCCATTGCACAGGATCGGAAAATGCTGCAGAAAGTTGTAAACTGAGCCAGCTTCATGGGCACTAGCCTCCCCATCATCGAGGACACCTTGAAAAGGCGATGAATCAAAAAGTCAATATTCATCATTAAGGACCCGCATTACCTAGGACATGCCTTCTTCTCATGACTACCATCAGGGAGGAGGTACAGGAACCTAAAAACACATACTCAGTGTTGCAGGAACAGCTTCTTCCCCTCCACCATCAGGTTTCTGAATGGAGAATGAACCCAGGAACACTACCAATTTTTTTTTTTACTCTTTTTGCGCTACTTATTTAATTTAAATATATGTGTGTGTGTGTGTGTGTATATATACATCTTACTGTAATTTATTGTTTTTATTATTGTGTATTGCAATATAGTGCTACCTCAAAACAACAAATTTCACAACATATTCTGGTGATATTAAACCTGATTCTGAATCGGATGTCTTGTGGTCTTATTTCAGGTGTATGGATTTTATTCATCATGAAGGTTATCGACCTAAAATATTAATTCTGTTTCTATCTACACAGAGGCTGCCTTTACTGGTGTTCCTTTCCAGCATATTCTGCTCTTCCTAGCAGTGTTGTTTTTATAACATGGGAAAGAAACAGGTTGCACGTATTCTGAGATGAGTTCTGAAGTATTTGGCTGGATATTTGTAATTTCAGTCTGTACTGCATAGTGCAAAATGCTGACTGCTCTCTGCCATGTGTGCTGGGGTGATAATGTTTTTTATAGCTATAATATGTGCTGTTCTGAATTCAGCACTGCAGGGTAATGGATTTCAGAAATATTAAACAGTTGCCCATGGCCATGTGCTGCTACTGTGCTCTATATAACATCTTTTAGTTTCACTGTTGACATTGCCTGTTAAAGGAGAGCAAGTTAAAGGCAAGATACTGATGTGAAGTTTTATTTTTCAGCATCTACAGAAGTAACAGAGGTCGCACTGGTCAGAGATATTCTTTATGTCTTCCAGGGAATTGATGGCAAATGTATCAAAATGTGTAATTCTGAAAACTGCTATAAAATTGATTCCAAGGTAATTCACTTCCAATGACTGGAATTAAAAATAAATTCTTGCATGTGATCTCCTCTGATCCGTTTATTTCACATAATCCACTGTGTTAAAGAGCAGAATGCAGTATCCTATCAGATGTAGTGAAAACCTTCATTCCAAAACACTGAGCCATTGTGTAAGTGAATGTCAATGTCCTGAATATTCAGTGATCAATTAGATTGTTTCCTCATGCTACCACAAAGCAAAAAAAAACTGCTTTCACCATCCCCTTGGGCAGATTTTCCAAATTTCAGTCACCCTCTAGGTGAAAAATTCTTCCTCCCTGCCTGTTGTGTTTACATAACAAAAAAGTCTGCAATTCAAAAGTTCTTTGAAACATCCTGAAATAATGAAAATCATTGCACGTTTTAATTATGATATATTTTCTGCTGATGACTAACTACCTGTCTCCAAGAGAAGTGCGATAACTTGGCTTGATGTAGCTTGGTTTTGGTTGTGGCTGGCATCCTTCTGGTAGTGTAGTGATTGTGAAAGGCTGGAAAGACAGGATTAATTTAATATTTTGAATAGTGTTTAGTTTGATAAGGGCAATCATTTGGCTTTAGCATGTGCATAGTATTAATTTCAGAAACAAGGTATTGACCAAACACTAAATAAATAAATGTTACTGAAGCTTCCATTTGCTACCAGGACAGTGATATAAACACTTTTTCTGAGGAGGACTTGTTTAAGAGTTGAGCAGTCAGCAATACTTTGGCTGTCAGTACAAAGGAGAATAATTGGTGAGATATTATTTCATAGTGTTTTCAAGATGTCTGTTGGTCAAGGTGTACATTTTATGATAAATTTACTTAAAACTTTGATAAAGCGTTTAAAGTTCACAAATTGGAACAGTGGAAGCTGCTTGGCTAAAGAGAGTGAGAGAGAAATGAATATCCCCTAGAGTTAATCATATTGCAGTGGTCTCCAATTCTGTGATTGATTGTGTCATGGTTATTGCAGGTATTACAGGAGTATGGATACCTGTTTGTTAACGAGTGGTAGAGTATTGGCATTGGTCCAATTATTCTCTAAATCAGTGAGCGATCTGTAGGTAGTAATGGGTGGAGGAGTGGTGGCCAAATTGCGCTAGAGGAACGTGGTGGTGAGATATTAAAAAGTAAGTTCTATTTGCGTTTCTGCCAATTGGTGAGGTAGCTGGTTTCCAGTTTTCGATTTACACTGATGGATTTAAAGGTCTGTGGGGATGCAGATCTGGACAATGAGTGCATTAGCTACTGTATTCTGTGCCAGTGGTAACTCCTTTGCTCTTTATGTCAGTTTGGCACCAATATTTACTGTGTTCCTATTGGTAATAGTTTGCCAGTTCTGTCTCTGAGTATTTGGACTTGAGCCATTATATTATTTGGTAGTGTTGGAGGCATGCTTAGTCATGTTTTGTGAGTTGTCTCATAAATTGTATGTTAGCCCTCGTACAAGATCTTTTGGCTAAGTGATAATGGACGAGATGGTGGCTGAAGAGGGGATACTTAGACACAGTCTTAGCATCCATTGCTCCCAGGTGTGATTTGTCAGGGTGCTTTCAGCTGCCTCTCACTGAATCTGAAACCCAAAGTCACACCTGTTCTCCCTGATTATTGCAGTTAGTTATAATAATGATTGTCTGCATGGAACAGATAGTAAGGATCTCATAGTTGAAGCAGAAGTGAATTCTTGAAACCTCATCTGTCAATCTGCACAAAGCCAGGTTAGTCTCGATCACTGACCCATTTACATGGTGTGGATTTGCTGTTCAGTTCTATTTTCATGTTAGGACTAAGCTGTATGGGATATGGGTCTTTGCACCTATGTCTGTTAAGTATTGAAGTACAGATCCAAAAGTGTGGAAGATTTATAACTGAATTTGGTCTGATGCTTTGTAGCTGGAACGTTGGTGCTTCAAGATATGGATGCCTTGACACTCTAAACTAATTTACTGGAATATCAGGGCGGATTCCAAGAAGATGGGCTGGAGGATCTGCTTTTGTGCTGTAGTGCTCTATTACTCTGAGAGTAATTCATGTGTTGTCTCTCCTAGAAACTACATTGTTTTGTATTAGCATCAGGATTAGCGAGACGCTATTATAACTCTGAGTTGGACTTCAGAGTTCAATCCCAGTGTCAGTAAGGAATTTGTATGTCCTCCCTGTGAATTGCATGGATTTTCTCCGGGTGCTCCGACTTGTTCCCACATTCCAATGACATACCAGTTAGTAGGTCAGTTGGTCATTGTAAATTGTTCTATGATTCGGCTAGGCTTAAATCAGGAGTTGCTGAGCGGTGTGGCTCAAATGGCCAACAGGGACTATTCCATTCTGTATCTGTAAATAATTCAAAAATTCAACCTTTTCCTCCTTTCAGCTGGGAATATCAAAATCTCTGAGAGATACAGTGAGTAGATTAGCAGAACTTGGATGGCTTCATAACAAAATAAGGAAATACACAGACCAGAGATGTTTAGATCGTGCCTTTGGCCTTGTGGGGCAGGTATGTTGTATTCATCTTACTGTATCTACAGTATATCTGAACAGAAATTTGATCCCAGAAAGGGGTCACAAATTAAGGAAGCATTCATTGGGTATCCAACTCTCCCGGCATATTTTCTAGATCCTTGTCACCTTGTCAGAACACTGTCCTGTTCTATTCTCCTTAACCCTGAAATGGCTGGGGCTATTAGAAGCTCAATGACTGTGTCTGGTAAATTATTCATCTTTGGAAGTAAATTCTTTATGAGATCAGTATTAAGTGTTCATTTCTTTAATTTATGTGCCCTTCTGGATGTTAGTGTTTTTTTAAATTATCAATGTAGTTACAATGAGAATTTCTGGTGGCTCATTCTAAAAATAATAGATTTTCTTTCTGAAACACAGCGGGGTTTAAACACATTGAAATTCTTCCTTGTGCACCTAAATATTCTCTCATTAATTACATCAGTAAATGTAAAGCATATTGTTTATTTGAAGAAAAGTGAGATCACGTGTTATCTATTTTACCCTCTTTTTAATTTCCTTCCTTCAGAGTTTTTGTGCTTCCTTGCATCAGGAGCTGAAGGAATATTACAGGTTACTTTCTGTTTTACATTCCCAGGTAAGTCACTTTACAGTTCTCACATTTACCCAGTCACTGGTTTCTCAAAACCACTTCCTCACATCTCTAAAAGTCCTTACTTGTGGGTGAATGCTGTATGCAGTTGCATTTGTTGGCTTTGTCACAATATTCCCATCCATTATTGAAACATCAGGCTCTGTTTTATTGCTTTCTGTTTGCCCTTTTGTTTTCTAGCTTGTTTGGTTTTTTTTTTGTTGGTGGAAGTGGAACATGCATTTAGTTCTTTGCCTTGATGTTCACTCTACTGATTTATTAACCTTACTGGTAAAGATCTGTAAGGGTTACACAGCCAATTTTTAAAGATCTTCAGTAAATTGAAGGCGGCTGTCCGGTTGGGTGGAACTTGGTTGTTTGTGGATGATTGTCTATGTAGCTGGTTTATGTACATCGTTAAATAAGCCATACTTTGAGCCAGATGGCACTTTGAACTTGCATTTATTGTTTCATGGCCCTAGTATTTGGTCCTAATGCAGGGTGAACAATTCCTTTACCCACAGATGTTGCTTGACCTTCCGAGTTCTTCCACTAGTTGTTCTTGCTTATAAATTGTTAACTCTCTCTGTTGACATGAAGGATTTGTTCATTTATTTCTCTCCTAATCAGTTTTATTGCTTTCTTAACTACATAGATTCTTGTACACTATGGTTCTCTTTCAACTGCTGTTCCTCAGTCTAGCTTTTATAGCATCAAGCTGGACAGTGAGGCTCAATGAAAAGGTTTTCATTGTTTAGTATGATACCTGGCTGTATCTTACTATGCTCCCAAACAGTTTATCCAGCAGGAGTGTTTGGGGCGATGGGGGGGGGGGGGTGAAGGAAGCCATGCCTATTTCTCCTCCTCATTATCCAGCAGGAAATATTCAATGGCTGCCTCTGTGACTCTCTAGGATTGAGAGTTCCAGAGTTAGGACCCTCTGAGAAAAGAAATTCTTTCTTATCTCCAACTTACATTGGTGACCCAAGGTTTATAGATATCTCCAACAGGGGAAATAACCCTCTTTGGAATCTTAAATGCTCTAATACGGTCACCTCTTATTCAACTGTATTGTAACAGGAATATTCATTATTGACTTTGATGTTAATGTAAGAGGTATGATATGAATATTTTCAGGTATTAGTAATGTCATAGATAATAATGCTGGTTTTTCCAAGGTTACAGTGTGATGTAAAACTAGCTAGGGAAATGCTAAATGGAATTTAATTCTGACAAGTGTGAGGAGAGACATTTTTTGAGACTAAACAAGGGGTAGGACATGCACAGTATGTACTAACACACTCAGGGAGTGCTGTTGAAGAGAGGAACTTCGAAGTACAAGCCCATCGATCCCTGAAAGTGGCAGCACAGGTCTAAGTGTGGCATGTTTGCCTTCATTGGTCTCAACAAAACATAAGAACTGGTATGTCATGTCATGTTGACAAAACATTGGCTAGACCTCACATGGAGTATCATGTGCTGTTCTAGTGCTGAGAAGTTTCACTGGGGTATTTCTTGGAATAGAGTATTTCACTTCGGAAAGACTTGATAGCCCAGAGTTGTTTTCTTGAGAATGTAGGTCAGTGAGGGATGCTTTGATGGAAGAATAGAAAATTATGAGAGGGATTGACAGGATAGATAGTACAAGTCTTTTTGGAATAATGTGGATGTCTAAGACAAAGGTACATAGTGTTACCAGGAGAAGTAGGAGGTTTATAGGGGACCTGAGGAGAATCTTTGGGCAGATGGGGCTTGTCTTCCATTGTTGGCAGCTATCTAGGAGAAGGAAAACTGATCTGAAACCTCCGCTGCTTTGCAGCTACACCCACTGATGGGGAAGGCCTTGGGTGTAAACCCTACAGAAAAATTTGAAATTGGACTCCCAAAAGCAGTTCTATGTTGAGTTTAATACTGACTGGCAACTCTTGTGATGCTGGTGGTGCCAAACTATCAGTCTCTGCTGTTTATTTGGATTTGTCAGCTGCGTGCAGAGGAGGAGCCTGCTGTATGGGAAATAACTTGCTCTCCGTAACCTACTCCCCTGGCTTGTGTATTATGTAGACAGCTAGGGCGTAATATCCATGGTTGACCCTGACCAACAGAGGGGCCTCTGAGGGAAATCTTTTTCTCACAGGATGATTAGGGTGTGGAATAGTTTCTGAAGAGGTGATGGAGGCAAATGAAGTGCGGAAGGGCTTGTTGTAGAGTTATCTGACTCTGTAATTCAGCCTGCTCAATTTCTCTTCAAATCTCAACTCCTGCGTCCAAGGAATCAACTGAGTGCTTCCTGCAGTGCAAATACATCCTTAAGATGGCGAGACGGCCTACAGGGACAAGGTCCAGCACCTGGCTGCGTGGTGTGCCACCCTTAACACCCAGAAGACCAAGGAGATCATTGTGGACTTCAGGCATCCTAGGAGCCACACTCACCCCCCCATCTACATCAACGGAGCTGTATTGGAGCGTGTATCAAGCTTCAAATTCCTTGGTGTCCACATTTCCGAGGATCTCACCTGGTCCCTGAGCTCCTCTATCCTGATCAAAAAGGCGCAACAGCGCCTTTATTTCCTGCAGAGCATGAAGAAAGCTCACCTCTGTCCCAGGATACTGACAGACTTTTACTGCTGTACCATTGAGAGCATACTCACCAACTGCATCTCAGTGTGGTATGGCAATTGTCCCATATTGGACCGCAAAGCACTCCAGCTTGTGGTGAAAACTGCCCAGTGGATTATCGGCACCCAGTTGCCCACCATTGAGAACATCTACCATAAATGCTGCCTGGGCAGGGCGAAAAGCATTATCAAGGATGCATCTCACCCTAACCATGGACTTTTTACTCTCCTCCCATCCGGTAGGCGCTACAGTAGCCTCCACTCCCACACCAGCAAGCACAGGAAGAGCTTCTTCCCTGAGGCTGTGACCCTGCTGAACCTCACATCACAGCGCTAAGCAGTATTGCACCCATATTGGACTGTCTCAGTACTTTTATATTTGTGTGTTGTAGCACTTACTTTTTATTCGCAGTTATTTTGTAAATAACACTATTGTTCGCATTTCTGGTCAGCTGCTAACTGCATTTCATTGGCTTTGTATCTGTACTCGGCACAATGACAATAAAGTTGAATCTAATCTAAGTATCAAGATCAAAACCTACATTTCTCCAGGTGTGGTCTCACTACTGTACTGTAAACTTGTCGGATGTTGTCGTAATACTCCATGCACTGAAGATCTACATTCTAGTAGCCTTCCTTATTCAATCCTTGTTCCGCCTTCCTTACTATTTCCATGTATACTATTTTCATCTGCTGGAATCTCAGATAGCTTTGAAGACAAAAATACAAGCGGGAGCAGGCCACCAGGCCCTGCTGTTAACTATGATGGATGAACCAGCTGGCCTCAACTCCTGTGCCATTCTACATCATTCCCACTTCATCCATCTTTAAATGTTATATCAATCTTTAAAAAGTTATAATGATCTGATCTCCACCACTGTGTTGGACAGAGAATTGCAGTGATTCACCAGTCTGAGAGAACCACAGTTTTAACGTACCTGAACCTTCAACAACTTCCCTGTCAAGTCTTCTTCGGATCCTGTACGTGTATTTGAATAAGGTTGCCCCTCATTCTTGTGAATGATATAAGCTGTCTCAGTTCTCTTGACAGGACAACTACTTTATCCCAGGAATTAGCCCAGGGAATCTCTTTTGGACAGCCTCCAATGCCACTATAACCTATTTTCAGGAAGGGGACCAAAACTCTGTGATGTACTCAGGAGTAGCTTCACCCTGTACTGCAACAAAACCTCCCTATTAAGTGACAATCCCCTCACAATAAAGGCCAACTTGCTATTTGCTTTCTTAACTACTTATTGGATATGCCTGATATTTTTATGATTCATGAATTACAATACAGAGATTGCTTGGAACTTTTCATTTGCACTCTCTCTATGGTTAGATAATCTGCTTTTTAATTCCTTTTACCTTGTACTTCCTACATTAAACTCTATTTTACAGGTTTTTGCCAGTCACTGAATGTTCTATATTCTGTTGAAGAATTGCAAAACCCTCATCGCAAGATGACTGTTAATCTATTTTTGCGTCATTGGCAAACTCTGATATATTGCGTTTCATTCTCTCCTTCAGGTTATTAATGTTAATAGTAGACAATCGAGGGCCAAGAACTGATCCTAGGACTACTTCATGAGTCCTATCCTAATAGTTTGTACTGCAACACTTTATAGTATCACTGCAATTAAATAATTGTCTTTTCAATTTTTCCTTCAAACTGATCGCTTCAAAATTTTCCAGATTAAATTCCATTTGTCAACTTGTTTACCTCACTATATGCATTTGCTCATTCCTTGAAACTTGTTCACCCATCTACCTTTGTACCCTTAACAAATTTGGTAACGATGTGCTCAATCTCTTCGTCCAAGTGATTAATATAAATTAAAAATAACTGAGATCTCAGCCCTGATCTCTGCAACATACCACTAATTACTAATGTCATTCATTAATCCTCTTTTCTCTTACTTCACTGATCTCTTGTCCAGTTGCCTTGTGTGCTCTCTGCAGGAACCTGCAACTACCACATTACTAAGTGCCTTCTGGAAATCCAATTACATAGCATCTGCTGATTTTCCCTTTATCCTTCCAGTCACATCGTCAAAGAACTCCATCAAATTAGTTAATATGTTTTTCCTTGTCAACTTGTTTCATTGTCCTGCTTTTCCTGCTAAATAATGGATTCCAGGATATTCACAATGTTGCACGTTAGGCTAACTGGCATTTAGTTTCTGAGACCCCATTATGCAGCTTTGAAGGCTCAAACTATGTTAGTTTGTTCAGTAGCTTTTTCTTTATAGCGAGGTTTAAACTTCCCTTTCTTTGTTCTTTTATTATTTATTATAATATTATTATTTGATGTTCTATAATAACTTGCATTCTACAATCCAAAGTAATTATTTGCAATTTTTGCCATTTCTGTTTCCCATTATTATATTTCCTGTCTCATTCTCAAAGTAACCAGTATTTACTTTATTTACTTCCTCCTTTTTCTATTCCTGAAGTTCTTGCTGTTATCTTTTCATATCAGATATTTTACTATTATTTTTTTCCCTACTTTATAATTTTATGTTAGTGTTCACTTGTCAGTTCCTTCAAAAAAAAAAAACCCAATCCCTTGGCCTGCCAGTAATCTTTTATTGATGTCTACTTTTAATTTGATGCCACCGTTAACTTTGTTGGTGCACCGGTCCTGTATTGATTCCATTTTAATTCTGTCAGTTTACCAAAATTTACCATTCACTTACACATTAGAACAATTTAACTCACCCATTTCTACATCTTTGTGATTTGGGAGGAAATGAATACCCAGAGGATACCTATGTAGTTACAGGAAAAATATGGTAATTCCACAGCCATTGAGGTCGTGATTGAGCCTGGTTATTGCAGCTGTGAGGTGGCGGCAGTTGTACTAGCTGAGCCATTAGCTTTCCCTGCGAAAAACAATACGCTCTTCCAGGGAAGTGTCTTAAGGCATTGCACTGATGGTGCCTGTGAGTTTAACCCTTCCTCTGGAGAAATGGTAGGTGGAGTTTAATCCAGAGTTGAGGTGATGCAGTTTGGGAAGTGATGAGTTTTGGGAGATCAAGTGCAAGAGTATACAGCACCCTAAAGAGTATTGATTTACAGAGGGATCTTGGAGTGCAAGTCCGTAGCTCTCTGAAAGTGGCAATTCAAGTTAATAGGTTGGTAAAGAAGCCCTAAGTTACATTTGTCTTCACTGGTTGGAGCATTGTGGATAAAAGTTGGCAAGTTATGTTACAATTGTGTATAGTTTTCGTTCGCCATATTTGGAGTATTGTGTACAGTTCTGGTTGTCACGCTATAGGAAGAATGCAGAAGTTTTGGAGAGATGTTCACCAGAATGTTGCCTGGATTGGAGTGTATTAGCTGCAAGGAAAGATTTGTCAAACCTGGATTGTTTTCAGTGGAGTATTGGAGGCTGCAGGGTGAACTGATAGAAATATGTAAAATTGTAACAAGCACAGACAAGATAAAAAGTCATGTTTCTCCCCAAGGAGGAAATGTTAAATACTAGCAAGCACGGGTTTCAGGTGAGATGTGTAAAGCTTAAAGGAGATTTGTGAAGCATTTTACACGGAGTGACGTATGCCTGGGATGTGGTGCTAGGGAGGTGACGGAAGCAGATATGATCATGATATTGAGGAACATCCGGTTAAGATGGCGCTACCGAATGTGTGCGACAGTTTCTGGTAGTCAAACAGCTAAGAAATCAGACTTAAAAATATCGCTAATCATCATACCTTTTCTGAGGTAAATTATTGACACAGACAGTGAGGGGGTGAGTTCAGGGGATGAACTGAGAAGGTGTTTAACAGAATCGTTGCTGATGGAGATCTGATGCCTGGGTGATTGGCCTAGGAGTGAAGTTGGATTTCTCTGGGTGCCTAAAGGAGAAGTTGAGGCCCGGACAGAGAACATTCGGTGTTCGATCAACTAGCCCAGGAGCACGGTTGGATTGGGCTGGGTAAATGGAATCTGGGCCCAGAGCGAGTCGCTGCGTGTTGTGGTCTGGTCAGCAGCAGCTGTGCCTGGGTCCTAGTGCAAGGTACAATGTGCTGTTGAGCCAACTTAAACGCCAGCCCAGATCAGAGGCGAGAACTGAGTTTGCTCGCTCTCTGCGATCTTCACTTTTCTGCTGTTGGATCAATTTAAACGCCAGCCCAGATAGACTGAAAAGACAGGATGTCAGTTGGGACGAGAGCCGATTTCGCTCGTTCCTCATGATGGTCATCTCCATGGTGCTGAGGCTACGAAGGTAGCCCCGGCTGCTGTGCTCCCTGCCCGCTAATGTGATGAACTGACAAGCGAGGCTTAGGACCTACTCTAGGCTGCTCCAGATTTGAATCAGAGTACTCAATGTTGGTTTGGAATGCTGTTGTTCGATTCAATTGTTTGCATGATTTAAAAAAAATACTCTCTTTCCCTTGCGTGTTGAGTGTTGGTCTGTTTATTTTTCATTCTTTTTTTTCCTTAATTAGGTTCTTTCTGGTTTCTTTGTGGCTACCTGTGAGCAAGTAAATCTCAAGGTTCTGTAATTTATACATTCTTTGATAAATGAATCAATAGACAATGGGTGCAGGAGTAGGCCATTCAGCCCTTCAAGCCAGCACCACCATTCACTGTGATCATGGCTGATCATCCACAGTCAGTATCCAGTTCCTGCCTTATCCCCATAACCTTTGATTCCACTATCTTTAAGAGCTCTATCCATCTCTTTTTTGAAAGCATCCAGAGACTTGGCCTCCATAGCCTTCTAGGGCAGAGCATTCCATATATCCACCACTCTCTGGGTGAGAAAGTTTTTCCTCAACTCCGTTCTAAATGGCCTACCCCTTATTCTTAAACTGTGGCCTCTGGTTCTGGACTCACCCATCAGCGGGAACATGCTTCCTGCCTCCAGCGTGTCCAATCCCTTAATAATCTTATTTGGCATTTAGAATCTTGGCATTTAGACACATAAGCATATAAAGGCAGATTGAATTAATTAGATTGGCATCATGGTTGGTACGGATGTGTTGGGCCAAAGGACCTGGCTCTGTTCTGTACCATTCTGTGTTATCGAGCCATCCCTGAAGCAAATTACTCAAACTATCACCATTGTTATCCTTTTTCTCTATCACATTAAGTGCCGTTTACAACCAGGCACCTTCCTAGACTTCTAATTTAGACTAAATATTATCGTTGTTCAGTTGTTCCTGGCAAAAGATCTATAGTTATTTTCTGTTCAGAAGGTCAGCGTTTAGATAAGGAATTCAATTTGTGTAGTGGAGAAGTGAGTAATCTCTCCACATAACATAATAGCTCTCATAAATACTTAATGCTTTACTTGAAGAATGGGAATGGATTTAAGTTACAGTCAGTCGCAAATATTCTTTCAAGGTTTTGGCCTTGTGCCTTGTTTACAAAAAGGCAACAGTTAGTTATTGGGCAATAGTAGGGTATTTAAAGGACCAGATTATTATCTCATTAACATTGTTTCTGTGACATCCAAATGAAAATTTGAATGAGAAATTATGATTGATCTATATTTAACTCTACCGTACAAACGGATCACGATATTTAAAGCCATTTGTTCCTCAAGCTGGACATCAAAGGCTGAAACCTGTGGATTCCTCCCAGTGCTATTTTCTAGTGAGATTAAGAATAGGAGGACAGGGCTGTTAAATGCACAGTTGAGACGCTGGTGCAGGAGGGAGGAATTTGTGATTCTTGGACCATTAAGATCTCTCGTCAAAAGTAGAGGTGACTCTTCAAGAGGGACACATTGCAATTGAACTGAAATGAAGCCAAGAACTATTAATTTTGTCCGGCAGGTGTGTGGGACCCAGCTCATTAATGAGAAGATGAGGTGCCGGAGGTCCTGAAGTACTTAAAGATGGATCAGTAATCCTCTCCTGACTTGCTGACTGAGATCAATAAGGATACCTTTGCCACGGTTCTCCTCGACACTGGTACTCCGCAAGTCAGTGTCCTCAGTCCACTACTCTACTCCGTATGCACTCAAGACTGCGTAGCCAGATTCTGCTTTAACTCGTACAAGTTTGCAGATGACACCACTGTAATGGGACAAATCTCAAATAACGGAGTACACTAAAGAGATACAGCGCTTGGTGGCATGGTGTCATAACAACAATCAATGTCAGTAAAACAAAACAGCTAGTCATTGACTTCAGAAAGGAGAAGGGGGTTGCGGAACGCACAGTCCAGTTTACATAAACAGTGCTAAGGTCCAGCGGGTCGCAAGCTTAAAGTTCTAAGAAATGAACATCACCAATTGCCTATCCCAGTCAAACCACGTTGTAGGTTGCACTCGTGTTGTTGAATTTTCAATCTTTTGTAGGTCTATCTTGTCCTAAATTACAGTGTTTAATTAGCCTACACTCCAAGGTCCTACATTGTGGTAGGAGGTTATAGAACATTAGAACATAATACAGCCCTTTGAGACACTCAAGATGTTAACCTGGAGGAATCAAAGCTTCCGTTTTATTTTTGCTTAATTTGGAGCAAAAGTTGAATGGCTAATGTTTGTATATGCACAATACAGCTATTAGGTGTCAAAGCATATGAATATACACTCAGTGGCCACTTTATTAGATGCAGCTGTACACCTTGTTAATGCAAATATCTAATCAACTGATCATATGGCAGCAATTCAATGCATAAAATAGTTCAGACACAGGGAAGTGATTGTTCAGACGAAACATCAGAATGGGGGAAGAAATGTGATCTAAGTGACTTTGACCATTGAACGATTGTTGGTCCAGATGGTGTGGTAAACTGCTGATCCTCTGGGAATTTTCACACACAACGGCCTGGAGTTTACAGAGAATGGTGCGAGAAATAAAAAAACATCCAGTGAGTGGTAGTTCTGTGGGTGAAAAATACTTTTTCATAACAGTGGTCGAAGAATGGCCAGACTGGTTCATGTTGACAGGAAGATGAGAGTAACTCATATAGCCACACATTGTAACCGTGATGTGCAGAAGAGCATCTCTGTACGTACATGTTGAACCTTGAAATGGATGGACACTTTATTTATAGGTACAGGAGGTACAATGGTCAATTAGTGTATAAGGTAGATAAAATAATAACACAAGTAAATATATGAGTAGCCTTTACTGCAATGTGTTTGTGAAGTGTTCAATGTTGGGAATTAAATATTACAGGATAATTAACTCTTGGAAAATGCAGAGAAAATGAACAAGGAGCAGTTTTAGAGCTAATAATAAATAATGTGGAAAAGGCAAAGGAGAGAGAGGATCATTGCTAAGAAAACCAAAAAGCAGAGCCAAGAAACAATTAGATGTGGGCAATACTGGATGGAATTTTGTATAGATCCTGAAAAGTTATTGATATGTAAAGCATAATATTAAATCAAAAAATAGATGTGTAGGAAGGAGCATCATACAAGAGTCGTGGAGGACTTCAAATCAGACTTAGCTATAATAATGCAGAAGGCAAATGCCACGAGTGTATAAAAATGTCTTTTTCAGATCAGTATGCTGAGAAGGCAATAAGGTAATGAAAGATTTTGGATCTAATGTTGTGCAATGAGAAAGGGTAACTAATGTTTTGATAATTAAAGAATTGTTACAATGTTATATCAGATCTTGAAAGATAAACTCTATTCCAAACCCATTGTCATAAGTCTCAACAAAGTGAAGTCCAAGGTCATGAGCTGGCAGTAGTAGATTGGGAAACTGCTTTAAAATAACAACAAACAAGCATTGGGTAATATTATAGTATTATGCATTTCTAGCATTTGCAGAATCTCTTGAGTTTATATTATAAGACCATAAGGTATAGGAGCAGAAGTAAACCATTCGGCCCATGGAGTCTGCTCCACTATTCAATCATGTCTGATCCAATTCCTTCAGTTATCCCAACTCCCCTGCCTTCTCCCCATACCCTTTGATGCCCTGGCTAATCAAGAACCTATCTATCTCTGCCTTAAATACAGCCAATGACTTGGCCTCCACAGCCGCTTGTGGCAGCAAATTCCACAGATTTACCACCCTCTGACTAAAGTAATTTCTCCGCAACTCAGTTCTAAATGGACATCCTTCAATCCTGAAGTTGTGCCCTCTTGTCCTAGACTCCCCTTCCACGGGAAATAACTTTGCCATATCTAATCTGTTCAGGCTTTTTAACATTTGGAATACTTCTATGAGATCCCCCCCCCCCCCCGCCATTCTCCTGAACTCCAGGGAATACAGACCAAGAGCTGCCAGACGTTCCTCATATGGTAACCCTTTCATTCTTCTGAATCTTCTGTGAACCCTCTCCAATGTCAGTATATCCTTTCTAAAATAAGGAGCCCAAAACTTCACTCAATACTCTAAGTGCCTTATAGAGCCTCAACATCACATCCCTGCTCTTATATTCTATACCTTTAGAAATGAATGCCAACATTGCATTTGCCTTCTTCACAACCAGCTCAACCTGGAGGTTAACTTTCAGGGTATCTTGCACAAGGGCTCCCAAGTCCCTTTGCATCTCTGCATTTTGAATTCTCTCCTCATCTAAATAATAGGCTGCCCGTTTATTTCTTCCACCAAAGTGCATGACCATACAGTTTCCAACATTATATTTCATTTGCCACTTCTTTGCTCATTCCCCTAAACTATCTAAGTCTCTCTGCAGGCTCTCTGTTTCCTCAATGCTACCCGCTCCTCTGCCTATCTTTGTATCATCGGCAAATTTAGCCACAAATCCATTAATCCCATAGTCTAAATCATTGGCATACATCGTAAAAAGCAGCGGTCCCAACACTGACCCTTGTGGAAATCCAGTGGTAACCGGCAGGCAGCCAGAATAGGATCCCTTTATTCCCATTCTCTGCTTTCTGCTGATCAACTAATGTTCCACCCATCCTAGTAACTTCCCTGTAATTCCATGGGCTCTTATCTTGCTATGCAGCCTCCTGTGCGGCACCTTGTCATAGGCCTTCTGAAAATCCAAGTACACTGCATCCACTGCATTTCCTTTGTCTACCCTGCTTGTAATTTCCTCAAAAAATTGCAGTAGGTTAGCCAGGCAGGATTATCCTTTCAGGAAACCATGCTGGCTTTGGCCTATCTTGTCATGTGCTTCCAGGTACTCCGTAATCTCATCCCCTAACTATCGATTGCAACAACTTTCTAACCACTGATGTCAGGCTAACAGGTCTATAATTTCCTTCCTGTGCCTTCCACCCTTCTTAAATAGCCGAGTAACATTTGCAATTTTCCAGTCATCCGGTATGATGCCAGAATCTTATCGATTCTTGAAAGATCATTGTTAATGCCTTTGCAATCTCTCCAGCTACTTCCTTCAGAACCTGAGGGTGCATTCCATCAGGTCCAGGAGATTTATTGACCCTCAGACCATTAAGCTTCCTGAGCACCTTCTCAATTGTAATTTTCACTGCACATACTTCACTTTCCTGACACTCTTGAATGTTTGGTATGCTGCAGATGTCTTCCACTGTGAAGACTGATGCAAAATACGCATTCAGTTCCTCTGCCATCTCTGCATCTTTTATTACAATATCTCCAGCGTCATTTTCTACTGGTTCTATATCTACCCTCAACTCTCTCTTTTACCCTTTACATACTTAAGTATCAAGTTTCTTCTTTGATATTGGTCTCCAGCTTCCTTTCATAAACCATCTTTTCCTTCCTCATGAACTTCTTAGTTTCCTTCTGGAAGTTTGTAGAAGCTCTCAATCCTCTATCTTCCCACTAGCTTTGGCTTCCTTGTATGCTCTCTCTTTTGCTCTTACTTTGGCTCTGACTTCACTTGTTAGCCACAGTAGTGTCCTCCTTACATTCGAAAATTTCTTTTTATTTGGAATATATCTGTCTTGCACTTCCCTCATTTTTTGCAAAAACTCCAGCCATTTTTGCTCTGCTGTCCTTCCTGCTAGTGTCCCTTTCGAGTCAACCTTGGCCATTTCTCCTCTCATGCCATTATAATTTCCTTTCTTCCACTGAAATACCGACCACA
Organism: Mobula birostris; assembly: GCF_030028105.1. Lineage (NCBI taxonomy): Eukaryota > Metazoa > Chordata > Chondrichthyes > Myliobatiformes > Myliobatidae > Mobula > Mobula birostris. The sequence goes on along the minus strand of NC_092374.1, from coordinate 173,924,227 downwards.
TTGGAATTCAGTTTCTCCTTCTCAAATTTCAATGTGAATTCGATCATATTGTGATCACTTCTCTGAGGGCTGCTGCTATCTCCTGCTGTAATTTGTAATCCACATCCCAGCTGCTGTTTGGAAGCCTGTATACAACTGCCATTCGCGTCCTTTTACCCTTACCATTTCTTAACTCAACCCATAGAGACTCTACACCTTCCAATCCTATGATTTAATATTATTTCTTATACACAGGGCCACACCACCCCCTCTGCCTACTAACATATCTTTTATGCAAGAATTATTTCTTTAATTACAAAAAATCGGCAGGTAATGTTTCAGCCAATAAGAGAAGTTCAAGATTATATAAAATCAAAAGGAAAAAGTCTATAACATCATAAAAGAGCTGTAACCCAAGGCATCGAGTTTAAGAGTATGAACATTATGATGTATTTGTGTAAGTTGTTGGTGAGATGCACTTGAAGTATTGTATGCAGTTTTGGTCATTATGTTATGGGAAAGACTTCGCCAAGCTGGAGAGAGTGCAGAAGAGATTTACGAGGATTCCGTCTGGACTAGAGGGCCTGAATTACAGTGAGAGGTTGGCTATACTGAATCTTTATTCCTTGGGCATAGGAGAATAAGAGGTAATTTCATAGAAGTACATAAAATCATGGAGCGGTATAGATAAGGTGGATGGTCATAATTTTTCACCCCAGGTTTGGGGAGTTGAAAGCTAGAGAGCACAGATAGAAGATAAGAGTGGAGAGATTTAAGAGACCTGAGAGGTAACTTCTTTACAGAGGGTAGTGAGCACCTAGAATGAGCTGCCAGAGGAAGTGGTCAAGGTGGGTTCAATTGCAAAATTTAAGAGGCATTTGGATGGGTATATGGAGGGAAGGAACTTGGAAGATTAAGTGCTGAAAGCAAGCAACTGGGATTAGCAGGGAAGAGGCTGTGGTCAGCATGCACCAGTTGGGTCGAAGGGCCTATTACAATTCTGTGTTACTCTATGACTTGGAAAATTCCCCTGTTCATTAGTCGGATAGGGTGTTCAGGCAGCGCAGTGGTGCTGCAGTGAACGGCTCCAGCAGCCTGCATTGAATCCTGAACTCCAGTGTCGTCAGCGTGGAGCTTGCACGTTGAATTCTTCCAGGTAATCGACATTCCTCCCAAGTCCCATTGATGTGCTGGTTGCTTGTTTTGATCAACTGGGTGCTCTAAGTTATCCCTAGTGTAGGCGGGTGGTCGGCAAAACAGTGCAGTGTTGATGGGCATGTGAGAGACAATAGATACTGGGAAATAACTGGTGGAATGGGGCTGATGTGAATTTACCGGAGTGCTGGCATGAACAGAATGGATTGAAAAGCCTCCATTGTAAAATGAAATGTAAGAAAGAAAAGTGAGATTGATGGAGTGAGAAACACAAAAAAAGACTAAGCTTCTAATAAGTATGCAAAAGCAAGACAGGAGAAACTAATTTGGGGAGTAAGTGACTGGCATTAGTTTTTGTGGTGGACAGTGTGGAAACCCTCCGCAAAATAATTGAGAATGGGTTAAGAGGCAGAAATAAGAGTAGGAGTTGTAGGTTGTTTTCAAGTTGGATGATTGTGACGTGGAATGTGTAATTGCCTGATCATCAGTATTTTGTGCTTAGGGTGAATAGTTTTGTTTGTTCTAGTAATGTTTGGTAAATAGATGAACATTGTCCCCCTACCCCAATCTCTTTGACTCCCTACATTCAGGCAAGAGATACCATAGGATTAGGGCAAGAACTATTAGGATGGGAAACAGCTTCTAACCCCCAGGCCGTGAGACTTCTGAACTCCACACCACCACCCAGGTCTCACCATGTATGAAGGGGCAATAGCTTATGCTGTTTACTTTTTAATTTGTGTTGTAACTGCACCCAAATTGTTTGTTAAGTTATTTGTGGTATTATTACTTTGTGTTGTGTGTGAGTTATATGTACCGTGTTGTGCAACTTGGTCTGGAGGGACACTGTTTCATTTGGTGGTATACGTGTATATGGTTGAATGACAATAAACTGAACATGAGCTTGAACTTGTGTGTTTGTACTGAGAATTCCCCTGGTCAATGCACCTAAGTACTGCCTTCAATGCATTTTAACTTCCCTGTGCTTCAGTTAGTATATTTGTCAATCAAATTTGTCTGTTTTTACTTTCAAACCTGAAATCTCAGATACAAGTAGAAGATGACCAAGGTGTGAATGTTGGACTGGAAAGCACCCTAACGTTGCGGCGCCTACTCATCTGGACATACGATCCCAAGATTAGACTCAAGACACTCGCAGCACTTGTTGATCATTGCCAAGGTAATCAGCATGGTTTTACATTATTTGAAATTAAAGTAAGGTGGTCAAGTAAAAAAAAGGAATGTATTAACAGAAGTCAAACAGTGACAAAAGGGAGTCTACAAGATCTTCTACCCTACTTTGACACTCACTGCCATTTGGTACAAGAGTTGGATGTTTAAATACAGGGGAGATACTAATGTTATTGATCTTGTGAACTTTTGAATTAAGCGTGAATTCAGACTAATAGACATTATCAAGACCTTTTAACATGGACATGACATTGCAAGCAAATGAATCAGAATCAGGTTTATTTTTACTGACACGTATGTCATGCAATTTTTTGTTTTGCGGCAACAGTACAGTGCAATACATAAAAGTACTATAAATTACAACAAGAAATGTATATAAAAAATAAATAAATAATGGTAGTAAAAGGAAGAATGCATGTCTTGGCTGATGGGCTTCCTTAATAATGGATGCTGCCTTTTGGAGATGTCTTCATTGCTGGAAGGATGGAGCTCGCTGAGTGTGTAGCCCTCTGCAGTGCTGAAATAGCTCCTGAGTTCTTTAGCTAGGTTTATACATAACGGTACACAGTGTTATGGTGTAGTTATGAATGGAGTTGAATAAAAATGACAAAGCCTATTCAAGAGGTTCATTGGAAAATATTTAAGTGTGTAGGAATTTCTTCTCTGAGCGGATATTGAATCTCCAGAATTCACTGCCAGAGAAGAATAGTGGGGGCTAGATTGTGAGATGTGCTTAAGATGGAGATAAATATTTGAAGCGCTGGGGAATTGAGCATTATGGCCCTCTAAGTGCACAAAAGGAATTTAAATTCTGTACAAAAGGTTGGCACCCTCTACTTTGTTGGCATGTTAAGTATATTTCATGATTTTATACAATCACATTTCCTTTTCTGGTTTCTTATGCAAACTCGTTGACAACACGAGAGTGTGATGATTTGTCTGTAGATTTTAGAACTGGCTTATTTATACTGTTTATTTTTATTGAAGAAATTATTCATTGCGCACATGTTATTGTTACTGGGCAAAAAATTGCACAGGACAAGTTTTTTGCGCATACTGGTCATTACAAATTAGAGGGAACATTGATTATGGACATCTCGTATAGAAGACATGTTGAGGCCAGCACAGATCAGGTTGAATGGCAATGCAGGCTTGAGCAGCCTAGTGGTCTACTCCTGCTTCTATTTTCTTGTCTACTTCTATTCAGGTTTTTGTTATTTTGTATATTAAGAAAGTCTGAGTATAAATAAAGGCTATTTAAAATTAGATTGTGTGACATTGAATTAAGGGAGAAGCCCAATGAACTATTGACAGATTGGGAAGTGGACCAAGAACTGGCAAATCATGTTAAACAAATGTAGAGTAGTAAGATTAGGATTGTTCATTAATTGGGAGATTGTAAACTAATTGTGGTCACCAAGGCATGTTCCGTGATAATGGAGGAAAGCTTGTAGACATCATAGCTCTGGGGTTAGATGTTTCTTTTTTTTATCTCAGTCCATCAAAGTCCAAGATGACTGCCTCTCTGCAGTTCTGTTGGTTTGAGGTGGCTGATGAAGATAGTCTGGGACCTATGGTTCTGCATGCCGCAGTTCCCTTGGAGATGTTGGATTGCGTAGTGGAAAACACATTTCAAAAGGCACAAATTGGGCAGTCAGGCTATTCTGTGTGCCACAGTTCCCTTGGAGATGTTGGATTGTGCATAATTAGGCACTTGGTAAGGGCTGATAAAGGAGAGCAGTCATTGTGTGAGTGGGCCAGTGTTAGAGTGGGGGAGTTCAGCCTTTGGCTCATAGAGGCTTCGGCAAAGAGAGCTGAAGGCTGAATGTAGATTTTCTCATTTAATTTTTCTTTCTTCCTTTCTTATTGCACATTTAGAGCAGTGGTGGTGCCAAGCAAGGTAGCAGAATACTCCTCTGGGAAGGCAGGGAGACCTCCAATGTCCCTGACGACTACACCTACAAAAAGTGTATCCAGTGGCAGCTTCTTTCAGACGACGTTAATGATTTGGAGCTGGAGCTAGATGAAGCTCAAGGGTTGATTCGTTGATTAGGGGAACAGACAGGAGGCTCTGTGGACAAGAATGAGATTCCTGGATAGTACGTTGCTTTCCAGGTGCCAGGGTCAGAGACATTTCAGAACGAGTCCACAGCATTCTTAAGTGAGAGGGTGAGGTCCACTTTGATACCAATGATAAGGGTAGGAAGGGTGATTAGATCCTGCAAAGTGAGTTCAGGGAGTTAGGTGCTAAGTTAAAGGACAGGCCTCCAGAGTAGTGATCTCAGTGTTGCTAGCTGTGCCACATGTTAATGAGGCCAGAAATAAGAAATCATACAGTTTAACGTGGGGTTAAGGTAATGGTGCAGGAGGGAGTGCTTCAGATGTTTGGATTATTGGGCTCCCTTCCAAGGAAGGTGGGACGAGTACAAAGGGGAGATTTTGCTTCTGATCTGCAAGTTGACTAATATCATTGCACATTGGCTTTCAAAAATGAAAGTATTGAGACAAGGAGTTGGGATGTTTTGTTGAAGTTTAAGCAAAACGTGGGAAACTTCGTTCCTCAGGTGGTGAGAGTGTGGAGCAAACTGCCAGCGGATATGGCGGGTGTGAGGTTGAATTCTACGTTTAAGAGAAATTTGGATACGTATAGTGCCTATAAAAAGTATAGGAAGTTTTCATGTTTTATTTTCTTACAACATTGAATCACAGTGGATTTAATTTGGCTTTTTTTTGACACTGATCAACCGAAAAAGACTCTCTCATGTCAAAGTGAAAACACATCTCTTTAAAGTGATCTAAATTAATTACAAATATAAAACGCAAAATAATTGACTGCATAAGTATTCACCTCCCCTCAAGTCAGTACTCAGTAGATGCACCTTTGGCAGCAATTACAGCCTTGAGTCTGTATGGATAGGTCTCTATGAGCTTTGCACAGCTGGACACTGCAATTTTTCGCCACCTTCTTCACAAAACTGCTCAAGCTCTGTCAGATTGCATGGGGATCATGAGTGAACAGCCCTTTTCAAGTCCAGCCACAAATTCTCAAAGTCTGGACTCTGACTTGGCCACTCCAGGATATTATATTTGTTGTTTTAAAGCCATTCCTGTGTAGCTTTGGCTTTATGCTTGGGGTCATTGTCTTGCTGGAAAACAAATCTCCCAAGTTGCAGTTCTCTTGTAGACTGCATCAGGATTTCCCTGTATTTTGCTGCATTCATTTTACCATCTACCTTCACAAGCCTTCCAGGGCCTGCTGCAGTGAAGCATCCCCTCAGCATGATGCAGCCACCATCCTCCTTCACAATAAGGACGGTGTGTTTTTGATGTGGGGTGTTTGGCTTATGCTAAACATAGCATTTAGTGTGATGGCCAATAATTTTGGTTTCATCAGACCACAGAACCACCTTCCAGCTGACCTCAGGGTCTCCCACGTGCCTTCTGGCAAACTCTAGCTGAGATTTCATGTGAGTTTTTTTTTCAACAATGGCTTTCTCTTTGCCACTCTCCCATAAAGCTGTGACTGGTGAAGCATCCACGCAACAATTGTTGTATGCACAGTCTCTCCCATCTCAACCACTGAAGCTTGTAGCTCCTCCAGAGTTGTCACAGGTCTCTTTGTGGCCTCCCTCATTAGTCCACTTCTTGCACGGTCACTCAGGTTTTGTGGATGCGGATTTACAGCTGTGCCATATTCTTTCCATTTCTTGATTGACTTAACTGTACTCCAAGGGATAGCCAGTGGCTGAGAAATTTTCTTGTATCCATCTCCTGACTTGTGCTTCGTTAGACTTCCCAGATACAGGTGTATTTTTACTACAGTCAATTGGAACTCCTTGACTGCACATGGTGGTCTCCATTTAACTAATTATGTAACTTCTCAAAACCAATTGGCTGTACCAATGATGATTTGGTGTGTCATATTAAAGGCTGTGGATACTTCTGCCGTCAGTTATTTTGTGTTTTATATTTGTAAACAATTTACATCACTTTGTAGAGATCTGTTTTCACTTTGAAACAGAAGAGGCTTTTCTGTTGATCATGTCAAAAAAACCAAATTAAATCTACTAATTCAATGCTGTAAAACATCAAACATGAAAACTTTGGGGCAGGGGTGGTGAATTTTTTTTATAGGCACTGTACATAGATGGGAGGGATATGGTGAGTTTTGTCTGCGTGCAGGTTGATGTGAAGAGGCAGATTAATAGTTTGTCATGGAGTAGATGGGCTGAATGGCCTATTTCTGTGCTGTAGTGTTTTATGACTCTTATAGATGTTGCCTCGTGTTGGAGATGACCTGTTTGTTGGGAATAAGGGTTAGTCAGAGGTTTATGAGGTACCGTATAACCACTAATCCTGCACTGCACAGTCCCAATCATTCTGGCTTTGTGGTGGTCAACCTGTGGTGTGTTCCTTGATAGAAATTTGCTATCCACTTGCATTCATTGGCTAAGGATTCTCATGAGTCATAAAACAAAAGAAACAAGCAGAAATAGGCCATTTATCTATTCAGGTCTATTTTATCTTTCAGTAATAGCCCTTGAAGTCTTTGTAATTCAAATGCCAGCCAGTCTGTGTCTTGGGTGTATTTCATTACTGTACCTCTGCAGAGGTCTGGGCTGGACAATTCCAGAGTCATGACTCTCCGAGAGAAGAATCTCTATTATCACATGCCGGTGATAATAAACCTGATTCTGATTCTGAAACGGGCAACCCCTTATCCTGAATCCTAGTTTTGGATACTCCAATTGGGGAAGTGTCTTCTTGGCATCCACCCTGTCAATTCTACTCAGAATCTTTGTTGCATTCAGATTACTGATCATGAATACCACATTGAAGTCTTGAGTGTGATTTGGGTTTAACAGCAATGTTTGTATTTGTTGAGAAGTAGCTGTCAAGGCATGGGAAATGGTCCATGTCTTCCAGTGTTTTGTCAGAGAAGGTTTATGCCCGTTGTTGAACAGTGGAGGGGACGTGAATATATGAAAAGGTCAGGGAAAGGCCAGTTAGCTTGAGCCTGCTGTTCTAGTCAAAAAGATTAAGTCTGATATATCTTGGTGCTATTTTCCTATCCACCCACACTCTTCCACCATAATCCTTGATTTCTCCGGGATCTGATTTGAATGCAATCAATGACCAAGCCTCCATGCTCGAGAACTCTCAAGATTTGTCTCCCTTGGTGAAGAAATATCCTCTATTTCAGTCTTAAATGGAATCTTACCTGTTGTGAGATTTGGGAAAGAACCACTATCACCCCTCCCTGCTCAGTTCTTAGAGGGCTTAGAGTTTGAACCCTCCAAGAATTTTGTATTTGCCAAAGAGATGTTATCTCATTTCTCTGAACTCTGGAGAATAGAAGGCCAACCAGCTCTAACTTTTCTTTGTGATAGACCTTCCATCCTGGGAATTAGCAAGGTTAATTTTTGCTGTACACCCTCTATACCAGTATGCATTTATTGAGGAAGAGGACCAAAATTATACACAGTACTCCAGGTAAAGCCTCACTTATAATGAAGGTAATCGATCCTTTTGCCTTTCTAATTACTTATGCACCTACGTGCCAACGAGGATCACTGGATTTCTCTGTGCAGGAGCATTCTGTAGTCCCTCTGCATTTTAACAATATCAAGCTGGTATATTCTTCCTACCAAAGTAGAAAACAGAGTGCTTCATAGAAGATGGACAGAGAACAGTACTGCACAATATTGATGTTGTGCCTATCTACATAAACCTATTCCATGCTCAATCTAAACCTTCCCTCCTACAAAGCCCATAACTCTCTATTTTTATTATGTCATGTGCTCATCCAAGAGTCTCTTAAATGTCCCTATTGTGACAGTCTCCACCACCACTCCCAGTAGTGTTTCAGGCACGTAACACTCTGTTTAAAAAAAAACGAACAATTTACTTCTTACATTTGTCCTGAACTTTCCTCCATTCACCTTAAACAAATGTCCTCTACTACTGACCATTGCCACCTTGGGGGAAAAAGGTGCTGGCTATCCATTCTGTTTATGCCTCTCACAATCTTATACACCTCTATCAGGTTGCCTTGCATCCTCCTTTGCTGCAAATGAGAAAAGCACTAGCTACTCAGTCTTCTCTCATAGGATATGTTCTGGCAGTAACGTGGCTCCAGGACAGTGTCCCATGCACCATCAATCTACAGGTCATGGCACTTAGGGATTTGGGCTCTATTTTAACTTTTTGTGACTATGCCTTATTTCTGCTTGTGCCTTCTGGTATGTGAGACTCTTTGTACTGTGTTTTACATCTTGGCCCCAGAGCAATGCTGTTTTATTTGGCTGTATTGTTATGTGTGGTTGAACAACTGAAGCACTTAAAGTCCAACCTTCTGTGGGCATTCTAATTCTGAATCCATGTAGCTAAGTCTTTAGATCCCACACCTCATGACCTTACAAAATCCATAAACATCACATACACCCTACCTTCAACCTGAAAAAAAACTTAGTCGGGCTCATGAGACACGACCTGACCCTGACAGAGCCATGCTGACTATCACTATGCTTCTTCAATTGCTCATAAATCTTATCCTTGAAAATCCCCTCCATTGGTTTCCTGACCACTGATGTAAAGCTCACTGTCTATAATTCCCGGGATAATCCCTATTACCTTTCTTGAACAACAGAACAACATTTGCCATCTTTCAATCCTCTGGTACTACTGCTGTGACCAGGGAAATGTGAAGATCAGCATCAACTCTCTTCTCACTAACCTTCGGTATATCCCATCCAGCTCCACAAACCTGTCTATCCTAATGTTTCTTAGAGGCTTCAGTACTACTTTACTAACATCAACAAGCTCTAACACACCTTCCCTCTCTCAGGGGTTCCTAACCTTTTATGTCATGGACCCCTAACGTTAACCAAGGGGTCCGTGAACCCCAGGTTGGGAACCCCTGCACTGAACACTGAAGTAAAGTATTCATTAACTATCTCCCTACATCCTCTGCCTCCAGGTATGTTTCCCCCTTTATGCTGAACGGTTCTACCCACACCCTCCTGTTCCTTACGTACGTGTAAAAATGCGTTGGGGTTTTCCTTAATCCTACTTGCCAAGGCCTTCACTTGTCCCATTCTAGCTCTCCTAAGTCCCTTAAGCTCCTTCCTCGCTACCTTACAACTTTGCTTCCTAAACCTTAAGTATAGTTATGTCTTCCTCTGGACTAAATATTGAAACTCTCTTGTCAACCAAGATTCTTTCACCATACCATTCTTTCCATCGCAGTGGGATAAACCAATCCAGAACCCCGTGCAAGTGCTCCTAAAGAACTTCCATATTTCCATTATACATTTCCCTGAGAACATCTGTTCCTAATTTATGTTCCCAAGTTCCTGTCTAATACCATTGTAGTTAGCCCTCCCCATTTAAGTATTTTTGAATATCATTTCTTCCTCATCCAAGGCTATGCTAAAGATTAGTGATCACTATCTCTGAAATACTCTTCCACAGAGGGATTTGTCATCTGACCAGATTCATTATTAGTATTGCATCCAGTATGGCCTCTCTTAGAATTGGCCTGTGCTCGTATTGTGTCAAGAATCTTTCCTGGATAAACCCCTTAATTTCTGCCCCATCTAAACCTTTTGCACCATGAAGTTTCCAAACAATTTTAATGAAGTTGCAGTCCCCCATGAAAACGACTTTGTTAGCACCTTTTCAAAATCTGCCTACTGATCTGCTCCTCAGTGACCCTGTTGCTATTTTGGGGTTTATAAAATACTCCCAAAAGAGGGGTTGCTCCCTTCCTGTTGCTGACTTTTACCCACACTGACTCATTAGGCAATTCCTCCACAATATTCTCCTCTTCTGTAGTGTGATATTATCCCTGATTAGCAATGCCACCTGGCCACCTCCTCACCTCTTTTACCTCCCTCCTTGTCCCCTTTGAAACATCTGAACCCTGGAACATCAAGCAGCCAATCCTGCCTTTGTGACAGCCAAGTCTCTGTATCGGCTACATCATCATAATTCTGTGTACGTTACCCTTGTTTCTGATACTTCTCACATTAAAGTTCAATCCATCCAACTGACTGCATTTGTGCCCTAACCATTGCTCGTCCTTCCTCACAGACTCTCTACACATTGCATATACCTTTACACCAATTGCTCTATCATCTAACCCAGGGATGGCCAAAAGTGGCACATTGGATGCTTAGAAGTGGCGCATTGCACTGCAGTGATAATAATAAAAAAGTAAGCCTACTCATGTAAAAAGTATTAACCAAAAACAGATTTGTAGAAAAAAAATCTATAACAGGATTTCAAGTAGCTTAGAACTAGAAATGGGTTTTACTGAGAATAAATCTAAAATTTAGCAATTATTTTTAGCGATTTTATTATTTTGTGCACATCTTTTGGTGAATTTTATCTTCTTTCACATTACTCTGCTTTCAATTTTAAAAAACTGTTCACTGAGTCAAACTAGGAAAGAAGGACTTTTGTTTTGCAACCGTTCCATAACTGTTCAATACAGGTTCGATACTTATTTGATCCTGAGGCGCCAGGTGTCTGCACCAGCAGTGCGTCGCAGGTTTTTGCCAGTCAGTTTACAATTGACACTCGTGCGCTACGGAGCTGTGCTTTGTTCGTCCTTTGTGAACATCTGCAGTTTTGTACTTTTTCAATAATTAAGCCTTGTTTTTACATTCAGTTACCCATCGCAGTGCAAAAGAAAATGAGCAAAGGAAAAGCAGAAAGTGATAGTAAGCGTGAATTCAATGAACAGTGGGAAAGTGAGCTCTTATTTATAGTGGGTCTGTCAGGAAAACCGTTGTGCATTGTTTGTGAAAACACTTTCTCACATAATAGAAGACATGATCTTAACAGACACGATAAAACACAACACCAGACTGAAATAGAAGGAAAACTGAAGCTAGTGCTTGGGGCTGAGTTACGGAAAGAATATGTGATTAAGGAAAAGGAAGGAATCAAAAGACAAAATATATTTGTTAAAAGTCTCATTAAAGTAAGTCATGTTTATCTTGTTTTTATATTATATCAATATATCATGTAAAAATGCTAAATATGTCAATATATATTAACATTTTTACAAGAATTGAATGGGGGTACAAGAGTTGTATGGTGCATCTGAACTCATGCGTAAAAAAAAAAAAAAAAATTGACGTATGGAATGTAAGAGGGTGGCCACCCCTGATCTACCCTATCATTCTGGTTTCCATCCTTCTGCCAACCTAATTTACACCCTCCCAAACAGCTCCAGCAAACCTGCTTGCAAGGCCACTTTTGGTGTAGATCATCATAACTTCCCCAATGATCCACAAACCAAAATCGCACTCCCTGCACCAACTCTTCAGCCATGCATTCATGTGTCAATCTTCCTATTCTTACAGGCAAGAATACAGGGATTACTACCCTCGAGGTCCTGCTTTTTAGCTTCTTTACTAACTCTCTGTATTTACTCTTCTGCACCTCATCTCTTTCTCTAGCTACGTCATTGATACCAATATGTATCATGACTCCTGCTCACCCTCCCCTTGAATAATGCTATGGACTCCATCCGAGACATCTCTGATCCTGGCATTTGGGAGACAATGAACCATCCAGGAGACTTGTTCTGGTTTTGGCTCTTTCCCTACACATTGAATACCCTATCACCACTGCTTTCCGCTTCTCCACCCTTCACTTCAGAGCCTCCTGATTGTTGTGGCTTTCCTCTGCAAGCCCGACCTTGCCAACACTATGATATACTTGTTATTTGAGGTGAGTGGCCACAGGGCTTCCCTGTACGACACACAGAAATGCAGAACTGCATTAATAAGTGGTTATTTGGCTCATTGAATCTATGTGTAAGGGCATTCATGTTACTTTCACTTGCCTGCCCTTTGCCCATAGCCTTCCAAATTCATTCCTTTCAGACATTTGCCCACCTTGATTTAGTACAGAACAAATCAATCTACCTTTATAATTGAATCTTTTGCCAGCCCAACAACACATTGCAACTCTTGATGTCACACTGGAATGAAGTATTCCCTTGGGTTATTTTTTGTTATTTTGCCAATCACTTTCATTCTGTTTCCTAGTTTTTAAACCTTCCATTTCTGGGGACAGTTTATCCCTCTCTACTCTGTATAGCCATTTAATGTTCAAGACTCCTTTGCAATCTCTTTTGTTTGAAGGACAGTAATCTCAGTATTTCTCCAGTATACCTGCAAAACATAAGTACCTCATCCCTTAAACCATGTTGGTAAATCTCTTCTTAAACCTCCTTCTGGTGGCTACATCTTTCCTAAAGTATGTCATCCAGAAACAAACATAGTGCTTCAAATAGAGCCACTCTTTGAAAAAATCAAATTGTTAGTAAGACGTGACCTGCCCTCCCCAAAGTCATTCTAACTGTCCCTAATTAGGAACATGCCCTTCGACACATATTGATGTTCTGAACTAACTGAGCTAATGACATCTATTTAAACAAATCCCTCCTGTGTGCACGTGACCACATTCTCTCCATACACTGAAGAGCATTTGGAATGGATTAGTAGGAGCAAATTAAAGGAAGGCAAGGGCAAGCATAGTGGCCATTATTTGAGTGGACATAGTCAGAACGGTGATCTTAAGGCTTTAACTCTTCGAAGCTTCAGCAAAGTGAGGCTTCACAGAGAAAGGAAAGAGAAGCTCAAGTTTTTTTTTTCCTTCTCTTCTTTATATCTGCTCAACTATGACAGTAGGGATGCCAGGCAGGATAATGAGACCCTTCCCTTGTGGGATGTGGGAAGGCAAGGAGACCGTCAGTGTCCCTGATGACTCCAACTGTGAGAAGTGCATCCAGCTGCAGCTTCTAACAATCCGAGTTAAGGAGTTGGAGCTGGAACTGGATGAACTCCTTATCCTTTGGGAGGCTGAAGCGGTGATAGATAGGACATATAGAGAGGTAGTTACACCCAAGGTGCAGGACACAGGAAGTGGTGACAGGAAGGGGAAAGGGGTTAAGGAGCCAGTGCACTTAACAACAGATGTATCAATTTGGATACTGTCGGGTGGTGGGGGGGGGGGGATGCTGGGAAAATGTCCTAACAGAGGAAAGTCACAGTGATTAGGTTTCTGGCACTGAGTCTGCCTTAGTGACTCAGAAGGGGAGAGGGGAGAAGAGGCACGCTCTGGTGATGGGAATGAATAGGAGGTTCTGTGGGTGAGAATGAGATTCCCGGATAGTATTTTGCCTCTTGGGTGCTAGGGTCTGGGATATCTCAAATCAGGTCTTCACCTTTCTTAAGTAGTAGGATGAACAGCCAGAAGTTATGGTCCACGTAGGTACCAATGACATGGGTAGAACGAGTGACGAGGTTCTGCATGGGGAGTTCAGGGAGTTAGGTTCTTCAGGGTTGTGATCTCAGGATTGCTACCTGTGTCACATGCTAGTGAGGCCAGAACTAGGAAGATTATACAGTTTGATATGTGGCTAACGAGCTGGTGAAAGAGGGGTGACATCATATTTTTGGATCATTGGGCTCACTTCCAATGAAGATGGGACCTATACAGAAAGGACGGTTTACACCTGATCAGGAGGGGGTCTAATATGCTAGTGGGAAAGTTTGTTAATGCTGCAAGGTGGGGTTTAAGCTAGAGTTGCAGGGGGATGGGAACCAGAGTGCCAGAATAGCTGGTGGGGAGGTTGTGGAGACAGATGTTGATAAGACCTCAGACAAAGTTAGAAATCAAAAGATTGAGCATGGTACGATTAGTGTCCTGGGCTGCATATATTTAAATGCAATAAGTATCATAGGAGAGGCATATGGTGCTGAGGGCGAGGTAGCTGGTTTGCAGTGGAAGCAATGTTTAGTGTCAGGGGGCATGAAGTGTGTGAAGTTGCCATAACTAGAGAGAAGGTTCTTTGGAAACCAAAAGGTCTGAAGATAAGTCAACCAGACCAGATGGTGTGCACCACAGAGTTCTGGAAAAATGTGGCTGAAGAGATCATGGAGGCATTAGCAATGATTTTTCAAGAAACACTAGATTCTGGAATGGTTTCGAAAGACTGGAAAATTGCAAATGTCACTCCACTCTTCAAGAAGGGAGAGAGGCAGAAGAAAGGAAACTACAGGCCAGTTAGTCTGATCTCAGTGGTTGGGAAGATATTGGAGACGATTATTAAGGTTGAGGTCTCAGGGTACTTGGAGGCACATGATAAAATAGGCCGTAATCAGCATGGTTTCTTCAAGGGAAAATTTTGCCTGACAAGTCTGGAGTTCTTGAAGAAGTTACAAGCAGGATAGACGGGAGAATTGGTTGATGTTGTGTACTTGGATTTTCAGAAAGCCTTTGACAAGGTGCCACTCATGAGGCTGCTTAACAAGCTACAGGCCCATGGTATTACAGGAAAGATTCTGGCATGGATAAAACTGGATTGGCAGGAGGCAAAGAGTGGGAATAAAGAGAGCCATTTCTGACTGGCTGCTAGTGACTAGTGTTGTTCCACAGGGGTCTGTGTAGGGACTGGTTTTTTTATGTTATATGTCAATGATTTGGATGATGGAATTGGTGACTTTGTTGCAAAGTTTGCAGATGATATGAAGATAGGTTAAGGGGCAGGTAGTTTTGAGGAAGTAGAGAGGTTACAGAAGGACTTAGACAGATTAGAATAATGGGCAAAGAAGTGGCAGATGGAATACAGTTTGGAAGTGTATGCTTCTGCACTTTGGTAGAAGAAATGAAAGGGTTGACTATTTTCTAAATAGAGAGAAAATACAAAAAACTGAGGTAAAGACACTTGGGAGTGCTTGTGCAGGAGTCCCTGAAGGTTAATTTACAGGTTGAGTCTGTGGTGTAGAAGGAAGAATTCACTTCAGAGGACTAGAATATAAAAGCAAGGATGTAATGTTAAAACTTTATAAAGCACTGGTGAGTCCTCACTTGGAGTATTGTGAGTAGGCTTGCGCCCGTTATCTTAGAGAGGATGTGCTGACACTGGAGAGGGTTCAAAGGAGGTTCACCAAATGATTCCAGGATTGAATGGAATGTCACATGAAGAACATTGATGGCTCTGGACCTGTATTCACTGGAATTCAGAAGAATGTAGGGTGACCTCATTGAAACCTATCGAATGGTGAAAGGCCGTAATAAATTGGATGTGAAGAGGATGTTCCCTATGGTGGGAGAACCAGAGGGGACAGCCTTAGCATATAGGGGCGTCCTTTTAGAACAAAGATGAGGAGGAATTTCTTAAACCAGAATCTGTGGAATTCTTTGCCACAGGCAGCTGTGGAGGCCAAGTCTTTATGTATATTTAAGGCAGAGGTTGATATATTCTTGACTGGTCAAGGCATGAAGGGATGGATACGGGGAGAAGGCAGGAGATTGGGCTGAGAGGAAAATTGCATCAGCCATGAATTGAATTGACTTTATTTCTTACGTCCTTCACATACATGAGGAGTAAAAATCTTTACATCTGTCTAAATGTGCAATCATAGTAATTTATAACAATTTATAATAAATAGAACGATTAAGGGAGGTACAGTTCCCTTACCAGGCAGTGATGCAGCCAGTCAGGATGCTCTCAACTAAGCCCCTGTAGAAAGTTCTTAGGATTTGGGGGCCCATACCAAACTTACTCAACTGCCTAAGGTGAAAGAGGCGCTGTTGTGCCTTTTTCACTACACAGCTGGTGTGTATGGACCATGTGAGGTCCTCGGTGATGTGGATGCCGAGGAACTTAAAGCTGTTTACTCCCTCAACCCCAGATCCATCGATGTCAATAGGGGTTAGCCCCTCTCTATTCCTCCTGTAATCCACAACCAGCTGCTTTGATTTTGCAACATTGAGGGAGAGGTTGTTTTCTTGACACCACTGTGTCAGAGAGATGACTTCTCCCCTGTAGGCCATTGGCAAATTTAATTAGCAGATTAGAGCTGTGGGTGGCGACACAGTCATGGGTATACTGTGAGTAAAGGAAGGGACTTAGTGGACAGTCCTGAGGGGAGTCAGAGGGTTGGAGGTGAGGGAGCCCACTCTTACCACCTGCTGGCGATCTGACAGGAAGTTCAGGATCCAGCCGCTCAAGGCAGGGTCAAGGCAGAGGTCTCTGAGCTTCTTGTCGAGTCGGGATAGAATTATGGTGTTGAATGCTGAACTGTCGTCCAAGATCAACATTCTCACATGAGCATCCTTCTTCAGATGTGTAAGGACGGTATGTAGGGCAGTGGCTATTGAGTTGTCTGTTGGTTGGTTGTGCCAGTAGGCGAATTGTAGGGGGTCCAGTTTGGGTGGTAGCATGCTGCAGATGTAGTCCTTGACCAGCGCCTCAAAGCATTTGCTTATTATTGAGGTGAGTGAGACAGGATGCCATTCGCTCAGACATGTTACCTTAGTTTTCTTTGGTACAGGGACAATGGTGGATAACTTGAAGCAGGAGGGCACTCTACGTAGGGAGAGGGAGAGATTAAAAATGTCTGTAAATACACGTGCCATTTGTGCTGTGCACATCCTGAGTACTGATGAAAAGACGGAGCAGACTTGATGGGCCAAATGGCCTAATTCTGCTCCTTGTATCTTATGGTTGTATATTCATGTACATAAGAGCCTCGTTCAATGCTTCTTCTGTAATACAGCCTCCACCTCCACCCCCGCAGCACATTATAGATACACACCCATCTGGGTTTTTATTTTTAAATGCCCTTCGCATTTCCATTGACTTTGATTCTCTTAACTTAGATGCATGCTCTCTAGTATTAGTCATTTCAATCCTGGGGGAAGGATACCAGCTGTCTATCTGCCTCTCAGTCTCATAATATTCACCTGATCTCCCCTTAACCACTGCAGCTGAAGGGAAAACACCATATGCTCTCTAGTGGATTATACCCCATGGTTCTGAAAGAGTTAACTGAAGAGTTGTGGGGGCATTAGTAATGACTTTCAAGAATCAATAGATTCTGGCATGATTCCAGAGGATTAAAAAATTTCAAATGTCACTCCACTCTTGCAGAAGGAAGGGAGGCAGAAGAAAGAAAATTATAAGCCAGTTAGCCTGGCCTCAGTGGTTGTGAAGACTGTGGAGTCAATTGTTAAGAATGAGGTTTCAGGGTACTTGGCAAAAATAGGCCAAAGTCAGCATGGTTTCCTTAAGGTAAAATCATGCCTGACAAATCTATTGGAATTCTTTTGGGGAATAGACAAAGGAGAATTGGTGGATGTTGTGTACTTGGACTTTCAGAAGGCCTTTGACAAGGTGCCACACGTGAGACTGCTTAACAAGGTAACAGATCTTGGTATTACAGGTATTACTAGCATGGATGGAGCATTAGTTGATTGGCAGGAGGCGAACAGTGGGAATAAAGGGTTTGGCTGCCGGTGACTAGTGGTGTTCCACAGGGGTCGATGTTGAGACTGCTTTTACACTGTTTGTCAGTGATTTGGATTACGGAATTGACTTTGTGCCATGTTTGCAGATAGATGAAGGGGAAGGTAGTGTTGATGAAGCAGGGAGGCTGCAGAAAAACTTAAACAGATTAGGAGAATGGGCAAAGAAGTGGCAGATGTAATACAAATGTGCATGTAAGTTGCTCTTCTTGAAGTTGTCTTTAACCCGCGTGCTGGGCCCACAGTCTGTGTGAAAGCCCACACCACCTTTCAAATATTGCTCAAGATCCATCTTGAACAAATGGGCTCCCCCATAAGAGTATTGATATTTCTTCTTTGAAGCTATTCATCTGCACAAAGCACCTTGTGCAACAGGGACGGCATCCTCAGCCTTCTTCCCTTCTGTCTTCTTCCAGCTCCAACCGAAAAGACTTCAACCTACACCAGTGTCTGGCACGAAAACCTCTCCACCCAGCTTTGTCTAGAACCTTCTCCAAATTCCACTACTCTGATTGGATGACACTACACTCCTAAGCATGAACATTACATCCTCTTAACTTTAGCTCAAACCCAAACATGTTGAAAGCAGAACAGATTGTTCTTATAGGACTGCTAGGGTGAAATACTTACAGCATAGCAGTAAAAATCTTAACCAGGATGTTACACTACTAACACTTAAACAATTGTTCTTTTCACATTAATTTTCATTTTGTTTTTTTAGGGAGGAAAGGCGGAGAATTGGCATCTGCTGTCCATGCTTACACCAAAACTGGAGACCCATACATGAGATCATTGGTGCAGCATATCCTGAGCCTGGTATCACACCCTATACTCAATTTCCTCTATCGCTGGATTTATGATGGAGAGTTGGAAGACACGTACCACGAGGTAAAATTTTTCATTTCTCCTTTTTGTCCTGGTGCTCTGTATGAAAGGATTTGGTGTTGGTATTGTTTTAGTATTGTCACATGTATCAAGGTACTGTAAAAAGTTTATACAAATCAAATCATTACACAGTACATTAAGCTAGAATAAGGTAAAATAACAATGCAGGATAAAATGTAAAAGCTACCCCAAACATGCAGTGCAGGTAAATGATAAAATGCAAGATTATAACGAGGTAGATTGGGAGGCCAAGAATCCATCTTGATTGTAGAAGAGGTCACTTCAAGAATTTGATGATAGCAGGATAGAAGCTGTCCTTGAGCTTGGAGGCATGTACTATCAGGCTTTTGTAGCTAGGGGAGAAGAGAGAACCGCAGGGTATGACCGGTCTTTGATTATGCTAATGCTTTACTAGGCAGTGAGAAGTATGGACAGAGTCCAGAGCAGAAAATGCTGGTGGAGTTCAGCAGATCAGCCAGCATTTACGGAGGGGAATTATGTCAACGTTTGGGGCCGAGAACCTTCATGAGGACTGGAAAGGTGGGGTGGAGGGGGGAGAGAAACGAGCACAAGCTGGAAGGTGCTAGGTGAAATCAGGTGAGGGGGAAAGTAGGTAGTGGGTGTGGGGGGGGGAGTTAAAGTAAGAAGCTGGGAGATGTTTGGTTGAAAAGATAAAAGGATGAAGAAGGGAGAATCTGATAGAGTAAATCATGGGAGGAAAGGAAGAAATGAGGGGCACCAGGGGAGGAGTTAGGCAGGTAAGGATAACAGAAAGTGGTAAGGGGGGAGCCAGAATGGGGAATGGAGAAGAAGAGAGTAGAAGGAGGGAGAAATTACGAGAAGTTGGAGAAATCTATGTTCATGCCATCAGGTTGGAGGCTAACCAGACAGAATTTGAGGTATTGCTCCTCAGATTTGAGAGTGGCCTCATTGTAGCAGTAGAGGAGGCCATGAGCTGTCGTGTTGGTATTGGAATAGGGAGTGGAATTAAGATGGTTGGTCACTGGGTCATCCTCCCTGTTGCAGACTGAGCGAAAGTGCTCAACAAAGCAATCCCCCAATCTATGTCAGGTTACACCGATGCAGAGGAGGCCGCGTGGGGAGCACTGGTTACACTAGATGATCAAACAGACTTGAGGGTGAAGTGTTGCCTTACTTGGAAGAACTATTTTGGGCCCTGAAAAATGGTGAAAGAACAGTTGAATGGACAAGTGTAGTGCTTGTGCTGCTTGCAGGGATAAGAGCCAGGAAGGAGATGAGTAGAGGGGAATGAGGGTGATCTTATAGAGGTTTATAATATCATCAGGGGCATAAGTAAGGTGAATATGCAGGTTTTTTTTCCCCTCCAAGAGTTGGGGTATCAAGAACTGGTGGGATTAGGTTTAAGGTGAGAGGGGAGATATTTAATAAGAACCTGCAGGCCATCTTTTTCATCCAGAAAGTAATCAGTGTATGGAATGAGCTGCCAAGGGAAATGTTTGAGGCAGGTACATTAACAACATTTTAAAGGGAGTTGAATAAGCAAGGTTTAGGGGGATATTGGCCAAGTTGCACTAACTTAAGATGGGAATTTTGGTCAGCATGGGCTAGTTGAGCTGCAGGCCTTATTTTTGTGCTGTGTGTCTTTGTCTTTATGACTCTACTGTACAGAAATCAATGGTTGAGTGCGTCAACTGTCCTTTAGAAAGCAGAATTTAATGTAGAAATTTCTCCTCGTACAAGTGTTAGGTGGCTGATGTCTTTTGCTGAGATTATTTCCTCCCCTGCTCCCCTACCCCTCTAGCTGAATTCTAGACTCTTATTGCAAGAAGCAGCTTCTTAGCATGTACCTTTTCAATTTCAGAAGTTTTGTCTCAATGAAATCATCTAATCTCTGGGGATATAGTCCAGTATTATTCAGTCTTTTTCTCCAGTGAACAACCCTCTGATCCCAGAAATTAATCCAGTGCATTTTTTGTTGCATGCCCTCTTTTTGTAAAAGTTTTGCCGTAATTGTAGAGCATGATGGGTAAAATGATACTCTACCAATCATGCTCTACAATTACTGTAAAACGTTGTTGTATCGTCCTTGCAGTGAAGGCCACCAAACTGGTTACTTTCTAATTGTTTGCTGTACCTGATTGTCCATTTTCTGAGTTCGCACACTGAGATCCCCTGAGCTCCATTGTTTGCAAGTTCTTCACCATTTCCTATCAACATCTTCAACTCCCAATTTACCGATTTGGTTAACTGGTTCATCTCCATTTGCAGATTCTGTGTCTCCTTTATCACTCCCATTTGGTGTTGTGTAATTGCATGTCTTGCATTCTACCCTTACAGCTGAAATCAGTCACTAAATAGTTTAGGGCCCAGCATAGATCCTTGTGGCATTTTACTTGTGATATCCATTCAGGCAAAAATTGTTCTATGTATTCTATTTTCTATCCTTGATCAGTCCTGTGTCTATTTAAGTGTATTTCTGTCCTATCCTGGGAGCTTTTATTTATCTAATGACCTTTCAAATGGAACCTTGACATGTTCTTTCTGAAATACCATCTATTCTACTTCCGCTGTTATTCACCCTGCTAATTACAAGTAGTGGAAAAAAACCGGTATTAGATTTGTCAAGAGTATAATACTTACAGTAAACAGCGGTGACTGCCTGATTATACTATATTATGATTTTCTGAGTGCCTGTTACCATATCCTTAATGGATCCAGCATTTTTCCTAACAAGTGATACCAGGCCAATTGATTAAAAGTTTCTTTTTCGCTCATTCCGTTCTTAAATTTCTACACTGTAGTTTGCCGAGGCAATTAAAGAATCCAGAGAATTTTGGACGATTGTCATTATTAGAGTCATAGTGGTACAGCATAGAAACAGCCCCTTTGGCTTACTGCGTCTGTGGTGACCATCATGTCAACCTCTGCTAATCCCACTTGCCTGAGTTAATTCTACATCTTGCCATGCCTTGTTTATTCAAGTCCCTGCCCAGATCACCTTGGATCAATGTGTTTACACTTCTGGGCCTTTCTACCATGTGAGACCTTGTTAGAAGCTTTGCATGTTTATTGCCCTGCTCTCATCAGTCACCTCTTCAAAGAACTCAATTGTATTTGTAAAATGTGCTCTGATCCAGGCACAAGCCCATGCTGACTATCCCTAATCAGTTCTTACTCAACCATATTACAATCATCACTTTTAGAATGCTTGAAATTCAAAGTAAATTTATTATCAAAGTGCATATATGTTACCATATACTGCCTCAAAATTCATTTTCTTGCGGGTCATATACAGGAAAAAAGAAATACAATAGAAATTTTCTAGGAAAGTGCTGTGCATAAACAGGCAAAGACTGAGAAGCATCAGAATGCAAAAGAAGACTAATTGTGCAAATGAAAATAATACTGAGAATATGAATTGTAATGAGCCCTTGAAAGTGAGTCTGTAGAATCAGTTCAGAGTAGCCGTGAGAGAAATTATCCATACCACTTTAGGAGCCTGCTGGTTGTCGGTTAATAACTGTTCCTCAACCTGGTGGTGTAATCTAAAGCATCTGTACCTCTTGCCTAATGATAGTAGCGAGAGGAGGGCATGGCTGGATGGTGGAGGACTTTAACGATGGATTCTGCTATCAGAATCAGTTTTATTATCACCGGTATGTGATGTGAAATTTGTTAACTTAGCAGCAGCAGTTCAATGCAATATATAATCCAGTAGAGAGAGAGAGGAAAGTAAATAAAATTAAATAAAACACAATAAATAAACAAGTAAATCAATTACGTATATTGAATAGATTTTAAAAATGTGCAAAAACAGCAATATATATTTTTTTAAAAAGTGCGGTAGTGTCCAAAGCTTCAATGTCCATTTAGGAATCAGATGGCAGAGGTAAAGAAGCTGTCTTGTGACAATGCTCCAGGTAAGTGTGCTCAATGGTGGGGAGGGCTTTGCCTGGGATGGATTGGGCAGTATCTACAAATTTCTGTAGCTTTTGCATTCCTGAGCATTAGTGTTTTCATACTTGGTTGAGATGCAACCAGTTAGGGTACTCTCCACAAACACGAGATTCTGCAGATGCCAGAAATCTTGAGCAACACACCCAAAGTGCAAGAGAAACTCAGCAAGCCAGGCAGCATCATTTGAGGGAATAAACTGTTGACGTTTTGGGCTGTGATCCTTCATCAGGACTGGAAAGGAAGGGTCAGAAGGCAGAATAAGAAGTTGAGGGGAGAAGTACTAGTACAAGCTGGCAGGGGGAAGCTTACAGGGCGGTGTGGTGCAATGTCTCAATAAATTAAATAAATAAAGATCCTGGATAAAAACGTGCTAGCCTCTGCCAGAAAGCTTAAACTGAGGAGGAAGTTCGTGTTTCAGCAGGTTAACAAACCAAAGTACATTGCCAGAGCAACCATGAAGAAAATTGATGTCCTTGAGTGGGCCATTCAGAGTCCTGACCTAAATCCGATCAAACATCTTTGGCAAGACCTCGCCACCACTCCCCAATTACCCTGGCACAGCTTGAGCAATTTTGCAAGGACAAATGGGCAATCATACTCCATTATGTTGTGCAAAGCTAATAGAGACATACCCAAAAGACTACTGGCTGCAGCAGGTGGTTCAATTAAGTACTGATGTGGCATTGACCTCTCACATCATGAAGACCCTGGAGACACTTGTTCTGGAGCTGCTCTGGCCTATGGTCAGGCCACACTTAGATCCCCTCCAGTTCGCCTACCAGCCCTGACTAGGAGTTGAGGATGCCATCGTCTACCTGCTGAACCGTGTCTACGCCCACCTGGACAAGCCAGCGAGCACAGTGAGGGTCATGTTTTTTGACTTCTCCAGTGCGTTCAACACCATCCGCCCTGCTCTGCTGGGGGAGAAGCTGACAGCGATGCAGATGGATGTTTCCCTGGTATCATGGATTCTTGATTACCTGACTGGCAGACCACAGTACGTGTGCTTGCAACACTGTGTGTCCGACAGAGTGATCAGCAGCACTGGGGCTCCACAGGGGACTGTCTTGTCTCCCTTTCTCTTCACCATTTACACCTTGGACTTCAACTACTGCACAGAGTCTTGTCATCTTCAGAAGTTTTCAGATGACTTTGCCATAGTTGGATGCATCAGCAAGGGATATGAGGTTGAGTACAGGGCTACGGTAGGAAACTTTGTCACATGGTGTGAGCAGAATTATCTGCAGCTTAATGTGAAAAAGACTAAGGAGCTGGTGGTAGACCTGAGGAGAGCTAAGGTACCTGTGACCCCTGTTTCCATCCAGGGGGTCAGTGTGGACATGGTGGAGGATTACAAATACCTGGGAATACGAATTGACAATAAACTGGACTGGTCTAAGAACACTGAGGCTGTCTACAAGAAGGGTCAGAGCCGTCTCTATTTCCTGAGGAGACTGAGGTCCTTTAACATATGCTGGACGATGCTGAGGATGTTCTACGAGTCTGTGGTGGCCAGTGCTATCATGTTTGCTGTTGTGTGCTGGGGCAGCAGGCTGAGGGTAGTGGACACCAACAGAATCAACAAACTCATTCATAAGGCCAGTGATGTTGTGGGGATGGAACTGGACTCTCTGACGGTGGTGTCTGAAAAGAGGACGCTGTCTAAGTTGCATGCCATCTTGGTCAATGTCTCCCATCCACTACATAATGTACTGGTTGGGCACAGGAGTACATTCAGCCAGAGACTCATTCCTCCGAGATGCAGCACAGAGCGTCATAGGAAGTCATTCCTGCCTATGGCCATCAAACTTTACAACCCCTCCCTTGGAGGAACAGACACCCTGAGCCAATAGGCTGGTCCTGGACTTATTTCATAATTTACTGGCATAATTTACATATTATTATTTAATTATTTATTACTATTTTTCTATTACTATTTATTATTTCCATGACTATTACTATTTACTGGTAGTAGTATTACTATTACTATTTAATTACTTATGGTGCAACTGTAACGAAAACCAATTTCTGCCGGGATCAATAAAGTATGACTATGACTGACTTTGACTACTGGGCAAAGGGGGATGAATTCTTTAGAACTCCTGACGTTTCTGTTTTTGAAGTTTTAGTTTTCATGCTTTACAATTTTCTGTTTTTGGGCTGTACTGTAAAGAGGAAAGAAAAGGAGCATGTAATTCACAAACCAAAATTTTCTGCAAGTCTGAGAAATCTATGCTCATAGCATCAGGTGGGAGGCTACCCTGATGGAATACGAGGTATTGCTGCTCCAGCCTGAGTTTAGTCTCAATATAGCAAAACAAGAGCCCATAGACGTACATGTCAGAATGGAAATGGGAAGTTGAGTTGAAGGCAGTAATCATGCCTTTTGCAGCAGACAGAGCAAAGGTACTCGACAAAGTGGTCCCTAGATCTGCATCAGGTTTCAATGATGTAGAGGAGGCTGCACCAGGAGCACCAGATAACCCCAACAGACTCATAGGTAAAGTGGTGCTTCACCTGGAAGAGAACCTCAACCCACTGCTTGAGGTCCTGACTGTTCCATTCCATTCCATCTGAGATGTCCTTTTTTTCTCTGAAGAACCCACCGCCATCAATGCTGCTCTTACCTGCATCTCCTTCGTTTCTCACATGTCTGCCCTCACCCCATGTTCTGCCGTAATAACAGGGATAGGGGGTTCTCCTTATCCTTACCTAGCACCCAATGAGACTCTATGTCCAACACATTATTCTCCATATCTTCAACCACGTCATGTTGCAGTGGTATAGAACTTCAGTTCGGCCATATTTGACTATTGTGATCAGTTCTGGTCAGCATACAATATGGAAGGATGTGGAGACCTTGAATAGGATGCAGAAGTTGTTTACTAGAATGTTGCCTAGACTGGAGTGAATTAGCTATAAGGAGAGGCTGGGCAAACTTGAATTATTTTCTTTGTAGAGTTGGAAGCTGAGGTGTGACCTCCCCCCCCCCCCCCCCCGAGAAGAAATACCAAATACTGGAGGGCATAGCTTTAAAGGGTAGGTTCTGATATGCATTGCCAGGAATGGTGGTAGAAGCACATACAATAACAACATTTCGGACATTTAAATGGTCACATGAGCAGACAGGGAATGGTTGGATATGGCCCTTAGTATCATGAAGGATCCCACCCATCCATCCAGCGTCCTCTTTGACTTTCTACAATCAGGCAGGAGATTCCGATGCATAAAGACAAGAACGGTCAGGATGGGAAACAGCTTCTTCCCTCAGGCCGTTAGGCTTCTGAACTCCCTGCTGCATCACTTTCAAAGTGTCATTGGATAATTTATACTGTAGCCTTCAGTATTTAATCTATGCACTTTACATTATATGTAATTCATTTGTTGATTTATTTCTTCCTTTTCTAAGTTATTGTGTGTTATATGTACTACTGTGCTTTACACCCTAGTCAGGAGAACTTGTCTTGTTTGGCGGTATAATTAAATGACAATAAACTTGACTTGATGTGCAGAAAGGTGGGAATAGTGCAGATTGGCATTACGATCGGTGCACATATGGTAGTCAGAGTGGCTTGTTTTGTGCTGTACCATTCCCTGTTCTGTTATGTTTACTTTTCCCTTACTACTCACCTCCTCATTTTGGGCAATTTATAGTGGAACATTAACCTATCAACTTGCATATCTTAGGAATGTGTTTATGGGAAGAACTTGTAAATTCCATAGTCTGCATCGGAGATCAGGAGTGAAATTGGATTACTGGAACTGCGAGGCAGCTATTTTAGGTGTTATAGTGATGTGCCATGTAGTACTGTACATGGTGTGCTTTGAATCACTTGGAAATAGCGTCTCCTCCTCACTGATAATCAAACACGGGCACACCTCAAGAGTGTGTGCTTAGCCTGCTGCTCTGCTGTACTCTCTCTACCATGACTGTGTGGCTAGGCACCGATCTAATGCCATGTCTAAATTTGCCGACGACATGGCTGTTGTTGGCAGAATTTCAGATGGGAAGAGAAGGCATACAGGAGTGAGATAGGTCAGCTGGTTGAGTGGTGTGGCTGCAACAACCTTGCACTCAGCATCAGTAAGATCAAAGAACTGACTGTGGACTTAAGAAAGTGTAAGATGAGGGAACGCACACCAGTCCTCATCAAGGGATCAGAAGTGGAAAGAGCGTTAACGTCTCTAAGGATCTATCCTGGGCCCAAAATATCAGTGCAATTGCAAAGAAGGCACAACAATGGTTATTCTTCATTAGGAGTTTGCGGAGATTTGGTATGTCACCAAAGACACTTGCAAATTTCCTCAGATGTACTGTGGAGAGCATTCTAACTGGCTGCATCACTGTCTGGTATGGGAGGGCCACTGCACAGGATAAAAAGAAAGCTGCAGAAAGTTGTAAACTCTGTCAACTCCAACACGGACACTAGCACTCCCAGCATCAAGAACACCTTCAAGGAGCGATGCCTCAAAAAAGTAGCATCCATCATTAAGGACCCCCATCACTCAGGACATGCCCACGTCTCATTGCTACCTTCAGGGAGGAGGTACAAGAGCCTGATGGCACACACTCAATGATTCAGCAATACTTTCTTTCCCTCTGCCTTCTGATTTCTGATTTCTGAATGGACATTGAACCCATGAATACTACGTCACAACTTTTTTCCCTCTTTTTGCACTAATTTAATTTAACTTTTTAAAAATAAGTGTGTGTGTATTATATATACCTTTGATCTATATGTGTGTGTATATAATTTAGTTTTATTATTATGTATTGCATTGTACTGCTGCCACAAAACAACAAATTTCACGGCATATGCCGATGATAATAAACTTGATTCTGATTCTGCAACGTTGTCAGCCAATTTTATACGAATTTATTCCCTTTGGTAATGGGTTGTGAGATGATGAGGAAAAGAGGATTCCAGGAATAGAGCAAGTAATTGAATCATAGACAACTTAAATATTACATAACAAATGGAAGTGTAATCAATGCTCTCAGTTATCAGTATCAGGTCAGTTTTAGCAGTTCATGCACTGCCAATCGGGACGCTGTCATCAGATTGGGGGGGATAAGGCAACTGTAAGGTCAGCACGAGCTGCGATCTTCTGTGCCATGAGGAAGCCAAAGCGAGAGTACTTGGAAAATTCACAGGGATATGTAGTGCATGGCAAGATATACAAGGCATTACAGACCACAAGTCACCCTGTGTGTTAACGACAGTGACAGCTCCCTTCCTAATAGGCTGAACGCCTTCTATGCATGATTTGACACGATCATTGAAGTGACATCGGGAAAAGTCCCCTCTCCCTCTGAGGAGCAGGCACCCTGTATGGCTGTAGCCAAGCTGGGGAGGATCCTCGCCAGGGTAAACCCATGCAGAGCTGTGGGGCCAGACATTATACCTGGTTAGGTGCTGAGAGATTATGTGGCTCAGCTAACAGAGGTCTTAGCAGACATCTTGAACATTTCTTTTCAACAATCCACTGTCCCTGCTAGCTTCAAGGCAGCCACCATCAATCTGGTGCCTAAGACAGTGGCAGTAACTACATAGTGGCACTGACCTCAACAGTCATGAAGTGCATTGAGGGGCTGTAATGGATCGTATTAAATCCCATCTTCTAACTACATTGGACCCTTTCCATTACGCATATCGCTCCATCCGGTCCACTGATGATGCCATAACCTTTAATGCAAAATAATCTGCAGATGCTGGGGTCAAAGCAACACTCACAACATGCTGGAGGAACTCAGCAGGTCAGGCAGCATCCGTGGAAACGATCAGTCGACGTTTTGGGCCGGAACCCTTCGTCAGGACTGTAGAGGGAAGGGGCAGAGGCCCTATAAAGAAGGTGGGGGGAGGGCAGGAAGGAGAAGGCTGGTAGGTTCCAGGTGAAAAACCAGTAAGGGGAAAGATAAAGGGGTGGGGGGAGGGGAAGCAGGGAGGGGATGGGCAGGAAAGGTGAAGAAGGAATAGGGGAAAACACAATGGGTAGTAGAAGGAGGCGGAACCATGAGGGAGGTGATAGGCAGCTAGGGGAGGGGGCAGAGTGACATAGGGATAGAGGAAGTGGGGGGGAGGGAATTACTGGAAGTTGGAGAATTCTATGTTCATACCAAGGGGCTGGAGACTACCTAGACAGTATATGAGGTGTTGCTTCTCCAACCTGAGTTTAGCCTTACCATGGCAGTAGAGGAGGCCATGTATGGACATATCTGAATGGGAGTGGGAAGCAGAGTTGAAGTGGGTGCCATAACTTTTGCTCTCTACTTTGCCCTGTCCCACTTAGAAAACTGTTGTTCATCGACTTCAGCTTGGCATTTAATACAATCACCCTTCAGAGGCTGGTAGATAAGCTGTCCTTGTTGGGACTCTGCACCCCTCTCAGTAGGGGTCTTAGATTTCTTGACAGAAAGACCCCAGTCAGTCCAAGTGGGCAGCCAACACCTCAATCTCCTTCACACTGAGCACTGGTGCCTCCCCCACCCCACCCACTAACCCCCAGGCTGTGTGCTCAGCTCGCTGCAATTCAAGCTGCTGAGTCTCGACTGCACTGCCAGATCCAGCTCAAACCACATCGTCAAGTTCAAAATTCAAAGTGCATTTATTATCAAAGTATGTATACATTGTACAACCTTGAGATTCATCTCCTTATAGTCAACTGCAAAACAAAGAAACCCAAAATAAGCCATTTTTTAAAAAAAGATCGTCAAACACCCAATATGCAGAGAGGGAAAAAGAAACAAATCATGCAAACAATAAAAGTAAGCAAATAGCATTCAGAATGAAAGCGAATCCACAGGCATGAAGCTCAGAGCATGCCACAGTCTCAGTTCAGCGCAGAGCCGAGTAAACCAGCCTGAACCATTCCTCGGATCCTGACGCCCTGCCTTGTCAATCTGGCTTGGCGTTTAAATAGTCCAAACATTGGGTCATTCCTTGCTGTAGGACATGGGTACATTCACTTCGATATGTTCTGGACCTGGACCCCACCACCATGGTTCGGCTCCAACTATTGTTTTGCTGATGATACAACAGTGGTTGGCCTCATCGGCAATGATGATGAGTCAGCATGCAAAGAGGAGTTAGGCAGTTTGTCAAATGGCGTGAGAACAACAACCTGAGTCTCAACGTGGAGAAGTCAAAAGAGATGATTGTGGACTTCAGGAAGAATGAGGTGGACTCTTCTTCATTGCATATCAGTGGCTCTGTGTTTAAGAGAATGAAGAGCACAATGTTCCTTGGTGTGCACATAATGGACGATCTAACCTGAGCCCACAAAACCACCTCAGTCATGAAGGCACAGCAGTGTCTACACTTTCTGAGGAGACTGAGGCCTGCAAGGTTTCTAGTCTCCATTCTAACAACTTTCTTCAGGAGTACTGTTGACAGTGTCCTGTTTGTCTGCATCATTGTGTGGTATAGAAGCTGCAAGGTATCAGACCGCAAGACCCTTCAGAGGATAGTAAAAACCACCAAAAGAATCGCCAGAGATGCCCCTCTGCCCCACCCTCCCATTTGTGACATTTACTGGGAGTGTTATACATGAAAGGCTCAAAACTTTGTTGAGGAGTCCTATCAACCCACAATCTCTTTGACCCACTACGCTACCATCAGGAAGGAGGTATCAGAGCATTAGGACTAAGATTACCAGATTGGGTTACAGCTTCTTCCCCCAGGCACTGAGATTAAAGAATACCCTGTCCCACTGAGGTCATGTCAATTGGACAGTAAGCAGGTTACTATTTACCTGTGTTATGCACTTCACCTGTATTTTGAATTATATATATATTAACTTAATTGTGATAATATTTTGTTTTATGTGCTGTGTGTGATATGTGTGTTGTGGGTACTCTGCGATTATAGGAGAAAGAGAATGTTTTAGAAGGTTAATTGACCATTGATTATTCCTATATTTAGGAACTGATACAAATTAATTTACTATTTGGTTTAGTTTGACACCGTGAAATTAAAACAAATTCATTGTATATATTTTCACAAATTCTTGTCTCAGGATCACTGAATCTTACAGAATGGAAGGAGGCCGTTCTTTTAGAAGAGAAACCCTACTGCTTTTCATTGGTGTCACTAAAAATTCCAATTTCTTTCACCAGCTCTATTTTAATTAAATTTACATATATGTATATATTTAATGTCTGTGCTGATTGTTTTTTTGTGTGTGTTACTGTAGATTTCTAGCATTATCTGAATTTCTAGTGTTTAAGATAGTTAAATTATCTCATTACTAAATGAATGCCATACCGTTGCTGAGGCAGAATTCTGACGTTGCTGATGATAATATATTGTTGCATATTTGATTTCAGCAATCATAAATTTGCATGTGCAACAAGATGCAGCTGGTTAATCTATCTTACTTTGCCAGTGCACCATGTCAATGCTAAGCCATCATGCAGGCAGCTGCAGCAACACCTATTGAAGAGCAAAGAAACTGCAGGTTTAAGAAACCTGCATTAAGAAAGAAATTGCAGAGTATACTCATCACAACATTCATCTTCTATGGAGAAAGATCAGTCACAGGCTGATCTTTCTTAAAAGCTGCAAAAGAGAGAAACTAACTGTTTAATCTAGTGAGTGGTGGGGGAATGGGTGGAAGGTGAAGAGAACAAAGGGGATATTTACTGAAGAATACTGATCAAGCTTATCCAGGTGATACAAATGTAGTTGATGCTGTTGAAGAGAATTAATGAATTAATTGGATTCCAGTTAACTGGGGCATCTGCTTATTTGGGACGACTCTTAAAGAACAAAACTAATTGAGAAAATAGCCAGGATTCCCTTTTACTTATTTGCCCGCTTAATTTGGATAAGAGACTATTGCTGGACAGTTTCTAACTAGCGTTAGTCGCATACACTCTGTTAAGAGCGAACAGTTTTAAATAGTCTCAGTTGTGTGTTTCTCTATTCAAAAAGCAGTGGTTTTTGTCACTGATAAATAAGTAGTAAGACAATTCAGACAGGTTTGCTCACTGCAGTTTCAAGCATTGAGGCTTGGGGATGCCAGAAATGTCCGTGAGTGAAAATGAAAGTTTCACTACTTCAACAAGTTAAGAACTACAAAGAATTTGAAGATATTAACAAACATCTTGAATATTATAATGAAAATGAAGATTAGGAGGATCCAGTCATGGAAAGCATTGTATAAAGGTAGTCAATTATCTGCACTAGCCTGTGCTTATTTTGTTCATTTACAGTCAGTCGAAAGAACATGGCAGCGTATACTGGATAAATTCCTCCGTCAATAACTATTAGGAACTAAGACGTGAGAGAATAGGACCAATCAAGTGTGACAGTAGAAAAGTATGTATGGAACCGGAGGAGATAACGGAGGTACTTAATAAATTTGCTTCAGTATTCACTACGGAAAAGGATCTTGGCAATTGTAGGGATGACTTGCAGTGGACTGAAAAGCTTGAGCATGTAGATATTAAGGAAGAGGATGTGTTGGAGGTTTTGGAAAGCATTAAGTTGGATAAGTCAATGGGACCAGATGGGACGTACCCCAGGTTACTGTGGGGAGGAGATTACTGAGCCTCTCGCAATGATCTTTGCATCATCAATGGGGACGGGAGAGGTTCCGGAGGATTGGAGGGTTGCGGATGTTGTCCCCTTATTCAAGAAAAGGAGTAGGGATAGCCCAGGAGATTATAGACCAGTGAGTCTTACTTCAGTGGTTGGTAAGTTGGTGGTGAAGACCCTGAGAGGCAGGACTTATGAAGATTTGGAGAGGCATAATATGATTAGGAATAGTCAGCATATCTTTGTCCAAGTACCTTACGAGCCTGATTGAATTTTTTGAGGATGTGACTCAACACATTGATGAAGGTAGAACCGTAAATGTAGTGTATATGGATTTTAGCAAGGCATTTGATAAGGTACCCCATGCAAGGCTTATTGAGAAAGTAAGGAGGCATGGGATCCAAGGTGACATTGCTTTGTGGATCCAGAACTGGCTTGCCCACAGAAAGCAAAGAGTGGTTGCAGATGGGTCATATTCTGCATGGAGGTCAGTGAGCAGTGGTGTGCCTCAGGGATCTGTTATGGGATGCCCTACTCTTTGTGATTTTTATAAATGACCTGGATGAGGAAGTGGAGGGATGGGTTAGTAAATTTGCTGATGACACAAAGGTTGGGGGTGTTGTGGACAGTGTGGAGGGCTGTCAGAGGTTACAGTGGGACATGGATAGGATGAAAAACTGAGCTGAGAAGTGGCAGATGGAGTTCAATCCAGATAAGTGTGAGGTGGTTCTTTTTTGCAGGTCAAATTTGATGGCAGAATATAGTATTAATGGTAAGACTCTTGGCAGTGTGGAGGATCAGAGGGATCTTGGGGACTGAGCCTTCTATTTTTCTAAACTCCATGTACTTGTCTAAGAGGGTCTTAAAAGACCCTATTGTATCTGCTTCCACCACCGCCACTGGCAGTGCATTCCACACACCCATCACTCTCTGCGTGGAAAACTTACCCCTGACGTCCCCTCAGTACTTATTTCCAAGCACCTTAAAACTATGCTCCCTCGTGTTAGCCATTTCAGCCCTGGGAAAAAGCCTCTGACTATCCAATGATCAATGCCCCTCATCATCTTATACACCTCTATCAGGTCACCTCTCATTCTCCATCACTCCAAGGAGAAAAGTCCAAGTACACTCAATCTATTCTCATAAAGTACGCCCTCCAATCCAGGCAACATCCTTGTAAATCTCCTCTGCGCTCTCTCTATAGTATCCACATCCTTCCTTTAGTGAGGTTACCAGAATTGAGCACAGTACTCCAAGTGGGGTCTGAGCAAGGTTGTATATAGCTGCAACAATACCTCACGGCTCTTGAACTCAGTCCCGTGGTTGATGAATGCCAGTACACCATACTCCTTCTTAACAACACTGTCAACCTGTACAGCAGCTTTGAGTGTCCTATGGACATGGACCTCAAGGTCTCTCAGATCCTCCACACTGCCAAGAGCCTTAAGATTTATATTATATTCTGTCTTCAAATTGGACCAACCAAAATGAACCACTTCACACTTATCTGGGTTGAAGTCCAGCTGTCACCTCTCAGCCCAGTTCTGTATCCTACTGATGTCCCACTGTAACCTCTGACAGCCCTCCAGATTATCCACAACACCCCCAACCTTTGTGTCATCAGCAAACCTACTAACCCACCCTTCTACTTCTTCATCCAAGTCATTTATAAAAATCACAAAGAGTAAGGGTCCCAGAACAGATCACTGAGACACACAACTGGTCACTGACTTCCATGCAGAATATGAACCATCTACAACCACCCTTTGCCTTCTGTGGGTAAGCCAATTCTGGATCCAGAAAGCAAAGTCTCCTTACTTTCTGAAGGAACCTTGCATGGGGTACCTTATCAAATACCTTACTGAAATCCATATACACTACATCCACTGCTCTACCTTCATCAATGTGTTTTGTTACAGCCTCAAAGAATTCAATCAGGCTTGTAAGGCACAACCTACCCTTGACAAAGTCACCCTGACTAACCTAATCAGATTATGTCTCTCCAAATGCTCATAAATCCTGCCTCTCAGGATCTTCTGCAACAACTTGCCTACCACTGAAGTAAGACTCACTGGTCTATAATTTCCTGGGTCATCTCTACTCCCTTTTTTGAACAAGGAAACAACATTTGCAACCCTTCAATCCTCCAATTTCTCCCGTCCCTATTGATGACGCAAGGATCATTGCAAGAGGCTCAGCAATCTCCTCCCTCGCTTCTCACAGTAGCCTCAGTATATATCATCTGGTCAAAAGCTCCAGCACATCCTCTTTCTTAATGTCTATATGTTCAAGTGTTTCAGTCTGCTGTAAGTCATCCCCACAATTGCCAAGGTATTTTCCCTAGTTAATACTGAAGCAAAGTATTCATTATGTTCCACTGCTCATCCGACTCCATGCACACGTTTCCACTATTGCACCTGATTGGTCCTATTCTCACACTGCTCACCCTCTTGCTCTTCACTTACTTGTACAGTGCCTTGGGGTTTTCCTTAATCCTGCTCACCAAGGCCTTCTCATGGCCTTTTCTGGCTCTCCTAATTCCATTCTTACACTCCTTCTTTTCAAAGATTTAGTAATCTAAGAAAAGAAGTTCTAAATCTAAAGCAGTCAACCCCTTGTTCTGAAACTCTGTCCCCAGCTATGGACATGGGCACCGGGTCAGCTATCAACCTTTCAGGCTTCACTTGAATGCAGTGTTATTCTCCGTGTTTCATACTCCAGGGACTTTTGTCCCATCCCACTCACACCATGCTCATTAGCCAACTGATTCATCCCCAGATATGGTGAACCTTCACTGTACTTTCCTAAGGCAAGAAAATCCTTCTTAATAAGAAGACTAAAACTATATGTAGTCCTCAGGATGTGACCTTGGCAAAGTCCCATTTCTCCTTGTAATTAGGCAAGCACTCCCATCAGCCTTTACATTAATTCCTGAACCTGCATGCAGATTTTCTGTGATTCTTCTATCAATCTTAGTTTCAGACACTTATATGATACTGTTTCTATGTGGGTAACTTGTGCTTCCTTTCTTATGTCTTCTGCATGTGTATTCCTTCAATCACTTTTCAGATTCCTCACAGATGGCTCATCCACTTCTTGTACTGCAGCCACAAATAAACAGCCTTAAGAATTATCGGAATACTGTGTCAAAGCAGAACTGAGATGGTGTCCGATGGACTGTGGATTCCTCCTCTAATTACTATTGTATTTCTGAAGAGAGCTATACGTTAGCTCTTACTGACTTTGGAAATTGTTTCAAGGTTTTCTCTCATCTTTGGCTTCCTGTTCCAGTACCATTATGTTATCTTTGATTTGATTGACTTCTGTTCATGTGTTTTCTGAAAGTCACTAATGTAAAATTGAATGATCCAAAATGATTTGTTTCATTCAAATGTCATTTGACTTGGAGCATTAACATTGAAAGTTAATGCATAATGTATGGGCATTTTCCAGCTCATGGTTATAATGATGATGCACGAGAAAATAGAGCAACTTCTATTTTGTATAATGCTTCTATTTGTATAAAGCTTTTAAAGTAGCAGACCATCCCAAAATGCTTTGTGCTTATTATTTGCATTTCTGGTTACCCCATTACAGGAAGTAGGTGAAGGCTTTTATCAGAGGTAAGGGTTTAACAGGATGCTACCTGGGTTAGAGAGCTAAAGCGAGAGGTTGAATAAATTTGGATTGTTCTTTCTGGAGCATTGGAGACTGAGGGGAAAGTTTATAAAATTATGAGAGAGATCGATAGGGTAGACAGAATCTCAATCCAACGGTAGAAGTGAAAATTCTAGAGGACACATTTAAGGTGAGAAGGAGAAAGTTTAAAGGAGATTTGTGTGCCAAGTTTTTCCACGTCGAGCATGGTGGGTTCCTGGAATAGTCTATGAGGGGTAATGGTGGAAGCAGGTAGTGGCATCTAAGAAGCTGTTAGATTGATATCTATTCTAGACCTATTACCTGCTTGCTTATGCTTCTCCTCATCTGGCTTCTGCCCTGTTTCTTGGCAGTCCTGATAAAGGGTCTCAGCCCAAAATGTTGACTCTTCATTCCCGCCGCAAATGCTGCCTGACCTGCTAAGTACACCCAGTGTTTTGTGGGTTTTGCTCAAGGTTTCCAACATCTGTAGAACCTTGTGTATCTTCCTTGACAGCTGATTGCGTTTTTCTTACCAATTGTAATCAATTAAATGGCTTTAAAAGCTCCTTTTGTTGATGGAAGATAATGGCACTTGTCAGTATTCTGTATGTATATCTGGAATAAGAAAAGATGATATACTCAAGGTAAGGTTAACAGAACAGCTTTTTTTCCCTAACCAGGTTTTAATTCTGGATCTTGATAAATGGCTGACTTCTGGAAGTTAATACGGATTGATAGGATGTAAAGAAAAGGCATGCTGAGCTTAAGAAACAAAAATTAAAATTGCACACCTGTACTTTTATGTAGAAATAATTTCATTGTTGATTTGGCATGTGTTTTCTTACTTCTGTTTGAAGTTTTTTGTAGCTTCTGATCCAACTGTGAAGGCTGACAGATTATGGCATGACAAATACACTCTGAGAAAGTCAATGATTCCATCCTTCATCACAATGGATAAAGCCAGAAAGGTGATTATTAAGCAATTGTTCTAAAGTTTGAATTTTATCTCTGGCATTTTCTGTTTCTTGGAAAGATTGTCCTGATCAGTGCAGACACCTGTAAATGCTATTATTTTTCCATGATGGACAATATTGATCACCATCCTAAACTACCTGCCGGATGTACAGTATGTAAAGGATTCAACTATACAATTTTAAAGATGAGCAAAATATTTAAATGTGACATTTGTTTCATTTATTCATCAACCAATAACACAAAATAATGTCCCTTCATCCTGGTTGACATTTAACAGAGTTTGCTTTGCTTACACTGCTTACCAAAATCAGGTCAGCTTAAATATTGTCCTTTGGAGTCAAGTAGTTCCATGACAGTTTTATAAATTGTGTGACTTTTTCACCACCTGTGCAGTGACATGGCCAATACGTGCTCTCCCCGAGTTGCTTAATATGCAGGATCAACTCGAGACACTTTGTGCTCCTGTGCACCCATAGATCATGGAACTATACAGCACAGGAACAGGCCTCTGAGCCTCCCATCTCCAATCTAACTAATCCAATCTGCTTGCATGGGGGTGGGTGTCCATATTCCTTCCTGCCTTGCTTATTCACGTGTTGTCTAAATGCCTCTTAAGCTTTGCTACTGCACCTGCTTGGACCCTCTCCACTGGGCAGCAAATGGCACCTATTACTGTGTATTTTTGAAAAAACCTACCTCACATATCTCCTTTAAACTTCTTCCTCATCCCCACCTTAAACCTATGTGCTCTAATATTTAGCATTTCCTCCCTGGGGAAAAAAGGACTGAATGTATACCCCATCTATACCTCTGGTTATTTTGTATACTTCTAAGATGTTGGCCCTCAGTCTCCAGAGGGAAAAAACAATCCAAATTTGTCTAACCACTCCTTATAACAATCTCCTCCATGCCCCTCAAAATATCCCGGGATAGATTGCATCAGGCCCTGAGGATTTCACCACGCTGTTTTTCAAGGCACCTGACACCACCCACTTCTCCTTCATATCAGCATGCTGTAGAATTTCCACGTATCCCTCCCTGATCTTACCATAGTCCAAATGCTCTTTGCTGAACTGAGGTACAGTGTTCATTTTGGGCCTTGCCATCTTCCTCTGGCTCCACGCACAGGTTCCCTCCCTTGTCTCTGAGAGAACCTATCGTTTCCCGAGTTACCCTAGTTATATGTACCTTACTCTTAGTATACATATAAAATGCTTTCTTTTTCTCCTTAGCCCTCTTAATTTCTTGTTTTTTTTTTCTGGACTGGAAAATCATAAATATGGCAAGCTGTTTAAACAGGGAGGGAGACAAAGCATAGTAAGTTATAGACTGTTTAACCTGACTTCAATGGCTGGTAAGATTTTAGGGTCGATTGTTATGAAATTTTGGAGTAGTTGGAAGAATATGACTAAAATAGAATGAATTAGCACGATTCATTTAGGGGTGATCTTGTCTGGCAAATTTGTTAGAATTCTTTGAGGAGGTAACAAACAGGCCAGACAAAGTAGAGTTAGTGGGTGTTATTTATTTGGATTTTCAGAGGGCCTTGGATAAGCTGTCGTACCTATGAGAGCCCATGATGGTGGAGGCAAGGTACTAGTATGGATAGAAGAAGAGCTGACTGGTTGAAGTCAGTGAGTTGGGTGAAAGAATCATTTTCAGGATGCCATTCAGTGACTTAGTACAGTTCTGTAAGTCAATTTTTGGATGGCATCTTTTCACTTTATACTGGATGACGGAATTGATGGCATTGTTGCTACATTTACAGGCAATAACAAGAAAGGTGGAGGGACAAGTATTGTGGAGGCGGGGAGTCTGCAGAAGGACTTGGGAGAGTTGGCAAAGAAATAACTGATGGAATACAGTGTAGGGATATGTGGGTTAATAATAATAAGTACATTATTGATCCCAAGTGGGGAAATTCTTTCGTTACAGCAGCAACATTTAAAAACATACTTAGCAATGTGCAGACTTAACTAATAATAAAGTACAGAATAATAATACACAATAATAATTTACCAGTGTGCATTAATGTGCAATTATTGAGTGGGTTGTGCACCTTGGTAGGAGGAATAAAGGTGTTGACCATTTTGTAAATGGGGAGAGAATTCAGAAATCAGTGAAGCAGTGGGACTTTGGAGGCCCAGGTCAGGATTCCCTAACAGGTTAACTTGCAGGTTGGGTTGTTAATAAAGAAAGTAAGTGCAATGTTGGCATTCATTTCAAACTGATGAGGACATAAAAGCAAGCATATGCTGCTGAGGCTTTATAAGGCATTGGTCAGAATGCATTTAGAATATTGTGAGTACCTTTGGGCTCCATATCTAATGAAAGATGTTCTGGCCCTGGAGAAGGTCCAGAGGAGGTTCACAAGAATGATCCCAGGAATGAAAGGCTTTAATGTATAGAGAGCATTTGACGTCCTTGTACAAGTACCTATACTTGATGGAATTCAGAAGGATTTAGAAAATTTTGACTTTTTTTCTTTCTGTCTCAGGTGCTTTTGATTGGGAAATCCATAAATTTTTTGCATCAAGTTTGTCATGATCAAACTCCAACAGCAAAGATGATGGCTGTGACCAAATCAGCAGTTTCACCAAAAGATGGTACGACACATTTGTTACCTTTCCTAAATCTGGAGATTTAGTATTTTGAGTATCTTAAGATTAAGTCTTAAGCTGTACTACCTTGTTTTACCTTGTACTACCTTAATACACTGTTGTAATTAAATGATCTGTATAGATGTACGCAAGATGAGTTTTTCCACTGTACTTCGATCCATCTAAATTAGTGAATTGGTTTATTATTGTCACATTACTGAGATACTGTGGGGGGGAATATCTTGTGTACTGTTCATACAAATCAATTCATTATAACAATGATCGAGGTAGTACTATGTAAATCAATAAGTGTATAATAAAGTGTTGCAATTGCAGAGAAAGTGCAGTGCAGGTGGACAATAAAGTGCAAGCTTGTGAGGTCAAGAGTCTTATTTTATTGTACTAAGGAGCCATTCAATAATCTTATAACAACAGAACAGAAGTTGTCCTTGAGCCTGGTGGTAGGTATTTTCAGGCTTTTCTATCTTCTGCCTGCTGTCGTCGGCAATGTTGCTAGACTTTATTTTATAGCCTGTTATAGCATGTAGGTCCTGCCACAACTGACGGCTGGTCTGGGAGTCAGTTTGGGGCTGGTATTTCACTTGGCATCTCTGATAGCTTTGAGTTTGTATTTAGATTTTCAGTAAAGGTTAGGGTCACTTGATTGGTACTCTGCACTCTTTAGGACTTCAGGTGGGTGGATCTCTCTGTTCATCCATGATTTCTGGTTTGGGAACAACTGGAATATCCTCTTTGTTTCATCATCCTGAACACACTTGCTGCTCAAGTCCATGACAGTGATGTTCTCACCTAAGCTGGCTACTGAGACTTTGAACACGGACCGGTCTACCAACTCAAAACAGTTGCATAAAAGCTCCTCCATTTCCCCAAACCAGCACTGTATGACTTTCTGGACTGGGTCCTTGCATTTTGGCTTCTGTTTCTATACAGACAGTAAACTAATATGCCACTTTGTTACAGTAAATTTGAAAGTGAAACCACTTTTTAAAATCTTTTCTTACTTGTCACCCCTGAAAATGTAAGGAGTTTGTGTATTTTCCCCGTGACCGAGTGGGCTTCCTCCGGTTGCTGCAGTTTCCTCCCACTGACCAAAGGTGTACTGGTTGGTAGGTTAGCTGGTCATTGTAAATTGTTCTGTGATTAGGCTAAGATTAAATGGGGATTGCTGGACGGTACAATTTGAAGGTCTGGAAGGCCTATCCTGGCCTGTGCAAGCGAACTAGCTGACATTTTCAACTGCTCCTTGCTTCAGTATAAGATCCCCTTGTGTTTTAAGAAGGCAACGATAATCCTACTGCCGAAGAAGAGCAAGGTGGCATGCCTGAATGACTATCGACCTGTGGCTCTGACATCAATTGCTATGAAGTGCTTCGGTGGTTGGTTATGACACACATCAACCACAGCCTACAAGTCAACCTCAACGCTTTGCAGTTCGCCTACCGGAGCAACAGGCCAACGGCAGATGCCATCTCTCTGGCCCTACATTCCTCCTTAGAACGCCTGGAGAATAAAGACGCATACGTAAGGCTCCTTTTCATTGACTACAGCTCTGCCTTTAATACCATCATTCCAAATAAACTGATTCCTAAGCTTCAGAACCTGGGCTTTAGCACTCAGATCCGCAGCTGGATCTTCAGCTTCCTCATAGACAGGACCCAGGCTGTAAAAATAGGGGACAAGCTCGCCTCTACAGTCACTCTGAGCATCGGTGCCCCACAAGGCTGTGTACTCATCCCCCTGCTGTACTCACTGTACACCCATGATTGTGTAGCCAAGTTTCCATCAAACTCAATATATAAGCTTGCTGATGACACAACAATTGTAGCCCGTATCTCGGGTAATGATGAGTTTAAGTACAAAGAGGAAATTAAGAACCTGTTGGCATGGTGCGAAGACTAACAACCTATCCCTCAACATCAGCAAGACGAAAGAATTGGTTGTTGACTTCAGAAAGAGTAGCGGACCGCACAACCCAATTTACATCGGTGGTGCGCAAGTGGAACAGGTCAAAAGCTTTAAGTTCCTCGGGGTCAATATCACAAATGACCTGACTTGGTCCAACCAAGCAGAGTCCACTGACAAGAAGGCCCACCAGCGCCTTTACTTCCTGAGAAAACTAAAGAAATTTGGCCTGTCCCCTAAAACCTTCACTAATTTTTATAGATGCACCGTAGAAAGCATTCTTCTAGGGTGCATCACAGTCTGGTATAGAAGTTGTCCTGTCCAAGACCAGAAGAAGCTGCAGAAGATCGTGAACACGGCGCAGTACATCACACAAACCAATCTATCGTCCTTGTACTCGCTTTACACGGCACGCTGTCAGAGCAGTGCTGCCAGGATAATCAAGGACACGACCCACCCAGCCAACACACTTTTTGTCACTCTTCCCTCTGGGAGAGGGCTCAGGAGCTTGAAGACTCGTACGGCCAGATTTGGGAACAGCTTCTTTCCAACTGTGATAAGACTACTGAACGGATCCTGACCGGAATCTGGGCCGTACCCTCCAAATATCCGGACCTGCCTCTCGGTTTTTTTGCACTACCTTACTTTCCATTTTTCTATTTTCTATTTATGATTTATAATTTAAATTTTTAATATTTACTATCGATTTGTAATCCAGGGAGCTGGAAGTGCAGAATCAAATATTGCTGTGGTGATTGTACATTCTAGTATCAATTGTTTGGCGACAATAAAGTATAAA
The DNA here is from genome assembly GCF_030028105.1 of Mobula birostris. NCBI lineage: Eukaryota > Metazoa > Chordata > Chondrichthyes > Myliobatiformes > Myliobatidae > Mobula > Mobula birostris. Next base: position 173,882,270 of record NC_092374.1, on the reverse strand, counting down.
GTATTCTGTGCTGTATCTCAATAAAAGAATACAATCATATAGATCAGGGATAGACTGAGAGATTGTAATCGCTAGAGTGTTTACATGGAGAGAAATACTTATGCAGGGTCACTGTTTTGTGATAGGAAATTTTCTATGTTAGAACATTCTAACGTGTTTTCTGATGTGCAAGCTGTTATACATATAGTGTTGCCAATGAGAAATTAATAAATGACATTAGGATTAGATAGATACGTTAATGTTCCCAACAGAAATTACAGTGTCACAGTAGCATTACAAGTGCACAGATATACAAATGTACAAATATTAGAAGAGAAGTAAGAAAGAATAAAAAATAAGTTACCTCAAACAGTCTAACAGGAGGAAGACACCACTTCCCTAGCAATAGGGTGACTCATTATAGAGCCTGATGGCCGAGGCTAAGAATAACCTCATATAGCACTCTTTGGAGCAGTGTAGTTGTCTTAATCTATTACTGAAAGTGCTCCTCTGTTCAGCCAAAGTGGCATGCAGAGGGTGAGAAACATTGTCCAGGACTGCCAGAATTTTTCATAGGGTCCTTTGTTCTACCACAGCCTCCAGTGTGTCCAGTTTAACTCCTATACCAGATCCTGCCTTTCTAATCAGTTTATTGAGCCTGTTGGCATCACCCATGTTGATGCCATTGCCCCAGTACTCCACTGCATAGAAGATTGTACTGGTGACAACAGACTGGTGGAACATGTGAAGAAGAGTCCAGCATATTCCAAAGGGCCTCAGTCTCCTCAGGAAGTAGAGGCGAAACTAGCCCTTTTTGTACAACACCTCTGTGTTGGTGCTCCACTCAAGTCTGTTCATTCAGGTGCACCCCCAGGTATTTGTATCACTGCATCCATGTCCTCACCATCAATAGTAACAGGGAGCAGTGCAGGCTTAGTCTTCCTAAAGTCCATCACCATCTCCTTTGTCTGACTGATGTTGAGCTGCAGATGATTCAACTGCACCATTTGACCAAGTCCACCACCTGATCCTGTCTTCATCCTCCCATCCTCCCATCCTCCCTTTACACACCCAAACTATTGCTGAGTCATCAGAGGTTACATCAGTTTGGCTCATTAGTATATAAGTCTAAAATATCCAGTTAGTGTGAATTAATTTATCTGAGAACCTTCAACTCGGTTATGGATGCCTATTATTAATAGAGTGTAATATTGCAGTGTGTTAAAACAGGTATCAGAAAAACATTATTCATATTTTTAAAATTTCATTCTAGCTGCTGAACTGTTCACTGATTTGGAAGGTGGTTTTCAAGAAAAAATTGATGCAGCGTATCATGAAACCAGCAAGTACTTGCTCGATGTACTCAACCAGAATTATCATTTGCTGGAGCACATTAAGGCAGCACGACGTTACTTACTCCTGGGTCAGGGAGATTTCGTACGTCACCTCATGGATTTGCTGAAGTGAGTACCACACGATAAAAAGATTGTGATTAAAATTACAACAGGTCATTATGTGCCAATACATCAAGGTTATCTATTGAGTTACTAGTTGTAGCCATTCTGTCAGTACTTGGACAGTAAGACAGAGAAGCAGATTGGGCCATTTGGTCCATTCAATCTTCCCTGCCATTCCATGATGCTGATTTATTATACCTCTCAACCCCATTCTCCTGCTTTCTCTCTGTAATCTTTGATACCCTGACTAACCAAGAACCTGTCAACCTCCACTTTAAATATACTCAATGACTTGGCGTCCACAGCTGCCTGTGGCAGTGAATTCAACAGGTTCACATCCCTATGGCAAAAGAAATTCCTCCTCATCTCTGTTCTAAATAGGCATTTCTCTGTTCTGCTGCTGTGCCCTCGGGTCTAAGACTTACCTGCTATAGGAAATATCACCTCCACATCCACTCTAGGCTTTTTGAATTTTCGATAGGTTTCAATGAGATCCCCTCTCATTCTTCTAAACTCCATCAAGTACAGGCCCAGAGACATCAAATGCTCCTCATGCATTAACCCTTTCATCCCCACGAGCCTCCTCTGGACCCTCTCCAATGCCAGTACATCTTTTCTTATGCAAACACGAGGAAATCTGCAGATGCTGGAAATTCAAGCAACACGCGCAAAAAATTCTGGTGAACACAGCAGGACATCTTTTCTTAGATAATTCACCTAAAACTGCTCACAATATTCCCAAGTGCATTCTGACCAATGCCTTATAAAGCCTCAGCATCACATCCTTGCTCTTGTATTCTACAAACGTTTGTAGTTCTCTCAGAATAGATGCTAACATTGCATTTGCCTTTCTAACCAACTCCAAAGTCGTTTTACACCTATGCTGCTTCTACCGAAGTGCATGACCATACACTTCCCTACGCTATATTCCATCTGCAACTTCCGCAGACTCCCTGCTTCCTCAGTACTACTTGCCCTTCCACCTATCTTCTTATTGTCTGCAAACTTGGCCACAGATACATCATTCCGTCATTGACATATGAAGTGAAAAGAAGCAGTCCAAACACCGACCCATATGAAACACCATTAGTCACTGGCAGCCAACCAGGAAAGGCTCCCTTTTTCCCACTCTTTGCCTCCTCTCAGTTAGCAATCTTCTGTCCATGCTAGTATCTTTCCTGTAATACCGTGGGCTCTTATCTTGTTAAGCAGCCTCACGTGCAGCGTCCTATCAAAGGCCTTCTGAAAATCTAAGTTAATAACATCCGCTGACTCCCCTTTGTCAATCCTGCCTGTTATTTCCTCAAAGAATTCCAACAGATACATCAGTTAAGGTTTTCTCTTAGCAGATATACTAAAGCAGGTGACAGGCAAGCTGTTGGTAAATCCACGGTGTGGATGATTTGGAGGCAAAGGGGCAGCTGTTGGATCAACTAGGGACGAAAGCAGCTTACACTTTGTGTACCATTCAGGAAGCACAGAAAGCTGTTGAATGGTTCTCATGGATTCTTGCGTGATTTACAGGATATTGGAAAGAGGAGAGAAGGGTTCCTGTGCTATGATGGTGGGTGGAGTACATTTCTGGTTAGGTGGGAGACTTTTGGTTGCATGCACTGCTTGAATACCCCAAAATTGTGGGAGGGAGCCACTACTGACCTTTGGGTAGAATTCTTACTTCTACCCGCATGCTGAGCCATCATCCTTTGTTAGACCTATAATTTCACCACTCTCCAACAAACCAAATGGTGTTCAACAAGATGCCACACACACAGTAATTATACACAAAGCAGCTTGTGGTTAATGGAGATATGATATAAGCATAGATAAAGGATTATCTCAAAGTTGTGAGTCATACAGAAGCAGGTCCTTTGGCCCACTATGCTCATTGATGTTACTGTGACTAAGTAAGCCTGGTCTGATACCTTTCTTGATTGCAATCACAGTGATACAAAAGGTGTTTGATGTAGAACAATTGATATAGCTCCCTTTTACTTATTTTTAGTTGATGCATATCAGAACATATCATGGTGCCATCAGTTTTTAAATCGTATCCCTCAAGAGGCCTCCTGCTGCCGACAATAATGTGTTCACAAAGCGGTCCTTTCAATTTCAAAACTGATAGTCCACCGCTTTTAGGTAACACTTGAGCAGTTCTTCTTAAAGACTGGTTCTCGTGTATTAATGCCTATTGTTCACGTAATTCCTGAAAAGTGTCCAATACTTTATAATCCCTAATACCCAAATGGCTATCACATGCCTGTTTATACTAATCCCATTTATAGTACTTGGCCTGTAGCCTTCCAGCATGAAACAGTAAGCAGAGAAGCTATATCCAGAATACTGAGTACAGTTTTGTCCTTTTATTTAGAGATACTGTATATTAACATTGGAGGTCATTCATGAGAACGACTGGATACAGAGGATTTATCCAATGAAGAAGGGTTTAATAGGTTACGTCTGCACTCATATAAATTAAGAAAGAGAGGTGACCTTATTGAAACATTTGGGACTTTACAGGGTGCATACTGGGAGGATGCTTCCCCTCATGAAGAGCCTAGGACCTTATCCCTTATTCTAAGAGACACGGGAGACTGCAGATGCTGGAATCTGGAGCAAAAAACCAAGCTACTGGAGTAACTCAGCAGGTCAGCCGGCGTCTCTTGAGGGGAATGAAAAATGGATATTTCAGATTAAGACTCTTCATATGGACTGAAAAATAGAGAACTGGTAGTCAGATTCCCTTCCCCATTACCACACCAACCAGTCTGTCCTGGGCCTTCTCCATGCCAGGAGGAGGGTAAAAGCAAACTAGTGGAAGAGCAACTCGTGGGTCGATTTTTTTTTACACAGAGTTGTAGGTGCCTGGAATGCACTGCCAGAAGGGATTAGTTTAGCTGTGCATTTAATTAGTTTGGCACAACATAATTGGTCAAAGAACCTGTTCTTGCGCTGTGTGCTTTGTTCTTTGTTCTATGGACAGACGTGATTACAGTCTCTTATTTTGCTTCTATATCCCCTGGTTTGTGACTCCCACTAGTAAACATCCCAACACTTACTCTGTCAGGATCTTTTATGTTTTGAAGAAGGTCACCTCTCATTTTTCCAAATGAAATACAGACCAAACCAGTCTGACTTCTCTTGGCAGGGTAACCACTTCATCCTAGGAATTAGCCTGGTGAATCTTCTTTGGACTGCCTCTAGTGGTACTATATACTTTTACTTAGATAATGGGACCAAAACTATGTGCAGTTTCCAGGTGTACCCCCCCCCCATACACTATCATACTGTAACAAACGCTCCCTATTCTTAAACTTCAAATTATTCTGAAATTTACCTAGATGATAATCCGTCTTCAGATTCCTCTTACTGAAGAACATAACCTCACACTTCCTTACATTAAACTTCAATTGCTAGGTTGTCGTCCAATCATTCAATCTATCTGTATCTCTTTCTAGAATCACAATGTCCTCAAAATATATCCCTCCATCTGTTTCCTTACCATTGGCAAACTTAGAACTCTTGTATTTCATCCCCCCGTCCAGTCATTTATGTAAATAATAAACAGTCAAGGGCCATGGACTGACCTTGGGATCAGTTATATCCCTCTGGACTGAAGGGGACCAAGTTATAAAATGTGATTTAAGTGATCTGGAGTTCTAAACTTAGCTTAAACCGCAGAGGCATCAGAATTGCAAACAAATTGATTTAGTGTGAGACCAGGAAAATGGTGGAAAGAATATTTGGCAAGGGAGCAGAATCTGTTACAGATACTTGCTTCAATGCTACAAATATATAATTGGCCTTATCCCAGATTTCATTATCTGATCTGATTTGTGTGTACAGCAGTCTGATTTGAGTTGTGAGTAAGGCAATATCTGTTATAACTTGAGTTGAACATAAATATATTGCAAGCTGTCATGAGTCATAAATGATTGCACGCAATCTAATCTCATTTGCACCTATGTAATGTGTACGTAGTCACTGAGTAGATACTTTCCCTAACTTAACAAATGACAAGGCTGAGTGCAAGTTTTATGAATTAAAATTTTCATGCCATGGTTTTAACCCCTATAACTGTTGTGTGATAGGCCTGAGTTGGCGAGATCAGCCTCAACACTGTATCAACACAATCTGACTGGAATCCTTGAAACTGCTGTTCGAGCCACAAATGCACAGTTTGATAATCCTGAGATCCTCAAACGCCTGGATGTTAGACTCTTGGAGGTAATTAATATTGCAGATTTACAGAAAGGTTTGCTGCACACTCTTGCCGGTTTTAATGACTATCCCAATTCTTCAACAGCATCTCATACTGCTGCCCTTCTTTCATATTCCTACTTATGATCACTTTATGACTTCTCATGTCATTTGAAGCATTGATAGAGTCATCTCTGATCACTTCCCTGAGTTCTAATCCAGCTACATTCCCCTTTCATCCTCCCTACCTCTTTACACTCATCCATGGAGAAAGATCTAATCTTTGATCCTCTGTTTGCTACAATTTTTCTGTAGGTGCTTGTCCCCTTGGTCTAAGCTTCACCTCTATCTGATGCTCTTGTACTCATTATGATACAATCTTCTTTCCAGATTCGCCCCCTCAGAAATGACTTCACACCTCACTCACATTTATTCAGAAAGTTGTTAGAATGGCGGCAGGGAGCCTTGTACGCCTCAGTCTCCTCAGAAAATGTAGATGCTGCTGTGTCGTCTTAGTAGTGAGGAGGTGTTGTGGGTCCAGGTTAGATCGTCTGTTACGTGCACACCAGGAAACTTTATGCTCTTTTCTGTCTCCATGGTGGACCCACTGCTGTGCAATGGAGAGTGGTTGACCTGAGCCTTCCTGAAGTCCACAATCATCTCTTTCCTCTTATCCACACTGAGACTCAGGCTGTTGTTCTCGCACCATTTGACAAACCTCTGTACCATCTCTCAGCATACTGACTCATCATTGTTGCTGATGAGGCCAACCACAGCAGTACCATCAGTAGACATGATGATGCAGTTTGAGCTAAATCTGGCAGTGCAGACGTGAATCAGCAGCACGAACAGCAGCGGACTGAGTACACAACCCCGGGGGTGTGGTGCATCACTTCTCAGTGGGATGGAGCTCGAGATGTCGCTGCCAACTTGGACTGACCTGGGTCCTACTGTCAAGAAGTTCAAGATCCAGTTATGGAGAGGGGTGTTGAGTCCCGATGAAGATAGTTTACCCACCAGACGCAGACGGATGGTTGTGTTAAACAGCAAGCTGAAATCGATGAGCAATATCCTGGTGTATGAAGCATTGTTTTCTATGTGGGGCAGGTGGAATGGAGTAATGTATGTCTCTCATCATTTTAAGTACTTTTTAAGGTTAGCTCTCATTCTCTTACATTCCAAGGAATAAAAACTAGCCTGACCAAGCTCCCAATACTGCACAGGCCTCTTGTCCTAACAACAATCTTTGTGGTCTTTTCTGCTCTTGCATATTGAAAGAGTTAATGAAATGCTTTCTTTTATGTTCCTTATCAATTGGACATACAGCATCAATTTCTGAGTGTGCACTGAAAGTATAAAACTCCATCTCACCTTCCTCTTTTTACCCGTCCATGGCCTAAATCATCAACTGCTTATCCGGTTTTCAGTAATAGATAAACAGAAACTTCTTGTTCAATGATTCCTCCCAGTGTAACTTCAACCATTTCTTTTTGTCCCACGTCAGGTTGCACTACAATTGTTGTCCCGTTTTCTTGATCTCTGTTTGTCACTATTTATTGTTTTTGTAATTACCATGTATAAGGTTTACTCTGAGTTTCACGAGTGCAGGGAATTTCTTTGCACCCTGGTGTATTTGACAATAAACTAACCTGAATCTATTGCCACCCCACCCCCATCTCAAATTTAATTGTATGACCACAGACGCTATCTATCTCCTTGGCAAGCGTCTGAGGTGAAGTAGTTTGAATATTGTCACATTTCAAAATAAGCTTCTGACCACATACAGGTTTCCCCCGCCATCCGAAGGTAGAGCGTTCCTATAAAATGGTTGGTAAGCCGGAATGTCGTAAAGCGAAGAAGTAATTACGATTAATTTATATGGGAAAATTTTGTGAGCATTCGCAGACCCAAAATAACCTACCAAATCATGCCAAATAACACATAAAACCTAAAATAACAGTAACATATAGTAAAAGCAGGAATTATATGATAAATACACAGCCTATATAAAGTAGAAATACTTCTCTACAATCATTGCCGTACTGTTCTCCACAGCGAAAATCTCACCACGCAAGTGCTTTCGGCAGAAACACGGCGCAAGTGCTCTCCAGTAACCTTTAAGCTATGAAGCTGCCAAATCATACCAAGTAACACGTAAAAATACACAGCCGGTATAAAGTAGAAATAATGTACATACAGTGTCGTATCACTTACGGAATGAGGAGGACAGCACCGAGCACACTGATGCTGGTGTTAGGCTGAGTCGTTGGAGGTTGGGGTGGTGCAGTGGCCCCCACCCTCCAGGCAGCGACCCGATACCGATCCGTGAAGCATGCAGCAGTACAGCGGTAGCTGGGACGCACCCAGCACATCTTTAAAAAAGTCGAAATAACAAGCTAATTAATTAGGTGCCGCCTGGCATGTAAATGTGGGCCCAGATCAGAGGCGACGCAATCAGCAATCGCCTCTGATCTGGGCCCACATTTACGTGCCAGGTGGCACCTAATTAATTAGCTTGTTTACTTTGGCTTTTTTCTTGAAGATGTGCTGGGTGTGTCCCGGCTACCGCTGCATTCTTCGCGGATTGGTATCTGTCCGCGGCCCGGGGGTTGGGGTGGTGGGACACTGGGGTGTCATCTCATCGTCTTTTTCATCGGGGCAGGCAGCTCATCTTCTCCTATGACTGCCTGCCTCGATATCGAAGGTCGAGGTTCGTTGTCTGCTGTGGCTGATGTGGACGGCTTGCTTGACTGCTTAGCCTCGTGCATTTTTAGATCTTACAGTTCTTTGTAAGGATTCAAACCATCTTGCAAATATGCCCTAAACCGACGTACCCTTTCAAAATTGATGTCGTACTTTTCTGCAATAATTGCAGCGAAAATCTCACACAGTTGCTTCATGTTCAGTTCCTGGACGACTTCACTTTCGGTCCGTTCACTACTGCATTCGGTTTCGACTGTTATCCTTTCCTCTTACAATTGCATCAGCTCTTCAACTATCAGTTCTTGGTCATGGGATGCCAAAACCTCTTCAATATCATCTTCGTCAATTTACACAAGCCAAACTCACTTTGTCCTTGGTTCATTCACCACGATCGAAAGGCTTAATTATGTCTAGTTTTACGCTAAGTGTAACACCCTTACGAGCTCTTTTAGGCTTTTCCGATAACTTAGAACTCATCTTGCTAACGTCTGCTCACAGGCATGTGTTTAAGCAATGCCAGCGAGAATGCAGTTCCGAATCCGGGGGAGGAGCGGCTGCTGGGAGCACGCGCTGCTTTTTATCGTGCACTGCTTTTTTTCGCGCACTGCCTTTTTTAATAACAGTGAAAACACCTTCTGTTAGCAAAAACAGGTAACTAATGTAGGTCTTTCATAGCAGTGAGGTTTCGTAAAGCAAACGTTCGAAAAGCAGGGGACACCTGTATCCAGTTATCAGGAAAACACCTTTGTTTTGATTTAATCTCTGTAAAAACAGTAACAGTTTATTCCTGTCCCTAGCCATCTGCAATGTTCACAGATCTGGACTTTACTATTGTAGCACAATGTCTTGTTCTTCTTTTCATAATATTGAGAGCATTCAAAGCGCTCAGCACCTTGGTATGAAAATGCCTTTGCCATTATAGTTTTAACTTTTCGGTGAACTGGAAAAGTCTAGTGATACCATAATAGAAAATACTCTGTGAAATCCAAGAGCTCCTTTTGGCTTTAATAGGGTAACAGAGCAACTTTGTCCAAACTTACTGCCTGTTAGGCTACTGGCATTTAGGGCAGCAATGAAGGTCCTCTATCTCTGGAGTGTTGAGGGCTTCCTTCATCATGTCAATAGCTTCCTCTCAGTTTTGGCCTCTGTCAGTCATGCAAGTCCTAGCTGGAGACTCAGGAATACTATCTCACTCAGATGTAGAAGGATTCTTCATTGCTGTTTCTGTAACAATTTTATTTTACCGGTCAGGTTTGTTAGCCCTAAGCTGAGCCCCCGAACTTGGAAGACTGGTGGACCACTTTTAGCCTGCCCTCTATCCTTTGACCTGTTTGGCCTGGGTGACCCTATCAAGAGCCAAAGTGTAAACCGCTAACTCCAGATCAACATAGCTCTCCAGATCATTGAGGCATGTATGCCTTCAAACCATATGACCATGTTGTGGTCCTCTTACTTTCTCCAAAGTTAATTTCTTATTTCCATTCTTTCTAGATATCGGCTGGAGATACAGGATGGGATGTGTTCAGTTTGGATTATCATGTTGATGGCCCAATTGCAACAGTAAGTACAGTTCTATGAAAATGACAGAAGTCCTTGAAATGTATCCAGCGCTTGAACAGTCTATTTTGAAGTCTGTTTTGTAATGTTTTTTGAGAGGCACTTGACTTGTTGGCATTTAGCCTGAAGTTGAATTCAGTTAATAATTTATACTAGTTAAAATGTATATGTTTTAAAAACATTAATAATAGTTCATCATTACTTTTTTACAATGATTTTAAAATTGCTGTTTTAAATCCAGACTGAAAGCTATTGTGATTTTTTGGAAATGTGTCAGGAAGGTCACCTGGTAACTAAATGTCTTGCCAAGAAATTATGTTCTTTTAAAGACCATAGGACACATGAGCAGAATAAAATCATTTGGCCTATTGAGTCTGTCCTTCCATTCGTTTGAGGCTAACTAATTTTCACTTTCAACCCCATTCTCTTGCTTACACCCTGTAATTTTTGATGTCCTTACTAATCAAGAAATGATCAACCTCCACTTTAAATATACCCAATAGCTTGGCTTCCACAACCGTCCATGGCAATGAATTCCACAGATGCATCATCCTCTGGCTAAACAAATTCTTCCTTGTCTCTGTTCTAAAAAGATATCCTTGTATTCTGAGGCTGTACCTTCTGGTGCTAGATTCTCCCACGTTTGGAAACACCCTCTGCACTTCCACTCTATCTAAGTCTTTCAATATTTCGATATGTTTCAATCCCCCCCCCCTCATTTTTCCAAACTCCAGTGAATACAGGCCCAGAACCATCAAACCGTCCTCATCCATTATCCTTTTCATTTCCAGGATCATTCTCATGAACTTCCTCTGGACCCTCTGCAATGCCGGCAAATCCTTCCCTAGATATGGAGCCAAAAGCTGTACACGATATTCCAAATGTGGTCTGAACAAAGTCTTCAACTTTGAGCTTCAACTTTGCATCCCTACTTTTACTTTCTAGTCCTCATGAAATAAACACTAATATTGTATTTGCCTTCCTTACTACTGATTCAACTTGCAAGTTAACTTTTAGGGAATCCTGTACTAAGATTCCAAAGTCCCTTTGCCCCACAAATTTCTGAATTTTGAAAGAAACTTCTGAATTCTGTTTGTTACCTGGATTTTTCTGAAAGATTACTAGTACCTTGCATATTGCTAATACGCTATGAGCTGGGAAGTATTAATAGATTTTGAAATTAAATCTATAATGATTCCTCATTCCCCACTGCATTATGTCCCTGTGAGAAAAGAAAATGGATCAGTATATGTGGAGCTGCCTAGCTTTAGCTCCTGATTAATGTTTTAATTGATGGCTATTGTGTTTCAGGTGTTCACTCGAGAATGTATGAACCATTATTTAAGGGTATTCAACTTCCTGTGGCGAGCTAAACGAATGGAGTATGTCCTCACTGATATCTGGAAAGGACAGATGTGTAACGCTAAGTTGCTTAAAAACATACCAGGTAGGCGAGTCACTACTGCCATCCCTTGCTGCTCCCTTGGAGCTGGCTCCACATCTCCCCCTACTATCAGCCTCCTCCCTCTGACATCCTCCCACCATTCTCCATGCCCAACTACTACTCAAAGTCTGTTCTTAAGGCATCCAGTTTCCCCTTGTAGTACTTCATCTGGGCTCTTATTTTAGCTTAGACTGTCCAAGAAGATGAATTGACTTTATGTAATAATTTTAAGAAATTCCCTGAAAGAGTCATTTTGAGGAACAAAGTTTACAGTTGGCTTTGTCACATGTACATCAAAACTTGCAATGAAATGCATCATTTTGCGTTGACCACCAACATAATCCGAGGAATGTGGTGGGGACGGCCCACAAGTTCCATCACATCTCACTAATGTCTTTTTGGAATGTACAAGGAAATGAGAGCACCCAGAGGAAACTCAGGTGGTCACAGGGAGAGTGTATGAACTCCTCACAGACAACAGTGGGAATTGAACCCCAATCAGTGATCACTGATTAGGAATTTTTTTCTTTTCTCTTCCTGCCTTAAATTTGTCACAACTGCTATAGTTGTGAATTGTAATGCATCAAACTTGTCATCTGTTGTTCAGTTCATAGTTTCCAGTTGCCTCCATTCATAGCCCATTTCCAGTGACCTTCAAATTGAAAGTATCCTTCACAGTGCATCAGCTAGACTTCTTTCTGAGCCAGCAATCAATTTTCATTAGTTAGGTTGGATGTTACTGAGATTTTAAACACTGTTATGAGACTTGACTACAACCAGTGCTGAAGTTCTCTGCAATGAGTGAAGGCTTGGTGTTCTTTTGTAGTTCCTTCTCCATGTTCTTACTCATTGTTCAGATGAGTACAGTCAGGTCTTCTGTGCCTCTGCAACGGACGAGCTCAAATGTGTGTCAGGCTACCTTGTTTATCATGGTTTTCTGAGATAATTGATGGTTGGTTAGATGTTAAACTAGGTTATTGAGTTGTGGCATTCAGTACATTATTTCCACTTGCTTTTGCTCAAGACATAATTTGGAATCTTAACTGAGTTCATCTTTGTCGAATCTTCAGAAATATTACCAGAAACCACCTGGTGGGAAGGGGGATATGGCTTCCAAGTTTTGACGTTATGATTTATGTTTCAGAGCTCAAAGAAAACTGCAATCTTTACACTTTTGTAAATCAAGTTTCTTTGACTTTTCACTGTTCTGATGTTTACCCACTTTTCTATCTCCTTCAGAGCTATCAGGAGTGCTTCACCAGTGTCACATTCTGGCATCAGAAATGGTACACTTTGTACATCAGATGCAGTATTACATCACTTTTGAGGTATGCCCAATAAGCAGCAATCACTTGTAAAACTGTTGCCGTGTCAAGTTATTTTCAAATGTATTATATTTGTTCTAATTATGCTTTACACCTTTTAACACACGCAAAATGCTGGAGGAACTCAGCAGGCCAGGTAGCATTAATGGAAAAGAGTACATTCGATGTTTTGTACCAAGATCTTTCAGCAGGACTAGAGAAATAAAGACGAAGAGTCAGAGATGGGGGGGTGGGGGGGGGGAGGGAGAGAGAAACACAAGGTGAAACTGGAGTGGGGGTGGGGTGTGGGTGAAGTAAAGAGTTGGGGTTGATTGATGAAAGATATACGGGTCTGGAGAAGGGGGAATCTAATAGGAGAGGATGGAAGGCCATGGAAGAAAGAAAAAGGAGGAGGAGCACCAGAGGGAAGTGATGGACAGGCATGGAGATAAGGTGAGAGAGGGAAAAGGGATGGGGAATTGAGAAGGGATGGAAGTTCAAGAAAATAACGTTTATACCATCAGTTTGGAGGCTACCCAGATGGAATATAAGTTGTTGCTCCTCCAACCTAGTTGTGGCGTCATCACAGCAGTAAAGGAGGCTGTGGATAGACATGTCAGAATGGGAAGTAGAATTAAAATGGGTTGTCACTGGGAGATCCCGCTTTTTCTGGTGGACAGAGTGTAGGTGCTCGGTAAAGCAGTCTCTAATGGCAGATCTCACGGATATGCAAGAGGCCACTCTGGGAGCACCGGATACAATAGATGACCCCCAACAGATTCACAGGTCAAGTGTTACCTCATCTGGAAGGACTGTTTGGGGCCCTGAATGGTAGTGATGGAGGAAGTGTAGCAAGGGTAAGTGCCAGGAGTGAGATCAGTGGGGAGGGATAAAAGAATGAGGGAGTTGCGTAGGGAGCGATCCCTGTGGAAAGCAGAATATGTGGGGGTGGGGAGATCCCATTGGAGATGTCGGAAGCTATGGAGAATTATGTACTGGACGCGGAGGCTGGTGGGGTGGTAGTGAGGACAAGAGGAACCGTATCCCTGGTATGGTGGCGGGAGGATGAGGTGAGGGCAGACATGTGTGAAATGCAGTTAAGGGCAGTGTTGAAGAAAGCCCCTTTCTTTGAATACGGAGAACATCTTGGTCTGGAATGAAAAGCCTCCTCCTGAGAGCAGATGCAGTGGAGATGGAGGAATTGAGAAAAGGGGATGGCATTTTTACAAGTAACATGGTGGGAAGAGGTATAGTCCAGGTAGCTGAGAGACTCAGTGGGTTTGTAATGCACATTATTGGATAAGCTGTCTCCAGAGATGGAAACAGAATTCAAGAAAGGGGAGGGAGGTGTTGGAAAGGGACACCAGAGGGTGGTAGTAGATGGTGACCAGTGGTGTTTTGCAGGGATCTGATCTGGGACCCCTAGTCTTTGTGACTTTTATAAATAACTCAGATCAGAAAGTGGAAGGGTGGATTCGTAATTGTGCTGATGACATAAAGGTTGGTAGTGTTACAGATAGTGTAATAGGTTACAACAGGATAGAAACAGGATGCAGAAGTTTGCAGAGAAGTGCAGGTGAAGTTCAGTCCAGAAAAGTGTGAAGATTGAACTTGAAGATGGAGTAGAAGGTTAGTGGTGGGATTCTTAGCAGTGTGGAGGAACAGTTGGGTCCAAGTCCATAGATCCTTCAAAGTTGCCACACAAGTTAATTGGATAAAAAGGCAGATGGTGTTCTTGCCTTCGTTAGTTGGGGGGCTGGTTTTAAGACCTGTAAGGTAAGGTTGCAGCTCTGTAATATTCTGGTTAGACCACACTTGGAGTATTGTGTTCGGTTCTAGTTGTCTCATAGGAAGGATGTGGAAGCTTTAGAGATGGGCATTAACCTGGATGCTGCCTGGATTAGAGACCATGTCTGATATAGAAAAGTTCAGCTAGCTGGGGCTTTTCTCCTTGGAGTGAAGGAGTATGAGGGGCGACTTGAATGAAGTGTGTAAGATTATGATAGATAGAGTGAACATCCAGAGAAATTTTTCCCAGGTGTGGCAAAGGCCAGTAGCAGAAGACATGTGTTTAAGGTAAGTGGAGGGAAATTTAAGGTTAAGTTAAAGTTCAAGATGTCAGATAGGGTTTTTTTTTACACAGAGTGGCAAGTGTCTGGAACATTTGGGGGTGGTGGTAGAGGGACATTTAAGAGACCTTTAGATACATACATGGATACAAGAAAAATGGAATGTTGTAGGCTGTTTTTGGGCATCGAGGGAGAGAGGAAAAGGAGAGCCATCCGCAGTACCACCGATGGCTGTGGCTCAAAAGAGGGAAGCCATGGAGTCATAAGTAGTTAGCCACCTGGACACAAGCTGGGGTCTGATCAGCCCCGGCTGGGTCACCTGGAGGAGGTTGTATGATGTTGAAAGACCCGAAACACCTGGTGATTCCAGGAACATCACTGAAGATGCGTCCAGAGGCATCAATAGATGTATGTACACAGCAGGAGGAAAGGGTAGACATCGTAGAGTAGGTTTGTATTGGTCGGCAAAACATCATGGGCTGGAGAGCCTGTATTGTGCTGTACTGTTCTATGTTCTGCGAGGCAGGTTTGTTAAATGTTATGGAATGCAGCTTTGATAATAACATTTCTAATTTAAATTCACTGTTTGTTGCCAAGCTGAAAGCTCACGTCAGTGAAGATTTTAACTGATTGATGAAGCACCAGTGTTCAGCAGCAAAATTAAACCATCTGCTTCATGGTTCTTATGCAGTATCAAATGAGATCAGCTTATTACAACAGTCACAATATAAGCAGAGGTTGTTCACTGAAAGTGGGGAAGTAGACTGCATTTAGTCCCTAGTTTTTGTCATTACTGTTGAGGCAGAGGGTGTTTACAGAATTAGTTGGATTGTGGCTTCAAGAGGCTTCTGTTTTTCATTTTACCATAAGAGGAAACAAAGGGGTAAACTTCTTTTTTGAGTTTTTGTGGCAGTTGGCATCCACACTGTTGTATTACTGCCATAGGGGTAAACTTTTAAATCAGTAGATCTTAATTGAATATTAATTTATACTCTAATGAGTCAATTGGATTATAATTGTTGGATAACCTATGCCTTCTACACCCTGCACTTGAAGGTCAGAGACTTCCTACCGACAGTAAATTAATATTTATCAATCTTTTCTTCTTTAAGATTGTCTTTAAAATGTAGCTCAGGTTAAACTTTTGGTTATCTGTATCTTTCGAGGCTCAGTGGCAGATTTTGTTATATAATCCACTTGTGAAGCACACACAAGGAGCTTAATGTCAATGAAATATTTTGTTATAACTGAGGTTATCGATGTCCTGCAGGTGTTGGAATGTTCCTGGGATGAGCTGTGGAATAAGTTGCAACAGGCACAGGATCTTGATCACATCACTGCTGCTCACGAAACTTTCCTTGACACAATAGTCTCACAATGTCTGCTGGACAGCAACTCCGAAGTAAGTGACACCAGCTTGCTCTGCATGGATGAAACTGGATATTAAGGAATGTAGATTTTTCTTGCTCAGAGGAATGGTCCCAATTAAGAAGGGCCCAGTTCTATACTTATTTTCCTCATCCATTTACAGGATGTATATTTTCACTAGCAAGACTAACATCTTTGCCCACAGGACCTGTGTCGTAAGCCACCTCTGATAGTTTGATGATACACCTCCCTCAGTTCTGTTGGGAAGGGAGTTCTAGGACATTGGCCCATTTCACTGAAGCTTACTTGCATAAGGATAGTTGGTAAATTGGAGGGAAAAATATAAGAGGTATTCCTGTGGCCTTTGTAAACTACATAGAGGGTTGGGAAATTTTGCTGAAAAGGTCTTGGTGAGTTGCTGTAGTGCATTCTGTAGGTGTTATGTGTGTATCTGTACTATGCAGTGGTGGAAAGAGAGTAGTCTTGAGCTTCTCAAGTGTTGCTGAACCTGCATTCAACTAGGCAAGTAGAAAATATGTCATCACATTCATAACACATGTCTTGTTTGTGAATGGGGAGATGATACTGCAGGAGACTATTTTCTAACTAGCACATGCCTTGTTTGTGAATGGGGAGATGATACTGCAGGAGACTATTTTCTAACTAGCACATGTCTTGTTTGTGAATGGGGAGATGATACTGCAGGAGACTATTTTCTAACTAGCTTACCAAATTCCTGCTCAAGGATTGCACCCTGGGTGTTGACTTTGGGGCACTTGGTGAGGGTAGTACTGTTGAATGTCATGGAGAGGTGGTTAGATGCTCCCTTCTTGGTTGGTGATTAGCAAGTGTTAAGTATTTAATGTTAACAACCAACTTTTGTTACAAATATTGGTTGTTACTCGCCACTTATCACTCTATATATGAAAACTGTTCATGTTTTGCAAGCAAGAATGTTGTGTAAGAATAAATGGAGCTGAGCATTGTGTAATTGTTATTTATCCTTCCCCTTTTCTAATGTGATGACCAGAGTACAAAAAAGAGCATTTCGGAAACAACAAAGGCCAGTGAATCAAATAATTGACAACAAGCACAACTACCTGCCTTATAAGGGCATAAGAGTGAGAAACAGAAATAAGCCACTGAGCTCTTCCTACATGTTCCAGCATTCATTAAGATTATACCTGATCTGCCACCTCCTCTCTCCACAATCCCATATTATAGATTTAATATCCCTATTAAACCTATTAATGTTTGACTTGAATCTCTGATTGACTCTTCAAAGCCTTAGATGGAGAACTTCAAAGACACTTCACGCCTCTGGTTGAAGAAAGTTCTATTGCTGTCCTGAATTTCCACTCCCCTCTTTGTGATCCCTGATTCTAGACAACCTGGCTAGAGGAAACTCAAATCCTTGTCCATCTGTCAACCCCTTAAGAATTCTGTACATTTTATTGAGATTATCTCTCATCTTTCTGAACTCTTCGTGCCAGATGTGACCCCAGATGGCAATGAATTTCCCACTTGATTTAAATTTTGCTCGGGTTTTTGTAGTGTAAATAGCAGCTGTTCACAAGTTGCCACTGACATCCGGCTCTTTTGCATGCTCAGACCTGATAATCATTGATAAACTGATTTTGTCTGGTTTTTTTGCTGGACAGGACATAAATGAGTAACTTTCAAGTTGTTAGGTTGATGTCAGTGTTGTGGCTTTATACACTATGTGAGAAATTAGATCATAAGACATAAGAGCAGAATTAGGCATTCAGCCCATTGAATCTGCTCCAGATTGGAACTGACAGAAATTCTGGAGGGTGTCTCTAGCACTGATGTTGGATCCCAGAGCTTTGATATCTTTTGGAGTGAATAAATGGCTTTAGACTTCCATGGTGATAACCTGAGGTAGATTATCCACTTGTTTTGCTTCACTTTCTGGGTTCAGTTACTGTTAGAAAGGAAGTTTGTTTCATTCCCCAGCATTCACTCCCCTGTTCCCACAGTTTGCTGTATAATTGTTGATCTGAATTAAATATGACTGTATTCAGTCATATCAATGTACGTCTTTGATCTGACATGATCACTTGCATTCTTTAGCCATGTGCAATCCTTTTATGTGGCTTCACTAGACTGATGTAACATTGTCTGTGGTTCCTCCTGGCAAGCCTGTCTACACTCTTGAATTGATGCATGTTGTGTCCGTGGCTTGATTGTATTGGGAGAGTGGGAGTTTACAGATCTTGGGATACTAGACTGTCTGTAATGCAGCTCTACTGCTAATGGCCTGCAGCACATTGTTGATTCCCAGGTCTGTTGCTGGTTGACGCCATTTCGGATACTCTACATCATACTCAGCCTGATGTGCTCAGTGTGAAGATCAGATAGTCTTAAGACCATTTTGTTATCACTTCTACCAACCCTGTCATGGAAAGATGAATCTTCAGTTTGTAGGTTGATGAAAATGAAGTCCATTTTTTTCATCCCTCTGTTGGTACTCTCAGAGCATTTGGCAGCATGGACAAACAAATCTGCAGTTTGTAGGTTGATGAAAATGAGGCCCAGTTGTTTCATCCCTCTGTTGGTATGCTCAGAACACTTGGCAGGCTTGTCTAGAAGCAGTGTACTCAGGTTTTGGCTGAATGAGTTTTTGGTGGTCCACTCAAGCTAATCTTGTGAAGCACTTTGAAATGCCCAGCCAGAAGCCAAAGGAGCTCGTTAGGAGACTTCATTCAGGGCAGAAAATTATGGGAGGCCTTGGGGACGCAGAAAGAAATGTTTCATTTAGCACCGTCTGCAGTACCAAAGCACAAAAAGGTGCCAGGGTGAGCACTTGAAGAAAGAACCAGTTTAAGAACTATAGAGTCCATTTTGGCCATCATAGATACAATGAGTAGAATGACATCCTGAACATTTCCATTGCTTTTGTGTATCAGCAAGGGTTGCATGATCCAGAAACTAACAAATCCAAGCTGAAGATAGTCTTCTGCGTTAGTGCTGTGATGTTGCTGATGATTCTTGCAGATGGAGAGCAAGTGACACAAGAAAGCACGAAGAAGGGCCCATTTAATCAGCTTGGATAGTTTCAATCTAATGGTGAAACAATGCTCATAGTCTGTTTCTGATTGTGAATACCTACATTGTGAAGTCACAAGATGGGGGTGCAGGTGAATAAGTGTGTGATTTCGCCTTTATTTCCTCCTGTATGTTCTGGTTGAACAAGTGCTTATAATCAATGCAGCAAGTTCTGCCCATTCACAGTGGTGAAATCTAATAAACACTAATTAAACTAATAAATAAGACATTAGTTAATCGGAGCAGATGGCAGGGCAGGTGATGTGCTGCAGTTGCACTATGCAGTAACTGGAAGACCCTGCAATAGCCATATACGCAGCAAGTGTTGGCTTGAAGAACTTCGACTCAGGGTCAAAAAGTCGAACGGAATCCACAAACCAACTTAGTACAGGCCCAAAGTCATTCCCAGGTTTAATCTGTCAAGTACATTGTGGCTGACAACAGCATTGCTTAGCTGTCAATGGAAATATTTTGAACCTTTTCCTAATGGTTGATCGTTTCTGTTCAAGGAACTGTTAACACAGCTTCGAGCACTGTTTGATCGAATCTTGGAGTTTCAGAGTGCGCAAGAGTCCATGTATCGTTCGGCCCTTGAGGAATTACATCATCGTCTGCGGTATGCAGAATTGAAGAAGGAAAGACAGACTGAGGTATGATAGATGTGTTGCTGAAATGCTGTATCATGGGTTAGGATCTATAACAGCAGGAGGTATGAGTAAAGCTGTATCTATTAACAGTGATAGAAGCAGTTGGAGCAGGTTCTATAAACTGCAGTTTTCTAACACTTCTTTCATATCAGGGTACCCAACAAATTAATTGTAGATTAATTTCCTGATGTTAGCACCTTTGACAAGAATGGCATTTTATCTCTATCTATACGATTCCTCAAGGCGGCAGTGATGAGCTTCAACTGCTGTAGTTACTGCGATGAGAGTATTATCACTAGAACTGGGTCCCAGTTAGTTGGAAGGGAGCAGAGGAACTGGGAGTCTAGAGAGTTGTAAGGAAATGTGGCAAGCATTACCTGCTGAGCTGATAACAACCCTTTGGGGTTTCTAAATGGTTGGGTGGCAGATATTAGTTTTACCGTTTTTGACAATTAAAATCTCCCAGTATTATTCTTCTAGGCTTTGGAGAGTTAGAAGGCAAATTGCTCGCTGCAGAATGCCAAGCATCTAATCTTGTGGCCATGGTATTATATGACTTGCAGTTAAAATTCTGGTTTTCTAGATAATGTTGGGAGATGTAGTAGCAGCTATTAGATGATTGGACTCTCTTTTTGAGATGATTAAAGTCTGACCACATTTTAGACCAAACCTCAATGTTGCCAAGATAGATGCCCCATGCAGCAAAAAATACCTAATTATGTGAAAAGTTGTGCTAGGACTGTACATTCTATGACCACCAGCAGGAACTGCAAAGTCCAAATTTAGGAAGAAGGCGATCGCTGTACCAGCTAGTTATATTGAGTTTTAGTGTCAAGGACAGTGATTCTTGCCTCGCCTCTGCAATTCAGTTTTATGTTCATGTTGTAACTAAGATTGTAATGAGGTTTGGAATCAGCCGTCCTACTAGAGACCACATTGAGTACCAGTGAACAGTTTATTATTGAGTAAATATTGTTTGAAACTTAATGATTGATACTATCCAATGTACTGATGATGGAGACCAATAGGGCAGTAATTCAGCGAGATTTGGACTTTTTTGTGAACTGTATATACCTGGATAATTTTCCACTCTTTAAAGCAGATCTGTCTAGTGATTGGAATAGTTTGTTCAGAGCAGTGGTTCCCAAAGGTTTTTTGGCTCCCAAACCACCTCTCCAGTGACCCCTCTCTCTTTCCGGCCATCACATAAAAACTATAAACAATTTTGATTTACAATGCACAGTGAAATAAAATAGGAACTGCAAACTTAGAACAGTGACAAATAATTGCAAAAAATATTCAAATCAATTAAAGCTACAAATAAAACTAATTACAGTGAAACAAATTTTATTAACAATTTTAGAGCATGCATTAGTTACTCAACTATTCAGTGCTTCATGGGCTTGGTGCAGTGATATCAGCTTCTCAATATCAGGCTGAAGGAGTCTCAGATCCCTACGTTCAGTAATTTGCAGTCTGTTTCATTGCTTTGAAAGAATTTGTGCGACTGCACTGAAACTGTGCTCCACTAAATATGATGTTGGAAAGGCAATAAAGAACATCTTGGCCTTTTTCCAGTGGAGTGAGGAAAGTGCTAGACCTGGATTGTGGAGGAATGCAGTGATACTGCTTTTATTAAAAGTTCAAGGTACCTCCTAGTGAACAGCTTAGAGCTGTGAGATCTTTTCTGAAACTGTCTCGGTTCACAGAATGGTGACACCACACAATGCCTTTTGTATAAAGATGGAACTGTCTCCAAGAATAATGTGTGGTTAATCACTTAGCTATTGCTCCAGTATTTGCAATAGGTATTTGCAAGGGATAGATTAGTGAGGATAATGTCAGTAAGTATCTCCCTTGTGCTGCAGCTCATGCCATCTGCTATTAACCCTGTCTGGCAACTAGGTCTTTCTAGTCATTCTAACTCGGTCAGTAAGTAATAAAAACAGCAACTCGTGTGTTAGACGGTCATGGCTCACAAGATGAACTCTTTGTTGTATATCACTGAGGCTGTTATTTCCAGTCGATCTAGTATGCCAGATCTAGCTTGCCAGTACAGTAGGTTATGCTTTGAGATAGTGATGCTGGAGCTGCAATTTCAGCTGCAAAGCCTCCACTTCACTATACTCTCTTAACTTTACAACCAGAGGAGTGTATTCACTGTTGTAACCTGCACAAAGACGAGAACTAAAATTGTACAAGGCAAAAGTCTTTGTGCAGAAGAATAATTGCTAGATTATCTTTTTTTTAACAATGCTGAATAAAAATTTAATAATGCTCTCAGAGCACAAGGGCAATTCTCCTCCTGGTTGAATTATGACTGTGGAATCTTTTACATCCAACTGAAACTGCAGGGTGAGAGATGCCACTTCCACAGTGCAGTACCCATTCCTCCCTCCCTCCAGCACTGTCCTTTTGACAGTGCAGCATTTCTCACTCCCTAGTGTCCTTCTGGGAGCACAGTGTATCTTTAGATATGTTCTTCTGCCGATGCAGTGTTTTATCTTGGATTTTATGCTGTTCTCTCTGGAGTGTAATGAACCCTGATCCAGACTGCCATGGTTGGAATTACAATTGCAGATGAGGCCCCCATTTAAAGTCTGTATTTATCCCCACATATGTTACAAAGTTCAAACTGGTTAAATCCACTACTGAGCCTCAAGCAGCAATAGTCTACTTCGGGATATACATTTTTTGTCTTTCCTAAGTAGGAACATAAGAGTAAGGTTTCAGTTGAAGAAGCTGAGGCAGGGGATTTGTCACAGATCAGGGAATGTTATTGCTTTGATCTGCTTCCAGGGTTAGATCAACACAGCTCTTTTTGCCAACTCTCTCAAAATTATTTATTGATTCTCTCATTCCATTACAACTGGTGGTATATTGATGTGTACAAAAGTGATGCTGTAATGGTACAAGTGAAATGGGTTTTTCATTGTATGCAAAGCATTTTGGCTATGTACATTATAACCTCTGTTATTTTAATAAATTAATTCTTACCAAATCACTTTTGTGCATTAAGCAAGCTGTACAACAGCTATTGGAAGAAGTTACTTCTAGTTACGTCACTGCAGATGTGATAAATTTGTGTTGGTCTTGGAGATTAGATAAACATTTGATCTTTAAAAACAAGAGCTTTAACTTTCAAGATGTCTCCCTGTACAGAATTAAAATAGCTTTGTAAATTGGGGAGCAACAGAAATGCTTTTCCTGGCAGTCCATTTTGGGGATGGCAACCTGGTGCCAAATCTTCAAAGGGGACTCAAAAATGGAAAAATGCTGACAGTTTTCAACAGGTTGTTAGGAGAAATGAGAGGATGTTACTCGGGGATCATCCTGCAAGAATATACAGATAAAAAAATTGTGATCACTTTGGTATTATTCTGTAGATCCCAACAGTCCTGCAGAGAAGAGGAGCAAATATGGAGGGAGATTGCAGATAGTTGTAAGAGTAATACGGGTGTAACAGTAGGTGATTTTAACTTTCCAGCTGAGACTGAGATTGCCCTAATGCTCAGAAGTTGAATGGGACAGATCTGTTCAGTACGTCCAGGAAATTTTTCCCAAGCTCTGTATAGGTAGCCCCACGAGACAGGCAATGCTTGAACCTTCTGCTGGAAAATAAGACAGGGTAAGTGACTAATGTGTCAGTTGGGGAACATTTTGAGACCACTGATCATAATTTTGTTAGTTTTTAGATAGTTATGAAAAGATGATAGGATTGGTCCACGTACATTAGCGTGAGGATAACTTTGAAGGTAAAGCTTGATTTGGGGGAGAGAGAGAGGGGAGAAAAACAAACTACTAGAGGAACTCAGCATCTGTGGAGGGAAATGGGCAAGGGCTTGAGACCCTTCATCTGGTCCGAAAGATAGAGGGTACATAGCCAGTATAAAGAGGTTGGGCAAGGGATGGAGCAAGAGCTGAAAAACAATAGGTGGATAGAGGTGAGGAAAGGTGATAAATGGATGGTAGAGAGAGCCATAGAAATAGCAACAGATGCTGGGAGGTAATGGATGGAGGCTGCAAAGGGCTGCAGATGATGGAAACTAACAGAGGTAGGAGAGACATGGAATCATATAAGGAAGGGGTGGGCTGGGCAGATGAGAATTGTGGGGGTGGGGGAGCCAGTGGAAGATGTGTGTGGCTGATATGAAAGTAGATGGTGGAGGAGGGGAACAAAACAGGTTCGTGGGGAGGGGCTGTTCAGGGGCTGCATTGAGTAGAGATAGAACCAGCAGATTGGGAGGAGAGAGATGGGGACAGCAGGAGTAGGTTACCTGGAATTGGCAAATTTGACATTCATGACATTGAGTTGTGGACTACCCAGGGTGAATATGAGGTGTTGTTCCTCTAGTTTGAATTTAGCCGTACCCGGCCAATAGAGAAGGCTAAGGACAGACAAGTTTGTGGGGAGGAGAATTAAAATGGCTAACCAA
Organism: Mobula birostris; assembly: GCF_030028105.1. NCBI lineage: Eukaryota > Metazoa > Chordata > Chondrichthyes > Myliobatiformes > Myliobatidae > Mobula > Mobula birostris. The sequence continues at coordinate 173,858,040 of NC_092374.1, read as the reverse complement.
CAAGGACTTCAGATAGCCATAGTGGACGGAGCCCAGGTGTTCAGCAAAGCAGTCACTACTCTGCATTTGGTCACACCAATGCAGAAGAACCTACACTAAGAGCACAAAATGCAATAAACAAGGTTGGAGGAGGTCCATGTGAATCTCCCCCTCACTTGGAAGAACTGTTGAGCCTCCTGGGTGGTGGTAAGAGAAGAGGTGTAAGGACAGGTGTTACAATCCTGTGGTTGCAGGTGAAAGTGCCTGGGGAGGAAGAGGGAGGAGCAAACCAGGGACTCGGGGTAGAGTGGTCCCTGCCAAAAGCAGTGGGAAGAGGAAGATGAAGATGTGGCTGGTGGGGGGAGAGGCTGTTTGCAGTTAAAGGGATACCTAGCAAGTAGGAAGGTTTTTAAAAGTGAAATAGGAAGAGTTTAGGGCCAGCATGTTCCTGGTAGAGTTAAAGGCAGAACGGAAAACCCTACAAACAGTTGTGTATATGGTCCAGTCCATCACGGGTAAAGCTCTCCTCACCATCGAGCACATCTACAGGAAATGTTGTCGCAGGAAAAGCAGCATCCATAATCAGGGATTCCCACCATCCTGAACATGCTTTCTTTTCATTGTTGCTATCAGCAAGAAGGTACAGGAGCCTCAGGGCTCACACCACCAGGTTCAAAGGATCATTTCATTGTCAAAGTATGCACCTATAATGAACTGATATTTGTCTTCTCCAGGTAGCCATGATATACAGAAAGACCATGGAGTTGAAAGAAAAGCCATCAACTCCCCCCGCCGCCCGGCAGACCCCAAAATCCGCTCCCCCCCCTCAGGAATTAAAAACAACCACAATAGCATCAACTACCCCCCACAGAAAAAATATCGACAGTAACAATCTCTATCCGCAGAAAAACCAGCGACAATAACGATCCCCAACCCACTCACATGCAGAAAAGAGCAGTGACAGTAACATCAACCCACCCCACAAGAGTGAAAACGCCAAAAACCGTTTAGGAACAGTCATTACCCCATAATCATCAGACCCTTGAACCAAAGGGCATAACTTCACCCTGACTTAGCTTGCCCATCATTGAAATGCTCCCACAACCTAAGGATTTGTGTTCTCAATATTTATTGCTTATTTATTTATTCTTATTATTATTTTTCTTTTTGTATTTTCAGTCTGTTTTATCTTGCACACTGGTTGAACACACAAGGTGATGCAGTTTTCCATTGATTTTGTTACGGATTTATTGAATCTGCCCACAAGAAAGTGAAACTCAGGGTTGTATTTGGTGACATATATGTACTTTGGTAATAAATATACTTAGTACTTGATCTTTGGCAGAATTGGGGGATCTTTTTACATAAGGGATTGAAGTGCTGAACAGGAAAACAGAAGGAGGTATGTCAAGTTTAAGCAGATGTCTTGTGAACCATTTGTGGTCTTAAGGGATGTTGGCAGACATTGAAGCAGGAAATTAAGAGGGCAACAGGAGGTTGTGAGTTAGATATGGGATAATCTGAAGAAGTTCTCGAACTGTATTAAAATTAAAAAGTTAACTAGGAGTTTACAGGTCCCTTTAAGGTTCACTGTAATCGTCTTGTATATGGAGGCATGTGAAATGAATGTGGCCTTGAATGAATATATCTCATCTGTATTTACTCTAGAGAAAGGCAGGTGGGCTAGAGAATTCGGGGAAGAGAACAGTGATATCCTGAAGCATCCACATTGCAAAAGGGAGGTGCTAGTAATTTTTAAAGTGTATAATGGTGGATAAATCCATGGAGCACATCAAGAGAATCCTAGGACATTGTGGAAGGTTAGGGAAGAAATTGCTGGGACCTGGCAGAGATTTGCCATGGGTGATGTACCCAAATACTGGAGAGTGGCCAAATTGATTGCCTTTATATAAGAAGGGCTACAAGGACAAACCAGAGAACTACAGTATAGTGACCCCAACATCAGTGGTAAGAAAGGTAATGGAGGGGACTCTGAGAGAAATTTGGAAAAGCAAGGACTGATTAGGGAATAGTCAGGGTGGCTTTGTGCATTGGAAATCATGTCTCATGAATTTGATTGCGTTTTTCAAGTGATGACCAAAGGGATTGCTGTGGACAAGGTGGTAGATGTTGGCTGCATGGACTTTAGCAAGGTCTTTGACAAAGTCCTGCATGGTAAGCTGGGCTGGAAAGTTAGATGACATGGAATCCAGGTGAGCCAATCAACTGGATACAAACTTATCTTGGTAGTAGGAATCAGAGGATAGTAGTTGCAGGTGGTTTTTTCAGAGGCCTGATTGGCACAATTAGCAAGGTTTCAGATGATGCCATAACTGGTGGTATAGTGGACAGTGAAGAAGGTATCTAAGATTACAGTATGGCTGGGAAAAGGGGTCAAGGAATGGCAGATTGAATTTAGCCATGACAAGTGCAAAGATTTACATTTTGCTAAGTTAAATCACAGAAGGGCATTCACAATAAGTGGCAGGTCCCTGCAAAGTGTAGAATAAGAGACCTGGGGTACAAGAACACAATTCCCTGAAAGTGGTGACATGGATAAACAGAACAATGAAGACAATGCTTGGGATGCTTGCCGTCATCGATCAGGGCACTGAACACAAGAGTTAAGATGTTGTGTTCCATTTGCACAAAGTTCAAAGTAAATTTATTATCATAGTACCTGTACATATATATCATCATATACAATCCTGAGATTAATTTTCTTGCAGGCACACTCAGTAAATCCAACAACCATAATAGAATCACTGAAAGACCACACCCAACAGGTGGACAACTAGTCAGCAAAAGACAACAAACTGTGTAAATTCAAAAGAATAAAAAATCGAGATCATGAGATGAAGAGTCCTTGAAAGTAACTCCATAGATTGTGGGAATGGTTCAGTGATGGGACAAGTGAAGTTATCCCATCTGGTTCAAGAGACTGATGGTTGAAGGGTAATAATTGTTCCTGAACCTGCTGGTGTTGGTCCTGAAGCTCCTATACCTTCTTCCTGATGACAGCAATGAGAAGAGAGATTGACATGGGTGGTGGAGATCCCTGATGATGGATGGTACTCTCCTGCAACAGTGTTCCGTATAAATGTACTCAATGGTGGGGAGAACTTTACCTGTGATTGACTGGGCTGTGTCCACTGCTTTTTGCAGGATTTTCCATTTAAGGAAAAAGAAAATGTTCTGTACAAGACGTCGGTGAGATCGCACTATGTGCAATTCTGGTCGCCTAGCTATAGGAAGGGTGTCATTAAGCTGAAAAGTGTACAATAAATATCCACATGGATGTTATTGGGACTGGAGATCCTGAGTTCAAACAGAGAATGGATAGGCTGAGACGGTTTCCTCCAGAGTGTGAATAAACTCATGAGAGACATAGATAAGGGTGGGCACAATACTTTATCCTGGGTAGGAGAGTCCAAAACAGGTTAAGCGTGACAGAACAAAAATTTAAAGGGAAACTGAGGGCAAATGTTTCACACAGGGAGTGGTGGTGTGGAATGAGCTGCCAGAGGAGGTATGGTGGTGAGTACAACTGCAAAGTTAAAACACTAGTTGATTAGGTACATGGATGAGAAAGGTTTAAAGAGATATGGGCCAAATGCAGGCAAATGGGTCTAGTTCATGTGGACATTTTGGTCAGCATGGACGAGCTGGGCTGAAGGCCTGCTTCTGTGCTGTGGAGAAAATGATTCACGGTGAAGGGATTGGGATTGGAAGTCATGCTGGTGGCTGGGAGTGTTGGAGTAATGGGTGAAGTGAGTGATGGAAAAGTTACACCAAGCAATTATAGGAAAAAAATATTTGGTTGGTTTTCTGAACCGCCAAGTGGTACCTAGAGGGAGAGTTGCAGTTATGTTCTTCCAATGCACGGCATTTGTATTCTTGGTGGATGGAATATAACTATCAGTTTTGTTCCCCACACAATTCCACAATCTAGTCATATCCTGGAAAACACTGAATTAATTTTACTCCTCCATTTAGGGAAAGTGGGGAACAACAGCAGCTGAAGAAGAGGCAGAAAATAAGAGAATTAATGAATTCCAGCAGTTAATTCCGAAGATGTGTTCTCAGATACGTGTATGCTCACATTTTTACCAGGTAAGTAATTCCACTCTACAATTATGGTATGCATTGGGAGTACATGAATAGAGCAGTGTACCTCTGCTCAAGTCTTAATAACACATTGAGATCACGAATTTTCAACTGTGCAACAATGAATATTTGAGATAAAGTGAAGAATAGATGATCTCCTTCCATCCTGAATGGAAATTTAATGAAAAAGAATTATCAATTTACTCTCTTAATTCTTTAACGCTTTATTGGAAATCTGCATCTGTTTTTGTGCTCTGTTCATGATCAACAATTTATGCAAGGCCTTTTCTCATGTTTCCCTTGCGCTTGGTTTTGACTGGATTATATCCCAACTTATTAATTTAGTAAGGGGGAGGAAAATGTTTCAGATCAGTGAGCTTTCATCAAGATATGATTGTTCTGCCAAGTAATAAGTTGTAACTGTGTTGCAGATCATAGGTTTACAAAGGCACTGACATGTGGCCTCCATGGTGATGCATGGCTCGAGGGCTCTTGTGCAGGTCATGGCTCATCAGGAGTTCTCGGTACAGGTGACAGTAATAAGCCAATTACCAATTAAATGGGTTAGCGTAGCTAGGCTTCACAGTCAGCATAGACGAGGTTGGCCAAAAGAGCTTGTTAATGTGCTGCAATTCCATGATTTTCTATCTCCAGCCACGTTCTACATCTCCTGGTTCTGTTGTTTCTTCTCTCGCTGTATTGCCTGACTTGTTGCCTGTCCCCAATATTTTCTGTTTCATTTGAGTTCTGGCATCTACGTTTTTCAGATTCAGATTAATTACTTGTCATACACAATAGGGACCAATTCATCTTCTCGAAGCTCACAGTGCAAGCAGTATACAATAATGGATACACCAGTAAATATGACAAGTGCAGGCAGCAGAATGGTTCAAAGGTGTAGTGCACACTGCGGTATTGTATAAAGAAAAGATAAAGTGACTGTGTGGAAAAGGAAGAATTGAGGATTTGAGAATGTGGTAGCAATCCTGGGAAGGGGACATGAAAGAGCTGAAGCTGTACTTGAGTCTGGCCATCAGGGATTGAGGTACAACTTGTTAGGATACTTTGTATAGTGCATCTGTAAAAGTTTAAGAGAATCCTTGTGAACAAAGCTGAGTCTTCTCAGATGTCTAAGGCAGTACATATGCCGGTGTGCTTTCTCGATCACCACATCAGTATGGCGGGACATGGGGAGATTGCAGTTGAAATGGAACTTGAAGGTGTCAGCTACCTCTGTCTTGATGAAGATTAGGTTCTGTTGACCAATTTCCTTGGGTCAACCAGTTCTTTTGTCTTGCTAATGCTGGGGATTATGTTGTTGTTTTGACACCAGGACACAACGTTCGCAATCTCTTTCCTCTACTGTTGTCATCTAATTAGTGGATTGAGTTGGGCTGTATTTGGTCACACAGTCATGGGTATACAGGGAGCAGAGCCGGTGACTGGGCACACAACCCAAAAAGCACCATTGTTAGGCATCAGGATAGATGAAATGTTATGACAAATTCTAACTGACTAATACTGTCAGTCATGCAAGTCTTGGGCTGATCCAAAAATCTAAAAACAGGTGGGAGCCCTAAGGCACCAGTAGTTCAGAAATGAGCTTGTTAGGTGTTATTGTGTTGATGGCTGTACTGAGAAATGAGCTTGTTAGGTGTTACTGTGTTGATGGCTGTACTGAGAAATGAGCTTGTTAGGTGTTACTGTGTTGATGGCTGTACTGTAACCAATGAATAACATCCTGACATATGTATTCTAATTGTCAAGGTGATCCAGAGTTTACGCAGTGCAAGGGAGATGGTGTTTTCCAAAGACCTATTTTGCCTATATGCAAATTGTCATTATTATCATTACTGCCTGTTGCGTCACTGGCGTTCAGGGCAGCAATGAAGGTCTTCCATCTCTGGCAATGTTCAGGGCTCCTTCCTTGTGTCGGTAGGTTCCTCAGTTTTTAATGCTGTCAGTCATGCAAGTCTTGGGCGGAGACTCAGGAATACCATCGTGCTCAGATATAAAAGGATTCTTCATTGCTGTTTCTGTAACAACTTTGTTTTACCAGTCAAGGTTGCTGGCCCTGAGCTGAATCCCCAAATCTGGAGGATCAGTAGACCACTCTTAGACTGCTCTCTACCCTTTGACCTGTTTGGCATGGGTGACTCTACCAAGAGCCAGAGCATAATGCCCTGACTCCAGCCAACATAGCTCTCCAGGTCATTGAGGCACTCAAACCTTGACAAGGTTGTGGTCCTCTTGGAGGTATGCAAATGGTAGGAGCTTTAGATTGACCGATGTGGGCTATTACCAAGCTCCCAGAGTACTTAGTTAGGGTCGATGACGCAGCTGTTTGTCGGTAGTTGTAGATACAGGACACATTACTTTTCCTGGAGATGGGCATGATGGAGGTTTGCTTGAAACAGCTCTGATTCATAAAATGACATTCCAAAATGAGAACAGGGGTGGAGTGTTAGGCATGTAGCAATGGTATTTTTATCTTATACTTTTTCAATCTAATTACACAAGGCTTCATAGGATGTATGATTTTTTGATCAGTGCAGAGCTGTCCATGTACACATTCATCCTTCCTAGCATCTTCTGGGTTTTTGTTGTTCAATTTAATTAAGAGCATGTTTAAAGCTAATTTGCTTAAATGTAGTTAGTTCCTACTAATTGAGAATGTCTTGTGCTGCAAGATTTAATGTAATTAATCTTCATTTCCTCTCTTTAGGATATTGTCCAACAATTCCTGGTATTATTGACAAAAAGTCCTGATGAAAGTCTCCGTTTCCTTAACTTCAGGCTGGACTTCAACGAGCATTATAAAGCAAGGGATCCTCGGCTGCGCACTTCACTGGGCAGTACCAGGGGCAAACGCAGCTCAGCAATGTAAGCTGTTATCCAGAGACATTTCTACTCATTATAATGAGGGCTACAGTTACATCTACCATGGGTTTCTGCTCTTGCTGCCCTGTTGATCATGATATGTATGTTGGTTGCCAGTGATGCATTGTATCACTGAGGAGCGAGACAATTAATCACCTGTCACTGACAAATATTAAATCTCGAGAGCAAGAATTGTATTCCACGTCACAATGTAATTTATTTATAATCGATGAATGTTTTGTTTGTGAATTAAACTGAAGTTTGTTGCAATTTGCATTTTTTTAGCTTTAATTGCAGCTTTATTTGAACTTTGCAGTCAAAACAGAAAGTATCATTTATAGATCAAATACCACATTTTATTTTACAGATAACAAAATGTTTTAAACTGCTTTAAAAAAAATTGTTCAGGAACAAACTGTTTTTTAATGGCGATTCACTTAACTTGTTTTCATGTTGCAACATAGACTGACACAGTTGAATTCATTTCAAAAATGACATCACATGATTAAACTCTTTTTTTAGAATTACATAGTAAATAGTTTCAATTCTTTCATTGTGTAAAATAAACCTAGTGGGCTATAAATGAAAGAAATATCTGCAAAGGGTTCTTATGGTTTAATTTGTGAAAGAGTTCAGTTTGTTTTAGTATTAAATCCCTCTGTGGATTTGCTTGTGCTCAAGAGCCAATCTGACAATGACTAAATACGAGGATAGGGCAATAATGCTGGGCTACAGAAAGAGGTATCTCTTTTAGGCTACATGCAATATTTAGTGGGTTCTTCAACAGTGATGTTTGAAACATCAATTCGGGGGCTGCACACAAGTTGTGATGGTTTCTATTCCTAAAGTTTTCTAATAGACAGGGTGTGGAGAGTGGTGGGGATGCAACATTTGCTTAAGCCCCCCCACACATCAGTTTAAAAACGCAGGTTGGGAAAACTGTTGAAGACTACCTTGTAAATCATGTCCAATGTTTGTAGGCTGCAGCAAACATTTAACATTCAAGTGTGCTAATTTATCTGTTATGACTGTTTCACTGAAATTATCTATTTTGTCACAACGTGGCTGAGTTGTTGTCCCTTTTCGAGCGCTGTGTGTTCTAAAGTTGAAGAGCAAGCCTGTCCATTAATCTAACGTAGAAATAGATATGTACACCAGAAAAAAAGCGTTATAACATCGTGGGTATAACATCAATATTTACTTATTTAAAATTTTAAGTATATTTTCTAAATACAACTCTGTCTTCCTCACTTGTTTTCCCTCAGGATCCGTGGCTGCAGAATGAGTCAGTGAGCCGTAACTTAGAGGATGCGTGAACTTCCCCGAACATCCTTTACAGTTAAACTATGAATTATGGCTAATGTAGGATCTTTGGATTTAGTGGGTTGTGTAAGGAGGAAGTCTATCTCAAATGTTAATTCCAGATGAGTTTGTGGGCTATTTTAAGGGATTACATATTGAATTTGAATTATTTATGGAAGACTATTTAAGCAGTGTAAAATAAGGGCCAACATAGTTTGAACTAATGTCATGAATTTGCTGCATCCCTGTACACGTCAAATGGTTTGGCCTGTAGACTGAAATGCCTTGTGGTGTTGGCTTTATGGGCAGTTATGCCCAGAGACCCCGGGTTCCAATCCAGGCGCAGAGAACAATGCCTGACGTCTGTATAAAATAGTTTTCTCCCTCCTCAGAAATGACATGGGAATAGTACCTTTACTATTGAGTTATTAAAGATCCATTTAAAGCACCTCCTGATGTCTGCTTCATCATGCCTTCACATTTGGTGACAGCAGTGGGATGTGTCCAACAGAAGACTCTAATCCTATTCTATTCATTTTGGTCTCGTTTGTGTCTTGTCTCACATCGGTATCCATCTTCAATGAAGACAGGAGTCTGTAGATGCTGCAATATGGAGAATTTAACTCCTGAAAGATATTTGTGGGTTGAGCAGTAACTTTGGGGGAGAGGGTGAGGTGGGGGAGGGATTCCTGGCATTTCAGGTTGAGACCATGTATTAAGGCCTTTTATTTTCAATTGATTCTGAATTATCGTGGTTTTGTTGGGAGAGGTTATCAAGTTCTACAATTGGTTTTGTGTACAGGTGCTTTCTGGCATCATCTCTTTGAAGAGACCTGCCTCCAATTTTATGGTTACATACTTTTGTCTGGAATTTTTACCAATTTTTCTCCATTTGTACTGGGTCAAATTTTTTCATTGTTTAAGCACTCAGTCATGTTTCACCTTTCACCTTATATATTTGAAGTTCCTGTTATTAAAACTTTATATGTTTTTTTTATGATTGCAAGATCCTGCTAGACATTAAGAACTTAAAGTACTGCAGGTCTTGGGTGGAGAAAGAGCTGAAGGGGCTGGACCTGGTGTAGATCATATGCCTCTTGTGTCAGGGAGGCTTCGGAGGAGTTAGTGCACGAAGGAGGCATGCAGACTGATAGCGAGTGACCATCTTTGTTACTTTTCTTGTAATCGCAAGACCCTTTTGGACATTGCTAATGCTGCGAGTCTGATTCACTGGTTTATTGGAGGGCGGTGGGGAGCTGCATGGTCTTGCTCGTAGTGAGGAACGAGGCTGTAAGCTGCAATGTGGCCTGTTTACAGCTGCCAGGGGGAGAGGTGTCAAAGCTGGTGAGCTCCGCTGGGTGCGATGTGGCACAGGGGGGAGGCTGGAGTCGGTGCTGTGCCCCGAGTGTTCACTCAGAGAAGGCGAGCTGTATTTTGGTCAACTGCAGATTTTTGCGGCATTCAAGGACTCAGGGTGTCAAGCTACGGTGTTACCTATCTACAGCCACCAGGAGGGAGGCTGCAAGATTTAATGTAATTGAAAAGATCGTAAGACCCTTTTAGACACTGTAGATGTGGAATGTTGCAAGTCTGATTCACTAGTTTATTGGCAGGGGAGCTGCTTGGCCTTAGTCATAGCAAGGATGAGGCCTTAATCGGCAGTGTGGCCTGTTTACAGCCGCCAGGGGAGAGGTGTCCAAGCCAGTTTGCTTCGCATGGGGGGCAGGATGGCAGGGGTTCAGGCTGGAGTTGGTACTGCCCCTCAGTGTTCCCACGGCAGAAGTCAAGCTGTATAATGGTAGACTGCAAATTTCTGGGGCATTCATGGGCTCAGGGTCTGGACCATTCTTTTGCGTGACTGTTTTACTGATAACTTACACATACCTGCACGTATCTTGTATGTGCTTTGTGTGACTCTTGGTACTGTATTTTGGACCTTAGCCCCGGAGTAATGCTGTCCTGTTTGGCTGTATTCATGGGTATTTGTCTATGGTTAAATGACAATTAAATTGAATTGAATTTATGCCCCAGTGTTGCTGAGGTAATTTTGTGCTACAATTCTTCCAGATCTTTCAGAAGCTTACAGATGCTTTCCAATACAAATGTCATTCTCTTGTAGCTTCATTCTTTTTGGAAGCAAGTTTTGTTAGACTAACTGCTTACTGGAATGTAAGACTTCGTTCCTCCAAATGCTTATCCATCCCTCAGAATTGAATAATGAAAACACTTCAGGACTAGATCATGTTGCTTTTAACTTTTTAATTTCAAAAGAATTGTGTTAAAATGTACTGGCAATTTGGATGACACATGAAAATTTTGTGTGTTATCAATAATCTCACCGAATAATAAGTGTAATGAAAAATAAGAATAGGCTACCTGTCCGCTCAAGCTTGCTCTACTGTTCACTCCGTCAGTACAGATTCTACAGTGTGTCTCAGGCCACTTTCCTGCTTTACTATTGGCATAGAGGACAAATGTGTGGAGGCTAATTGTACCTCAACAAATCACTGGTTTCGTTGCAGAGAGCATGCTTAACAAGTTCCAATGTTCTTTGCACAGCAAGGAAATGATAGATTTTACTCATATTCACATTCAAATTTATCGTCATCTGACTGTACATATATGCAACCAAACAAGACAATGTTCCTCTGGACCACAGTGCACCCGAATAACATGTATCACACACAGCACATTAAACAAAATATTATCTTAAATAAGTTAATAAAATGTAATTCAAATTGCACGTAGTGCACAAAACAGTTAAACATGACAGTAACCAGTTAACAACTTGCTGTTCTAGTGATGAGACCCCAGCGGTGACAGTATATTCATTAGTCTCACAGCCCGAGGGAATAAGCAGCTACTCATTTGGAAGTGCTAGTCCTGATGCTCCTGTAACTCCTTCCTGACAGTAGTGGGTCAAAGAGATTGTGGGATGGGTGGGAGGGATCCTCAATAATTTGGGCCCTTCGTATGCAAACACTCCCAGTAAATGTCACAAGTAGAGGGAGAAAGACCCCCGTGATCCTCTAGGTGTTTTTACTATACTCTGTAGGGTCTTACAGTCTGATTTTGCAGCTTCTATACCACACAATGACACAGCCAGACAGGATACTCTCGATGGTGCTCTTGTAGAATGTTGTTAGAAAGCATGTCTCAATCTCCTCAGAAAGCATAGTTGCTAGTGCACCTTCTTGACTAGTGAGGGGGCTGTTTTGGGTCCAAGTTAGATCGTCCATTATGCGTGCACCAAGGAACTTGGTGCTCTTCACTCTCTCCATGGCAGAGCTATTGATGTCTGATGAGGAGTGGTCGACCTACGTCTTCCTGATGTCCACAATCGTCTCTTTTATCTTGTCCATTTTGAGACTCAGTTCGTTCTCACACCCATTTGATAAACCTCTTCACCTCCCCACTCATTACTTTTGCTAATGAGGCCAACCACTGTTGTATCTTTAGCAAACTTGATGATGCGCTTTGAACTGGATCTGGCATTGCAGTCGTGAACTAGCAGTGGGCTGAGCGCACAGCTCAGTGGGGGAGGGCACCAGCACTCAGCATGATGGAGCTTGAGATGTTGCTGCCAACTCAGACTGACTGGGGTCTTTCTGTCAAGAAGTGTAAGATGCAGTTACAGAGAGGGGCTTGGAGTCCAAGTGAGGACAGTTTCCTGCCAGCGTCTGAGGGATGATCATATTAAATGCCGAACTGAAGTTGATGAACAGCATCCTGGCGTATAAGGCATTGTTCTCCAGGTGGGGAAGAATGGAGGCGAGGCCTCATCAGATTCAGGATTCAAAATTGTTTAATGTCATTTCCAGTACACAAGTCTAAAGCAGGATGAAATAATTGTTAACTCTGGATCAGATGCAGCACAAAACAAAACACAATAAGATAGAGAACACAATCAAAAGCCTAATAAGTATAAATACTTTATACTTTATTGTCGCCAAACAATTGGTACTAGAACGTACAATCATCACAGCGATATTTGATTCTGCACTTCACACACCCTGGATTATAAATATTAAAAATAGTTAAAATTAGTAAATATTAAAAATTTAAATTATAAATCATAAATAGAAAATAGAAAAATGGGAAGTAAGGTAGTGCAAAAAAATGAGAGGCAGGTCTGGATATTTGGACATTAAACAATTTTGAATCTTGAATCTGATGAGGCCTCCACTCCATTCTTTCCCACCTGGAGAACAATGCCTTATACGCCAGCATCTGGGGGTGGGGTGGGGGGGAGGGGAAGTATGGTCAACGTTTCGGGCCAAGACATTGTACTTTTTGTCCATAGATGCTGCCTGGCCTCCTGAGTTCCTCCAGCATTTAGTGTGTGCTGCTTGGATTATCAGCATCTGCAGATTCTCTCTTGCTTGTGTTCTGATTACTACACTGCAAAATCTCTTCCAGGGATGCCTACCCTTTAATGGGAGTTCAGTGAAACCCTCTCTCATTGCTCCCCCTCTGTGATCCCTGCTAAGGGTCTCAGCCTGAAACATCAACTGTACTTTTTTTCCATAGATGCTGCCTGGCCTGCTGAGTTCCTCCAGCATTTTGTGTGTGTTGCTCTGTAAAGTGAAGATGCTTTCAAAAATAATGAAAAGTTTCTTAAATTCCAAAAAGTTTTCTATAAAAAGCAGTAAACAGTTTTTTTTTTAAAAATCAAAATTTGGTATGACCATCTGTTGCCCTGAAAGCTGCATCAATTTGCTTAGGTACACCGTTGTGCAAATGCATAAGAAAATCAGCTGGTAGGCTGTGCCATGTATCTCTGAGTACTTCCCACTGTTCTTCTGCAACCTTTGTCTGTCTCGCTTGCCTTTCTCTCTCTGTCTCTCTGTAGATGAGTCTCTTGGCTTTATTTCACTTGGGAGGAATGGCTTTTTGGCAGCAACTCTTCCATGAAGACCACTTCTGGACAAGCCTTTTTGTAGACTGTAAAAGGGTGTACTTGAGTTCCAGTAGTTTCCGTGAGCTCAGAGCTGATAGGAGTGCTGGACTTCTTCCAATTTAGAAGGGACTTCACTTTGATGCATCTCTCGTCTACTGCACTCAGTTTTTGTGGCCGAGCACTGCGTTTCTGGTCCTCAACCTTGCCCGTTTCTTTGTGCTTCTTCAGAAGAGCCTGGACAGCACATCTTGAAACTCTTGTGTGCTATGAAATTTCTGCTTTGGAGAGACTTTGCTGACACAGGATAACCACATTGTGTCATGTTGCAATGCTCACTCTTGCATGGTGTAAGAAATGATTTGAAGGTTAAACTGTCACATCTACCATACCCTCACCTTTTAGTTTGTTTGTCCTTCACCAAGTTTGTTTCCTTCCACACCCATTTTTGTTTCAGTTAATCAGTTTAGTTCATTCAACTCATTTAGTCATTGACAGTCCTCTTCACAAGACCTGTAACACCTTGTGATTTAAGTGTGGTTATTCTACCTGCCATGGGAGATTTCAGCAATCATCTTGGATCGATGTACATCCCTCTTCAGGCCAATGTAAAACAGGCTCTAGATGATCTGAACAATGTAATCAACAGGCGTGAAACAGCACATCCTGTTACCTTTACCATTATTTTGACGGATTTTAACCAGCCCAGCTTGAAAAAGCCTCTAAATAATTATTAGCAACAAATCACTTGTAGTACCAGAGGAATCAATACATTGGACCACTGTTACAACGCCATCGAGCGCTTAGCGTGCTATCCTACACCCACACTTTGGAAAGGCTGATCATCTGGCTGATTTCTACTCCCTGAGTATAGGCAGGGACTGAAGACAACAGTACCAGTAGTGAGGACCAGGACGGTATGGACAAGGGAGGCACAAGGGCACTTGAGACTACTTTGAATTGGTGGACTGAACTGTATTCAGGGATTCATCTTTGAGCCTGAATGAATATGCCCCGAATGTCCCGACTTCACTAAAACCTGTGTTGATGAGTGTGTGCCTCCGAGAACATACTGCACACAACCAAATCAAAAGCCTGGATAAACCAGGAGATTCATAGTCTGCTGAGGGCTAGATCTGTGGCACTTAAGTCTGATGACCCAGGTCTACAAGAGAAACATGTGTGACTTGCGGTGGGCTAAGAAACAATTCCGAGCAAGATTGGAAGTTATGTTGGATGCACTTCAGCTCTGGCAGGGTTTGCAGGCCATTACTTCCTACAGAGCAAAACTCAACATCGTGAATGGCAACGATGCTTCACTCCCAGATGAGCTCAAAGCCTTTTATGTTCGCTTTGAAAGGGAGAATAAAACTACACCTACGAGGATCCCTGTAGCACCCAGTGACCCTGTGATCTCTGTCTCGGAAGCCAATGCCAGGAGGGTTCGCCCTCCGAGGCAGCAGGCCTGATGGGGTACCTGGTAAGTATCTGAGAACTTGTGCCAACCAACTGGTGGGAGTGTTCAAACACATTTTCAATCTCTGCTAGAGTCGAGAGTTCCCATTTGCTTCAAGAGGGCAACTAAGTGTCCAAGAAGAGCTGCCTTAATGATAATCGTCTAGTAGCACTCACATCCGCGGTGTTGAAGTGCTTTGAGACAACACACACAAAATGCTGGAGGAATTCTTCAGGCCAGCCAGCATCTATGGAAAAGAATACAGTCGACGTTTCAGGCCGAGACCCTTCAGCAGGACAGATTGATCATGGCTGGAATCAACTCCAGCCTCAGCAGGGACTGCCCATGGTTCCACCTCTCCTGGGTCTCCCAACCTATCAGGCAGCACAGTTTCAGTCACGTCACTGCTAGTCTGGATTAACATGGCCTCCTTAATAGCTGATTGGTCAAAACGCTGTTCAATCAGCGTAACTTTCCTCAAAACTTTTACAGAACTCAGCACTCTGTATAACATCATGGGGAATTTGGACATCCAGCCCATTTAATCTGTGAGGCATCCATAATAAAGTACCTTAGTCCCTTTTCCCCAACACTAGTTTCAACACAGACTTGAAAACACAAGTTGACAAGCTGCTTAATGAATTTTAAAGCAGCAGTCACAAGCATTCAAGAAATCTCCGGACGAAGCCGCTACAAATACAGCCCCTCAACGGGCTTGTAAGCAAAGTCGGCTGGTTAGCAGGCTCAGGCTCAGGCTCTGCTGCCAGCCACGTGACTCAGCGGAGAGAAGGCCACCTTTTGTAAACAATATATGTCTAGGGTTGATATGATTTGGTGTTCAACCGAACAGGAACATGGTGATGTTCCGATTAAAGAAACCTCGATTTGAGCAGATGCTGTCCCATGCACAATTGTCGGTCGGCAAGAAATAGCAGATCAAACACAGCATGAAGTTATAAGGAAAGTATGTTTATAAATTTCAGTTTTACCGAACAGTTAGTAGAAAAGAGGAAAAAGAATAAAACAGGCCTATTACAGTTAAACCAGTCCAATGTGCCCATAAAGTCCAAGCTCAATCTAGAATTGTTGTTTACTCGTGCGCTGTATCCACAGTCTGTGTGAAAGCACACACCACATTCCAAACATAGCTGAAAATCCATCTCTAACAAATGGGCTCTCTCTCGGGAGTATTGGTCCTTCCTCCTTGAAGGCACTCATCTGCACCAAGTACTTTGTGCAACCAGTACTCTCCTTCCAACGGCATAGAACATAGAATAGTACAGCACAGTACAGGCCCTTCGGCCCACAATGTTGTGCCGACCCTCAAACCCTGCCCCCCATATAAGCCCCCACCTTAAATTCCTCCATATACCTGTCTAGTAGTCTCTTAAACTTCATTAGTGTATCTGCCTCCACCACTGACTCAGGCAGTGCATTCCATGCACCATTCTAACGCATCTTCCCTCCTGTCCTCTCTACAGCTCCTGCCAAAAAAAAGGGGTCTCCGAACCAGAGTGCTGTCCATCACAAATCTCTCCACCCTGCCCTCTGGAGCTTTCTCCCGATTCCGCCATCCTGATTGGCTGACACAACATTCCTGAGTTGAATACAGGTCTTCTTATTCCTAACCAAAACCAAAACATTCTACCAGCAGGACAAACTGCTTTTACAGAAACTGCTAAAAATGAAATACCTGCAGCATTTCAGTAGAAATTTTAACCAAGGCATTACACCATGAACACTACCTCACTACTTTTTTATTTCTGTTTTTCCACTATTTATTTAATTTCACTATTTGATATACATATATATACTTGCTGTAATTCAGTTTGTTTCTATATTATCATGTATTGCATTGTGCTGCTGCTGCAAAGTTAACAAATTTCCCGATATGCCAGTGATATTAAACCTGATTCTGATCATTAGCACCTGTTTGTTACCTTTGTTTAATCATGTACTGGGCTATATGCCTACAAACTAATCAAGTTTTTATTTGAAAAGTGATCTATTACTTAATATGTTATTTTTCTTCAACAAAATAGGAACATACCTCTAACATTTAATTTTTGGAAAATGGTTATTTGGAAATCTAAAATTTGCTCTTTTCTACTGACACTGTAATGCAGAAGACAAAAAAGAATCTAAAATAAAATTTATATAGAAAATCTAGGGTGCCTAAGACTTGCTCAGAATCAGAATTGGGTTTATTATCACCAGCATGAATTTTGTTAACTTAGCAGCAGCAGTTCAATGAAAAATATAATACAGAAGAAGAAAAAGGAATAATAAATAAATGAGTAAATCAATTACAGTATACCATAGAAACCACAGCACAGAAACAGGCCTTTTGGCCCTTCTTGGCTGTGCTGAATCATTTTCTGCCTAGTCCCACTGACCTGCACACGGACCATATCCCTCCATACACCTCCCATCCATGTATCTGTCCAATTTATTCTTAAATGTTAAAAAAGAACCCGCATTTACCACCTTGTCTGGCAGCTCATTCCATACTCCCACCACTCTCTGTGTGAAGAAGCCCCCCCTAATGTTCCCTTTAAACTTTTCCCCCCTTACTCTTAACCCATGTCCTCTGGTTTTTTTTCTCCCCTTGCCTCAGTGGAAAAAGCCTGCTTGCATTCACTCTATCTATACCCATCATAATTTTATATACCTCTATCAAATCTCCCCTCATTCTTCTACGCTCCAGGGAATAAAGTCCTAACCTATTCAACCTTTCTCTGTAACTGAGTTTCTCAAGTCCCGGCAACATCCTTGTAAACCTTCTCTGCACTCATTCAACCTTATTAATATCCTTCCTGTAATTTGGTGACCAAAACTGAACACAATACTCCAGATTCGGCCTCACCAATGCCTTATACAACATCATCATAACATTCCAGCTCTTATACTCAATACTTTGATTAATAAAGGCCAATGTACCAAAAGCTCTCTTTACCACCCTATCTACCTGTGATGCTACTTTTAGGGAATTTTGTATCTGTATTCCCAGATCCCTCTGTTCCACTGCACTCCACAGTGCCTTACCATTAACCCTGTATGTTCTACCTTGGTTTGTCCTTCCAATGTGCAATACCTCACACTTGTCTGTATTAAACTCCATCTGCCATTTTTCAGCCCATTTTTCCAGCTGGTCCAAGTCCCTCTGCAGGCTCTGAAAACCTTCCTCACTGTCTACTACACCTCCAATCTTTGTATCATCAGCAAATTTGCTGATCCAATTTACCACATTATCATCCAGATCATTGATATAGATGACAAATAACAATGGACCCAGCACTGATCCCTGTGGCACACCACTAGTCACAGGCTTCCACTCGGAGAAGCAATTCTCTACTACCACTCTTTGGCTTCTTCCATTGAGCCAATGTCTAATCCAATTTACCACCTCTCCATGTATACCTAGCGACTGAATTTTCCTAACTAACCTCCCATGCGGGACCTTGTCAAAGGCCTTACTGAAGTCCATGTAGACAATATCCACTGCCTTCCCTTCATCCACTTTCCTGGTCACCTCCTCGAAAAACTCCAATAGATTGGTCAAACATGACCTACCACGCACAAAGCCATGTTGACTCTCCCTAATAAGTCCCTGTCTATCCAAATGCTTGTAGATTCTGTCTCTTAGTACTCCCTCCAATAACTTACCTACTACCGACGTTAAACTTACTGGCCTATAATTTCCCGGATTACTTTTCGATCCTTTTTTAAACAACGGAACAACATGAGCCACTCTCCAATCCTCCGGCACCTCACCTGTAGACAGCGACATTTTAAATATTTCTGCCAAGGCCCTTGCAATTTCAACACTAGTCTCCTTCAAGGTCCGAGGGACACCCTGTCAGGTCCTGGGGATTTATCCACTTTAATTTTCCTCAAGACAGCAAGGACCTCCTCCTTTTCAATCTGTACAGTTTCCATGATCTCACTACTTGTTTCCCTTAATTCCATAGACTTCATGCCAGTTTCCTTAGTAAATACAGACACAAAAAACCTATTTAAGATCTCCCCCATTTCCTTTGGTTCCGCACATAGCTGACCACTCTGATCTTCAAGAGGACCAATTTTATCCCTTACGATCCTTTTGCTCTTAATATACCTGTAAAAGCTCTTTGGATTATCCTTCACTTTGACTGCCAAGGCAACCTCATGTCCTCTTTTAGCCCTCCTGATTCCTTTCTTAAGTATTTTCTTGCACTTCTTATACTCCTCAAGCACCTTATTTACTCCCTGCTTCCTATACATGTCATACAACTCCCTCTTCTTCTTTATCAGAGTTGCAATATCCCTTGAGAACCAACGTTCCTTATTCCTATTCACTTTGCCTTTAATCCTGACAGGAACATACAAATTCTGCACTCTCAAAATTTCTCCTTTGAAGGCTTCCCACCTTCCGATCACATCCTTGTCAGAGAACAACCTGTCCCAATCCACGCTTTTTAGATCCTTTCTCATTTCTTCAAATTTGGCCTTCTTCCAGTTAAGAACCTCGACCCTAGGACCAGACCTATCCTTGTCCATGATCAAGTTGAAACTAATGGTGTTATGATCACTGGAACCAAAGTGCTCCCCTACACAGACTTCTGTCACTTGTCCTAACTCGTTTCCTAACAGGAGATCCAATATTGCATCCCCTCTAGTTGGTCCCTCTATATATTGATTTAGAAAACTTCCCTGAACACATTTTACAAACTCTAAGCCACCTAGACCCCTAACAGTATGGGAGTCCCAATCAATATATGGAAAATTAAAATCCCCTACCACCACAACTTTATGTTTCCTGCAGTTGCCTGCTATCTCTCTGCAGATTTGCTCTTCCAATTCTCGTTGACTATTGGGTGGTCTGTAATACAATCCCACTAATGTGGCCATACCTTTCCTGTTTCTCAGCTCCACCCATAAGGACTCAGTAGACAAGCCCTCTAATCTGTCCTGCCTGAGCACTACTGTAATATTTTCCCTAACAAGCAATGCTACTCCCACACCTTTCATTCCTCTGCCTCGATCACATCTGAAACATCGGAATCCTGGAATATTAAGCTACCGGTCCTGCCCGTCCTGTAGCCAAGTTTCACTAATTGCTATAACGTCATAATTCCACGTGTCAATCCACGCCCTCAACTCATTCGCCTTCCCTGCAATACTCCTAGCATTGAAATATATACACCTCAGAAGATTTTTACCACCACTCACAACCTTTCTATTAGTGGATTTGCTTGAACTTTTAACATCATTTATTTTCACCCCAGCCACACTGTCAGCTCTGGCACTCTGGTTCCCATCCCCCTGCAAATCTATACATATTGAATAGATTAAAAAGCATGCAAAAACAGAAATATGTATTTTAAAAGTGAGTTAGTGTTCATGGGTTCTTGGCGTGGATGCTATGGGACAAGCAAACGGTCCATGAGCAGAGTGAGTGTGATCCTTAACGATGTTATTGGCCCTTTTCCAGCGCCTTTCTATATATATATGTCCATGATGGTAGGTAGATAGGCTGGTGCCGTTGCAGTTTGAGCCGTAGGCGAACTAGAAAAGGTCCAATGTAACTGGAAGCTAGGGCTTTAGAGGATCCATTTCCTACTTCCTGATTATTGAAGTCATGATTATTATTCTGGCCAAGTCCTGATCTCCCTGTAAACTGGTTTGATTCATTTAACCAGTGGTCTGTTTGCAGAGAATAGTAAAATGAAATAGTGGTCTAAGTATCTGAGGTGGGGGGTGGGGGTGGGTGGCAGCTTGTAGGCTCCATGGATGTTGGTTTAAGTCAGGTCTAATATATTCTCTTCTCTGGTTAGGAAGGTGACATGCTGGTAGAACTTTGGCAGGATTGCTTTAAGTTGTCATGATTGAGGTTACCAGCAACAATGAAGACGTTAACAATGAAGGATGAGTGGCGTTGAGGTATTGTAGAGTTCCTGCAGTACTTCACCAGCACTTGCACAGGGGAGGGACGGATGTAAACAGCAATAATCACCACAGCAGTAGGTACAAAGGCCATTGCTACCAAGATAGTAACTGGCAAGTCAGGGAGCGCCTATGAAGGGAATAGAAGACGTTTCGAGCTGAAACTCTGCATCAGGACTGGAAAGGAAAGATGAAAAAGCCAGAACAAGACATGAAGAGAGGGGAAGGAGTACTTACCTGGCAGGTGACAGGTGAGTGGGAAAGTAGGTGTGTGGGGAAAGGGAGAAGCTGGGAGGTGGTGGGTGGAAAAGGTGAAGGGCTGGAAAAGAAGGAATCTGATTGTAGAGGAGGAGAGTGGACCATGAGAGAAAGGAAAAGAGGAGGAGCACCAGAAGGAGGTGATAGGCAAATGAGAAGGGGTAAGAGGGGAGTCAGAATGGGGAATGAAAAAAAAAAAGAGGTGGGGGGTGCGGAAATCACCAGAATTTGGAGAAATCAATGTTCATGCCATCAGGTTGGTGGCTACCCAAACGAAATGAGGTTGCTTCTCCAACCTGAGAGTAGCCTCATCATGGCAAGTAGAGGAGGCCATGGACCAACATCTTGGAATAAGAATGGGGAGTGGAATTAACCTTCTTATCATGGCTTCTTTCACCATCCTTTCCAGTCCTGATGAAGGGTCTCAGCTCAAAGTGTCGATCTTTATTCCTCTTCACAGATGCTGCCTGATTTGTGGGCACAGACTCAGAACAGAAGGATGTCCCATTAGAACAGAGATGAGGAATTTGTTTAGCAAGAGGGTGGTGAATCTGTGGAATTCATTGCCGCAGACAGCTGTGGAGGTTGATAGGTTCTTAATTAATGAGGGTGAGTCAAAGGTTATGGGGAGAGGGCAGGAGACTGATAATAAAGCAGCCATGATGAAATAGTGGAGCAGACCTGATGGGCCGAGTAGCCTAATTCTGCGCCAATGTCTCATGGTCTTGTGGTTTTATGGATCTACTGGGTGTTTTTTCCAGCATTTTATGTGCGTTACTCTGGATTTCCAGCATCTGTAAAATCGCTTGTGTTGGTATAGAAGTTTAGTGTGGGAAAGTAATGCTGGGGGAAAACAGAAACTGGTTTAAACCAAGGGAGCACTTGGTTCAGCAGCTCATCAAATCAAGTCTTTCATTGATATACTATGGGATAAACAGGCAGATGCAAAGTCAGTCAGCTATTCTGATAGCAGTTTTTTAGCGCAGGGTTTGTCATTCCTCATTCAGCTCTTGTACACCTCAAGGAGAGTGGAATGCACCGAGAAATTATGTGGAATCCATAGTTTTTTATGAAACAAGTACAAATTTAATCACACATAAGACCTAAAGTAAGATGAAGATTACACTGAAATTTGAGTTTTCAGAGCAATGACTTCCTGATGGAGACACAAGAGTTGGGTTGGGAGTTGTGTTTTCAGCCCAAAACATTGACAGTCTCTTTCCTCCTACAGATACTGTTTATTCCATTGAGATTGTTTGTTGCTAATAATTACCTTATGCTATATGTGTTTACTTGTTCTCAAGATTTACTTGCACCAAACACCTCCTTGCCAAACCAGCCATCTGTGCTCTCATAAGGGACAAATTGGATCATTTGACTATCTTTTCACTAACAGTAAAGTAAATGACTGACATTCTTAAATTATAAAGTTATATTTATTTAAAAAAATACAAAACACAATGCACAAAACTGTTGAACATATCCTGAATGGTGTATTTGAAAAATTGCAAACATTTAAAATTTCTGATTACAGAAACCAGTAGATGATGCTGCTGTGGTGAATTAGCAGAGGCCATCGTTAAGAATCAGTAGAGGTTTGGGCAAATGTTCTGTTAGGTATTACAGATCAAATGGCTCAGCTACATAGCAGTTAAAATATTGTTGTCGTCGTCGTCGTCATTGTCGTCGTCGTCATCATCATCATTTAAAGTGCTAAATGTGAATCCTGATGTACAAGATGCAGCATCATCACTCCTGAGAGATAATGACTGAAGCATGGAGGTGGATCCACTTGACAAGTACTCACAGCTCACAGTAAAAATTGAAGTATTGGACAAACTCCAGTCTCCTGATGAATCATCGGGACTAGTGGATGATGGAGATAAAGAAGAACTAGATGCAGGCGGTGAAAAATTGGAAGCCAAGTTAGTGGAACACTTGCACGGAAGTGACAGTAATGAAGGGCGTGGAGCTTGATGCTTAATTTTTGCCTTGTGTTTGGAGTGAGGCTGGTTGCAAGATTGATATTCATTTTGCTTATTATTAGAGCAATGTGGTTTGGTGTTAGAATGTTGCTCACCTTGAGCTTTACCTCGAATAAAGAACTTGGAGGAATGTGTAGGACTTTGTTTACTTTTAGGAATATACTTCTGCATTGATGAGCCTGATACATGTTTTACCCTATGAGTTTGTACACCAGGTACAGTTTGTTGATCTTCACCAATATAACTGGATGACTGGAGGAAATCCTGGTTTGCATCATGATTACTGGACGATTGGGCAGAACATCGTGAAGTGGGTTTAACTCTATAAAAAGCATGAGGCGAATGCGAATATTGAGAAGGTCTGAAATCATATAATTTGTCTGATCTGTCATCAGTGTCAATGGATGAGCAGGAAGTAACTTGTAGGTTATTTCTAATAGGTCTAAATAGAGATTGAGTGTAGGAACAAGAAACCACTTCTGGTCTGTTCCCTACTGGAACACCGCAGGATTCTGTGGGTGACATAGAACCCCCTTGTTGGTTATTACTAACCTGGTTAAACCAAGATTGGGTTGATGTCTCACAACTACCTTGTAGATTATTACCAGTCAAATTGGACCTACATTGAGTGGAAGATTCAGTAATTGGACCTTGTAGATTATTATCAGTCAGTTTGGATTGTTTGGACCTGCCATGTAAGTTTGTACTTTCTAGATTGGACTGGATGTGTATGTCAGAAACACATTGTAAATCGTTACAAGCAGCATTGAATGAATAAGTGGCAGTTTGTTGTTTACTACCGACAGAACTTGTTTGGGACCTGCTGGATGAACTCTCACTTCTTGTGTTCTCAGTAGGCAGTATTTGGGGAGGAGGAGACAGGCTTTGCAAGTTATTGTTCACATATAAAGATAGTGGCTGGAGACAACATGATGCATCTTGTGCACAAGTGTTGACTTGAGTTGACCTCGACTGACCAGATAAACAGAATGCCGTTTCATCTTCATTAGCATTGGGCGGCAATAGTTTGGTGTCATGTTTGGCAGTATCCGGTGTTTTCTCATTGATAATTTGTGGTGACTCGATGTGCGTTCTGAAAACCGGCCTACCGTTAGTTGTGAGTGAATGAAAGATGCCTCGCACGTTTTTAATGGAACAGGATGAAGCAGCAGCCTGTTGGTTATCTGCTGTACAAGTAAATTGTGAGTGGTTGGAAAAGTCAGATACAAGTTGCTCACCCTCCTCAGTTTCAGACTGTGAAGGGATGGAACTACATTTGGGGCTTTCACTGTAACAAACAGAAACAGATGGTGGGTGGACAAATGAACTAGGACTGCTTTCAGCTTTAGACCGTGCTGAATGGGCAGAAGAGCTAGATGCTACTGCTGATCTGTGAGAACCACAGGAGTTTGGTGTAAGAATGGAAACTCTAGATTTACGTGATAAATCTTGTCTGTTGTCATCAGTGGTTGGAATAAAATTGTGTTGTGACTTGGTGGCAGGTTGATCGGCTTGCTTACTACAATCGGCAACATTACTGCCAACTGTCTTGTTGCAAGTGTGAGGTAGCCTCTGCAAGTCATTGTCTTTAAGAGAGGACAAGGATGGAGTTGAAGAATTTGTTCCAATTTCTTTTTTGGGGTCAATACAGGTGCATGGTGAGTGCATGGAATCTTTGGATATGGCTGATGATTTATCATGGACAGATGGAATTGATTGAGAAGATGAATAAGCAGAGTCTCGTTTAATGTCAGTTTTGTTTGTTTGCTTTAACTGTGTGGGAAAATTTGAAGTGATTTGTTGACCATTATTAAACGAGACTAATGATTCTGGGGGAGATGGAGATGGATTATTTCTGAGAGAGTTAAATTGTGAATGGATAGAGTGAGTGGCTGCACTGTTCACCTCGTGAGAGGATAGTGAATTAACAGATCTATCTTCATGCATTATATATTGTCTATTGTCAGGGATATCGGGGATTATTTCAGCTGAAAGGTGAGGGACTCCTTTTATGTTGTTATTTTGGGTATTCAGTGATGTGGGGTCACAAAGGTCTCTCACAGCCTTGCCATTTGTGCAAACTGGAATGGAAGAAGGAGTTGGGTCTTGTATATTTTCAGATATATGAGAAGCTGGCATTTGACACATTGAATGAGATGTATTTTGTATACAGTTGGTAGCACGTGTGGACTGTGAGTGGTTAGAAGGTATCAGTATACCTTCTGCATTATCCTGAGTAAGAAGCATTGGTGATCTGGCAGAAGGACATATACAATGTGCATTGTCAAGTGCCTGTGTACACGGCATTGGCGCATTGGATGTTGAAATTTCATCAATGCAAGTGTTCACTGACTTGGGGGATGACCTGAGTTCATCTGATGTGTTATTGTTGACTTGAACAGATAGTGAATGGATGGAAGAACTGGAAATACTTTTTTCTTCATTGGATAGAAAATGGGAATGAGATGAAGGGCTGGATGATCTAAATGTTTCTAATATTTCTTGTGTACTTTCACCAAATTCAGTTGACATTAATTGGGAGAAAGCATAAGAAACACCTTCAACAGTATCGTCAACACTGGCGGATGGTATCTGTGAGCAAGATGCATTTGGTAGAACACTATCATCCTCACCAGGTGGTGAATTGCTGGGGGGTTTGTCTGCAGCTCCCACACTGACATTCACATAAGAAAATAATGAATAGTTGTGAAAATTGGATCCACCATGTTGATCATCAGTACTGTTGAAATCCAACATATGGAGGACAGTATCAGATGTGTTACGTTTATTACTGTCACCCTGGGAAGTTGATGAATTGTTACACTGGTCTGAATGTCCACCACTTCCTTCTTTGTTAGCAACTGTATAGGAAGATGTTGATCGGATGGAAGGCCACATTGCATTTTCTTTCTCACCATCAGCACTCAAGGGCTGTGATTGAGTGGAAGAGCGAGAGTTGTTCGACAAACTATCACCGTGAATGGACTGGGTTTGCGTAAGCAAATAAGGTATAGCTGGTAAACTACCATTAAGGTTCAATGGTGTATTGGAAAATTCAGATGGATGTTCATTGGCAGCACTGAGCGGCAAATTGCTGGAAGAGTTGGGTATAGTTTGTACATAGCTTTCCACATGATCAGGTGAATATGTGTATGTAATGTATGCATCACTGTTAAAATGGGAGGAGATTGGAGATCTAGCGTGCTGTGTATTAATGATGTTGGACGTCAATGACCTGGTGGGAGATTTAAATGAATGCTGTATGTCATCATTTGGGTTTAGGTTCGAGTTATCAGATTTAGCTTCCTCACCCCAAAATTTGGTGGCTGGTGATTGAAAGAAAACATGGGGTATATCCTGTCTATCATTTTCAACATTGATGGGCTGAGATTGGTTGGAAGTACAAAGAAAATATTGTGCTTTATTGTCAACAGTGGGAAACCCTGACGCAGTGTTAGAATTGGAGGTGTTTTGCGCGCTGTCTTGGAAGCAAGTCGACAGTGACTGTGTAGTGTAATAAGGTACATGAGCTTTGGCACAAGTACGAGGGCATTCTGGCTGTCCAGGAAAACTAGATACTCTCTCAGGCACAACAGTGCATGTGGGCAATGGTTTAATTGATGTATTATTTACACCAGTGCACAGTAAGTCAGTTGGTGCCTGATTCGTTATACTAGCTTCTATATGGGGCCATGGTGAATAGATAGAGAATTCTGATTCATGTCTTGAGTTGCCAACGTTGTAGGGGGATTCAGGATGTCTGGATGCTTGTTGTATTTGGTGACCAATGTGCGTAGGTGGTGGAAGACCAGCAGAGCTAGACTGGTATTCTGATGTACCCTGTCTCCCACTCACATCCTCAGCATCACAGCTCACTGGTCCAGTGAGAGAATTAAATGCATCTTCTGCATTATATTTGTCAGTGATAGAAGAATTAGGTATACTTTGTACTTTGTCAAAGTCAATAATTAGTGCAGAAGATGTGGATGGATGATGTACATTATCAGCAACATAGCCAGGTGATAAATGGGTACTATTGTATGTTAATGCTTCATTATAACCATAAGGATATATTGAGTGTGTACTTTGTCTGGCTCCGAGGGAATAGTGCGATTTCTGTGGACTAATGGATCTTGATCTTCTAGGTCTGGACCGACTGTTTGCTTCGTGTTGAACTCGCAGTGATTCAGAATAAGAGTGGGACCTCTTCTGACTGACTTGGAAGATCCGTGTTATGGGTATTTTTGCTAGCTTTGGATGTTGAGTGTCATTTTGTACAGTATTATCTTGTCCTTCAGAATTTAGATTTGTCGTATGGAGATGAGGATAAAGGACATCCAGTTCATAATCAGTTAAGGGACAGGGCGATCTGCTGGCATGGTTTGATGTATCATGTAGATTACTCGGAATGTATGGAGATAGTGGTTGTATGAATGATGCCAATGTCACTGGTACAATGCCATCCTGTTTAAATGGTTCACTGTAAGAATTAGGGCATTTGATAGATTCTCTAAGACTGAATCTAGGTGAATGCAGACCTAACTTTTGCTGGTTATTAATAAATTTGGTTTTTCTCTCTCTGTCAGGTCGATCTGCTCTGTGATTCACTGACATTGATATTGCAGAGGAGGAGGGTCTTCTGTCAGTAACATGGAAGGTTCCAGATGTGGATGCTTCCTTTGACTTTTGCCAATCACTCCATTTGTGTAATTGTATGTCATTATTCTTTGTCTTGTATTTCTCACAGGAGATCTGTGGGCAAATGGAAGGCCTGGCAATGTTTCGTGTTTTGTCAGCAGCATGAGGGGGCAATGGTTGAGTGTGCTGCCCATAGATGTGTGTTGGACCGCCATCAATATGGGACAGCACTGTTTGGTTAGGAGATCTAAACATACCTGGTACATACCCAGCAAATGTGACCCCACTCTGTCTGCAGTAATTATAGACCTCTGGTTCATTGCTGAGAACTGGTATGGATGGGGATTGATTGGAAAAAGTAGCTGCACCTGATATAATGTTATCAGCACCTGGATACATTGTTTGAGCTGGTGACGTAGGAACCGCGTTAGCTCCGATACCAGAATACCAGTATGGTGATGTGACAGATCCACCTGTACAGACATCGCTCTGATCGAGAGCCGATCCGTTGGACGAATTGCCTATGTTATTGATGTCAACAGCTTGGCTGCATGGTAAGTAGCTGTGATGAGGAGAATTGATGTGAATCACAATGGGAGAAGATGCTTCTGCAGAAGTTCCTCTTTTTGACCATTGACTGCTATAACTATTTGAATACAAGCTGCCAAGCTGTTCAGTGTGTTCGTCCATTGTGCCTGTTTCTGAAGCCATTAATCCTGAGTGACCAGAGCTTGGTGAAAAGTTGTGTTTCAGAAAAGATTGCTCCAGTCCATCTGAATAGTTCCAAGATGGTTCTTGTGGCAGTGGAGGTGCAATAGGTAGGTCACGGTAAGAAATTCTTCTGTCCTCCCAGCTCCCAGCAAAGGTGGACTCATTGATCCCTTGATTTTTGACTCCTTTATGTGCTGTGCGTTGTGGGCATTTCACAAAAGTCACTTTTGGATTCTTTTTTATTTTCTTTTGATGTCCCTCAGTTGCAGATTTCCTTTGTTTGCCAAGGATGACTTGAAATCCCTCAAAAAGTGGTCTGCAAGGTGAGAAATCAAGCACCGACTTGGCATTAGTGCCCTGTTAATGGATACTGTTAACACTATGGTAAAACCTACACTTGGCAATATCTTATTAGAACTTATCCTTTAAATGTAAATATTATGAGTAGTTTTTCTACTTCACTGTGTATTAACTGAAAATTCCAGATCTGTTTATGGACTAAGACTTAACCTTAGAAACGTAGAAAACATACAGGCCCTTCGGCCCACAAAGCTGTGTCCCTACCTTAGAACGACCTAGGCTTTGCCCATAGCCCTCTATTTTTCTAAGCTCCATGTAGCCATCCAGGAATCTCTTAAAAGACCCTATCGTATCCGCCTCCACCACCGCCGCTGGCAGTCCATTCCACGCACGCACCACTCTCTGCGTAAAAAAAACTTACCCCTGACATCTCCTCTGTACCTATTTTCAAACACCTTAAAACTATGCCCTCTCGTGCTGGATATATTAAATAGTGATAAATATTTAAACAGATTTATCATAATTCTAAACCAAGAACGTCTTTATTTCTCAGTGGAATGCAAGAGAAATATGAAAATACTCTTAACTTCCTTAGGAAGGATACAAGTAACACAAGTAATACAAGTGAAGTCTACAGTTGGTTTCAAATTTAGGTTCATCAACTTGATATCAAATTTAAAGAAAAGGTGAGCATGCTACAAAGATTAGTGTCAGACAAAATGACTGGCAATTTAAAAAAAAGTAATGCAATATGGAGGAAAAGAAATTGATTGAGAGTGGCAGGGGAATTATGGAACGTATAAAAAGTGTGAACTTCCACAAGGAGAATAATGGTGAATATGAATCCCTTAGGGCAGGGGTTCCTAACCTGCGATACGTGGGCCCCTTGCTTAATAGCATTGGTCCATGGCATAAAAATGTTGGGAACCCTTGGGGGATGAGACTGGGTATTAATAATGAGAAACAAAGAAACGGCACTGATTTTGAACATGATAAAAGACATTAGAAACAGCCAGTAACAGTTAGATATATCGGCTGGGGAGCAGAATCATAAACAGGTCTTTCAGCTCAGCACACACAGACAGAACTCTTTGCCTGCATTAGGTTCGGGTGTTTATCTGATTGTTTTTTTTTGATGCAGTGATTATATCTGGTTCCACCACCACCACCTCCGACAGCAAGTTACAGATATCAAGTACTCTCTGTATAAAATAAACTTTACTTTCAAGTAACTTAAAAACTCCTGCCTCTCATCTTAAACCAATTTAACCCTATTTTTTAACCCCTGCTAGGGGAAAGATTCTGACGATCTACTGCATCTATGACTCTTGTAATTTTATATACTTTTGTTAGGTCACCCTTTAGCCGACTTTGCTCCAGGGAAAATAATCCCAGCTGATCCAATCTCTCCCCATAACACAATCACATTATTTCTATAATACTGTAACCAGAGTTGGCGCATGGCCAAGTGGTTCAGGCACCGGTCTAGTGATCTGAAGGTCGCTAGTTCGACCCTCAGCTGAGGCAGCGTGTTGTGTCCTTGAGCAGGGCACTTAACCACACATTGCTCTGCAACGACACCGGTGCCAAGCTGTATTGGCCCTAGTGCCCTTCCCTTGGACAACATCGGTGGCATGGAGAGGGGAGACTTGCAGCATAGACAACTGCCAGTCTTCCATACAACCTTGCCCAGGCCTGCGCCCTGGAAACCTTCCAAGGCGCAAATCCATGGTCTCATGAGACTAATGGATGCCTATTACAGTAACCAGAACCACACAATGTGTGGCCTAACGCAACCTCTATGTTCTTTGACCCAGTCTATGAAGACAAGCATGCCATTTGCCTTCTTCACCACTCTACTGATGTTGGTTTATTTTTGTCACATGTACTAAGATACGGTAAAAATCCTGTTTTGCAAATCATTACTCAGTGCATTGAGATAGAATGAGGTAAAGTAACAACATACAATGAAGTGTAAAAGCTGCAAAAAAGTGCAGTGCAGATAGACGATAAGGTGCAAAATCACAATGAGGTAGATTGTAAAGTCAAGAGTCCATTTTATCACACAAGGGGTTGGTTGAAGGGTATGATAACAGTGGGATGGAAGCTGTCCTTGTGGCTGATGGTACATGCTTTCTGATTTTTGTATTTTCTGCCCCATGTGAGAGGGGAGAAGAGAGAATGTCCGGGGTGGGTGGGGCCTTTGATCATGATACTCCCTTCATATCTATTACCACTTTAAGGGAATTGTGTTCTTGAATCCTAAGGTTTCACTTGAATCTTACAGAAATTTAGTAATCATACTTCCTACATTCATAACCAAATTGTTCTTCTATATTTGTCAGGAGACTGACTTACTGCCTGTTGCCTCCTTCTGCCCCTGATCAAACCTTCATTATCTTTTTTTCAGCAACGGTTCCCTAAAGTAATTAAAACAATCCTTCTTTTTATTTTTTACATGAATACCAAACAAATGGAACTAAGGTTTGCAAGTTCACTGAATTCAAGGACCTGGATCCTCATGTTTTGAAATAGATGGTTGATATTATATTGGATGCATTGGTTATGATCTAACTGAAATTCCCTAGATTTTGAAACGCTCTTGGAAAGCAACAAGTCAAACAATTCTATTCAAGGTATCTGAGGGGGAGAAAACCATAGAACTAAATTTTATTTAGCTAAAACTTTATCAGGAAATTTGTTAAGGAAATGGGATGCCTAGAAAATCCTCAATATGGTTAGGCAGAGTCAGCATACATGTAGTTATATAAAGGGGAAACAATGTGAGGAACTTGGAGTTCTTTGAGGATTTAAACATTAAGATGGATAAAGGTGAACCAGTGGAGGCAGTTAAATTTCATAATTTGGTTTTCAGTAAGATATCATGCAAAAGTTTATTCCAGCAGGTAAGAACCTTTATGATATTAAGGATAAAATATCAATATCGGTAGGAAATCCATTCTGTGACAGAAAATGGAGAATATGGATAAACGGATAATTTTCATGTTGAGTGGCTGTAACTAATGTGTTGCAACAGCGATTAAGGCTGGAGCCTCAGCAACTTACAATTTAAGTAAAGGAACCAGGTCTATTATGTCCAGGTTATGCCCAATATGAGAAAAGTTGTGAAGAGGACACAAAATGTCTACATTTTAAGAGACTTGCTAAGCAGAGACAAAAAGCTTACAAATGAAGTATGATATGATGACATATCAGGTTATTCACTGAGAAGGACAAACTGAAAACTTGATTCTTAAACTGCTGTGCGATTCGTGAATGCTTATAATCTGAGAAATCTTTGACAAGATAAACTCAGCATGCAATCAGGAAAGTAAGTTAAATGTTGACTTTTACTGCATGAAGGATGAAAGCGAGGCTTTGCTGTATTGGTACTGGACCCAGCATACTGCATTTGGTTTTGATCTCCTTACTTCAGGAATTTTATTCTTGCTTTAGATGTATTACAGAGGAGGTTCGCTGAAGGGTTTCCTAGAGCAAAATTGTAGTCTTATGAGGAATGAACGTAAGCACACAAGTGATTGCAGATGTGTGTTTTACAATTCAGTGAGATCACACGTGACCTCTGTGCTACTTTATTGCACCAACTCTATATTCCTCAATTTCCTAAATATCAAAAAATCTCTTGATGTCTATCTTGAAATGAGTCTTTGCGGCTCTGTTATGGGAAGAACTCCAAAGATTCAATGCATTCATTTCCGTCCCAAATGGTGGAGAGCTTCTCCGGAGATTGAGCTCCAGTTCTAGATAGCTGAGCTGACAGCAGCATAAACTTACCCAGGTCCTTTCTGAATATCCATTATCTCTCACTGTTTGAAAAATACGCACAATTTCTTTTTTTGTAGTTTGTACTTCTAGGCCTACATGTTCTGAAGTTTAGAAGAATGAGAAGTGATATTATTGAAGGATCGGGCAGATGCTATGTGGACATTTACTCCAGTGGGCAATCTACAAATAGTAGTTGTAGTGTCAGGATAATGAATTGTCCACTTAAGACCAAGGTAACAGGATCAGGCTGAGTCAACATGGATTTATGAAAGGGAAGTCTGTCTGGCAAATCTGCTAAGAGTTCTTTAAGGTTGTAACTAGCAGAATTGATCCAGGAAACCTGTGAATGTAGTCTATTTAGACTTCCAGAAAGCCGTTGATAAAGTGAAATATGAGATTATTGACAAAAATAGGAGCAGCTGGATTGTTGAGAATACACGAGCTTGGATTGAGGCTTGATTAAAGGCAGTAGTACTTTTATTTTCTGGTTGAGAGGATGTAATTAGTGAGGTGCTGCGGGGATCGATGCTGTCAGCCCAGTTGTTCGCAATCTGTATCAATGATTTAGATGAGGGGATCGAGTGGATATATTCTAGTTCGCTAATGCTATGAAGCTTAGTGTCAGTGTGTGTTTTGAAGTGGATACAGTGAGGCTTCGGGGCAATGTAGACATGGTAGGTTAATAAACAGAAGGTCCATGAGCCAGTCCTTATTAGGGGATCAGGGGGTCAGCAACGTTAAATCCTTTGACATTATCATTTCAGAGGATTTGTCCTGGGTCCAGCACATAATTGCTATTACAAAGAATGCACAGCAGCAGCCTTCATATCTTAGAAGTTTGTGAAGATTTGGCATGTCATCTAAAACTTTGACAAACTTCTATAGATACACAGTAGAAAGAATACTGATTGCTTGATCACGGCCTGCTACAGAAACGCTAATGCCCCTGAATGGAAAAGCTCACAAACAGTCATGGATACAGCCCAGTCCGTCAGCAGTAAAGCCCTCCCGACCTTTCAGCACTTCTACAAGAAGAGCTGCAGCAGGAAAGCAGCATCCATTATCAGGCATGCCTACCACCCAGGCTATATTCTCTTCTCACTGTTGCCATCTGGAAGAATATACAGGACCCACACCACCAGGTTCAGCAACTGTCGTTACCCCCTAACTGGTAGGCCCTTGAATCAAAGGGGATAACTTCACTCACCCCGGCACTGGTCCTATTAACTCACTGTTTCTTTGTGTTGCAAGGAAATGAATCTCAGGGTTGTGTGTGTGTGTATATACTTTAATAATTAACTGAAGTACAGTATACAGTAAGTATGACACTATATGGAAAAATATGAGAGAAACTTGAATCCTGTAAAAATGCTATTTCCTTTTCTCATTTCCTTTGCCTCTGCCACATCTGTCCCAGGATGTGTCTTTCCTTTCCAGGACATCAGAGATGTCCTCGTTCTTCAAAGAACGGGATTTCCTTTCCTCCTCCACTGATGCTGCCCTCACTCGCATCTCCTCCATTTCCTGAACATCCACACTCAGCCCATCTTCACACCACCTAACAGGGATTGGGTTCCTCTTGTCCTTGCCTACCACCCCACCAGCCTCCACATCCAATGCATCATTCTCCACAACTTCCGCCACCTCCAAGGGTGTCCTACCACTAAACAAATCTTTACCTCCCCTCCGCTTTCTGTAGGGATCATACCTTCCATGATTCCCTTATCCATTCACTCCTCCTGGCTAATCTTATCCCTGCAAGCAGCCTAGGTGCTACACCTGCCCATTCACCTCCATTCAGGGCCCTAAACAGTCCTTCCAGGTGAGGCCACACCTCACCTGTGAATCTGCTGGGGTTGCCTATTATGTCCGGTGCTCCCGATGAGACTTCCTCTACATTTGTGAGTCCCATCGTAAATTGGGGGGACTGCTTCGTCGAGCATCTCTGCTCCATCTGCCATAGGTGGAACTTCCCGGTAGCCAAACGTTTTAATTCCCGTTCCTATTCCCGTTCCGACATGTCAGTCCATAGCTTCTTCTTGTACCATGATGAGGCCACCTTCTAGGTAATCTCCAACCTGATGGCATGAACATTGATTTCTCCTGGTTAAAAAAATTCCCACCCCTCCCCTCTTCATTTCTTCCCCACTCTGGACACTTACCTCTTCTCACCTGCCTATCACCCTCCCTGAGTCCTCTTCTTCTTTTTCTCCAATGGTCCACACTCCTCTCCTGTCAGATTCCTTCCTCTTCAGTCCTTTACCTTGCCTACCCACTTGGTTTCACCTACCACCTTCCGGCTATCCTCCTCCCACTCACTCCACTTTTTTATTCTGGCATCTTTCCCCTTCCTTTCCAGTCCTGAAGAAGGGTCTCGGCCCGAAACATTGACTGTTTCTGTATTTCTGTGGATGCTGCCTGGCCTGCTGGGTTCCTCCAACACTTGTGATGCTTTGGATTTCCAGCAGCTGCAGAATTTGTCATGTTTAAAATGTGAAGTTGTCCACTTTGAGAGGGAAAAGACTACAAAAACAAAGTATTTTTATACAGTGAGGAATGGGAGTGTGTTCAGAGGGACCTGCGTATCTTTGCATACGCACCACTGAAAGTTCACATGCAGGTATCACAAAAAAAGGCTGAAAGACAAACAGCACATGGGCTTTTGTTTCAGAAGTTTTGAGTAAGGTTGTCCAAATTGAAGACCAAGCATTTGGTGGGAAGGTGGGGGGGGGGGGAGGAAGTGATCTATTTCTGCTTCTATTTCTTGGATTCTTTCATACCGACAAAGATAGTGAGATAACAAAGTCAGAGGAGACATTAGATGGCATGACGACGATCTAGTCAGCCTTGTGAGCTACTGCTCATGTTGAGATGGAGGAACAGAGTCTGTGAATTACTCACTTGGAGGTGTTTTTCTTGAGTACGTACTGCATTCCACTTCTGGGCCCAGATTCTCCATTATCATCTTGTAATACTGAATGTTCTAACATATTCTTTGCTGTGAATTTTCTGAAACCATACATAAATAAAGATGCTTTATCTCCAGTAAATAAGAATTTACAATTTCTTACCACTTAAACTATGCATTTCTATGCCAAAAAATGGATCTAATTATGTGGTCTTTCTCACAATTACAGTTCATTATTAATAAGGAATTCCTGATTGAACTCTGGCTTATGGGTCAGAACTAGGCCCTTTGACCCACTGTACAGTACTGTGCAAAAGTCTTAGGCACTCTAGATTTTGCACACGGTTTCCGATAGCACAGCCTCCACTGAGCCCTGATCTCAGCATCACTGAGGCTGTCTGGGATTACCTGGAAAGATGGAAGCCAGTGAGACAGCCAAAGTCTGCAGAAGAACTGTGGCAAGTTCTCCAAGGTGCTTGGAACAACCTACCAGCTGATTTTCTCACAAAACCTAATGACAGTGTACCTGAGAGAACTGACGCAGTTTTAAAAGCAAAGGGTGGTCACACCAAATACTGACTTGATTTAGTTTTTTTTTACTGTTTACCGCTTGTTATAGTAAATTTTCTGATATTTAGAAACTTTTCATTATATTTGAACGCATTTTCACTTTACAGAAGTTTTTTACATGTCCCTAAGACCTTTGCACACCATTGCATCATAGAATCATCAAGTTGTACAGCACAGAAATGGGCTTTCAGCTCTCTATATTCATGCTGAACTACATAAACCCATTTGCCCACAGTACCTTGGTTATTTAAACACCTATCTAAATGACTCTGAAACGTAATGATTTTATGATTGGTTGAAATTGTTCTCCGATCTTGGCAATTTGCATTGGAGACCAACTCAACCCACCCATCAACCACCCAAGCTACACGTTTTCTGAATTTCCATTATGATTTTATCTGGTGACACCGCGTTCTCTTGCAGCTAGTCTGACATATAAAAGGGTACAAGAACCGATGATCATATCGCTCCATTGATTGAGGGGAGTGACTCCTTGGCTGCAAGAGGACTATCATATAAATGCATACCTCATGAAATCAGGAGATGTGTAACACTGCCATTTTAATACAAACATATTCATTGCTGTCTTTATGGACATTTTATGTCTAAGGACATGCAAAAGCACGATGCCAATTCTCGGGGGTATATGTACATGATAGGGTTTCTATGTGTTAATGGTATTAGTCATCGAGCTATACGGCATGGAAACAGGCCTCTCAGCGCAACTTGTTCTTGCCCCCCAAGATGCCACATGAGCAAGTCATATTTGCCTGCTATATTCCTTTAAACCTTTCCTATCCATATTACCATCAAAGTGTCTTTTAAATGTTGTAATTTTACCCATCTCTAACACTTCCTCTGGCAGCTCGTTCCATAAACCTGTCACTTGTGTGTAAATGTCCCCCTTCCCCCCCTTCAAATCTTTGCCCTCTAGTTTTGGACCTTCCTGCCCTGAAAGAAAGACTTTGGCTATTCATGAAGGTTCATCCACAACCTTCATGATTTTATATTCCTACAATCAGTGGCCACTCTATGAGGAACACCTGTACACCCATTCATTAATGGAAATATCTAATCACCAAACATGTGGCAGCGACTCAGTGCATAAAACCATGCAGACATGGTCGAGTGGTTCAGTTGTTCAGACTAGATATCAGAACGAGGAAGAAATGTGATCTAAGTGACTTTGTCTGGAATGACTGTTGGTGCCAGATGGGATGGTTTGAATATCTCAGGAACTGCTGATCTCCTGGGATTTTCATGCACAATGGTCTCTAGAGTTTAATGAGAATGGTGCGAGGAACATAAAACAGCCAGTGAGCGGCAGTTCTATTGGCAAAACTGCCTTGTTAATGAGAGAGGATAGAAGAGAATGGCCAGAATGGTTCAAGCTGACAAGAGGGCAGCAGTAACTCAAATAACCACGTGTTACAAGAGTGGGGCACAGAGCACGTCGAACCTTGGAGTGGGTGGGCTACAGCAGCAAAAGATCACAAACACACACTCAGTGGCCACTTTGTTAGGTACAGGAGGTACCCAAAAGTGTCTTTTGAGTGTATATGTCACATATCAGCCTCCTTCACACCAAGGAAAAACATTTTAGCTTATTCAATCTCTTCTTATAACTCAAACCCTCCAGTCCTGGTAACATCCTTGTAAATCATTTCTGCACCATCTCCAGTTTAGTGGCATCTTTCCTAAAGCAGGGCAACCAATATTTCAAGTGTAGCTTTACAAACACCTTGTGCAGCTGGAACAGGATGTACCCATATCACCTGTTACAAGTATTAAGGGCACTACTGTGCAGCCGGGTTGCGATCAGGCAACTCTCACCACCTTACTGAGTGTGGAGGAGATTATAGAGTGAAAAGGGAAGAATTATTAAAATAATGAAATATATGTGACAGAATATCCCTGAACTCACTGTGGATCATGGATGATGGCCCAACATGTTGGAAAGGTCACGACTGAAATCACTGAAAATACGAGAAGAATGATAGCAAAGTCAAGGAGCAGAAGCTGCTTCAGGGTATATTTCTTTCTTGATTGTTTTCCATCATCAGCTCCTGTGTTGTATATAAAAATACCAAATTGAAAGTCAAAATTAGTTCCCTGAAAATTGGTGCTTTTAAATTTGTTAAATTTTGTATAAAATAATCATTAAAAGAATTGATATTTAAGTGTACCTTGCCACTTTACCAGCCTGTCTTGTGCATCCCACTTTTGTTCTGACTTACTTTGAGTGCTACTGATTTGCTCGGTATTTCCTTGAAACAAGACATAAAGGGAATATATTAGTGACACAACTTCCACATTCATTGCATAAAATGTTTTGTTGCTTCTAGTTCATTTCCCTGTGCACTTCACATACTCCCCTACCTATTTAAAATACAAGAATATAGGAAGTAGAATCAGAAGTAGGTCATGCATCCTCAACAGACAATGGTAGTTATTTTATTTTTGTGTCACTTTGCTGTACTAACTCCATATCCTATGATTTCCTCAGGATCCACAAATCAATCTTCTGCTTGAGTGCACTCTGTGACAGCCTGAATAGCTCCCTTGGGTAGAGATTTCAGAGACTGAATACCCAAAGTTTCTTCTCATCTGAACTGAGTGAGACAGGCGAGCAAAAACCAGCCCGGAAAACATCATGCTGCGTCTACTCTTTTGCTAACAACTGCACCAAGTTCAACTCCATTCTCTGCTCCTTGGTAAATTGTCTAGAGGGTGTAGGTTAAGGGTGAAAGGTGAAATATTTAAGGAGTACATGAGGGGGAACATCTTCACTCAACGGGTGATAAGGTTGTGGAAGAAGCTGCCAGTGGAAGTGGAGGAAGCGGGTTCAATTTCAATATTTAAGAGAAGTTTGGCTAAGTACATGAATGGGAGGGATATGGAGGGCTATGGTCCAGCTGTAGGTTGATGGGACTAGGCAGAATATAGTTTGGCATGGACTAGATGGGCTGAAAGACCTGTTTCTGAGCTGTAGTTCTCTATGACTCTAAATGAAGCATCCTTTGCTGAAAGGCAGCACAACCCAGATAAAACTTAAGTTGCATGTAACATTCAAGCCAGAAAATGACCTCCTGTCTCCAATAAGAGAGAGAGGACATACTACTCTTGAAGTTACTTGCATTACCATTGGCAAGTCCTAGGGGTATATCTCCTGTGATTACTTCCTGTGGCAAACAGGATGGAAAGTATCACATGAGTTGAAAGGAATGGTTTGTCAACAGAAATCTATCCTGGTCTTCTTTGAATGGAAGATCATTAAGTTGTTTCATAATGTTCAATAGCAGAGAAATTAAGTTTTACAGTACCTGTACATTAGTAACCTTTTGATTAGGAGTTTGTTCTTCAGAAGCAGCTTTAAGAGGAAGTGTATGTAGAATTTAATTTGCTGTGATGTCTTGAGGTTCCATTAAAGTGATATCATGAATGGAAATTGTCACTACCCTCTTGATGTCATAGGTGGGCCAGTGGGGGGTTGGGTATGGAGGTCTCTGCAGAACGTCAGCCTCTGCCTACCTTTAAGGTGCAGGGCTTTGAGTGCAGAGAGAGTGTAGTGTGAAACAGTGGTAGTGGAGTGATAGTGGGTGGAGGGAGAGGTGGGGTGGGGAAGCAGATGGATGGCATCTGAAGATGAAAAAATGAATGGAGGCACAGGGATTGAGGGATGGGGATTTGCGAACTGTGGCAACTAAAGGCAAATGCTGGCAGCTTGGAGCATCTGTGTTATTGTTCATAAGAATGATTGTGTGTGCAGCCAGTGCCACCTGTTAACTATTAACTTCTTGCTGATGTGGTGAGGATGACTGCAGAAATGGTTGGATGAGTTGAAGAAGTGTTTGCTGTGTGGAAAAGGACTGTACTTGGATCTTGCGTCTGATACCCAAGAGGCTTCTGTTCAGGCAGTGAACAGAAATTCCTCTTTTCCACAGTGATATGGAACTTTCTATTTATTGATGAGGAAGGTGTGAAGAGATCTGCAGATGCAGCAGTGCCAATGTCTCTACATTGGGAAAATGAAATCAATGTTGTAAACCCCATTGAGTTAGACAGAATTAAAAGAGTTCACTTGTAACATCTTCGCTGCCTCACACATGTTTAATAAATAAACTGACTGGCCTGGTCCAGCTCCTGCTTGTGTTCATTTTTATTTTTCCTGCTATCAAAACCTGATTCAAGAGATTTGCAACTATTGGTGAGAACAAATATTTAGCAGTGTTACAATGGAAGCAACTCACATTTTCAGATTCCTCCTTCTCCAGCCCTTTGCCACTTCCGCCTAATTACCTTCCAGCTTCTTTCTTCATCCCTCCCGCCCCAACCACCTTCTAGCTTTTCCTCCTTCCCCTCACCCCACCAGCTTATTCTAGCATCCTTCTCTATTCCTTTCCAGTCCTGATGGAGGGTCTCAGTCCGAAACGTTAACTGTTTCATCATTTCCATGTTGCATGACATGCTGAGTTCCTCCAGCAATTTGTGGGTGGTGCTTTAGATTTCCAGCAACTGCAGAATCTCCTGTGTTCACATTTTCAAACTTTCATCAATGTGTTTCCTCAGAAATATGAGGATAAAGTGCTAGATGCTGCTGCCTTAATGATCTCACTTTCACATGATAAGCACCTATGTAAACCCAGAAAGGTGACACAAACTCTATCCTATTTCCCAGTTCCTTCACCTCTGCCCCA
Source organism: Mobula birostris (assembly GCF_030028105.1). Taxonomy (NCBI): domain Eukaryota; kingdom Metazoa; phylum Chordata; class Chondrichthyes; order Myliobatiformes; family Myliobatidae; genus Mobula; species Mobula birostris. The sequence goes on along the minus strand of NC_092374.1, from coordinate 173,817,641 downwards.
TTGGCTCCAAAGATGACAGTTTCCATGAAGATTTCTTCCTGAACTATGGCTTGCTCTGTACCATGCTAAGCAGAGCCCTTGACTATTTCCCAGACTTCTGCTCTCACCCACTCTTCTGGACAGAGCAAGGATAGAGTTACCCTTGTCCTCGTCTCACCAGCCTCTGCATTCAACAGATTATCTTTCACAATTTTTGCCAGACTCAGAAAGTTCCACGGTTTACCACATCTTCCCCTTTCCCTGGGGCTTTAGAAAAGTTCTTCCATCCACATCAACCACTTCTTGTAGCACATCTCAAAAGCCACTTCTGCCCTTTTTTCTCTTCCCTTACTGCCGTGTAAGGATCTGGATAGTCATTCCAAGAGAAGCAATGATTCACTTTGCTTCTTCCAATCCAGTACAATGCACTCTGCATCCATAAGGTGGTCTCATCTACACTGAAGAAACCAAACACAGATGATGGTGACTGCTTTGTGGAAAACCTGCATTCAGTCCACAGGGTAATTGGAGCTCCCAATTGTCTGCTATATTAACTACACAACTCACTCCTACTCTAACCTATCTGCCTGTGATTAATATAAGCCTGAAGAGCATCTAAACTTCCACCTGGGCAATCACAGCTTTCCTGGCCTAATACTGAATTCCACAACTTGCGCTCTCCGACTGGATCACAACTGCCCACCTGTGACTTTGGCTCAATGTTTCCCCTCCATTGGCACAGTCTGACCTGCTGGATGTGCCCTACCCCCTTTCATGTTCCTTTGTAGTATCACTTACTAACTGACCTCATCTCATGGCTTTTGTTATAGTTCTCTCTGTCTAGCCATTAACCCATTGGGATGTGGAATTAAAATGTCTGGCCACTGGGAGATCCTGCTTTCTCTGGCGGACAGAGCGTAGGTGTTCAGCAAAATGATCTCCCAGTCTGCGTCGGGACTCGCCGATATATAGAAGGCCACATCGGGAGCACCGGACGCAGTATAGCAGGATCTCCCAGTGGCCACACATTTTAATTCCACATCCCATTCCTATTCTGACATGTCTATCCACGGCCTCCTCTACTGTAAAGATGAAGCCACACTCAGGTTGGAGGAACACCACCTTATATTCTGTCTGGGTAGCCTCCAACCTGATGGCATGAACATTGACTTCTCAAACTTCCGCTAATGCCCCACCTCCCCCTCGTACCCCATCCGTTATTTATTTATATACGCACATTCTTTCTCCCTCTCTCTCTCCTTTTCCCCCTCTGTTCCTCTGACTATACCCCTTGCCCATCCTCTGGGTTTTTCTCCCCCCCACACTTTTCCTTCTCCCTGGGCCTCCTGTCCCATGATCCTCTCATATCCCTTTTGCCAATCACCTGTCCAGCTCTTGGCTCTATCCCTCCCCCTCCTGTCTTCTCCTATCATTTTGGATCTCCCCCTCCCCCTCCCACTTTCAAATCTCTTACTAGCTCTTCCTTCAGTTAGTCCTGACCAAGGGTCTTGGCCCGAAACGTCGACTGTACCTCTTCCTAGAGATGCTGCCTGGCCTGTTGCGTTCACCAGCCACTTTGATGTGTGTTGCTTGAATTTCCAGCATCTGCAGAATTCCTCGTGTTTATGTCCTATCAGAGATATCCCTTTCATTCTAGACATTCTTCCCACACCTTCTATGTAACATAACACTAACACTTTCTCTCTCTCCAATCTAATGGGGAGTCTATGATTTGAAGCGCTACATCTGTTTCTGTTTCCGCAGCCGCTACCTGGTTTGCTGAGTTTTCTCAGCATCTTCTGTTTTTATCGTTCTCTCTTTTCTCCTGATCAGAGAAAGTATTGTGGTTTCCTGGCAGGTCTCTCAACCAAAGAGACAATCCTGTTTCCTAGTTGTACACATCAATAGAATTTCTCAATCTATCATCTTGGCTGCTTGAAATGTAGCTGTTTGACCAGTTTCTCCATGCCCCCACTTCCCTGACTAAGTGGCACAGATCCCAAAACTGCTGGCATGTTTTTTTCTTGGAAAACCGGTATCTGTCCACTTAATTTTAAAATGCCATCCTTCGAACTGTGTCCTCTGGTTACTGACCATTTTGCCAGTAAGAATACCATTTCCTCTCTACTCTGAACATTCTTCCATTCAATCTTTTAACCTTCTCTGGAAAGAAGAGATGATCCCAATTCATTCAGTTAATTTAGATTAATTAGTTTATTGTCATATACATCTAGATACAATGAAATTTCTTTTCTGTGTGAAGCTCACAGAGTAAAATTACGTGAAAATAACAATAACATCAATAAATACAGTGACGAATACAAAAAGTATAAAGAAGATTGCAGTGCAGTCTGCAGGAGTGCAAAAAGAAATGATAAACAATATAGAAGAGGCAGAATTTAACATCTGTCAGACCAAAGATTTGTTAGTTGACCTAAGGAAGCAAGGGTGGTGAACACATTCCTGTTACCATCAACAGAGCTGCTACTCTAAGTTCTTTGGCATCTATATCACCAGCAAGCTCAACTGGTCCTTTCACACTGATGCGGTTTTCAAGATAGCAGATGGGGACTGTTCAAGTGACAGGCTGGTGAAGAGAGTGGCCAGTTGATTGGTGCATGATTTCAGAGCCCAACCAGGGGCTACATCCACAGCAGCCACTTTCTGGGAGTTTAGCCTCATGAAGCAGATCTGCCACAGCAATGTGAAGGACAGAGCCAGCAGGAATAGGGGTGCGCCTTGGTGGAACTTTGTTCACCCAAAACTGGCAAAGAAGGCATTGAGCTCATTAGTAGAAGTCATCTATTTCTGGGGCCATTGAAGTAAGTGTTCTGCAATTTTGTTTTAAAGACTGAAATCATTCCTAAAGCACAGATTTGATGGTAATAATCCAGCTGAGGATGAATCCTAATCAGGTTTAACATCACCAGCATATGTCGTGAAATTTGTTAACTTTGCGGCAGCAGTACAAGATAATATAGAAAATAACTGAAAAGAGAAAATCTGCAGATGCTGAAAGAGTACAGCATCTCTGAAAAGAGTACAGTCGATGTTTCGGGCCAACACCCTTCGGCAGGACTGGAGGAAAGAAAAACAGAGGAGTAGATTTGAAAGGTGGTGGGAGAGGGATGAAGCAAAGAGCTGGAAAGTTGATTGGTGAAAGAGACAGAAGGCCATGGATGAAAGAAAAGGGGGGAGGAGCATCAGAGAGAAGCAATGAAGCAATGCGGGAAGCAAGGAGATAACATGAGAGAGGGACAAGAGGATGGGAAATGGTGAAGGTGGGCATGACTGGAAGTTTGAGAAATCGATGTTCATGCCATCAGGTTCGAGGCTACCTAAACAGAATATAACATGTTATTCCTCCAACTTAAGTGTGGCCTCATGACAACAGTGGAGGAGACCATGAATGGACATATCGGAATGGGAATGGGAAGTGAAATTAAAATGGGTGGCCACTGGGCGATCCCACTTCTTTTGGCGGATGGCGCATTGATGCTTGGCGAAACGGTCTCCCAATCTGCATCGGGTCTCACCAATATACAAGAGGCCACACCAGGAGCACCTGACACAGTAAATGACCCCAGCAGACTCACAAGTGAAGTGTTGCCTCACCTGAAAGGACTGTTTGGGGCCCTGGATAGGAGTGAGGGAGGAGGTGTAGGGCAGGTGTAGCTCTTGTTTCACTTGTAAGGATAAATGCCAGGAGGGAGATCAGTGGGGAGGGACGACAGACAAGGGAGTCCCGTAGGGAGTGATCCGCGATCCCTGCGGACAGCTGAAAGTTGGGGGGGGGTGGAGGAGGGAAAGATGTTTTTGGTGGTGGGATCCAGTTGAAGATGGTGGAAGTTTCAGAGAATTATGTGCCGGACGTGGAGGCTGGTGGGGTGGTAGGTGAGGACAAGAGGAACCCTTTCCCTGGTAGGGTGGTGGGAGGATGGGGTAAGAGCAGACGTGTGTAAAATGGAAGAGATGTGGTTGAGGGCAGTGTTGATGGTGGAAGAAGGGAAGCCCCTTTCTTTGAAAAAGGAGGAAACCTCCTTCGTTCTGGAATGAAAAGCCTTATCCTGAGAGCAGATGTGGCAGAGATGGAGGAATTGAGAGAAGGGGATGGCATTTTTACAAGAAGCAGGGCGGGGCAAGGTTTAATCCATTGGTTTATAATAGACATCGGTGGATGAGCTGTCTCCAGAGATAGAGGCAGTGGGATCAGAAAAGGAAAGGGAAGTGTCAGAAATGGGCCAGGTGAATTTGAGGGCAGGTTGGAAGTTGGAGGCACAATGAATGAAATCGACAAGTTCAGCATGGGTGCAGGAAGCAGCACCAATACAGTCGTCGATGTAGTGTAGGAAAAGTGCGGGACGGTCACCAATGTAGGCTTGGAACAGACTGTTCCACGTAGCCGACAAACAAGCAGGCATAGTTGGAACCCATACGAGAAAAAAACTGAATTACAGTAAGTATATATATGTATATTAAATAGCTAAATTAAATAAGTAGTACAAAAACAAATTTTAAAAAAGTAGTGAGGTAGTGTTCAAGGGTTCAGTTTCCATCTAGAAATCAGATAGCAGAGGGGATGAAGCTGCTCCTGAATCACTGAGTGTGTGCCTTCAGAGAAAAGGGCATGCCCTGGATGCTGGAAGACTTTAATAATTGATACTTCCTTTCTGAGTCACTGCTCCCTGAAGATGTTTTGGATACTATGGAGGCTAGTACCCATGGTGGAGCTGACTAATCTTACAACACTTTATAATTTATAGAACCAGTGTTCTATAAATGTTTATCACCTTTTTTTAAATACTCCCTTCCTCTACTAATAAGGCTAGGGGTTCGGAACCTGCATGGATATTTGGAGAGTTGTCTGTTCTTGGGCTTTCTTTAAAATGATACCATTTACTAACTTCCTCTCACCAAAACGTAGCACTTCACACATCAATATTCGATGTCATGAATCGTGCAGAAGAGCAGACGGTCATTTCACACCAGCTGGCCATTCTTGGCGTCCAGAATGCCTACATATATTAATGCTTCTTGCCCCTACGTCTTTTCTGCTTAGTAACTCGAGCTATTTATACTCGGAAACATCCTGGTGAAGGTCTCTCCATTGCTCCCATACGTACTTATGACAAATAATCTGATGATTTTAAATATCAGTGGCTATATTTCATTGGGCGTTTAAGAAGATATGGCATGTCATCAAACTCTAGCAAATTTCTATAGATGTACCATGAAGACCATTGTAACTGCTTGCATCACTGCCTGGCATGGAGGGGCCACTGCGCAGGGATGGGAAAAAAGCTGCAAAGGGTTGTAAACACAGACAGCTCCATCATGGGCACTGGCCTCCCCAGCATTAAGGGCACCTTCAAAAGGCGATGCCTCAAAAAGGGCAGCATCCATCCTTAAGGACCCCCCCCACCCTGGGCATGTCTCTTCTCATTACCACCATCAGGGAGGAGGTACAGGCGGGTGAAGATGCACACTTAACATTTTAGAAACAGCCACTCTGCCATCAGATTTCTGAATGAACCCATCAACACTACCTATTTTTTGTAATTTATAGTGTTTTTAAGGATTGTATTGCTGTCGTAAGACAACAAATTTCAATGACATACAGTATGTTAATTTTGATAAATGTGATTCTGATAACATTTAGCATTAATGATGTAGATTCCCTGACCGTATTGTGACATGGCACTTCGGTAATACACTGGAAAGTTATAGATCCTTCCACTTATTTCTGAAAGACTATATGTTTGTGTTCAGAACATTTGCAATTGCCCCTCATCATCCAATCAGCAACCTCTGCTGCGGTTCATTCTGGGTGAATTTTCAGCTCTTGAGTGGTACCAAACTTTTTTTTTGAACAAGCTATTATTGGTTAACTGTTCTGTGGGCCACAATACAGACAAAATGTATGTTTTCTTTAAAAGTCATTCTCAGCAAGATCTCAGAAACATCGCTAGTTCATAGAAATCATCACTGAAGTGGGTTCTGCCTGTTCTTACCGTACAATGCATGGACATGAGGTTTCTGGGACTGGGACTCCACTTCTGGTGTGTGCTTTCCTGAGAACAGAGGAAATAGGGAATTCAGCATCAAACTACTCACATCAAAGTTTAGCAGTGGAGCTAAACTTTAGATTTTTCCAATTCCTGTTACATTTTCACTTCTATGTCTGTTATGCATAAATTATTACACCAGTCTGATCACAGTCTCTCCCACCTCATTTACCAGTTAGCACCTTCCTATCTGTGCACCATTTAATAGCTCAGTCAGTCTAACTTGTCTCATTCCCCCACTTGCTCTATATAAAAAAAAAAGGAAATTGCCTTTTAAACTCACAAGAGAGCAGTGGCCACCAACTTTTTGCTGTTGATGTTTCTGTAGCAGGCAATTTCCTTTTTACGAGGTCGAGTTGCTAGCTCAACGCTCAACCCAGCATGGATGGAAGGTGTGCCTGGGGAGCCAGCTGGGTTTGAACTCAGGAGCCTTCGCTCCGAAGTCCGGCACTGATACCACTATGCCACCAGCCAGCCACTTGCTGTATACAGGTTTAATATTTCAGTCATGACACTCCTCCCTGTAGCCTTTAGTACCCCAATTCCACTCTCCTTTCCTTCTATAGCTATAATATCCCAGTATATCCAAGACTTCCGCCCCCACTCAATATTGTATGCTTTCTGTGCCTACTATGCTATAATTGCCCACCTGAATCAATTCATGTTCCTCTCACACCAAGTACACTTTAATGCACTCCCCAGTCTCATCACCATCTCTCTCACCCTTTAAATCATCTTTGGTTTTAACCAGCTGTCCTCTCACTTTCAGTCCTTTACTAGTCCGTCATCATCTTCACAATTATGTGCCGTGTCATATGATATCGGCAATCATGGTCTTTCCATGACCATGAATGCTCTTGGCAATTACGTCTAGAGAAGTGGTTTGCAATTGCCTTTCTGCACAGTGTCTTAACAAGACGGGTGATCTCAGACATTATCAATATTCTTCAGAGATTGTCTGCCTGGCTGCAGTGCTCACATAGCCAGGACTCTAGTTGCTCATACAACCATCCACCACCTGCTCCCATGGCATCACACGATCCTGATAAGTGGGGTGGGGGGGGGTGCTGGCCTAAGCAGGTGCTACACCCTTGCCAAGGGTGACCTGCAGGCTAATAGAATAGGATAGAACAGTACAGCACAGTACAGGTCCTTTGGCCCACATTGTTGTGCTGACCCTCAAACCCTGTCTCCCATATAACCCCCAACCTTAAATTCCTCCATATACCTGTCTAGTAGTCTCTTAAATTTCACTAATGTATCTGCCTCCACCACTGACTCAGGCAGTGCATTCCACGCACCAACCACTCTCTGAGTAAAAAAACCTTCCTCTAATATCCCCCTTGAACTTCCCACCCCTTACCTTAAAGCCATGTCCTCTTGTATTGAGCAGTGGTGCCCTGGGGAAGAGGCGCTGGCTATCCACTCTATCTATTCCTCTTAATATCTTTTATAACTCTATCATGTCTCCTGTCATCTTCCTTCTCTCCAAAGAGTAAAGCCCTAGCTCCCTTAATCTCTGATCATAATGCATACTCTCTAAACCAGGCAGCATCCTGGTAAATCTCCTCTATACCCTTTCCAATGCTTCCACATCCTTCCTATAGAAACATAGAAACATAGAAAATAGGTGCAGGAGTAGGCCATTCAGCCCTTCGAGCCTGCACCACCATTTATTATGATCATGGCTGATCATCCAACTCAGAACCCTGCACCAGCCTTCCCTCCATACCCCCTGATCCCCATAGCCACAAGGGCCATATCTAACTCCCTCTTAAATATAGCCAATGAACTGGCCTCAACTGTTTTCTGTGGCAGAGAATTCCACAGATTCACCACTCTCTGTGTGAAGAAGTTTTTCCTAATCTCAGTCCTAAAAGGCTTCCCCCTTATCCTCAAACTGTGACCCCTCGTTCTGGACTTCCCCAACATCGGGAACAATCTTCCTGCATCTAGCCTGTCCAATCCCTTTAGGATTTTATACGTTTCAATCAGATATAGGGAAGGGGTGCCTTATACCTCCTTTGGTAGAGATGTATCTCTACCCCGCCACCCGCTTGCTATTCCGTTAAGTCTAAAAGCATCCTTCATCACAGACTGTGCCCTTTAATATCCCACTCAATCTAATCCCAATCCCTGCCTCTCCCTTAATTTTGACTTCAAATGGTGAATATTATCCATTCCTTCACTTCCTATAAGAAAGGTTTTATTCATATGAGTGAGTGGGTTTTTTAATCTTGCTTTAGTGATTAAGCAACATCTCAGCTCAGCCTGCTGAGATTTCTGTTTTCTAGTGTCTGATCCCTGCCAAAAGCTGTTGTCAGCCACAGAGTGGAGCCTTCAGTTACTTTTTTTCCCCATAATGGCCTGCTTACCATAAAACATGGATAACAATACCCCTTCAACGTCTTTCTCGATGGTATCATTGGTATAAACCAGCACCACATGACCATCCTTTGAAGTACCTGGAATAAGGAATTTTGGGTTGCATAATTAGAAATATTGCAAGAATGACAGTATCTTTTTATTGAAGTACAACCAAAACTGAGTAATTATGTCTTCACTGTCACTCTAACTATGATGTGATAAGGCTGGCTCAGGGCAATTGAAGAATGGGATTGGAAGAATTTGAATGAAATACAGCTGGGTCAGATCATAGATTGAGAGTTCAGAGAGGAAGCTACACAGTGGGTTTGGTGGAGAGGAAACTTGATCCACAGGAGGAAAATTATGGAGCCAGCATGCCTAGGAGTTGGTAGAGGGAGTATGAGTGTGCTGGAAGGGGGATGCATGCAGAACCTTGTGGCAGGGGCCTGGAAGATGAAGATGATGGAGGGAGCACGTGCAGGGCAGGAACGATGGTGGAGGGAGCAGAGGTGTATTGGAGGATTCATGGGACGAGTATGAAAAAGGGAGAAAGGGTGTGGCATACGGGATGGTGGGGAATGACAGACAACAGGCTGAAGGGCAAAGGAAGTAAAGATACAGGCAGCAAAGTGTGTCAATGTAAAGGAGCAGCCCCCAAACGGTGTGAAAATCTCCATTCTCCACACTGATCATACTCTTCACCAGTGTGTAGGCACTGGACTTGCACAAACTGCCTTTCAACCAACACCTAAATTGAACAAATGATATTGAAGTGTAAAGGCACACACTCAACAGTTCAGGAGCAGCTTCTTCCCCTCTGCCATCCAATTTCTGAATGGACATTGAACCTGTGAACAGTAACTCATTATTTTTTTATTTCTATTTTGCTCCACTTATTTAACTATTTTATATAAGTATATATATATAGTAATTCACAGTTTTTTCTCTATTATTATGTATTGCATTGTACTACTGCTGCTAAGTCAGCATATCTCATAACAAATGCTGGTGATATTAAACCTGATTCTGAATTATCAATTGTAAAATTAATTGAACTGGTGGCCAAGTCCTCACAACAAACTTATTGGATTTTAATGGCACAGAAGGAGGGCATTCAATCCATTGAGTCCATGCTGTTCCTCACTCTTTCCTGGTAGCTCTGCAAATTCCTTTCCCTCAAGTTCCGGTCCAGTTTGCAAACCCTTATTAATTTGTTTTCACTATTCTTACAAACAGTGAGTTCCAGATCACACCTGCCTTCCAAATATAAAAGATTTTCCTCACATTTCCCCTGTGTCTTTTCCAGAAATTTTAACTCCTGTTCCTTAACCATCCAATAACAGAATTAGCTTCATATTAGTTATAAATTATGTGTACTTACACCCAGTGGAATAGTAAAGGGCAATAGTAAAGGTTGTATAATGCATACATACTTTGATAATAAATATAGTTTGATCTTTGAAATAGGCTCACCTTTTTGAACTTCTCCCAACTCTTTGTCATGTTTTGCCATTTCTCCAGAATGTACATCTCTGGCACACATTATCTCACCTGTATTAATTATAAAGTAAATTGGTTTTAGATTTGCCCCACATTACTTTCCCCATTATTGTCATTCCTTACATCTGGACTGATAATGTGAATCAGCCTTTCCTACATACATTTTGTTGCTTCCAGTGCTGGTTGGCATTCATTGAAAAGCATTTTTATTCATTAGAAATGTAGGTATATCCTCAACCCAAAAAATGCACATTATTCAAAGTTGGTGAGACCATGAGAGGCAAAGCATCCCGTAGACATAAACCAACCCCTCTCACATTCTAGAGCATGACCCTGTAAATGAATCAGATGAGGGCAACATCTGGAACGTTATCCGCAATGTTGTCATCAAGGTCTTTAACAAAGTGCTACTTCAGCAGAGTACAAGGGGTTAGAATAAAGAAGAGGGTAAAGCTTGGGCCTCGATCTTCTGGCTGATGTGGATCTCACACCTCTAGCCAATTTAGCTTTCCCCTTGTGTATATGATTCAAGTCCTTCATGATTATAGATTATAGTTGCTGAAGACCCTCTCCACTTGTATCGTTACATTCAGGAGGTCTACTTTACTAGATTTGCAAGATAAAATACTAGATTCTATTTCCTTTACTTGAGTCATTCCTCATTACTGCTCAGCTCTTTCTTTATTATAATGAACAGAACCATAGCAAAATGTAAAACAGAATTTGGCCATACATTCCATGTGCTGATTTGGCAATAAAGAAAGCTACCCAGCCTAGTCAAACCTTCTAGAACTCATGAGACTTCAAACTTGCTATAATCTTTTTAAGCAGAGAGTTCCAGAGCTTGGGAAAAAGCAGGTCATAAATCTCTTCACTCTAGTTTTGGACTCTCATTCCCTGGAAAATAAAATTTCTTCCATTCACCCTGTCTGTGCCCTTTATTATTTTTACTTATCTCTATAAGGTCTCCTGTACTCCATGAAAGAGTCCCAGCCCCAGTTAACTTCCATCTGGGCAACGTGTAACCTGTGGGATTCAACATATAGTCGGATGCATTTTTCCCCCCTGTTTGTATCTGAAATGGCTGTTTCTACCTTCCATCATATTGACTCAGTTTTTTTTGTTTCCTCTCTCATATAGCCTGTTTTGCTGGTCATGTCCCACGGCCTTACCATAAGAAATTCATTTTACAGACAAAGAAATTTAATCTGATCTTAACTGTTACATAAAGTTATCCTTTTTAAAGAGTAGCTTTATTTGTCACATGTACATTAGCGTGCATATTGGCAAACATCCTGTCAGAGGATAGTTCTTCCCCCCCCCCACCCTATCCCTTCCTCTTCTAACTAATTTTATCTCTTTCTCGGGCTGAATGAAGGGTCCTGCACCTGAAATAGCAACTGTTTCTCTGTCCAAAGATGTTTGCACTATGTTCTATTTTAATTAAGAAAGGTGTTAGAACATTGACCTCTACTGCAAAGGGAATTGGAATACAAAAACCGGGAAGTTTCCATGGATCTTTTCCAAGCACTGTTGAGACCATACATGGAGTACTTAATGCAGTTTTGGTTTCTATATTCAAACAAGAATGTACCTGCATTGTTAATACTGCAGAAAACATCCACTTGTTTGATTGCTGTCAGGAAGGGGTTAATGTTGAGCGGCTTGGGCCCATGTTCCAATGAGTGTAGAGGAACGAAAAATAAACTTATTGAAATATAATATTCTGAGAGGATGATTCCACTCGTAGGGATATCAGGGGCAGTAGGTTCTCAATAAGCGGTCACACAGTTAAGATGGAATTGAGCAATAAAGATGGAATTCCACTCTCTGGAATTCTCTGTTAACTGAACTCTTCCACGTGACAAGGTTCATGAGCTGTGTACCATATTGTACGTTTCTTCCTCCCACCCACTCGTTTTTAGCAAGTCTCTGCTCTGTCATGGCAAGTGTATTCATTGGGCTGAGGGAGTTACGCAAAGTTCTGAGCCCGAAGCTGTTTGCTTGCTCGATTGATTATTCAGCCTTGCCCACCCAACCTTGGCTTACATTGGATGACAGACCACTTTTCTCAAACCCCAGCCTACCTTGGCTTACATTGGATGACAGACCGCTTTTCTCAAACCCCACCCAACCTTGGCTTACATTGGATGACAGACCGCTTTTCTCAAACCCCAGCCTCTTAAGATGACTTGGATCTATTTACCACAAATATACTTTTGGAAGTAAATCGTGAGCTAGTTGACTACAACTAAATGGGAGCTTTGATCTTATAATAACATTGATGAAGAGAGTGGTTGCTAACCTGACCCCACTAGTTTGGGCGACAGAAATCCAGTGGTAAGAGTCAATATTCAGTCACCTTTTCCCTCCTTGTCTCCTTCAAGCTGCCAGAGAATCTGGTTCAACATGTTCAGGGGTGCTGCCTTTGTCACAGGAGAAATCATGAAACGCAGTGCTGGAATTTGAAAACAGATGTAAAGGAGATGAGAAAGGGCAATGTAGATGGTAAGAGTTTATATGGTCTGGGGATTACTTTCAGAACAAACTTACTCATTATTACAAACTGATGTCAACAGAGGAGTCACTTATCTTGGAATGGCCATACCCTGATATAGAATTTCCATTATTCTTATTATCTTATCTACTTTATCCCTTGTACCTCTCCCTTGCTTGTGCTGTGTATAGGTAGAGTGAGGGAAGGCTTTTACAATGGCAAGCTTCAGTGTCTGTGTGCTATGTAAACTATGGAGCTTGGGTAAACAATGTGCTATCTGAACAAGCCTTCGTATTGCGTGGTCTAACTGGAATGCTGTTAGGCTGGTAACCGGGTGTGAGTTCATTAGAGTTTACTTTGGGCTGCAGTTCCTGCTTTGGGTCAATTTGAAATGGTTCCAGATTTTCTCTCCCTGATACTAACTCTGCAGAGACCCCCTTTATCTCTCTGCTACGCGAGTTTACTACTACTAACTATTATTTCTACCATTACTGTGACCACCACCATTACAGTGCTACAGATTCATTTCTCTCTTCCCTACTACAGGAAAAGTGAGTGAGAAGGTGGAAAAGAGACTTGGACCATGCTGATTGACCTACCACAGTGCTTGCTGATATCCTGCAGTATAAGCTTGAGCATTACTTCAGTGTAACCTCTCCTGTCTGGGGGCTTCTGGGGCTCCCGCAGCCTGTCACCTGCAAAAATATCACCAGATACACCTGATTATTGCCGAACCAAGCGGGAGACACATTTGAGCAGGGCGTACTCATAGAATTATCTGACAAATGCACAATCAGTCCATATAACCAACAGTAAATGAAAATCAAAAGAACATCAGTCATCAGAAATCTGAAAAGTTCTGAAAGCGCTTTGCAGGTCAGGTAGTATCTGTGCAAAGAGAAACTGAGTTAACATTTCAGATCAAAGACTTTGTCAGAACTGAAAACCAGAAAGCAGGTTAGTTTTAAGTTGCGGAGAGGGGTGCAATGGATCTAAATGGCAAAAGGAAAATCTCTGATGGAGTGAATTAAGGCTAGCTCTATTTCTCTGACCACAGCTTGTGCCTGACCTGTATTTTCTATATTAATTTAAGAAAAGATGGTGATCAATAGTATTGACTGATTACTACAGAAATTATCACAGAAGTTTACAATTTTGTAGTACAGATTCATTGAATAGAATCACCAGAAGAACCATCCTTAAGGTTATTTGATTATAGCAGAACTGACCAATAGAATCAGCCAAAGGTTGGCATCAATAAACAGAAACAATGGATGTTTCAGAATTGGCGAATAAAATCAACTGATTATATAAAAGCTAATGGTTAGAATCAGTGATAGCTTCCCCAAGATGTTGTCAGTGGGTGACTTGGCAATGGTACAGCTGTTGAATGTTAGGGGAAGGTGGCTAAATTGCCTCATGTTGTAATTGCCCTGTAATTTAGACCATCTGGCCCATGGAGTCTGCTCCACCATTCAATCATGGCTGATCCTTTTTATTTCTATCTCCTCCTCAACCCCAGTTCCTGGCCTTCTCCCTGTAACATTTGTTTAATTATATGGGGCAAAGGTAATTTTCCACTTACTTGCCCATACCCAAGTATTTTGTAGGTTTTACTGCGTGTATGAGTCACTTCCCTGAAGAATGGGATGTAAGTGGAACTGAACAGTCTGCCATTAGTCTCTATTTCTGACATGATAAAACACATTATAGCCAAATCTAATTGGACCTAGCACCCTATCCTGAGCAACTCCTGCAGTGACGTTCTGGGACTGTGATGATTGACCTTCCATTCAGCTTTCTTTGTGGCTGGTATTTATTTATGTATTTGTTTGTTTGTTTATGTATTTAGTGATACAGCCCTTCTGGTCCAATGAGATAAACTGACCAGCAATCCACCTATTTAACAATTGCCTAATCTAAAATGACCAATTAACCTACTAACTGGTACATCTTTTGACTATGGGAGGAAATTATTTTAGTTTTACCAAGACTGCAGAAGGAAGAGGCTGGAGGTCCTCGTTATGGGAATGGAAATGTAGAAGGTCAGTGGCTTTAAATTCCTTGATATCAACATAAGTTGCACCACAAAGAAGGCACAACAGGATCTCTACTTTCCTAGAAGTTTGTGTAGATCTGGATGTCACCAAAAGCTCCAACAATCTTCTATAGATAGGGAGTATTCTAACTGGTTGCATCACAGCCTGTTATGGAAACACCAATGTTCAGGCACAGAAAATGCTACAGAAAGTGGTGGACACAGCCTAGAACATCACAGACAAAGCTTCCCCCAGCATTGAGTACATTTACGATAAGAAAGTAGCAACCATCATCAAAAGCCCCCACCATCCAGGCCATGGCCTCTCCTTCCTACTGTCATCGGGTAGGTTCAGGAACAGTTATTCTCTGCAACCATCAGACTCCTGAACCAATGTGGATAACTTCATTCACCACTACTCTGAACTGATTCTACAATCTACAGATTCACGTCCAAGGGCTCTTTACAACTCATGTTCTCAGTTTTGTTATTATTTACACATTTCATCTTTTGCACATTGGTTGTTTGTTAGCCTTAGTTTATGTATAAATGTTCATAAAATTCTATTCTGCTACTTTTTTTCTCCTGTCAATGTCAGATCCGTCTATCCACACCTTCTCTGCTAAGAGGTTTTCTCACTTTCTCAGCTCTGGTAAAGGGTCTTTGACCTGAGATGTTAACTCTGTTTCTTTTTCCAAGGATGCTGAATAAATATTTGAACTTTTTTTTACATTTTAAGTCATAGGAATTGTAGTCAGTTCTTGAGTGAAATTGTTCAGAGTGAAAGTGCTAGGGTGTTGTCTGTTCCTTAGCCTTTGCTGTACTGAGCATTCTCAACCCTTGCTTGATTTCACATGAAGTGAATCAAATTCCATGAGCATGAGGAAGCTAAGCAAAACCAGGTTTTCAGTACTTCTGGTCAAACATAGAGACACAAGCTTCAGTCTTGACTTACGCACTCAAGATTCAAGATTGTTTATTATCATTGGTTAGTACAGGAGTGTAAAGGAGAACAGAACAATTGTTACTGAATATCCTGTGCAGTTAAAAGCACACAATACACATAAAGAACACAATAAATGCACAGTAAATAATAAAGCAATCCTATAGAACATAATGTACAAGGAACTGTTTCACACACACGCACACATTGATTGTAAGGACATAAAGTGATACTGGGTGATATGTACATAGGGGTGTATGGGGTGTCAGGGAGGGGTAGCACCTCTGGTGGGGGAACACGTCGCGTCCTTTTCAGGGCGGTTTGTCCACCTTTGGTCTTCACCTGGCACTCAACTCTCACCTGTGGCTCCTCGTAGCTGTTTGCATGCGACAGTGGCCACACCCTGGGCAATGGCTTTGACAAGCCAGCTAAACCAGGTGAGGGTAGCCAATGGGTCTCAAACCCTCGGTGAGGTAGGGAGTTGTCTATCCCAGCATGTGAAGACAGACTCCGGTGGATTGAGCGGACGAGACCAATGGAAGGTCCAATGGTCAATAAGGCGGTCTCTGCAAGCATCGTGGAACGCGTAGAGCACAACTAGACACTGAAGACATCCTGGTCATCCACTGCGCCTAGTTCCATCTCCAGCCATCTCGACTCTGTCTTGCCACTGGATCCAGATGGAAATTGCGAAGAGAGAGTGAGGCTGATGCTACGCAACTCTCCCTCACTTAAATCCAAATCATGCGCTAGTCTTGTCACCATCGTGGTGTCGAGGTCTTCATCGATGATGATGATGGATGAACAACAACACATAGTGGTGGTGGTGGGGTGGGTTAATGGGTGGCGGAGTTGATCAGCCTGACAGCTTGAGGGAAGTAACTGTTTCTAAGTCTGGCAGTCCTGGCACGGATGCTCCATGGCCTCTTCCCTGATGGGATTGGGACAGTCGAATACTTTGCTGATCCAGGAGAGGATGGAGATGTTCAGGAGCCTCCTTTTTTTAGTTTCTAACTTGTCATCCATCATTTTACAAGTGGCAGGGGAAACCTTCATCTGATATGTTGGTAGTGAGATTGCTTATCTCTGAATACTGCCTGCTGGAGAGGGAGGTCTGATTACAGCAAGCCCAATCAATACAAGAATCTAATTTCCACAGGATGGATGAATATCATTGCTTGATTAATACAGAACCAATTATTCAAATTCTCCGATTATCCAATCAGTGCAATCGCCTACTTATTGCAGAATTGACCAATAGAGTCACCTGATTACAGTGGAACCAATCAATAGAATCATCCAATTATTCCAGAATCAACACATAGAATCATATAATTATGATATGATCATGTGATTACAGTAGATCTGGCCACCAGTAATGTCTATGTACAACCCAATGAACCAATAGAATCATCATCACCAACAGAAAATGCTGGAAATATTCAACAGTCAGGCTACATCTGCGGGAGGAGAAACATAATTAATGTTTCAGGTCATTTCAGTGGATATTTCCAGCATTTTCTGTTTTATTTCAGGCTTCTAGCATCCTTTTTTAAAATTTTCAACACAATCATTTTGCAGAAACAACCAATAGATTAGTTTTTGCAGAAGTGGCAATTTACATTGGTATATTACGGCAAAACAAACCAATAGAATCTTCTAATTAGAGTAGGACTGGCCAATAGGATTCCTTGATTGTAATAAGACTGACCAATAGAATCATCCTGTTGTCACAGAACCAATCAACTGAATCAAGGTGCAAGATCAACTAGTGAAGTGTTTACTGGTTAGCTCTCCACGGTACCTGCTCTGGTCAACATTTCTTGTTTTATCACATTTTTCCCATGTCAGTTTTAATTTGTTTTTGCATTCAAGAGAATTATTTTAATGTAGGACATACAAGAAAATTGTTGTCTTTCTCAGAACAACTTGGTAGATTCATGTATTTATTTGAGAACTAATCAAATGTATTAAGTTGAAGTCTCCAACTTAAGCAAATAGCAACTACAAATCTATTTCATTAATCATCGTCCCAAATGCCTACCTGTCAATATTTCCAGATTTTGCAGGATCTCTTCCATTTTTCTCCCAGGTGACTGTGGCATTCCATTTAAATCTTTTGGGAAAATAATTGCAAGAAAATAATTACAGAAGTATAAAAATAATCAATAATAGCAATTGCACCAAAGTAAACAAATGTCACATTCTTGGTGGAATCACTCTATGCCAATGGGAATTTCTACTAGTGGGATAGTTCCGGAATTGTGCGATTCAAATCGGAGTGATGGCTGGGAAACCTTCAGTTTTGGAGTTCTATAAAAGTAAAGGCACCCGTTAGTCTTGCGAGACCATGGATCTGCGCCTGGAAAGTCTTCACGCTCCAGGGCGCAGGCCTGGGCAAGGTTGTATGGAAGACCAGCAGTTGCCCATGCTGCAAGACTCCCCTCTCCATGACACCAATGTTGTCCAAGGGAGGGGCATTAGGACCCATACAGCTTGGCACCAGTGTCGTCGCAGAGCAATGTGTGGTTAAGTGCCTTGCTCAAGGACACAACACGTTACCTCGGCTGGGACACAAACTCACGACCTTCAGGTCGCTAGTCCAATGCCTTAACCACTTGGCCACATGCCCACTGGAGTTCTATACATAAGAATGAATGTCATTGGGTCATAGACTTCAACATGTTACTTTGCTCCAAAGAGTATCTTATATCAGTAACAATCAGACCAACCCAACTCAATTACAGCAGGCACACTAACATTTTAAGTGGAGTTGGCAACTTCAACAAAAGTGCAAACATTGTCATTACTTATAACAAACTTGTCTAACCTTCAAACTGCCTGATCTCCAGATTAAAGTTTTGGCTCAGACATTCCAAGAGGGAGCAAAATTGTCAATCTTGCAACCATTCTGTCTTGGTGCAGGAGGCTAGCTAGCAGGTGATTCTGGCAAGACTCAAGTCCATAATGGGAGGCTGAGATTTCCAGCCCACAGTGGAAGATTGGGGGAGCTGGTGAGGTCATGGTCATATCTGCTGTCCCTAGGTGAATGTCTTAAACATTCATCTCGGTCTAAGGCTATCCATTCTTGAAGAGATCAACTTCCTTCCTTAGGTATATCTATTATACCTATTTACTTTGATAAACTACAATTCTCAGATAGGTGCAAAGCCCATTTTAGTTTAGAAATGGGATCAGGTGCTGTAAACAGAATTTTCCATGTGACAGGCTTCCAGCATTGCCTTGTGTTCCATCTCTAATGGAATCATCCAACTGGAATCTCATCCAATGTTCAGGGCAAAACATCTTTGAGTCAAAGGTTATGAATCCAAGCTGTACTCTAGGCCAGGTATAAAATCCATTTGGCACTCTAGTGCAGTGCTGAGGGAAGACAGGGGCATAGTACTATACTACAGCGGGTTGGGGGGAAGTGCTGGGACACAGTAGGCTTGCACTTTGGAGTATTGAAGGAACCCTTCATTATCAAAGCTCTCGTCTTTTGAATCAGGCATTGAATCCGCAGTAGAGGAATCTTCTATTCTGGCCAATACTTAATCCAAAATCTTCATCACTAAAGTCAGATGATCTGTCCATTTTAACAGTGACGTTTCTGGGGCTTTGCTTTTTTTTAACTGTTTTCATTCCTGCACAACAGTTCCTGACTTCAAAGGCTGCAGGTTGTTTTAGGATGTCCTGTGATCACGAAAGGTGCCATAAAAGTTTTCCCTTTCTCTACTTTTTTCTCGATTTCGATTACATGGAATGACTGTGTTTAACTTTATTCATTAAATGGTGCTTTTGTTCAAATTGTATCTCAGCATGTTTGAATTACCTGTAATATTGCAGCACATAATCTTGCAACTACCACCAAGTTGGATCATCATGCTTCGGCATTGCAAAACTAAGCCCGCACACTATTCCCTCATTCGCCCTCTCTGCGTTCTCTGTTTCAAGAACAGTATTTATTTGCTCTTCCTTTAAGGGGTGCAGTGGTCCTTGCCATTACTACCCACTGTGCGATGAGACTTCTTACCAGACCACTATGAACCTTGGGGCTCAGTTACCGGCTGGTCCAGGGCTCCACCAAAGCAGCCCAGGTATCCCCATGGTGTGCAGGCAACCCTTGCTCTTTGATTTGGTGTGGTGACATAATGGTGGATGGGATATGCATTGTGACAGAATGAAATATCATGACTGTCACAGGGATACCAGGCATTGACTTGTTAGACAATGACCGAACGGGAGCTGGACCTTTCCCATTTTAGTACATAGAAGGTTGAGAGGTTCCCAGAAAATGATGTCCTCATAGTCATGCATAATGGAGGAGCCTGCAATCCTCACAAATCAACAGCTGTCTTAATCTGTTGGTATCAGAAAAAATGAAAGCAATGTAATTGTCTCTTTTAATTTCAGAGTGAGCTCAGTAATCTCCATTATTTTTTTTGAATAGTACAGCTCAGTACAGGCCTTTCAGCCCACAATGTTGTGCCGACCCACAAACCCCACCTCCCATATAACCCCCCCACCTTAAATTCCTCCATATACCTGTCTAGTAGTCTCTTAAATTCACTGGTGTATCTGCCTCCACCACTGACTCAGGCAGTGTATTCTACGCACCAACCACTCTCTGAGTAAAAAATCTTCCTCTAATATCCCCCTTGAACTTCCCACCCCTTACCTTAAAGCCATGTCCTCTTGTATTGAGCAGTGGTGCCCTGGGGAAGAGGCGCTGGCTATCCACTCTGTCTATTTCTCTTAATATCTTGTGCACCTCTATCATGTCTCCTCTCATCCCCCTTCTCTCCAAAGAGTAAAACCCTAGCTCCCTTAATCTCTGATCATAATTCATACTCTCTAAACCAGGCAGCATCCTGGTAAATCTCCTCTGTACCCTTTCCAATGCTTCCACATCCTTCCTATAATGAGGCAACCAGAACTGGACACAGTACTCCAAGTATGGCCTAACCAGAGTTTTATAAAGCTGCATCATTACCTCGTGACTCTTAAACTCTATCCCTCGACTTATGAAAGCTAACACCCCATAAGCTTTCTGGACTACCCTATCTACCTGTGAGGCAACTTTCAGGGATCTGTGGACATGTACACCCAAATCCCTTTGCTCCTCCACACTACCAAGTATCTTGCCATTTACTTTGTACTCTGCCTTGGAGTTTGTCCTTCTAAAGTGTACCACCTCACACTTCTCCAGGTTGAACTCCATCTGCCACTTCTCAGCCCACTTCTGCATCCTATCAATCTCTCTCTGCAATCTTCGACAATCCTCTACACTATCTACAACACCTTTGTGTCGTCTGCAAACTTGCCAACCCATCCTTCTACCCCCACATCCAGGTCGTTAATAAAAATCACGAAAAGTAGAGGTCCCAGAACTCATCCTTGTGGGACACCACTAGTCACAATCCTCCAATCCGAATGTACTCCCTCCCCCATGACCCTCTGCCTTCTGCATGTGAGCCAATTCTGAATCCACCTGGCCAAACTTCCCTGGATCCCATGCGTTCTGACTTTCTGAATAAGCTTACCATGTGGAACCTTGTCAAATGCCTTACTAAAATCCATGTAGGTCACATCCACTGCACTACCGTCATCTATATGCCTGGTCACCTCCTCAAAGAACTCCATCAGGCTTTTTAGACACGATCTGCCCATCACAAAGCCGTGCTGACGGTTCCTGATCAGTCCATGATTCTCTAAATGCCCATAGATCCTATCTCTAAGAATCTTTTCCAACAGCTTTCCCACCACAGACATAAGGATTACTGGTCTGTAATTACCCAGACTATCCCTACTACCTTATTTGAACAAGGGGACAACATTTGCCTCCCTCCAGTCCTCTGGTACCATTCCTGCGGAAAACGAGGACATAAAGATCCTAGCCAGAGGCTCAGCAATCTCTTCTCTCGCCTCGTGGAGCAGCCTGGGGAATATTCCATCAGACCTTAGGGACTTATCCATCCTAATGTATTTTAACAACTCCAACACCTCCTCTCCCTTAATATCAACATGCTCCAGAACATCAACCTCACTCATATTGTCTTCACCGTCATCAAGTCCCTTCTCATTGGTGAATACCGAAGAGAAGTATTCATTGAGGACCTCGCTCACTTCCACAGCCTTCAGGCACATCTTCCCACCTTTATCTCTAATCGGTCCTACCTTCATTCCTGTCATCCTTTTGTTCTTCACATAATTGAAGAATGCCTTTGGGTTTTCCTTTACCCTACTCGCCAAGGCCTTCTCATGCCCCCTTCTTGCTCTCCTCAGCCCCTTCTTAAGCTCCTTTCTTGCTACCCTATATTCCTCAATAGACCCATCTGATCCTTTCTTCCTAAACCTCATGTATGCTGCCTTCTTCCACCTAACTAGATTTTCCACCTCACTTGTCACCCATAGTTCCTTCACCCTACCATTCTTTATCTTCCTCACTGGGACAAATTTATCCCTAACCTCCAGCAAGAGATCCCTAAACATCGACCATATGTCCATCGTACATTTCCCTGCAAAAACATTATCCCAATTTACACCCGCAAGTTCTAGCCTTATATCCTTATAATTTGCCCTTCCCCAATTAAAAATTTTCCTGTCCTGTGGAATATTGAATTATGGAATATTGAAAAGTGCAAGAAGTTACAAACTTGGGAATTGACAGAGGGATAAATCTTCAATCACCCTCACAATACAACCCTTGGCTGGCAGATTTCAGTGAGGATGCCAGACGGTTCGAACACTGTCATTCGAACAAGAGAATTTCTCTCTGCCAGACGCGGCTTCCTGCAGTGAGCACTTCCTTCCCACTCCTGCTGTCTCACAACCCTTCCCTTCCTCCAAGCGGGCTGGCTCGCTTTGTTTACTCACCTAATCTTTCTCGTATTCCTGCTGCATCACCAGGTTTCTGGTAAATGTTTGCTGGTACAACTGGTCTGTTTGGAGTCCTACAGCTACATACCAAAATAGCACCTACCTCACCGCACCCCGCAGGGTTTGGCATCTTCAACTATTTATAGAAGGCACCAAATACTTGTAGAACCTCAGCAACAACTCTTCAGTAAGCAGGGAACTGTTACTCCAGAGCGCGCTGGTGGGTGATCTTTCCCGCTGCTTAACAAGGCTTCATGTACAAGATTTTTGGAAAGGATTTAGTTTGAGTTTTAAACTCCAAAATGGCAGTACTGCCATTTAAGCAGTTCTACCCTGAGAGATAAGGTCATCTGCCTGTGCTTTTAAACCTATGCATTCTTGTTTCCAGCACCCCCTCTTTGGGAAAAAGATCATGTATTTTCAGCCTGCCCCTGCCCCCTGTATCTTATACAGTATACCTCTATTGGTGTACCTCAATCTCCTGCTTTCCAGAAAATAAATTCCTAGTCAATGCCACCTCTATGTAACTTAGACCCCCAATTCCAGGCAACGTTCTGGTAATTCTTTTCTGTACTCTTTCTAGTTTAATAACATTTTTCCTATAATAAGGTGACCAGAACTGTCCACGTTACTCAGTTTCTGGCCTCCCAACATCTTATTGTCATATGAAGAGTGTTGACGGCTCTGGGCCTGCATTCACTGGAATTCAGAGGAGTGACCTCATTGAAACCTATCGAATGGTGAGAGGCCTAGCTAGAGTGGATTTGGAGAGGGAGTTTCCTATGGAGAGAGAGTCTAGGACCAGAGGACACAACCTCAAAATAGAGGTTGTCCTTTTAGAACAGAGATGAGGAGCAACTTCTTCAACCAGAGAGTGGTGAATCTGTGGAATTCGTTGCCACAGGTGTCTATGGAAGCCAAATCTTTACACATATTTAAGGCAGAAGTTGATAGGTTCTTGATTGGTCAGGGCAAGAAGGGATATGGGGAGAAGGCAGGAGATTGGGGCTGAAAGGGAAAATGGATTAGCTGTGATGAAATGGTAGGGCAGACTCGATGGGCCAAATGGCCTAATTCTTCTCCTATATCTTATGGTCTGATGTAATTGCAACATAACACCCCACACTGCAGATATGGTGTACCAGTTGTGGAGAGAAATGAATTTTGGGGAGTGGATGGGGAGCCAATCAAGTGATCTGGGTGACATTAGGCTTCTGAAGATTGAGAAATGATTCGGTCTCCGCAGGATAGACAGACATGGACCTCTTCTTGTAGATATGGTATTTACGTACGTTACAGAAGTTGGGATCACGGTCAGAGTGAAGCCAGGTGGGTGCCATTGAATGTAGGTGGCTGGATTTCTTGTTGCTTTGCACATATGTGGCACGTATGCCAGTTCCCACTTGTCAGCTCAGATCTATATGTGACTCATAACGCTCTCAGCACTGACAGCAGAGCCCATGTGGCACCGGATCTAACAAAGACTTGATAAATTGCACCTACAGTGTTCCATTAATCACACGCAATGCTGGATAACATTTGAAAAAAATACTGAGAGTGGAATGAAAGAGTGCAGAATGTACACCGTCTAGAGGATTTCATTGTCCATCACATAGAGGACACCAGTGTCACTGCAATTCTGAAATGCAATACCCCAACTCATGAAGGCTAACACACCATACACTTTCTTACCCATCCAATCAACCTGCACAGCAAATCTTGAGGGATCTATGGACTTGGACCCCAAGATCCCCCTGTTCATCTGCACCCTTAAGAATCCTGCCAGTGTCCTCTACCTTCAAGTTCGACCTACCAGAGGGTATCACTTTACAGACCCCCCAGGTGCAACTCCATCCACCACTTCTCAGCCAAGCTCTGCAACCTGTCAATGTCCCAGTGTAACCGACGACAACCTTCTACAGTACCGGGGGGGGGGGGAGGTGGCAAAATACATTTTGTTGGCACCCAGCCCCTGGATTCTTTAAACCCCACCCATGGTAAAAAAGATACATAATGATTATCTTTACTGCTAAGTGAAGCAGTGAGTAAGTTTTCACAAAGCGGGAGCAGTGAGATGCTTTCACAGGAAGTGTCTCACTTCAGCCTGGCGCTAGCTGGATGGTTGCAAGAACACATGATGTTAGATGATATATTTTGAATTCTTTTCCGATCTGGTGCACACCAGTTGGATTATAAGCAGCTGGGCCAGTTAGCATTAGCTTCACTCTGATTATATTTTTTCTTCTGTTGTTTCAGATATTCTATAATTCCCAGAATTATCCCTAGTACCTTTCTTGAACAAAGGAATAGCATTTGCCATCTTCCAATTTTCCTGCACTATTCCCATGACCGGTGATGACACAAAGATCATCGCCAAAGAAGCAGCGATCTCTTCCCTCACTTTCCTAGTAACCTGGAGTAAATCCCAACCTGCCTCAGGAACTTATCGATTGAAATATTTTTCAAGAGTTCCAGCGCATCCTCTTTCTGAACCTTGACATGTTCTAGCATATCAGCCTGCGTTACACTGTCCTCACAAACCAAGGTCCCTTTCACTGGTGAATACTGAAGCAAAATATTCTTTAAGGGCTTTCACCAAATCTGAGGTACATGTTTCCTCTTTCAACTCTGATTGGTCCTACCTCACTCTATTCACCCTCCTTTTTTACACTCAGGTGAGTTATGGGCCTGGCGGTTGAACGGTAGTAACACTTCCTGTACCTGGTGGTGTGGGACCTAAGGCTCCTGTACCTCTTGCCCAGTGGTAGCAGCGACAAGGGAGCATGGTCTGGACGATGGATGCTGCTTTCTTGTGGCAGTGCTCCTTGTAAATGTGCTCACTGGTGGGGAGGCCTTAGCCTGTGATGGACTGGGCTGTGCCCCCACTTTTTGTAGACTTTGCCATTCTTGGTCGCTGGTGTTTCCATACCAGGCCATGATGCAACCAGTCAGGATACTCTCCACTGTGCATCTACGGAAGTCTGTCAAAGCTTTAGATGAGATGCCTTGAATCAGTGTGGATAACTTTACTCACCTCAATGCAGAACTGACAGCACAACCCGTAAACTCACTTGCATGGCTCCACATCTCATGTGCTCAGTATTACTCACGTTTTAAAAAAAAATTTGCATTTCTCTTCTTTTGCCTGTTAGATATCTGCCAGGCTTTATGTATATATTTTCATAAATTCTATTGCATTTGTTTTCTTGTAATTGTTTCAATCATAAATTTACCTTGAACTTTGAAAATGATTTAAGGATGTGGAATTAAAGTAGTTACAATGAAGGAAACATAAATGACTGGGATATGTATGATAGTAGCATTCCCAGTGATGATGTGAGGGAACGAATCAGGCGGGTGATTCACGACCCTCGCTTGTTTCTGGAATAGGACGTCGTTGCTGACAAATTGCTCCCAGTCTGAGATAAATTAGTTACAGATGTAACATCAGAGCTTGATCAGATGCTGCACAACATCTGCGGTGTTCACTTTCACGGGTAGAAGCAGAAACTATCCATCAGTTGGACCTTCTCTTCTTTTCCGAGTCAACATGAATTTTGAGTAAGTGATTCAGTTGTGAGGTGAATTTGAGGTCTGGAAGGTACAGGGTTAATTTAAGGGCTGGTTGCTTCATCCCACTTCCAGCCTTCCAATGTGTTACAAAGGTACATTTAATGTCAGAGAAATGTATACAATATACATCCTGAAATGCTTTTTCTTCACAACCATCCACGAAAACAGAGGTGTGCCCTCGTCCCTGACCCTGCGTCTGTCCTCTGGCAGCTTCTGCTCTGTGTCAGTGAACAGAATCCGACTTGGGAGCTGGGGAATTGGCGCAGGAAGGGAAGGAGCAATATTTAATGTTTTGAGTCAGCCGACCTGAGTACATCCACAAGAGCCAACTCGGATTGTTCCAGAGCTTCGAGAAATAATGAAGGAGTTCTGCCAGCAGTCAGAAGGAAGCTGATTATTTAGTGAGTTTCTCAATGTCTTTTGGAGGCATAGCAGTGATCATCAGTCTGAGAGAATGCACTCCCTGCACTATGCAGGAAATCCAAAACTTTCCCTCCATCCTGGACAATCAGTAGGACTATCATTAACACATCTGTGTTCAGTTCTGGTCACCTGTGTTCAGTTCTATTGGAAGGATGTGGAAACCATAGAAAGGGTGCAGAGGAGATTTACAAGGATGTTGCCTGGATTGGAGGGCATACGTTATGAGAATAGATTGAGTGAACTTGGCCTTTACTCCTTTGAGCGACGGAGGATGAGAGGTGATCTGATAGAGGTGTATAAGATGATGAGAGACATTGATCATGTGGATAGTCAGAGGCTTTTTCCCAGGGCTGAAATGGCTAACACGAGGAGGCACAGTTTTAAGGTGCTTGAAAGTAGGTACAGAGGGGATGTCAGGGGTAAGTTTTTCACACAGAGAGTGGTGGGTGTGCGGAATGGGCTGCCAGCGGTGGTGGTGGATGCAGATACAATAGGGTCTTTTAAGGGACTCTTAGATAGGTACATGGAGCTTAGAAAAATAGAGGGCTGTGCATTAGGGAAATTCTAGGCAGTTTCTAGAGTAGGCTACATGGTTGGCACAATATTGTGGGCCGGAGGGCCTGTAATGTGCTGGAGATCTCTGAGTTCTATGTTTAACACCAAGAGCTGAAGATGCAGACTTCAGCCGAGTCCCCACCGGTGTTACTACATCGGTGAGGTTGTGGGCTGTGCAGACAGCACGCTCCAAAAGCTGTCCACCTCACAGTTTTAGCAGCAAGGAATGGGTGAGTACTGGAGAGAAAGGGAAGATGGGGATGATAGGGCAGATATCCACTGGGTGCATCACAATCTCAAATGGACGTTTGCTTTTGATTACAACCGTTTCCCAGACGCTGACGCAGCCAAGACTTTGGCATGGGGGGGGTATCGAAGCTGCATTGGGTACGACCAGTAAGGATAGCATAACAGTGATTTCAATCATTAAGGGGAAGGTGTCGGGGAATTGGAAGGTGGACAGTAGGTGGTGTGGGTGTGTTGGGGGGGGGTGGGGAGGGAAAGGGTGAGGGCAGCAGAAGGTAGAGATTGGGAGTCCAGGGCCCGTAGGCGGCTCGTGCTGGGGTTGGAAGCCTGACTGTGTGGGGGGAGGGGGAGTGGGTGGGGTGGATTTGTAACAAAGGGGCTAGGTTTTGCAGTTGAAGAGGTGGCTTTAGTTTTTGCAGTTTGTTGTCTTGTTCCAAGTCAGAATCAGGTTTATTATCACCGGCATGTGCGGTGAAATTTGTTGACTTTTGTTAAGTTGTTGTGCTGTTGCCATTGTTTTGTACGCAGTGGCCGTGTTATCTTGGTGCCAGACTGTGTGCGCACGTCAGGTTGCGTTAGTCGTTAATGGAAATGACACGTTTCACCATATGTTTTGACGTAAATGCGATAAACACGCCTGAATCCGAACCCAGGTGTTTCTGAGGCTCCAGTTGTGATTCCGGGATGGTGCTGTCACTGAGGATATCGTCGATGTCATGGGGTAGCTGTGGGACTTTCTCAGGAGGGAAGAGCAAACAGAGATTTCAGAGACATGGGCAAAGAGGAAGGAGTCACGTAACTGTACGGTAGAGAGCAAGATCTCACTACTATTAATATCGAGATCACTATCCCTGCCCTATCCCAAAGAGTGCAGAATCAGGAGGTTAGAACAATTGAGTTAGTGGTCCATGGTGGAAAGTGTCCTCCACGAGAACTATGACCTTGTTGTAGGGTTTGGGGGCTTGTGTGTCTCAGTGACCCAGAGAGCTATGTTGGCTGGAGTCAGGGCTTTCTGCTTTGGCCCTTGGCAAGGTCACCCATGCCAAACAGGTCAAAGGGTAGAGGGCCAGACCAAGAGTGGTCACCCAGTCCGCCAGGTTCGGGGGTTCAGCTCAGAGCTAACAAACCCGACTGGTCAAAAATAAAGTTGTTATGGAAACAGCAATGAAGAATCCTTCTATCCCTGTGTGTGACAGACAGAGATGGCGGACCTTCGTCACTGCTCTAAACACCAGGGGTGTTACAGGCATTTGTCGATGGAAAGTGTGGTGCACCGTGGAGGAGAACGATGACACAAAGACTGAGACAAGCGGATCACAATGTAAATTACCGGGGGTCTTTGAAGTGCATACCCACGTATCCCTGAAGGCAGCAGTCCGAGTGATTGTGAAGGCATATTGGATCCTTGGTTCAAGAGGCCAAGTCAGAGAATCCCAGCAGGGAGATGGTGTTCAAACCATGCAGGGACTGTGTAAAATAATTTGTCAGGTTGTAACCAGAGTAATACATATAGTTCAGTGTTCCCCGCAGCCTCTGGACCTAGCCAGGTATCAAGATAGAAAAACCATTTTGTGAAATGTTTCGTGCTTCCAGGACCCAAAATGTCAATTTGCCCACCTGTCAGCTAAGAATTCCCGCAGAATGTTGAAGAACGCATTAAGCAAGTTATAGGTACAGTGGATTTTTGACAGCAGTTCTGCCTTTCTGTTCTGCAGTATTCATCAATTCACCTACATAAACTAGCTATCCAATACAAACCACTGACCCACCACTGACCTTTGACCCACCACTGACCTCTGACCTGTGACCGCTGACCTCTGATCTAATAATAACCCCTGACCCAGCAATAACCACTGACCTCTGACCCACCACTAACCCACCACCAACCTTTGACCCATCACTGACTCCTGGTCCATTACTTGCCACCTCTTCAAGAAAGAACTGTTAACGCTTCCGCTGATGTTTTTGTTGTTGGGGATAAGACTCGAAAGATCGGCGGGCTGAGCGAAATTGAACAGACAGAACTAAAGGTTCTGTGATTTCGATTCGAGTATTACCGGATGGCGGGGAGCAGGAGCCCAGAATCTCTAAAGAAGCGACGGGTGCAGACCTGGAAATCGGCGAATGTAGGCAGCTTCCGCCTCCACAAAACGTGTCAGAAAGACCAGAAATAGAAACCTCGGAAACAACTCCATTCCGAAAAGAGCCGACGTCTGTGGGACAAACCTTTCCGCTCTTGCCCGCTGGTTCTCTCGGAACGCGTCGCCCGTGAGACCACTTGTGACAACACACTCCCTTAGAACCGACGGCACAGAAGCAGAACTCCTGACGAAGGGTCTCGGCCTGAAACGTCGACTGCACCTCTTCCTAGAGATGCTGCCTGGCCTGCTGCGTTCACCAGCAACTTTGATGTGTGTTACTTGAATTTCCAGCATCTGCAGAATTCATTCAGTCCGTCGTCTTTCTGAGAGCTGCCCTGTCAGAGTTTCACCGGTCAATAGCCCAACGCTGTGACCAGCTTCCCTGGATATTCAGGAAAAAAGCGACCACCGTTGCATTTCGTTTCCAAGTGAAGATTTCACACGATAATGTGATTATTACAAAAGCCTACTGTCTCCAACATTTTCTAAGTACAGTCCAGTCACTTTTATTCCCCACTTCTTCCCCGATATCCTACACTTCCCCTCAAAAATATATTCAATTCCCTTCCAAAATCCACAATTGAGTCTTCTTCCACCACATGCCTGATGCTGAATTGTAGATCATGGCTAATTCTGTCATGGGAAACTACTTTCCTAGATCTCCTTTGTGGATCCCCTTCAGTCCCAAAGAGTTGACAGAAGTTCTTTTTAAAGGAATTATGGGATAAATGAAACCTTTTATTTACACTGATGGTGGGGGGGGGGTGGTGGGGAAGGGGTGTTAGAACATAGAACGTGGAATATAGAACATTGGACCAAAAGGAAAGGACAGGTCCTCAGCCCAGTGCTGTACCATTCCCATTCCATGATCGATCTAACGCCTCCCTCCTACCCAGCCCATGACATTAGGAGTAGTACATACAGTTCTGGTTGCCCCATCCCAGGAACTATATGGAGCCTTTGGAGAGGGTCTGTTTCCCTTCCATCCACGTCCCTATTGAAGAATCTCTAAGTGTCCTTAATGTATCAGCCTCGGCTGCCACCCCCGACAGTGTATTCGATGTACTTACCATTCTCGGAGGTACAACTGAGTGGGAGCCAGAGAGCCGAGGGCACTGGGATGCAACCTTTAAATGTGTGAACAGGGAGGTGAGGCAGTAAGAACAAAGGTGCAGCAGATAGTTAGCAGGTAGAGCAGAAGTCAAGGTTCGGGAAGGAGGAAGACATTTCAGAAGCATCTTGGTGAAACGTTTCATCATCAGAGGAGATATAAGACCACAGGACATAGGAGCAGAATAGGCCATTCAGCCCATTGAGTCTGCTCTGGCATTCCACCACGGCTGATTTATTTTCCCACTCTACCCCATTCTCTTGCCTTCTCCCAGAATCCTCACCATGTACCCAGATGAGTGGAGCTTGGACAACACAAGAATATCAGTACCACCAGGATAAATCCCTATTCACCACCACTGATGCATCATGACTGCAGTGTGTATCTCTGATACGCTGTTCTGTATTTACGCATCAATGCTACTCCAAAGTATGAGCTCTGTACTATTAACAAGAGTGACACATGTGTATACGTACCCCTCCTTCAGATAGATACCGGATGGGTTATCGCACTTTTCTGGTGCTTGCCTTTCATGTCCTAACACAGATTCGTCCTTCATGTCGAGGAGGCTTTTAAGCCCATGTGAGTGTTGAGGCCAAGGATTTCCACGGGTTATTGAAGATGCTACATTTTTCAAAGATGCTTTTGTGGGCTTCCTCTTGGAAGCGGCTTACAACCATGGAGCTTGGACAAGGTGAACTTACTTCAGGTGTCCGATGGCAGGCATGCTGAAATTCATTTCATCCGCGGGAGCTGGCAAAGCAGGAAGAGATCCTGCCGATACTGGGAATGTGGCGTACGAGGGGATTCGGATGTCACCTGTCCTGCAAATGAATTTGGAGTATTTTGCAGGGATATGATTGGAATTACTTCTCCAGTATTTAAAGCTGTTTGCTATGGGCTGGCCACATTGCTGAATCATATACTAGGTTTGAGGTTCAGTTTCTTGCAGGCATTTACAGGAAAATAAAGAAATACAATAGAATTTTTGAAAGTCTATGCATAAAGACTGGGAAATGACCAATGTACAAAAGACAAATTTTGCAAATTATATGTTTATAAAACTTGTGTCCTCAATGATGATGATGGCTGGTTCTTCGCTTGCGAAGGTCAGGAGGGAAGAAGAGTCCTCAGGAATGATGGCACGATCATTGGGGACTGTAGAGGCCAATTCTGGATCTGCAGACTCTGGAGCAGTAGGAATACTGGAACAGCTGGGATGCGGACACTTGTACAGCAGGATCCTTCCTCTTCTCTTCAAGAGTTGTTCTTCTGGATTCATCAAAGTTCTTGGCTGCACCATGGATCAGGTCCCTCCAGTGGTCTCGGTCTCTGTCACAAGCCAGCTGCTGCCACTCACTGGCCTCGATGTTTGCCTGAGAGAGCTGCTGCTAAGTTGGTCTCTGTTACCTCTTGCCCCGGAAGGTGAGTCTGTAGGTTGTGGGATCAGTTCAGAGATAAGGAGAGTGAAGTTATCCATGGTGGCGCAGGAGCCTGGTGATTGTAGGATAATAGCTGTTCCTGAACCTGGTGGTTTGATTCCTTGGATTCTTACACAATATTTTTTGCATTCTGTGCCAGAACACTGGGGGCTGTGGTGCATTCTGACATTGATGTCTGCCTGCCCTGCGAGGAAAGCAATCGATGGGACAGAAGGAGGGTGCAGTGCCGAATGGCAGAGGCAACTGGTTTGAAGGGCTATTGTTCTTTGGAGCAAAAATAACAGCAAACAACTGGAGGAACTCAGAGGGTCGAGCACATCTGCCGAGGCAAAGCCAAGGTTGAGGGCATCGGGCTGAGACCTGAAATACTGATAATTTCTCTCCCTTCACAAACACTTTTAACCCGTTGTGTTTCTCCAACTATCTGTTTCATATTTGTTGCTCCAGATGATAACACCTGTAATCTCTTGTATCTCTATTATATTTTGAATGTTAGTGTCTGATACTCATCTCGCACTATCTCATGGTCACGTTTTGTTTTAACTATATGTTATGAAATCCTGCTGCAGGCTGTGTTTAGTTTTACTAAAGTTGTGCTTCGGGTTTGTTTTTACTGAAGTTGTACCTACCCGCCATAAAGGACATGTATGCACAATGCTGCCGGAAAATTGCCAACTAAAGGATTCCACCCAACTTGCTCCAGTCCCATCAGAGAAGAGGCTTCGCAAAATCCACGCCAAGACCACCATACTCAAAAACAATGACTTCCCCTAGCCGTCTGCTGATTACCATTCGCCCACCCACATCACAGACCCCACTAAAACTACTTATCGTTTCCTATCAGTCAAAATTTGTTTGACCGGAGATACAGTTTGGTTTCTTTTGCTTTTAACTAAAATTCTGTTGAAACTTCAGAGCTCCGGAGAATACAAGCTCCCTACATCCGGCAGAGTTCTGGGTTCTTGCCACTCGGGATGAGGTTGCCAGTTTGTGTTGATAACAAAACCTTAATGGGGACAAATGTAATGACCTTTTAACAATACGGCGGGACACAGTATAATATCACAAATGAGGAACAGGGCTACGAGATACACTGATACTATCAGCGAAAAATAAAACTTCGGAGTTCCAAACTTTTCAAGTAACAGAGAGAATATGCGTAGAAATATCGAAGGAAAAATGCACAAGACAGAGATACTGATTATTTTATTTACATTATTGTATGGTCAGAGGCACACCGGGTTTTCAACGATTCCATAACATTATTTTCATCCATATTTGCGGAGAATCTCAAAGCAGATTGGTCAGTGCTGTATTTTAGGAACAGCTTCTTAACCACATACTGTATCTCGATTTGTAATAAGTACAGTAATTTTGTTGCATGCGAGCGGTTTGCCGGTTGTTCCGGTGTCTGACAGCAGAGGGAGCTCCAACCTCACAGTTCTGAACATGGGCTCCAGCTCCCGATTGGATTTTGACAGTAATGTCGCTTGTTGTTTCTGCCACCCTCGCATCCCTGTCTCACGCCCATCGGCCCTTTCATCCTGAATACAGTGCCATTATCTGTGGGGCTGGACTGGAGATTAATGGACCGTTCTAGGACCATGCTGTTTGGTGGGTGAGATTAGATGTGGTGATGGATTCTAAATGAGTGATAGCACACCCCATTTAGGACTCCCGACAAGGTGTGAGTGTCACTCATCAGTGACCCTTGTTACTTGTCAGGCGAAACTTCCCTTCCAACCACCCTGGCCGGGAAAGTAGCTCCGTGCACTAGAATGAAAGCAGAAAACGTTAGTAAGACTAAAACAGAATAGCAGTGCACATGGAGAGAAAACATAGCAGATTTAACATACCCCGATAAACTCTGCGAGAAACAAAGATCAAACAAATTTTCGGTTGGCAGAACAAAGGGGAAGATCTGAGGGGTGGTGCAACTTCAATAGCACAATTGAAGGTGGTGCTGAAAATGAGCCCGGACCGCAGGGACCCAGGAAACTAGGAACAGGAGTAGACCACCAGGCCCTCAAGCATGGCCACCTCCAGCCTCTCCTGGACCCTCAGCCAGCACCATTCATGGCTGATCTGCGTTGGCTCCAACTCCTGTGCCAGTTCACAGCCTTCCACTCCATCTACTGTGCCTCCACCTTCAGTCTATTTAATAATGCGGCCGCCACCGCTCGGGGCCAGAAAATTCCAGAACTCTGTGTTCCTGGCAGAAAAATAAATGACCGGGAGGGAGATACATGAGATGGGAAAGTAGGAGACTGAAGAGGAAAGCTGAAACCTGAAATCCCCAATCGGAATGGATGAACACCTGCCATCTGTCGGATCTCATGGCGAGTCTCCTCATGTACCGACGTGCACCTTGTCTCTGCGTCTCACTATTCTCAACATTTCTATGCACTCACCCCTCGTTCTCCCAGGTTCCAAGGAACATAGACCTAGTATGGCCAAACCCTTCCTATAACTCTGGCCTTCAAGTCCTGGCAACGTCCTCAAAAACGTTTTTACCATGCTGTCTATCTGTGCTGCCATTTTCAATGAACTGTGTTCTAATACTCTTCAGACCCTCTGTTCCTTCATGCTCACCAGTGCTCTGCCACTCATATTGTAAACCCTGCACTGGTTTGACTTTCCAAAATGCTTGTCTGTATTGAAATCCATTTGCCACTCCTCCGACCACTTCCTTAACTAATCAAGGTCCCCCTGTAACCTACAAGCTTCTTCACTTAAAACATCTCCTAATTTCATGTCATCTGCGAACTTACTGATGGATCCTTGATCATTTGCCTCCAAGCATGTTCAGCAGTTCCAGCCGCAACCCCTCTGTGGCTCTCCACTGGTCACCAGCCTCCTTTCTGAGAAACAACCTACAACCACCAGCCTCTGCTTCCTACCACAGAGCCAATGTTGAGTCCAACTGACCCGTTCTCCCTGGATTCAATGGGACCCATCCTTGCAGACCAGTCTACCATGTGGTACCTTGTCAAAAGCCTTGCTAAAGTCCAAATTGACAACATTCACGTTTTTGGTTACATATTCAAAAAACAAAACTTGATCATGCATGAAAAGATGAAATATGAGGGCAGGCTAGCCAATAATATAAAAACAGGATACCATTTTTTTTAGTTATGTGAAGAGTAAAAGGAAGGTGAGAGTAGATATTGGACCACTGGAAAATGATGCTGGCGAGGTTGTAATGGGGGACAAACAAATGGCAGATGAAGTAAATGGGTACTTTGCGTCTGTCCTCACTGTGGAAGACACTAGCAGTATGCCAGAGGTCCATGAGCATCAGGGAGCAGGAGTGAGTGCCATTGCTCTCATGAAGAAAAAAGTGCCAAGCAAACTGAAGGGTCTTAAGGTGGATAAGTCACCTGGACCAGCTGGACTACATTCCAGAGTCCTGAGAGAAGTCACTGAAGAGATAACGGATGCATTGGTCATGATCTTTCAAGAATCACTTGATCGTGGCATGGTCCCGGAGGACTGGAAAATTGCAAATGTCAATCCACTCTTTAAGAAGGGAAGAAGGCAAAAGAAAGGAAATTATAGGCCAGTTAGTCTAACCTCAAGTGGTTGGGAAAGTGTTAAAGTCTATTATGAAGGATGAGGTTTTAAAGTACTTGGAAACTAATGATAAAATAAGTCAAAGTCAGCATGATTTCTGTGAAGGGAAATTTTGTCTGACAAATCTGTTAGAATTCTTCAAGGAAGTAACAAGCAGGGTGGACAAAGGAGAGACAGTGGATGTCATTTACTTGGATTTTCAGCAGGCGTTGGAGGCTGCTTAGCAGGATAAAATCCCATGACATTACAGGAAAGATACTGGCATGGATAGAGGAATAGTTGACAGGCAGGAGGTAGTGAGTGGGAATAAAGGGGGGCTTTTCTGGTTGGCTGCTGGGGACTAGTGGTGTTCCTCTGGGGTCAGTATCAGGAGTGCTATTTTTCACATTGTTTGTCAATGATTTAGATAATGGACTCGATGGCTTTGTGGCAAAGTTTGCAGATGATACAAAGGCAGGTAGAGGGGTAGGTAGTGCTGAGGAAGCAATGCGATTGCAGCAGGACTTAGACAGATTGGAAGAATGGGCAAAAAGATGGCAGATGGAATACAGTGCTGGGAAATGTTTGACAATGGATTTTGGTAAAAGGAACACTAGTGCGGACTATTATCTAAATGGGGAGAAGATTCAAACATCAGAGGTGCAAAGGGACTTAGGAGTCCTCATGCAAGACTCCCAGAAGATTAATTTACAGGTTGAGTCTGTGGTAAAGAAGGGAAATGTAATGTCGGCACTTATTTCAAGGGGAACGGAATATAAAAGCAAGGAGGTAATGCTGAGCTTTTATAATACACTAGTCAGGTCACACTTAGAGTATTGTCAACAGTTTTAGGGCACCATATCTCAGAAAGGAGAGAGTCCAGAAGAGGTTCAGGAGGATGATTCCAGGAATGAAGGGGTTAACATATGAGGAGTGTTTGAGTCTGTACTCACTGGAATTTAGAAGAATGTGTGGGGATCTCATTGAAACCCACCGAATGCTGAAAGGACTAGGTAGGGTGGATGTGAAGAGGATGTTTCATCTGGTGGTGGGGGGTGGGGAAGAGATCACTGGAACTAGAGGGCAGAGCTTCAAAATTGAGGGGTGACCCTTTAGAACAGAAGTAAGAAAGAATTTTTTTTAACCAAAGAGCAGTAAATTTGCGGAATGCTCTTCCACAGACTATAGTGGCTGTCAGGTCCGTGGGTATATCTAAGGCAGAAGTTGATAGTTTCCTGATTGGTCAGGTTATCAAAGGATATAGTGAGAAGACAGGTGTATGGTGTTGAGTGGGATCTGAGAGCAGCCATGATGGAATGGTGTAGCAGACTCGATGGGCTGAATTCTGCTCCTGTGTCTTATGGTCTTACAGTATTATGCACGACTCCCTGTGCTTAAAGCCATGCTGACTCCTCCTCATCAGACTCTGTCTATCCAGATTCTGGTAGATCTGGTCACTCAGAATCCCCTCCCTCCACTACAGGCAGACAGACCTGGAGCTCCCTGGCTGGACCTCACCATACTGTATAAGAAGCAGACACCATCCAGTCTTTGGGAACTTTACCACTGGCTAACGAAACAAATATCTCCTCAAGGGACTTCACAATTTCCTCTCGAGCACCCCCCCCCCCCCCCACAAAGTCTGAGGTTGTCCTTGGTCAAGTTTTGGAGGACTGGCCACCTTAATATTCTGTATGGCTGCAAGTACCTCCTCTCTGGAAAAATAAATATCCTCCAAAACATCTCCACTCATTTCCCTTTTCTATTCTGCTAGGTAGCCGAGGTCATCCGTTTTGCGGGAGAAAATAGGAGCATGGAGTACCTTTCAAACGATGATAGACTGAAAGGATGGGGATTACAGGGAGCTGGAAAAACACTACAAAATTAACAGGCAACCAGTTCACAAGGTGAAGAGTACAGTATATTCCACATTACTGCATTAGTATTGAATCATTCGAGTAAAGAAATCTGTTTTTCAGTAACACAGAAACCTGGCAAGACTGCATCTGGAACATCATGCAGCCCCGATCTCTCTGTTCAGAAGGATATACTCGAGCTGAGGGAGTGCAACACCTGACTGCTGGCTTGGATGGAGGGCTAGGCATTGGAGAAGAGACTGTGCAGGCTGTGCTGTCTGCAGTTTAGAAGCCTCAGAGGGCCACTCAGCCCAGTTTCAAAGCTCTGAGGGCCTGGACTGGTGGTGCAGATTGGTTACCTCCCATAGCTGGAGTGTCTGCAACCAGGGTTTACAATCTCCAAGTAAGTACCTGGCAGTCCAGGAGGGAAACGAGAAGAAATGTCTTCACTTGGAAACTGGTGAATCATGGGACCTTTCTATGCAATAGGTTTTGTGACTATCACTGTGTGACTATCAGTGTGCTTCACTGTGACTATCACTGTGTGTCTCACTGTGACTCACTGTGTGACTATCACTGTGTGTCTCACTGTGTCTATCACTGTGTGACTCACTGTGTCTATCACTGTGTGTCTCACTGTGACTATCACTCTGTGACTATCACTGTGTGTCTATCACTGTGTGTCTCGTGGTGACTATGACTGTGTGTCTCGCAGTCACCATCACTGTGTGTCTCGCTGTGACTATCACTGTGTGTCTCGCGGTGACTATCACTGTGTGTCTCGCGGTGACTATCACTGTGTGTCTCGCTGTGTCTATCACTCTGTGACTCGATGTGTCTATCACTATGTGTCTCGCGGTGACTATCACTGTGTGTCTCGCTGTGACTATCACTGTGTGTCTCGCTGTGACTATCACTGTGTGTCTCGTGGTGACTATCACTGTGTGTCTCACTGTGACTCACTATGTGACTATCACTGTGTGTCTCGCTGTGTCTATCACTCTGTGACTCGATGTGTCTATCACTATGTGTCTCGCTGTGACTATCACTGTGTGTCTCGTGGTGACTATCACTGTGTGTCTCGCTGTGACTATCACTGTGTGTCTCGTGGTGACTATCACTGTGTGTCTTGCTGTGACTATCACAATGTGGCTCGCGGTGACTATCACTGTGTGTCTTGCTGTGACTATCACTGTGTGGCTCGCTGTGACTATCACTCTGTGTCTCGCGGTAACTATCACTGTGTGTCTCGCGGTGGCTATCACTGTATGGCTCACTTAATCTTCTTGTGTTCGGTTAGTTTTGTTTGTACAGGAGAGAGGGTGTTTGGGGGTTGATGTTCCTACTCTGTTTTGTCCAGGGGAGGGAGATCGGGGTTGATGATCTGTTTTGTGTAGGGGAGGGGATCGGGGTTAATGATCTGTTTTGTGTAGGGGAGGGTGATCGGGGTTGATGATCTGATTTGTGTAGAGGAGGGTGATCGGGGTTGATGATCTGTTTTGTGCAGGGGAGGGTGATCAGTGTTGATGATCTGTTTTGTGTAGGGGAGGGTGATCGGGGTTGATGATCTGATTTGTGTAGAGGAGGGTGATCGGGGTTGATGATCTGTTTTGTGCAGGGGAGGGTGATCAGTGTTGATGATCTGTTTTGTGTAGGGGAGGGGGATCGGGGTTGATGATCTATTTTGTCCAGGGATGGGGAATGGTGTTGATGATCTGCTTTGTGTAGGGGAGCGGGATCGGGGTTGATGATCTGTTTTGTGTAGGGGAGGAGATCGGTGTTGATGATCTGTTTTGTCCAGGGGAGGGGGATAGGTGTTGATGATCTGTTTTGTGTAGGGGATGGGGATGGGGGTTGATGATCTGTTTTGTGTAGGGGAGGGGGATCGGGGTTGATGATCAGTTTTGTCCAGGGGAGGGTGATCGGGGTTGATGATCTGTTTTGTGTAGGGGAGGGGAATCGGTGTTGATCATCTGTTTTGTGTAGGGGAGGAGAATCGGGGTTGATGATCTGTTTTGTGTAGGGGAGGGTGATCGGTATTGATGATCTGTTGTGTCCAGGGGAGGGGAATCGGGGTTGATGATCTGTTTTGTGCAGGGGAGGGGGATCAGGGTTGATGATCTGTTTTGTCCAGGGGAGGGTGATCGGGATTGATGATCTGTTTTGTCCAGGGGAAGGTGATCGGGGTTGATGATCTGCTTTGTGTAGGGGAGGGGGATCGGGGTTGATGATCTGTTTTCTCCATGGGACGGGAATCGGGGTTGATGATCCATTTTGTGTACAGGAGGGGGATCGGGGTTGATGATCTGTTTTCTGTAGAGGAGGGGGATCGGGTTTGATGATGTTTTTTGTGTGGGGAGGGTAATCGGGGTTGATGATCTGTTTTGTGTAGGGGAGGGGGATCGGGGTTGATTATCTGTTTTGTGTAGGGGAGGGGGA
Organism: Mobula birostris; assembly: GCF_030028105.1. Taxonomy (NCBI): domain Eukaryota; kingdom Metazoa; phylum Chordata; class Chondrichthyes; order Myliobatiformes; family Myliobatidae; genus Mobula; species Mobula birostris. The sequence goes on along the minus strand of NC_092374.1, from coordinate 173,778,035 downwards.
TCGGGGTTGATGATCTGTTTTGTGTAGGGGAGGGGGATCGGGGTTGATTATCTGTTTTGTGTAGGGGAGGGGGATCGGGGTTGATGATCTGTTTTGTGTAGGGGACGGGGATCAGGGCTGATGATCTGTTTTGTGCAGGGGAGGGGGATCGGGGTTGATGATCTGTTTTGTGTAGGGGAGGGGAATCGGTTTGATGATCAGTTTTGTGTATGGGAGGAGAATCGGGGTTGATGATCTGTTTTGTGTAGGGGAGGGTGATCAGTGTTCATGATCTGTTGTGTCCAGGGGAGGGGAATTGGGGTTGATGATCTGTTTTGTCCAGGGGAGGGGGATCGGTGTTGATGATCTGTTTTGTCCAGGGGAGGGGGATCGGTGTAGATGATCTGTTTTGTCCAGGGGAGGGGGATTGCGGTTGATGATCTGTTTTGACCAGTGGAAGGAGATCGGGGTTGATGATCTGTTTTGTATAAGGGAAGGGGATAGGGGTTGATGATCTGTTTTGTGTAGGGGAGGGTGATCGGGATTGATGATCTGTTTTGTCCAACGGAGGGGGATTGGTGTTGATAATCTGTTTTGTCCAGGGGAGGGTGATCGGGGTTGATGATCTGTTTTGTGTAGGGGAGGGTGATCGGGGATGATGATCTGTTTTATCCAGGGGAGGGGGATCGGTGTTGATGATCTGCTTTGTGTAGGGGAGGGTGATCGGTGTTGATGATCTGTTTTGTGTAGGGGAGGGGGATCGTGGTTGATGATCTGTTTTGTCCAGGGGAGGGGGATCGGGGTTGATGATCTGTATTGTGTAGGCGAAGGCAATCGTGATTGATGATCTGTTTTGTGTAGGGGAGGGTGATCGGGGTTGATGATATGTTTTGTGTAGTGGAGGGCGATCGGGGTTGATGATCTGTTTTGTGTAAGGGAGGGGGATCGGGGTTGATGATCTGTTTTGTCCAGGGAGGGGGATCGGGGTTGATAATCTGTTTTGTGTAGGGGAGGGGAATCGGGGTTGATGATCTGTTTTGTGTAGGGGAGGGAAATCGGGGTTGAAGATCTGTTATGTCCAGGGAAGGGGGATCGGGGTTGATGATCAGTTTTGTGCAGGACAAGGGGATCGGGGTCGATAATCTGTTTTGTGTAGGGGAGGGGGAACGGGGTTGATGATCTGTTTTGTGTAGGGAAGTGGGATCGGGGTTGATGATCTGTTTTGTGCAGGGGAGAGGAATCGGGGTTGATGATCTGTTTTGTTTGGGGAGGGGGATCGATGTTGATGATCTGTTTTGTCCAGGGGAGGGGGATCGGGGTTGATGATCTGCTTTCTCCAGAGGAGGGGGATCGGGGTTGATGATCTGTTTTGTGTAGGGAAGGCGAATCGGGGTTCATGATCTGTTTTGTGTAGGGGAGGAGAATCGGGGTTGATGATCTGTTTTGTGTAGGGGAGGGTGATCGGTATTGATGATCTGTTGTGTCCAGAGGAGGGGAATCGGGGTTGATGATCTGTTTTGTGTAGGGGAGGGTGATCGGGGTTGATGATCTGTTTTGATCAGGGGAGGAAGATCGGGGTTGACGATCTGTTTTGTATAGGGGAAGGGGATAGGGGTTGATGATCTGTTTTCTGTAGGGGAGGGTGATCGGTGTTTATGATCTGTTTTGTCCAGGAGAGGGGATCGGTGTTGATGATCTGTTTTGTGCAGGGGAGGGTGATCGGGGTTGATGATCTGTTTTGTGTAGGCGAAGGCAATCGTGATTGATGATCTGTTTTGTGTAGGGGAGGGTGATCGGGGTTGATGATATGTTTTGTGTAGGGGAGGGTGATCGGGGATGATGATCTGTTTCGTGCAGGATGGGGGATCGGGGTTGATGATCTGTTTTGTGTAAGGGAGGGGGATCGGGGTTGATGATCTGTTTTGTCCAGGGAAGGGGGATCGGGGTTGATGATCTGTTTCGTCCAGGGGAGGGGTTCGGGGTTGATGATCTCTTTTGTGTCGGCAAGGGGGATCGGGGTTGATCTGTTTTGTGTAGGGGAGGGTGATCGGTTTTGATGATCTCTTTTGTGTAGGGGAGGCGGATCGGGTTTGATGACTTCTTTTGTCCAGGGCAGGGTGATCGGGGTTGATGATCTGTTTTGTGCAGGGAAGTGGGATCTGAGTTGATGATCTGTTTTGTCCAGGGGAGGGTAATCGGGGTTGATGATCTGTTTTGTCCAGGGGAGGGTGATCGGGGTTGATGATCTGTTTTGTGTCGGGGAGGGGTATCGGGGTTGAATATCTGTTTTGTCCAGGGGAGGGTGATCAGTGTTGATGATCTCTTTTGTGTAGGGGTGGCGGATCGGGGTTAATGATCTCTTCTGTGTAGGAGAGGGGGATCGGGGTTGATGATCTGCTTTCTCCAGGACAGGGGGATCAGGGTCGATGATCTGTTTTGTGTAGGGGAGGGGGAACGGGGTTGATGATCTGTTTTGTGTAGGGAAGTGGGATCGGGGTTGATGATCTGTTTTGTGCAGGGCAGGAGAATCAGGGTTGATGATCTGTTTTGTTTGGGGAGGGGGATCGGTGTTGATGATCTGTTTTGTCCAGGGGAGGGGGATCGGGGTTGATGATCTGCTTTCTCCAGGGCAGGGGGATCAGGGTTGATGATCTGTTTTGTGTAGGGAAGGCGAATCGGGGTTGATGATCTGTTTTGTGTAGGGGAGGGGAATCGGGGTTGATGATCTGTTTTGTGTAGGGGAGGGGGATCAGGGTTGATGATCTGTTTTGTCCAGGGGAGGGTAATCGGGATTGATGATCTTTTTTATCCAGGGGAAGGTGATTGGGGTTGATGATCTGCTTTGTGTAGGGGAGGGGGATCGGGGTTGATGATCTGTTTTGTCCGTGGAGGGGAATCGGGGTTGATTTGTTTTGTGTATGGGAGGAGAATCGGGTTAGATGATCTGTTTTGTGTAGGGAAGGGTGATCAGTGTTGATGATCTGTTGTGTCCAGGGGAGGGGAATTGGGGTTGATAATCTGTTTTGTCCAGGGGAGGGGGATCAGGGTTGATGATCTGTTTTGTCCAGGAGAGGGGGATCGGGGTTGATGATCTGTTCTGTGTAGGGGAGGGGGATGGGTGTTGATGATCTGTTTTGTCCAGGGGAGGGGGATCGGTGTAGATTTTCTGTTTTGTCCAGGGGAGGGGGATCGCGGTTGATGATCTGTTTTGACCAGGGGAAGGAGATCGGGGTTGATGATCTGTTTTGTATATTGGAAGGGGATAGGGGTTGATGATCTGTTTTGTGTAGGGGAGGGTGATCGGGGTTGATGATCTGTTTTGTCCAGCGGAGGGGGATCGGTGTTGATAATCTGTTTAGTGTAGAGGAGGGGGATCGGTGTTGATGATCTATTTTGTGTACCGGAGGGTGATCGGGGTTGATGATCTGTTTTGTTCAGGGGAGGGGGATTGGTGTTGATGATCTGTTTTGTATAGAGGAAGGGGTTCGGGGTTGATGATCTGTTTTGCATAGGGGAGGGGGATCAGGGTTGATGATCTCTTTTGTGTAGGAGAGGGGTATCGGGGTTGATGATCTGCTTTGTGTAGGGGAGGGGAATCGGTGTTGATGATCAGTTTTGTATAGGGGAGGGGCATCGGGGTTGATGATCTGTTTTGTCCAGGGGAGGGGGATCGGGGTTGATGATCTGTTTTGTGTAGGCGAGGGCAACCGCGATTGATGATCTGTTTTGTGTAGGGGAGGGTGATCGGGGTTGATGATATGTTTTGTGTAGTGGAGGGGGATCGGGGTTGATGATCTGTTTTGTGTAGGGGAGGGGGAATGGGGTTGAAGATCTGTTATGTCCGGGGAGGGGGATCGGGGTTGATAATCTGTTTTGTGTAGGGGAGGGGGAACGGGGTTGATGATCTGTTTTGTGTAGGGAAGTGGGATCAGGGTTGATGATCTGTTTTGCGCAGGGGAGAGGAATCGGGGTTGATGATCTGTTTTGTTTGGGGAGGGGGATTGGTGTTGATGATCTGTTTTGTCCAGGGGAGAGGAATCGGGGTTGATGATCTGTTTTGTGTAGGGGAGGGTGATCGGTATTGATGATCTGTTGTGTCCAGAGGAGGGGAATCGGTGTTGATCATCTGTTTTGTGTAGGGGAGGAGAATCGGGGTTGATGATCTGTTTTGTGTAGGGGAGGGTGATCGGTATTGATGATCTGTTGTGTCCAGGGGAGGGGAATCGGGGTTGATGATCTGTTTTGTGCAGGGGAGGGGGATCAGGGTTGATGATCTGTTTTGTCCAGGGGAGGGTGATCGGGATTGATGATCTGTTTTGTCCAGGGGAAGGTGATCGGGGTTGATGATCTGCTTTGTGTAGGGGAGGGGGATCGGGGTTGATGATCTGTTTTCTCCATGGGACGGGAATCGGGGTTGATGATCCATTTTGTGTACAGGAGGGGGATCGGGGTTGATGATCTGTTTTCTGTAGAGGAGGGGAATCGGGTTTGATGATGTTTTTTGTGTGGGGAGGGTAATCGGGGTTGATGATCTGTTTTGTGTAGGGGAGGGGGATCGGGGTTGATTATCTGTTTTGTGTAGGGGAGGGGGATCGGGGTTGATGATCTGTTTTGTGTAGGGGAGGGGGATCGGGGTTGATTATCTGTTTTGTGTAGGGGAGGGGGATCGGGGTTGATGATCTGTTTTGTGTAGGGGACGGGGATCAGGGCTGATGATCTGTTTTGTGCAGGGGAGGGGGATCGGGGTTGATGATCTGTTTTGTGTAGGGGAGGGGAATCGGTTTGATGATCAGTTTTGTGTATGGGAGGAGAATCGGGGTTGATGATCTGTTTTGTGTAGGGGAGGGTGATCAGTGTTCATGATCTGTTGTGTCCAGGGGAGGGGAATTGGGGTTGATGATCTGTTTTGTCCAGGGGAGGGGGATCGGTGTTGATGATCTGTTTTGTCCAGGGGAGGGGGATCGGTGTAGATGATCTGTTTTGTCCAAGGGAGGGGGATTGCGGTTGATGATCTGTTTTGACCAGGGGAAGGAGATCGGGGTTGATGATCTGTTTTGTATAAGGGAAGGGGATAGGGGTTGATGATCTGTTTTGTGTAGGGGAGGGTGATCGGGATTGATGATCTGTTTTGTCCAACGGAGGGGGATTGGTGTTGATAATCTGTTTTGTCCAGGGGAGGGTGATCGGGGTTGATGATCTGTTTTGTGTAGGGGAGGGTGATCGGGGATGATGATCTGTTTTATCCAGGGGAGGGGGATCGGTGTTGATGATCTGCTTTGTGTAGGGGAGGGTGATCGGTGTTGATGATCTGTTTTGTGTAGGGGAGGGGGATCGTGGTTGATGATCTGTTTTGTCCAGGGGAGGGGGATCGGGGTTGATGATCTGTATTGTGTAGGCGAAGGCAATCGTGATTGATGATCTGTTTTGTGTAGGGGAGGGTGATCGGGGTTGATGATATGTTTTGTGTAGTGGAGGGCGATCGGGGTTGATGATCTGTTTTGTGTAAGGGAGGGGGATCGGGGTTGATGATCTGTTTTGTCCAGGGAGGGGGATCGGGGTTGATAATCTGTTTTGTGTAGGGGAGGGGAATCGGGGTTGATGATCTGTTTTGTGTAGGGGAGGGAAATCGGGGTTGAAGATCTGTTATGTCCAGGGAAGGGGGATCGGGGTTGATGATCAGTTTTGTGCAGGACAAGGGGATCGGGGTCGATAATCTGTTTTGTGTAGGGGAGGGGGAACGGGGTTGATGATCTGTTTTGTGTAGGGAAGTGGGATCGGGGTTGATGATCTGTTTTGTGCAGGGGAGAGGAATCGGGGTTGATGATCTGTTTTGTTTGGGGAGGGGGATCGATGTTGATGATCTGTTTTGTCCAGGGGAGGGGGATCGGGGTTGATGATCTGCTTTCTCCAGAGGAGGGGGATCGGGGTTGATGATCTGTTTTGTGTAGGGAAGGCGAATCGGGGTTCATGATCTGTTTTGTGTAGGGGAGGAGAATCGGGGTTGATGATCTGTTTTGTGTAGGGGAGGGTGATCGGTATTGATGATCTGTTGTGTCCAGAGGAGGGGAATCGGGGTTGATGATCTGTTTTGTGTAGGGGAGGGTGATCGGGGTTGATGATCTGTTTTGATCAGGGGAGGAAGATCGGGGTTGACGATCTGTTTTGTATAGGGGAAGGGGATAGGGGTTGATGATCTGTTTTCTGTAGGGGAGGGTGATCGGTGTTTATGATCTGTTTTGTCCAGGAGAGGGGATCGGTGTTGATGATCTGTTTTGTGCAGGGGAGGGTGATCGGGGTTGATGATCTGTTTTGTGTAGGCGAAGGCAATCGTGATTGATGATCTGTTTTGTGTAGGGGAGGGTGATCGGGGTTGATGATATGTTTTGTGTAGGGGAGGGTGATCGGGGATGATGATCTGTTTCGTGCAGGATGGGGGATCGGGGTTGATGATCTGTTTTGTGTAAGGGAGGGGGATCGGGGTTGATGATCTGTTTTGTCCAGGGAAGGGGGATCGGGGTTGATGATCTGTTTCGTCCAGGGGAGGGGTTCGGGGTTGATGATCTCTTTTGTGTCGGCAAGGGGGATCGGGGTTGATCTGTTTTGTGTAGGGGAGGGTGATCGGTTTTGATGATCTCTTTTGTGTAGGGGAGGCGGATCGGGTTTGATGACTTCTTTTGTCCAGGGCAGGGTGATCGGGGTTGATGATCTGTTTTGTGCAGGGAAGTGGGATCTGAGTTGATGATCTGTTTTGTCCAGGGGAGGGTAATCGGGGTTGATGATCTGTTTTGTCCAGGGGAGGGTGATCGGGGTTGATGATCTGTTTTGTGTCGGGGAGGGGTATCGGGGTTGAATATCTGTTTTGTCCAGGGGAGGGTGATCAGTGTTGATGATCTCTTTTGTGTAGGGGTGGCGGATCGGGGTTAATGATCTCTTCTGTGTAGGAGAGGGGGATCGGGGTTGATGATCTGCTTTCTCCAGGACAGGGGGATCAGGGTCGATGATCTGTTTTGTGTAGGGGAGGGGGAACGGGGTTGATGATCTGTTTTGTGTAGGGAAGTGGGATCGGGGTTGATGATCTGTTTTGTGCAGGGCAGGAGAATCAGGGTTGATGATCTGTTTTGTTTGGGGAGGGGGATCGGTGTTGATGATCTGTTTTGTCCAGGGGAGGGGGATCGGGGTTGATGATCTGCTTTCTCCAGGGCAGGGGGATCAGGGTTGATGATCTGTTTTGTGTAGGGAAGGCGAATCGGGGTTGATGATCTGTTTTGTGTAGGGGAGGGGAATCGGGGTTGATGATCTGTTTTGTGTAGGGGAGGGGGATCAGGGTTGATGATCTGTTTTGTCCAGGGGAGGGTAATCGGGATTGATGATCTTTTTTATCCAGGGGAAGGTGATTGGGGTTGATGATCTGCTTTGTGTAGGGGAGGGGGATCGGGGTTGATGATCTGTTTTGTCCGTGGAGGGGAATCGGGGTTGATTTGTTTTGTGTATGGGAGGAGAATCGGGTTAGATGATCTGTTTTGTGTAGGGAAGGGTGATCAGTGTTGATGATCTGTTGTGTCCAGGGGAGGGGAATTGGGGTTGATAATCTGTTTTGTCCAGGGGAGGGGGATCAGGGTTGATGATCTGTTTTGTCCAGGAGAGGGGGATCGGGGTTGATGATCTGTTCTGTGTAGGGGAGGGGGATGGGTGTTGATGATCTGTTTTGTCCAGGGGAGGGGGATCGGTGTAGATTTTCTGTTTTGTCCAGGGGAGGGGGATCGCGGTTGATGATCTGTTTTGACCAGGGGAAGGAGATCGGGGTTGATGATCTGTTTTGTATATTGGAAGGGGATAGGGGTTGATGATCTGTTTTGTGTAGGGGAGGGTGATCGGGGTTGATGATCTGTTTTGTCCAGCGGAGGGGGATCGGTGTTGATAATCTGTTTTGTCCAGGGGAGGGTGATCGGGGATGATAATCTGTTTTGTCCAGGGGTGGGGGATCGTTGTTGATGATCTGTTTAGTGTAGAGGAGGGGGATCGGTGTTGATGATCTATTTTGTGTACCGGAGGGTGATCGGGGTTGATGATCTGTTTTGTTCAGGGGAGGGGGATTGGTGTTGATGATCTGTTTTGTATAGAGGAAGGGGTTCGGGGTTGATGATCTGTTTTGCATAGGGGAGGGGGATCAGGGTTGATGATCTCTTTTGTGTAGGAGAGGGGTATCGGGGTTGATGATCTGCTTTGTGTAGGGGAGGGGAATCGGTGTTGATGATCAGTTTTGTATAGGGGAGGGGCATCGGGGTTGATGATCTGTTTTGTCCAGGGGAGGGGGATCGGGGTTGATGATCTGTTTTGTGTAGGCGAGGGCAACCGCGATTGATGATCTGTTTTGTGTAGGGGAGGTGATCGGGGTTGATGATATGTTTTGTGTAGTGGAGGGGGATCGGGTTGATGATCTGTTTTGTGTAGGGGAGGGGGAATGGGGTTGAAGATCTGTTATGTCCGGGGAGGGGGATCGGGGTTGATAATCTGTTTTGTGTAGGGGAGGGGGAACGGGGTTGATGATCTGTTTTGTGTAGGGAAGTGGGATCAGGGTTGATGATCTGTTTTGCGCAGGGGAGAGGAATCGGGGTTGATGATCTGTTTTGTTTGGGGAGGGGGATTGGTGTTGATGATCTGTTTTGTCCAGGGGAGAGGAATCGGGGTTGATGATCTGTTTTGTGTAGGGGAGGGTGATCGGTATTGATGATCTGTTGTGTCCAGAGGAGGGGAATCGGTGTTGATCATCTGTTTTGTGTAGGGGAGGAGAATCGGGGTTGATGATCTGTTTTGTGTAGGGGAGGGTGATCGGTATTGATGATCTGTTGTGTCCAGGGGAGGGGAATCGGGGTTGATGATCTGTTTTGTGCAGGGGAGGGGGATCAGGGTTGATGATCTGTTTTGTCCAGGGGAGGGTGATCGGGATTGATGATCTGTTTTGTCCAGGGGAAGGTGATCGGGGTTGATGATCTGCTTTGTGTAGGGGAGGGGGATCGGGATTGATGATCTGTTTTCTCCATGGGACGGGAATCGGGGTTGATGATCCATTTTGTGTACAGGAGGGGGATCGGGGTTGATGATCTGTTTTCTGTAGAGGAGGGGAATCGGGTTTGATGATGTTTTTTGTGTGGGGAGGGTAATCGGGGTTGATGATCTGTTTTGTGTAGGGGAGGGGGATCGGGGTTGATTATCTGTTTTGTGTAGGGGAGGGGGATCGGGGTTGATGATCTGTTTTGTGTAGGGGAGGGGGATCGGGGTTGATTATCTGTTTTGTGTAGGGGAGGGGGATCGGGGTTGATGATCTGTTTTGTGTAGGGGACGGGGATCAGGGCTGATGATCTGTTTTGTGCAGGGGAGGGGGATCGGGGTTGATGATCTGTTTTGTGTAGGGGAGGGTAATCGGTTTGATGATCAGTTTTGTGTATGGGAGGAGAATCGGGGTTGATGATCTGTTTTGTGTAGGGGAGGGTGATCAGTGTTCATGATCTGTTGTGTCCAGGGGAGGGGAATTGGGGTTGATGATCTGTTTTGTCCAGGGGAGGGGGATCGGTGTTGATGATCTGTTTTGTCCAGGGGAGGGGGATCGGTGTAGATGATCTGTTTTGTCCAGGGGAGGGGGATTGCGGTTGATGATCTGTTTTGACCAGGGGAAGGAGATCGGGGTTGATGATCTGTTTTGTATAAGGGAAGGGGATAGGGGTTGATGATCTGTTTTGTGTAGGGGAGGGTGATCGGGATTGATGATCTGTTTTGTCCAACGGAGGGGGATTGTGTTGATAATCTGTTTTGTCCAGGGGAGGGTGATCGGGGTTGATGATCTGTTTTGTGTAGGGGAGGGTGATCGGGGATGATGATCTGTTTTATCCAGGGGAGGGGGATCGGTGTTGATGATCTGCTTTGTGTAGGGGAGGGTGATCGGTGTTGATGATCTGTTTTGTGTAGGGGAGGGGGATCGTGGTTGATGATCTGTTTTGTCCAGGGGAGGGGGATCGGGGTTGATGATCTGTATTGTGTAGGCGAAGGCAATCGTGATTGATGATCTGTTTTGTGTAGGGGAGGGTGATCGGGGTTGATGATATGTTTTGTGTAGTGGAGGGCGATCGGGGTTGATGATCTGTTTTGTGTAAGGGAGGGGGATCGGGGTTGATGATCTGTTTTGTCCGGGGAGGGGGATCGGGGTTGATAATCTGTTTTGTGTAGGGGAGGGGAATCGGGGTTGATGATCTGTTTTGTGTAGGGGAGGGAAATCGGGGTTGAAGATCTGTTATGTCCAGGGAAGGGGGATCGGGGTTGATGATCAGTTTTGTGCAGGACAAGGGGATCGGGGTCGATAATCTGTTTTGTGTAGGGGAGGGGGAACGGGGTTGATGATCTGTTTTGTGTAGGGAAGTGGGATCGGGGTTGATGATCTGTTTTGTGCAGGGGAGAGGAATCGGGGTTGATGATCTGTTTTGTTTGGGGAGGGGGATCGATGTTGATGATCTGTTTTGTCCAGGGGAGGGGGATCGGGGTTGATGATCTGCTTTCTCCAGAGGAGGGGGATCGGGGTTGATGATCTGTTTTGTGTAGGGAAGGCGAATCGGGGTTCATGATCTGTTTTGTGTAGGGGAGGAGAATCGGGGTTGATGATCTGTTTTGTGTAGGGGAGGGTGATCGGTATTGATGATCTGTTGTGTCCAGAGGAGGGGAATCGGGGTTGATGATCTGTTTTGTGTAGGGGAGGGTGATCGGGGTTGATGATCTGTTTTGATCAGGGGAGGAAGATCGGGGTTGACGATCTGTTTTGTATAGGGGAAGGGGATAGGGGTTGATGATCTGTTTTCTGTAGGGGAGGGTGATCGGTGTTTATGATCTGTTTTGTCCAGGAGAGGGGATCGGTGTTGATGATCTGTTTTGTGCAGGGGAGGGTGATCGGGGTTGATGATCTGTTTTGTGTAGGCGAAGGCAATCGTGATTGATGATCTGTTTTGTGTAGGGGAGGGTGATCGGGGTTGATGATATGTTTTGTGTAGGGGAGGGTGATCGGGGATGATGATCTGTTTCGTGCAGGATGGGGGATCGGGGTTGATGATCTGTTTTGTGTAAGGGAGGGGGATCGGGGTTGATGATCTGTTTTGTCCAGGGAAGGGGGATCGGGGTTGATGATCTGTTTCGTCCAGGGGAGGGGTTCGGGGTTGATGATCTCTTTTGTGTCGGCAAGGGGGATCGGGGTTGATCTGTTTTGTGTAGGGGAGGGTGATCGGTTTTGATGATCTCTTTTGTGTAGGGGAGGCGGATCGGGTTTGATGACTTCTTTTGTCCAGGGCAGGGTGATCGGGGTTGATGATCTGTTTTGTGCAGGGAAGTGGGATCTGAGTTGATGATCTGTTTTGTCCAGGGGAGGGTAATCGGGGTTGATGATCTGTTTTGTCCAGGGGAGGGTGATCGGGGTTGATGATCTGTTTTGTGTCGGGGAGGGGTATCGGGGTTGAATATCTGTTTTGTCCAGGGGAGGGTGATCAGTGTTGATGATCTCTTTTGTGTAGGGGTGGCGGATCGGGGTTAATGATCTCTTCTGTGTAGGAGAGGGGGATCGGGGTTGATGATCTGCTTTCTCCAGGACAGGGGGATCAGGGTCGATGATCTGTTTTGTGTAGGGGAGGGGGAACGGGGTTGATGATCTGTTTTGTGTAGGGAAGTGGGATCGGGGTTGATGATCTGTTTTGTGCAGGGCAGGGGAATCAGGGTTGATGATCTGTTTTGTTTGGGGAGGGGGATCGGTGTTGATGATCTGTTTTGTCCAGGGGAGGGGGATCGGGGTTGATGATCTGCTTTCTCCAGGGCAGGGGGATCAGGGTTGATGATCTGTTTTGTGTAGGGAAGGCGAATCGGGGTTGATGATCTGTTTTGTGTAGGGGAGGGGAATCGGGGTTGATGATCTGTTTTGTGTAGGGGAGGGGGATCAGGGTTGATGATCTGTTTTGTCCAGGGGAGGGTAATCGGGATTGATGATCTTTTTTATCCAGGGGAAGGTGATTGGGGTTGATGATCTGCTTTGTGTAGGGGAGGGGGATCGGGGTTGATGATCTGTTTTGTCCGTGGAGGGGAATCGGGGTTGATTTGTTTTGTGTATGGGAGGAGAATCGGGTTAGATGATCTGTTTTGTGTAGGGAAGGGTGATCAGTGTTGATGATCTGTTGTGTCCAGGGGAGGGGAATTGGGGTTGATAATCTGTTTTGTCCAGGGGAGGGGGATCAGGGTTGATGATCTGTTTTGTCCAGGAGAGGGGGATCGGGGTTGATGATCTGTTCTGTGTAGGGGAGGGGGATGGGTGTTGATGATCTGTTTTGTCCAGGGGAGGGGGATCGGTGTAGATTTTCTGTTTTGTCCAGGGGAGGGGGATCGCGGTTGATGATCTGTTTTGACCAGGGGAAGGAGATCGGGGTTGATGATCTGTTTTGTATATTGGAAGGGGATAGGGGTTGATGATCTGTTTTGTGTAGGGGAGGGTGATCGGGGTTGATGATCTGTTTTGTCCAGCGGAGGGGGATCGGTGTTGATAATCTGTTTTGTCCAGGGGAGGGTGATCGGGGATGATAATCTGTTTTGTCCAGGGGTGGGGGATCGTTGTTGATGATCTGTTTAGTGTAGAGGAGGGGGATCGGTGTTGATGATCTATTTTGTGTACCGGAGGGTGATCGGGGTTGATGATCTGTTTTGTTCAGGGGAGGGGATTGGTGTTGATGATCTGTTTTGTATAGAGGAAGGGGTTCGGGGTTGATGATCTGTTTTGCATAGGGGAGGGGGATCAGGGTTGATGATATCTTTTGTGTAGGAGAGGGGTATCGGGTTGATGATCTGCTTTGTGTAGGGGAGGGGAATCGGTGTTGATGATCATTTTGTATAGGGGAGGGGCATCGGGGTTGATGATCTGTTTTGTCCAGGGAGGGGGATCGGGGTTGATGATCTGTTTTGTGTAGGGGCGGGGGATCGGTGTTGATGATCTGTTTTGTGTATGAGAGGAGAATCGGG